>NC_058046.1:14181174-14784924 GCF_020085105.1 Siniperca chuatsi | reverse complement strand
GGCCTGATTAGCCAGTATCGTGCTGTGTGGAAAGTACATGGCATATTTTCTAGTAATAGCTCTGACTGGTACAAGGCTATAACCGTCACACCCATACCTCTTCATCTACAGGTAGATAAGGTTAATTCACTGTCTAATGGGCTGGGGATCTGATGAACTATTTGATGTTAAAGGGTAATTGACTATGTCTGAGTAGTGTGTGTGAGGAGAGATCAGGAGTGTGTGTGAGTGTGTGTGTGTGTTGTGGAGGGAGTATCACTCCAATAAGCACAGATGTGTCAACGTACTGTCAGAAAAGATTACAGACATCATTCAAATATTCCCTCTGTGACCTTAAAGCCATCCCACCCACCTCTGCACTCAGACTCATCAATACATTCTGAAGCTGTTTGTGGTCAATTTCTATACTGCCTGGATTGCTACATGCAGTCATGTAGGAGGAGGCCAAACAAAATCAGTATTTGGCTTCCTCCAACTGTATTATAATCATTTTTCTTCTTGTCTCATCTGGCCCCTGAAAACCCTTTTTAGGGTTATGATAACATAGGAACCTCTTCCTTCTGTGGTCACAGGTGGTCAGCCACACCTTCCCTGTGTGATAACACAGCTCCCACTGAACCCAAACTGCGCATCTTTGTGTGCCACTTTGCTGCTGTTACTGTGACATTAAGCAGACAGGAGATTTACATTACTCCTTGGGGCAGCGAGGACACCAGGAGAGGGGTTGTCATGGAAACGGACCCCTACATGGCTGTCAGAATTGTTTAATTATTCAGGACCACCATCACTGAGCATCAGCGGGTAATCAACTGGAACCGCTGAACCGATTGAATGGTGAGATTAAAAAATTATACACTGTGGTGAGTTGCGGAATCCAAATGATTTTACCATGAATATACTAAATTGTTGGGCTATATTTGCTGCTCTGCACACACAGTTAATTTCTATGCAAACATGCACATGCTCACACCAGTAATCCACCAATCTAAGGCAGGCAGGAAACTGTTCTTTCTAATATCAGTGTTCATGTAAATTTGTAAGGTGTATATTGCTTTGAATATAAATTCGCTCTGGCATTTAAAAACACAAGAGATGTGGCCAAGATGTGCCTCCACTAAACCGATACACTGCCATACAAAACCAAAATGCAGAAGGTCAACTGCATATTTAGTCAAAATTCACACACACAATTGCACAATGCAAATTCTAATATTAATAAAAGTAATAATAATGAGAATGATGTGATAGGAATAATAATGATAATAATAATAAGACTAATAATAACAATAATAATAATAATTATAATAATAATTGTAGTAGCAGTTGTTGAGCAGGAACACAGGGACAGCAGGTGGCCCACAATCACCGATCCAGACTCTGCAGCTGTGGAGGCAGAAATACCTGCTGAAAGCGACAGAAGGAGAAAGACGAGAAAGCACAAAACCACAGGAGAGAGAAGATGTCGAGTTAGTAACATGCAATAATGGGATAAAAATGCATAGAGATGGAGAGGGAGAGAGGAGCTCAGAGCATCATGGGAAGTCTCCCGGCAGTCAAGGTCTATAGCAGCACAACTAAGGAATGGTTCAGGACTCACCTGAGCCAGCCCTAACTATGAGCTTTATCATAGAGGAAAGTCTTAAGCCTACTCATAAATGTGGAGATGGTGTCTGCCTCCTGAACCCACAGAAGAGGCGCTTAATTGAAGGCTCTGGCTCCCATGCTACTTTTGGAGACTCTAGGAACCACTGGTAACCCTGCATCCAGGGAGCGCAGTGTTCTAGTGGGGTAATACGGTATTATGAGCTCTTTAAGATATGATGGTGCCTGACCATTAAGAGCTTAGTAGGTGAGGAGAAGGATTTTAAATTCTATTCTGGATTTTACAGGGAGCCAGTGCAGAGAAGTTAATATGGGAGAAATATGATCTCTTTTCCTAGTTCTTGTCAGTACACATGCTGCAGCATTCTGGATCAACTGGAGAGTCTTAAGGGACGTATTCGGGCAGCCTGATAATAAGGAATTGCAATAATCCAGCCTAGAAGTAACAAATGCATGGACTAGTTTTTCGGTATCATTTTGAGACAGGATGTGCCTGATTTTTGCAATGTTATGTAGGTGAAAGAAGGCAGTCCTTGAAGTTTGTTAATTCTGATCTGATGAACAGTCTGTATGCTGTGAGACTCGACTTGACTTGAGACTTAAGGGCAAAAATGCTGAGGAGACCTGACTTGGTGACACAGTAATATTGAAAAATGCTGCACAGATAGTATTGTGTATTTTGGAGCACCAAATTGTCACGAATAAATAATAACATAACATAACAACAGGGATTTACACAACAAGCTGCTGCTGTCACCAGAATAAAAAAAAGACTAAATTCAAATGAGAGAACGCTTATATTAAATTATCGATGAGTCTACATTAGCCTAGTAGATTATTTGTTTTTTTAGTCTCTGAATCCGTGAACATATTGATCAAACCACTTAAGTAGGCTATAATTTCCGGGAGGAATGTAATAAAAATATATGTTTGTAAGATCCTACAGCTTAATGACAATCTTAGCTGCTGAAAAGACGTTTAAAATGATTGGAACATACAGCTGTGCTTCATGCATCCTCAGAATCTGTAACTGATCTTCATAATATTAATAACAAATTATCAGAGTCTGATGTTACTCTAAATTATTCTATAGGCTACATTTTAATCCTGACATTTAAAATCAAGCCACCTGTTTGAGTCATTGGTTCAGTTGTTTCAACATGAAAGTGTGAGTGACTGCCATAAAAGTGAACTGAGTCAACTGAACTAAAACTATTTGTTTCCAGTAAGGTATTAGCTTATAGTCACTTTATGAGGTAAACATTAGGCTTACTATTGCTGCTCTATAGGACCAATGTAGTAGTTATGTTTGAAATATAGACTATATTACTTGTAATCCTGCTCTGAATTTATTTTATGTAGGCCTATATATTTTTTATGTTATGTAATGAATAATGATTTACACACTGTTACATACAACACAGTCTGCCATTAGGAAAAAGAAACACAATGACTGACAGTTGACTTCACGAACAAAATTAATACATTTTACAGTTGAGTTTTGACTTTCATGTGTTTTACTGTTCCTTGACACTGAATATAATGTACTGTACTTGGCCACGCCCACCGTGGCCATGCTCCTCCCCCAGATTTCACCCATTCTCATCTAGTCACCCTTCCACTCCTGATCTATATATAGTCAATAAAGACAGAAAAATAACACATTTACGACAGAACTTGTTTTGTTTTGATTTGGTGTGACAGTCCGACAGTGGCCTACCACTTTCAAGTGGCACCTGCTGTTACGATACGGTATGTGCCGGTAGAACACGAGCAGCATACCACTCTTGCAGAATAGCATATGCCGCTGAACCACTAGTGGCATACCATCAGCCACTTTTCGATCTCGGAGCTATTCTGAATCAAACAGTCAAAGTAAGAATGCCAAACCCAGTTAAAGCTCGCTGGTAGGATAGCCACGGCTAGCTAAAGCTATATTTTCTTACTTTCCCCCACAAGCTGTCTCTTGTAATTGAAATATATCAATGATGATGGACTAAGATGTAAAGAGAGTATGGTAGTGACAGAGAGATTCCATGAGAGTAACTGCACCAAAGATGAGCTCCTGAATACAAATATGAGCTTCTGAATACAGCTCAAACTTGGACATAAAAAGTGGGATATTTTGCAAAATTACCTTCAAATAATCTTCAGAAAGGACTCTAAAGAAGAGGTAACAGCATTAATCAACAAGAACAGAAGAGGAAATATCATCTTCAGATATATTTTTTAAATCAAAACAACTGGCTAACTGTCAAGCTAGCTACCAACTGTTAACTGCTACCTGCTACTATTACCAACATTCTAAAGGAGAAACTACACCAAAGAACCTAACAGAATAATTACTTTATAAAGACAAGAAGAAAAATTAAAGGATCCATGTTGGTAACATTAATATATCTGGTAAACTGTGCATAGTTCAGTTTTTTGCCAGTGTTTGTAGGGTTGGAAAAGCTTGCAAAGTAAATTGTTAGCCTAGCTCCCCTTGGAGTAAACAAGTCGTTGCCATGTAAACCGATCAGAAGGCAGCACAGCTATCAAAGTAGAGAGCAAGGAGATTCAGTACCCTGCTAAATGTAAGAGTGGAACAGCTGGGGAGAAACACAAGCAGAAGACACTCCGTGAAAACCCAGAGGTCCTCTTCACTGACTACACCCAACAAAAATAAGGAAGGAAGAATTACAACCTCATATTCTTCACTGATTCCATCTACATCTGGAAAGATAAGCAATTATGCATATGTATCCAGTGAGGGCATCGGCTCAGGAAGCAGATTAAAGATCTGTAAAGATGAACACCTTGACAAGGATGACCCTCTACTTACCATCACATACTACACCAAAGGAAAGGTCATGGTCCAAGGGAATGAAGCACACCTGGAGTCCTTTCAAGAGTCATTTCCCCTGTTGAAAGCTGAGGTGGACACCTTTCGAAAGTCATTTCCCCTGTTGAAAGCTGAGGTGGACACCAAGAGGATCTGACAGTGAAGATGATGAGAACCCCACCACCTTGTCCATCTCTGCTCCTCCCACACCTGCCAGCTCCACCAACCATCTGAAGGGGAGCAAATCAGACCCTAGTAACTACCGTGGCATCTGTGTCAGCAGTTGTCTAGGTAAACTATTCTGTAGTATCCTAAATAAAAGAATAATAGATTTCCTTGAAGAGCACTCCATCTTGGGGAAAAATCTAATTGGCTTTCTCTCAAAACACCGCACCACTGACCATGTATATACCCTTCACACTTTAATCAACAAACATGTACACCAAAAAATGATAAAATATTCACTCCTTTTTTTGACTTCAATAAAGCCTTCGACTCTATTTGGCATGGAGAGCTCTATTACAGACTTCTACATTGTGGTATAGGGGGCAAAATGTATGATCTGGCTAAATCAATGTATTTGTGAAAATAGGTTTGCTGTTAAAATTGGAGACAAACAAACTGAATTCTTCACTCAGAGAAGAGGTGTTCGTCAGGGATGCAATTTAAGCCCAACTTTATTTAATGTGCATATAAATAAACTTGCTGTACAGTTGGATCAATGTGTTGCTCCTGGCCTCTCCCTCCTAGATATAGAGGTGAAGTCTCTTTTTTACGCTGATGACCTTGTTCTACTGTCTCCTACTGAACAAGGATTTCAGCAACAGCTGGACATAGTAGAAAAGTACTGTCAGAACTGGGCCTGGCTCGAAGAGCTCTAAATGCAATTAAGAGAAAAGTTTATAATTTCCAAATTCCATTTAAAATTTGGTGTACAATATTTGGTAGTGTCATACAGCCCATTGCACTGGATGGTAGTGAATTATGGGGTCCACTCAGTCATCATAGCTATACCCATTGGGAGAAACATCCAACAGAATCGTTACATGCAGAATTCTGCAGATACATTTTATACAAACACAGAAAAACACCAACATTTGCATGTAGAGCAGAATTAGGCAGATACCCCCTGAAATTAACATTCAAAAGAGAGCGCTCAAGTTTTTTAATCACCTTAAATCCAGCCCCCTAGACACCCTCTATTCCAAAGCCCTCCAAACCCAAGAGCTGAGCCCAGAAAAGAGTCCCCTATGTCAGTTGGTGCTGAGACTAACTGCCCCCTTTCAGACACACTCTGACCAGTCTCACAACAACACTGCTTTCCAAACACCCCTCAGAGTAAACCAAATTATAACGCAATGTAAAGAAACCTATTTGGAACATTGGAAAGAAGAAACTAAAAGCCAAGGTAGATCAGAATGTTATCTGGCCCTAAAAAGAGATTATGAATTGGCAGAATATCTCTCTACTGTCAGAGACAGAAAGCAGAGACAGATCCTGACCAAGTACAGGCTCAGTGACCACAAACTGGCAATTGAAAACGAAGACACATAAAAACAAGGCAACCAAAAGAAAACAGAATATGTGGTCACTGTTCGACAGGTGAGGTTGAGACAGAGATGCACTTCCGCCTACAATGTACAACATTCAATGAAACAAGAAACGTTTACTTTAACAAATTCAACTCTGTAATCTCAGATTTCAAAGAGCTAAATGATCTCTCAAAGTTAAAAATACTCCTAGGAGAAGGAGACAGGGCATATCTTGCTGCCCAAAATGATCAACATGCCACAACCTGAGGGACAGTGACACAGACACATACTAAATAAATGTTGCAATGTTTATGTAGTTTTCACTTACTTGTATTTGTATTTTTAACTTCAAGTCAATATTTATTAATTATTATTACTACTACATTATCTTACTACATTAACTACTCATCTGTATATTTTCTGTATAGTAGCCCATTTTTTCTGTTTGTTTTTATTTCACACATGCTTTGGCAATGCTAATATCTGTTTCCCATGCCAATAAAGCCCAACTGAATTGAACTGAATTGAATTGACTAAGACATTGATCATTTCATTTGTTATCCCATATAAATAAGGTAGTAGCCGCTCATGGGGAATAAAAATAGCCAAACTAACATTAGTCCTGCTAAAACTAGCCTATTTAGTAGAGTAGTATTAACTGCCATATCAACTTTTGAGTCTAAAGGCGTTCATGATTTGGAGTGGTTAAGCTACTTCTAAATCACACAATTAAACGTATTAAATTGTAAATTAATTTATTATGTTGGTTTCAAGGTAATTATCAACAAATGGTAATGAGAAGCTAAGAACACATTTTGTGTGATGATACTGTGTTTTCCCCTCATATTCAGTTTTTCCAAAGGTATGCCTTATCTATGGGCTATGTCATTTTGTTGGTCTAGTGATTTTTTGTTGTAAAATAGTAAATTAGTCTAAAATACATCAATTGAACACCCTATCCACGTTACGTTTTTTTTTTCCACAACTTCTTTTTTATCTCCTCATTTAACTTATAGAACAAGGGTTAGAAAGAGCAGAACAAATCCAGGGGTAATTACCTGGTAGTGTTAAAAAACACAAAAAGAATAGATACAGTAGGCTAACTACTGATGTGTCACAATGTAGAGTGCATGTTGCTATAGTTATATCCTTCTCATGAAAATAATGTACAGTGTAACTAAAGGCTACCACCCACACTCCAGCACACACACACATACACACACACAGGAGTCTCTAGTTTCATATTTTTAGCCGTGGCATTTCTCTAATTGTATTTGCACAGTTCAAAAGCCTGAGTGCTACATAATTAAAACTCAACTGTAAAGAACACTCAGTCCACCAATGCGACATCGAAAAAACATAATCATCAAAGGATACATTTTTAAAAAAAAAGAAAGACACAAACATCAGCCCATACAAAGCTTATGAAATCTGTTGTGGCAATGGCAGATCTGATGAGAATATTCTCACTGCCTGCACTGATAATGTCTCAATGTGAATGTTTAAATACGTCCAGGTCTACCTAACACACAGGGTGCTGCAGAGACAATCAGTGAGAAAGATGAAGTGTAATTTCACCACTGTGTGTTTTTTTTTTCTCCTTACGGCAGATGCCTGGGTGTCAGAGGGAGCCGCTGTCCTCCTGTGCATCGTTTTGCCTGCAAACCGTGTCACACACAAATCTGTCCTCTCTCATTTCCAGAATGGTGTGAAGTGTGTAGGAGCACTCAGTCTTCATGGTCAGAGACCATTTTATGGACAAGTAAATTCACTATCTGAGCCATATGGTGGGCTGTAGTCTGTTAGGACTGCACCATATTTCTTTGGGCAGTGACAGTTTTTATATCCTTTTCTTGTCAAGGATCTTCACACACTGGCACACACAGAAGCAATCAATCTCACTACGATATCAGCAGCAGTATACCACGTGTTTGTCTGATTTGATGAGGCAGGTCCCTTAATCTACTGACTTTTATTTATCCACTTACCTTGCATATGTTGCCATTTGTTTTTAGCTCTAACTGCTGACTTTAGAACAAGTTGCTTCTTGTGGATGATGAATTCATCATTTTCTTACTGTAGCTTGTCCCTCATCCATAATTTACAGAAGTAAAAGCAACTGCTGCACTCCATCTTGCCATATATTTTTTTTTACTGTACATCAAATAAAGTAGTTTTGAATGTTTGATAGAAGATGTTAACTTTGATCTCCAGAGGCTCATTAAAACTCTACGATACGCTTCTGGCCACTTTCCTCTGTCTTGGCGACTGGTGTGGTGAAATAACAGTGATTGTTGTTTTCAGGCCTTAGTTTGATGATGATTTTGTTAGTGTACTAAAAGCTACCCTAGCTGGAAAAAGACAATTTTAATGTGTTATTCCAGAAATTATATACTACAAACATTTATAAGTCTTACACTTTTTTCACATACACTGTCACTTGGATACAATTTACTGTACTGACTTCATTTCAGCATCTCATATACGAAAATGTGGATTTGTGCTAAGATGCCTTTCAAAGAAGGCAGGAATTCCTTAAAAATACTAGGCTGCCCCCAAGTGGTGAACTGATGCAAAAAGCAAACACATTGAACATAAAGACTCATTTGCACTTGTCAGACCTTAACCTCAGGAGAGGCCATTCTCTTCTAGCTACTGCTGTAAGCAAATAATAAAATGTGATTTTATCACAAAAGCTTAAATGTTTATTTAATTGGCAATTTCATTTCAAATGCTGAGTTTCCATGTTTCAAAAGACTTATCAATTGACAAAAAACAAAAACACAGTAAATACACACACTATTGACAACCAGTTTGACATTTCCATTACATGTACAGTTTGAGTTATAACATTGAACACCATATTTACAAAGCTCACTTCTAATTAAAAAATTAAGAAATCTCTGGTTTTGCATTTTCAAAGCATCAACTGAACAAGAGGCAAGGGTTGGAAACATTTTTTGCTTGTTTTTTCTCTCTTTTTAACAGTAGAGTGGTTAAAAGGCAACAAGGTAATTGTCCTCCAGAGAATCTCTCTGTCTCTATCACATGGTCGGTCATATACTCACACAGTCACACATAAACAGTCACAGATAGGTACTTATCATCGCTCAGTGGGGGAGCCCTGCTCACATCCAAACACCCTTTAAAAAAGATTATATATGGTAAGTCTCAACATAAAGCCTTACACCTTACAGCTGGCATATGATCTGTATGCATTTTACAGCTGCTCACTACTGTACAGTCAGGGTACCAACTCTAAACAGGAACACTGTATTGTATCTAAACATGGTCTTGGCAATAATGCACATGAAAAGATCATGAATGAGGCAGATGGAAGGTAAAACATTCAATTCTGTTTGAGAAAACAACAAAAAAAGTTATATATATATGTATATTTTTGCTGCACATGTGGCCAGCACTTGAGACATCAACACTGTGAAGAGATACAGTAAATTAAAATATGAGATAAAAGATCCAGTAAGTCCATGTAGGAATCCATAAAAAAGGTGCCTAAAGTCTAGTTGAACAGCTGCACGATGATCAAAGGAGGTTTTCCAGTCAAAGATTCATTTGTTACAGACATCATTGATGTGTGTAAGGATTGGCGGTAGGAGAGTAATGGCCTAACTATTCAATAGAATTTTCATATGTTACAAAGGCAGTATAGCCAGATTAATTTTACTGCAAGCTACCACATGTCTATATAACCATTTAAATATTAATATGGCTTGTTGTGACTTAGTTTTAAAAATATAGGTGTATTGCATCAAATAATCTTAAAAGCTCACACCTAACCCACTGGTCCTGTTTTTACTACATGTTAATTTTGGGCTTAATATTGCTGTTTAATTCTCAGATGCAATGGCATTTATTTCCATTATTTCCCTTTGACCTGAGCACATCTTATCCATCTCGTTTTATTGTCAGTTCCAATCAAACATGATCTCGTTTCAGGGACAATGTAATTTATTTTCATTATTTCCTTCTGGCCTGAGTGTATCTAATGCATCGTGTTCTGTTTTGACACTCAGTCCAATTCATTCTGTTTTCATTTACTACATAATAAATAATAAGATTGGTAGGTAGATGTTAAAGGTTGCTTTGGGTTTGTTTTTTTCTGTTGTCCAAGATGAAACAACTGAGTTATTGTAAATCTCCATTTGATCACTTTGGCTGATAAGGCAGGTTGTGAGGAAGGAAGGAGAAAGGAAAGTGCATTGACTCAACGGTCCCAAGGCATACTTACACATACACATGCACACACAGAAAAAAAAAAAAAAAAAAAAAAAACAAAAATACTCACCCCGTTCATAATAAAATACCTTCTCTCCACTTGAAATTGGTAAACATCTTTGCCATTGTTAATAAATTAAAGGTTCAGCAGTTCACATTCATCAGCTGGTTGTGTGTGTTTGTGTATCTGTGTGCAAGAGTGTTTTGGGTAGTTCAGTTGAGTAGTTCACATTGGTCATTGTAGTCCTGTGGCTTTTTTGAGTAGCTCCAGGTCTTTGCGCGTTTGAGCTGCAGGTGGCGTACAGCCGTATGCCTCCAAACCCAAGGGCAAGTACCGCTCCTGCAGCCCCAGGAACTCATCCCCCTGCCCGGCTTGGAGCGAGACCCACGGAGGGGGTGAAGAACCACCCTGGAACCCCCAAAGTGCCAGACTCTCTAAGGTGAGAGGTAGCAATAAGAGTGTATGAGAAAGAAATGAGACTTTGCCCCAAAATACAGTAACTAGACTGACAAAGAAACAAAAACTATTTTTAAGCGTGTCACTAACCTTTACTGTGCAGATCAGCAGCTTTGGCCATACCAAAGGAGACCAGATATGGTGCTACACCATCCAGGCCTTCTGGTTGACCCCGTGTTGCCATGAGCAGTATTGACCTGTTGAGGAAACAAACAGGTCTGTAAATTAAGCAAGAATGTACATAATTCTGCTATTCTGTGCTACTGTATATTTATTGACTACAAAATAGGAAAGTTTGTTTCAGACTGTGTGAGCAGTGTGATATTATTTTGCCTGGCTCACCTCTTTGGTATTCCAGTTTTTAGGTACTGTTCCATCTTGGCGTCCATCTTGGCAAATGAGGTTTTCTTGGTGACTTTACCAGAACATGCATCCACTGAGACCAGGAAGTACCCAGGCTGAGAGAAGGGCATGGTCACCTCATTCACCTGGCAGGTGAGAGGAAAAAAATGGAGGGAAAAAATAGGTTAATAACCCCCGATTCACACGATGAAATCATACAGATGAGATAATGTGTTTGTATTTGTTTTTGTACTTGAGGCCTGGCATGCTCACAGTGATAAAGGAGCTGTTATCTCCTCTCTGCTGCTCTTTGCTGCTGAGAGACTTGATTTGTGTCTGGAGGTTGGAGGTCCATGGCTCACTGGAAAACACAAGCTGAGACAGAAACACATTGGTCAGCAGTGGTAGCTTGTGTTTTAAGCGACTGAACAGAAAGCCTTAAATGTAGCAACACAAACCTGTTTAGCACCGCAGCCTTTGCAGGGGTGTGTATTGAGGGCTGGCATAGGCACCACTGCTGAAGGTGTCTTGGAGTACTTGGGGTAGGCCTTGGCTGAGCAGTTACAGGTCTGTTTGGAGGATGTGGTGGCCATGACTTTCACTCTTTCACAGCCTTTTACTGAACAGTAGCTGTGACCGTCACGACCATGCCGGGCCCGAAGGTAGAGCCACAACAAGCTGGGTGTGACGGGAGTAGAACAGGAGAAATAGCCAGAGTTGAATAAACTTTCAGAAACCAGGGGGCCTCACAGAGACAAAAAAGGATGAAAGATAAAAATAGTTGGAATGAAACTTGAAAAGACATGTTTCAGACTGCTCAACCATCAGTGTGAGAAGGCTGACCTTTGTAGGTCAATGCAGGTCAAGATTAAAAACCATGTCAAACTCTCAAAGGTTAACCCACTCCTTCTTCTTGACCATACTGCAATAATTTCAAGTCCAAGTGTGTGTGAGAGGGGTAAAAGAAAAAACAAATAAGGAAACTGAGAGGACTGGGTTTTGTTCTCTCACCCAACAGTTTGATCAAAGAAGTACTTCCTCTCCATCGGTCTCTTCTCAAGCTCGGCGAGGGATGACACAGTGCCATAGTCTGTGATGTCATCAAAGGTGTTGCTTTGCCTATCATTGATGTCGGCCATGATCTGAAATGTGGTATCTGATGGGTAACAGAGTCCCACTAGCACCCAGTCATCTCTGAGTGGGAGAAAGAGAAAGAGAGAGATTACATCACACAGGGATCCCCCCAAGACCATTTACAACTAGTAAAAAATGTTACGACACTGGTTTAGTAATGAGGTTTTTCAGCTCAGAATAGTTCTCATGTGATCAATACAATTTAATTCAGTGATGGTGTGAATACTGTTGGGCCTCACCTAGCCTCACCACGTGTGAGGGACAAAAGACAGGCCTACCTGGAAAGGCCAAAGCCTTCACTAAGAGGCCTGACTGAGAAACAAAGAACAGACAATAGGAAGGCCAAAGCCCACACAGCTGTTAATTCGCACCTGAATGTGAAATTCAGGCGCGATCGCACAGCTTTGACGACACCGAGTCTATAAAGCCTGGCGCTCCACGCTGCCTGTTGCCATTCCACAGTAACCCATTTACGACAGGAGGCGCATCACGTCTCTCTCCACGGTAACTGACGTTTTTCACGTTTGGTTATTGTTCCCTGATCCCAGGGTGGTGCCCCGTAATTATTAATCTATATTAATAATTAATAATTACAATTAATATTATTAATTGTATTCGTATTCCTAAATATATTTGACATTTCTGCTAATAACCAAACCTGCCATACCTGATTCCCAACAATACTTACTTGTATAGTCCTGCTTTCTTAAATGACAAGGAATTTTAAAAAAGCTTGTTGTTCCATGGCTTTTTCAGAGAGATAAATATATCGTAATTTCCCTATCAAGATCGCAAGATATTACAGTAATCCCATGACTTGCAGCAGGCGTGGTTACACACATACGCCCACGCACGCTGCTGACTCTTGTTACTCACTTGTCAAAGTTGATGAGAGAGAGGACAACCTCTCTGGGCGCAGGTCCACTCCAGTGCAGAGTGTAGCTCTTGCTCATCATCAGGATGGGCTGGTACTGCTGAGACTGCGCCCTCTGGCTGTTAATCCCCCTCAGTAGCAGAGGAGCATCAGGGTATTCATCTCTGCTGATGGATAAACTGAGGCTGGAGGCTCCCTGGGTCTGGATGTACACCTGAGGGAGAGGAGGATGTGGTGGAGCGCAATGGTCAGGAAGAGTGCACATTTTCCATTAGAAGGGCAGAACAACAAGAATGAGGTGTAGACCCTGTCATGCTGTACCTGAGAGTAGCGGCCACTGCAAATCACTCCATTCCACTGGGACATGTTCACACAGCTAGGATGTTGGATCATGTAATTGTCTGCTCTGCCGACGTAGGTGTCTCTGTAGCCTGTTACTGACCCATCTACATCGTGAAAGATGGAGTTTTTGTCACCATCCAGGTCGTTCTCTTCGAACCACTGCCCGGGGCGACCAAAGAACGTCCGCAGACCCACCTGAGGATGTTATTTGCAAAGAGTGTTGTGAATGCCACCGTGTACATTTCAGCACTATGTACCAATTCAAGGTGTTATTGCCTTGCTAAAGTGCCACCTCTGGTAAATGTCCTTGTGGCAGAGAGAAATATGAAATCCAGTCTTTTCATTCAAACAAAAGATGTTACAAGCACTGCAGAAGGACAAGGCATTGCTCTCTGATGGCTGGCTTTTTACAGATGATCCTAATTTACACTGGTCATTTCAACTATTTCTTGACTATCTTTTGATAGTGACTATTGTTTGTCAGGCAGAAATATGATTGCAACTACCAGTCTACCTTTTTTGGGGGGGTTGGGGAGCTACACTTTTTGAGGGATCCTATTTATGGGACTTGAAATGTTTACTGTGTTTAGGAAGAGTAAAGCAATGACATTATGGTTTAAGAAATCAGATTTAATGAGCTGAAGATACATAAAGAAATGTCAAGTAAATATCTACAATTTTCTACTGTTTTCTTGTGGTGGTACTATACCGTACCACCACAAGAGGGCATCAGTGGTGTACAATGGTTTCTAGACAGGCCTGACTCTGAAAGGGGTCCCCTTTTCTTCTCCTTTCTTCTTTCAAACTGATGCTTCAAATGACTACCAATTCCGTGACTCTGATCTGATTTGTGATCTAATCAATATGAAGCAATGGTTATAGGGGTGAAGAACAAATGGGAGCAAACTGCCAAGGAGGAAACAGTCAGAACCAGTGTACCAAGAGGATGGACACATACAGTGAGCTAGAGAATGAAAGGTAAAGACCAAGATAAATAAAAAAATCTGTCAATCTAAGGAGTGTTCACAACTAATGTATTTCTAACAGCAGCACATCTGCAGACCAGAAAAAAACACAACCAAGACACAACAGAGGGATAAAGAGGAAGGAAGAAAGAATGAAAAAAGAGCTGACCAAAATACAAGGTTGAAAACAGGACCATAAGAGTCAGATGGACAGCTCTATGTACACTCCGTCTCAGTGTTAACAGATTTAAACAGCACCTCCTTTCCTAACAGGTTATAACAGTGACTTATAGTGTGCTTATGATGTCTCAAGTGAAGTCTTATCAAACCTAGATGGTTACTCACAGTGGAGTGGAAGTTGAGTTGGGACAGGTTGTTTCGTGGGGTGAGCTGCCAGGTGTTCTTCAGGTTGAATCCCACTGCGCTGGTATAACGCTCTGGTGAGGGTATGAATCCACGAAATGTACTCTGTGTAAGCCGAACCGGACCATCATAGATCTGGAAACCTCGGATTGGGAACGTCCTACAGTGGAGAGGGAGACGGAATGGTTCATGATTAGGCAAGACAATTAACAGCAATAAATTAATGGGAGAGAATACAGATGAAGTAAACAGAGTAATAGGACCATCATTCAAATGGACGACCCCAGGTTTTAGTCATGGAGTGGCTAAAACCCAAAACTTTAAAAGAGTTTCAGAGGAACATGTTATTAAAAATTCCAACACATTGCAGCCAGGCCATGAGCTCACTAGGGAGCAGGACATAAAATGCATCAGACATGACATGCTCCATAGTTCTTGGCATTTGGGCCTTGAGTCAATTTTATAATTCCATGGGTTCCCCCAAAAATGACTCCAACTATGTTAACATTAGTAATGTAGACATTATGGTCTATGTAGGGCAGTGGTAAATGTTACTTTAACATACATTTGTTAAGGATTATAAGAAAAACAGAACACACAAAGAATCATAGTTAAAAAAATGACAAATTTTTTCAGTGCAAATATTGTGTCACACAAATAACAATAATTGTATATATGGAAAAAGTTAAGTTGTTAAATTAATAAAACTGATGCTCTTGGATAATAATTATATCTGCACCCCATGTTGGAGAAGAATATACATTTTTTTCATGCATTACACGCTTTTCCTTTTTGAGGTTTTCATTACAGCTTTTACTTGTCGTCAGATGAGAATCTAAGGTTGAAATGTTGGTTTCTTTCTATAACGTGGGTGGTGTAAAGTGATTTAAGGTCACCCAAATAAAAAATTAGACTTGGTGGTCTTATGTAATTGATATTAATGTAACCTTACTGAGCTTGTGTTTTAATTAAATGATCAAACTATCCATCCATTTTAGTGGAACTGGCAGTAACCACGATGACGACAGACAAACTGACTAAGCCAGATGTCGTAGTGCGGTCAGGAAGCCTCTAAAATGGTTATAATGCTGTACACACTGGTGACAGTGGTCACAAACTGACATAAACCCTAGTTCTTGAAACAAAACAAAAAAAGCAGGTATTTGCCAGTCTCTTGTTTATGTTGCTCTTCTCTTGTATAACTATGTCTGTTATGAGAGAGAAAGACAGAAAGAAAGACAGTAAACTGTAAGGAGACCCTGAGGGGACATAAAGCTCAAAACTCTGCTCTCATTAGGACTGACCACTTGGTGCAACATGGCATTACAGAACGCAGAGACTATGAACTTCCTCATAATGGAAGTCCTATTTAAGGCATTGTCAATGAGGAAGTCATGTGAGGCCGACACACTTTTGGTCTTGTCTAGTTTACGCATCAGTGGGAGCATTATTAGCGAGATCTTCATGTATTCCCTTCCGAAGATGATTAAAAACTCAAAATGATAGAAACAAAGGAAAGAAACGGTGACATCTAGCAGAAATTAATGAGAGCTCTGTGTCAAAGAAGCATGAAATCTTGAAAAGATAAAAGAAATCCACTTGCTCTTAAGTAACCAAATGCTACAATGAGTAATCCCTTTCTACAAAACCACGTAAGTGTTGCCACCACAGTTTTTCATAAACTGCCTAAAATATCACTGGAGGGAAGTCAGTCAAAACAGAACTTCCTTTCACAAGTCCACCACAGCTTGAAGCAGCTGTAGCAGCCTCGTCTGTCGATCTGTCCAACTACCTGATTGCCTCGCTGGCTCTCGCTTTGTTTGTTTGTTTTTCCCAGCATATTTTTATTTGCCAACTCCTCCAACGCCATCCCCTGCAATTCCTGAGAAAACTCAGTTTGATTTGGATTTTTCCCTCAGTTCCTCACATATACTGTATCTTTCCTCCTTTCATTAACCTATCCCTCCCTCTGCTTGCTCCCCCTCACCTGTTTCTAGGCAGTGTCCTCATCTTTGCATCAGCCCCTCCTGGGCCCCAGTATTTATTCTGTCCTCCATTGGTCCCTCTGTTTCGGCTTTCACCCACAAACAGAGACTGCGTCACCTCCTGGCTGGAGCCTTCATCCTTAGGGTAGCTGCCATCACTGGAGAACAAGATGAATAATATGGTAATTTAAAAAATCATATCATTACACATATGTAATGTAACATGTTTATAATGATTTATGCTTGTTAGGGATGAAAGCAGAAGGAAAAAAATGCACTGTGTTAAACAAGAAAGAGATGCTTGTGACCACACAGGAACTTTAAAGTGTTTTCACTCAGTATCTATCAATCATGAAGGGTTCTTGGAAAGTTCATCTGGCAGGGAGAGAAGAAAGGCAAATATAGCCAAATAAAATCATGAGACTGTATGAGCAATGAGCATGAGTGATTTAGATAAGTACACACCTGGCAAAGGATAATCCCACTCCATTGTCTGCAAATCTGTTCAGAACAGAGATATTAGTTAGTCTTACAAAATGTCAAGTAAATGAAATAACATGAGATGAGAGTATTTTGCTATTACTCCAGCATTGAGTGAATGATTAAAAAAAGAAAAGAAGTCATCAAAGTACCTATCAAATAAAGTGGAACCATCTGATAATGTATTCAAAATTATATCTGGTACTTCATAAAAATAATTAACTGTCAATTCATTGTTACCACTTCAAAAACTATGGGAATCAATCTAAGGCTGAACATAAAGTTGGGTCAAATGGTAAAAATTATGTTACAAATAATGGATGATGTCGTCAGAGGGAGTTGTAGTGGGATTACAACTTACCACCAGCACAAACTGGTGACATTACAGTTTTGTTCCCCTTTTTTGACGCCCTCCTTTCATTTTTTATCAGAAACATTCTCATGAATTACATGAATCACATCACAGCTTATGAGAAGTCTCACCCAGAGTTCTGGATGACGATGTCACCTCCCCGTATCCACGCTCCTAAGTCATTGTTCTTGAAGGAGATCAGAGTGTCGATGACTGCCGCCACTCGAGGATGGGTAGGGTCACCATTCTGGTGTGGCCGGAATCTGAAAAGACACATGTGTGAATATACATGAACGTTTCTAATATTATCCTTGTGACTTTCCATTGACTACATTCGTTAGCTCTAGAGCTTTCACCCTTACCACAATGTCAAACTTTTCTTCCCCCCTAATTTTTCTGCACATGTGGTTCTCATGAGGGTCAATGCACAAGACAACACACACACACACACAAGATAAAGATAAATTTAACCAATTTAACTTATGGAGGGTTAAAAGTGACTCATAAACCTGATAATCATAACGTCATCATACTATAAATCTGCACAGACATAATTTATAACTAGACTAAAAGTTTAAAGCCCCACTGTTGACCTCTAGAGACTGTGGGCTACAGTGCTCATTGCCTCCCACATTGCACACTATGGGTGGTATTGCAGAAGAGGACATTGTGTAATTAAATACAAAAGGCTTTATCCCCCTTGGGATCATGAATGTGCGTAGAAACGTTTTATGGTCATCTGCCCATTAGATGATGAAATATATTGTGTACAAACCAAAAATGAATTATTTGTAGTCTTAAAAAAATGGACAGGGCTCCTCTTCTTTTTTCAGCCTAATGGTGGCGCACAATTCAGATCACAGCTCACCTTCAACATCAGTATTTATGCTCTGGGAACCATGATTATCCACAAAACTTATGGAAATCTGGCTGTTAGTATTTAAAATACCATGTCTTGGACCAAAGTGTCGGTCAAGGGGAAATATTAACATGAATGTGGCACTAAACGAAAGGTCAGAGGATCACAAATCAGAAGGAATCATTCTCTGGGAACTATTAATATCTAATGTCCTCTTCCTAGAGTTTCTTACAATCACACAACACAAATATCCCTCGCTCTCTCTCTCACTTATGTAAAATTCATACTTACTAACATTTAAAATCCTCCCCCTCTTACCTCTGCACACATACACTCACACACACACACACACACACACACACACACACACACACACACACACACACACACACACACACACACACACACACACAGAGCGTGGCCAGCAGTCTCAGTGGACACGTAAGATTTTTTCCATCTAGTTGAAGACTGTATTTGGGTAGGGAGCTGCAGAGAGGAAACTCTATCTGTGTTTTCTCTGTCAACACAAACCTGACAGACCTTCCACTAAAATGCAGTAACAGAGTATAAAGCCATCTATCTATGCCAGTCAATGGCCATACTCTAGTAGATATACAGTAGGGAGCTATAAATAACTTAATTCACAAACAGTGGCATTAAACAAATACATTAGTAAGCCACAAATACCGTAATATTTACATAGTGTAACTGTACACCATGATGCATATGATCACCGACCATAGACTCTCTAATGATGCACAGTTATAGGCGTTGTAAGTCACTATCCATTTATATACACTCACAACTAACTACTCGAGATGTCCAAAATAATAATAAAAAACTCTTGGGGGTAATTCATATCGCTTTACACAGTATACATGTGTAACTACTTCTCAAAATGTAAAATGCTACATACACACCTGGCACTGTTATCTAGACAGAGGTATTCCCGGGGATCGGCAGCACTAGCATTGGTGGTCTTCACTCCTTTATCAATGAACAGCCCTGCCTAGAAAGATGAAAGTATGATTACAGTAAAATGCCAAATTTTCTCAAAAATTATGGTTAGAGATCCAAAGCGGGCCACAGGTCTGTTTCTGCTGGACTGAGATAAACAAGGCTACTAGTACATTTTACAGTGTGGAACCTGAGGCAATAATAAATGTACTAAATTTAAATCCTGAGCTAACACAGTTATAGAGTCAATGTTATACAGAGTATTGCGGAAAGTAGGAAAAGTGGTAAACAGAATTCCTGTGAATAATTTATAATGTATATGAACATGTAATGTATATTTACATACTCCATAACATATGGATTAAGTTTTCTGTTTAAAAAATTTATTGTAAAATAAATTAAAGGAAAAACACGTCTGTGTGTTTGTGTGTGTGTCTTATGTATATGGAAACCTGTGCTCTGAGTTGGTGCTGTGGTATAAGCGAGGTATAGTCTTTAAGCTCGGGGCTCCTTCCTCTATATGAGAGGCTGCTGTGGTCAGGCTGAACAAAGAACTTACAGTTCACCTGCCCGACTTCTGTCATTACACAACAGAGCACTATTGTAGCCTACGTGTGTGTGTGTGTGTGTGTGTGTGTGTGTGTGTGTGTGTGTGTGTGTGTGTGTCCATTCCTCTTTTTGGCAAGAACCAAGTGAGTAAGCACAGAATTATGTGCAATCCTTTTTCACAAGTTATAAACACTGTATTTCTCTTGTCTCTATAAAATACAGAGGCAGAGATCTTGAGGTTTGGCACAACCTGGTATACTGTATTGTATATGGGGGAGAAAGCACACACCGATTGTAACTACACCAATAATGATTTAAAAAAAAAAAAAGCTTAAAGATAAGCAACACTGATGATACCTTAAAGTTGGAGTGTACACGGTTGTTGTAAAAAATGCCCAGGGGAGTGAGCTCTGCCCTGGTCTCTGGTACCAGCCCATGAGAGTCTCCGGTGGAGGAGCTGTGGAACACAAACCATATGCCAGCGTCCTGGAACAGAAAGGAAGAGTAGAGAAATTAGGTGTTAAACGAGACAAATTGTGTTCATGGTACGGCTGGTCAACAGCATCCATAGGTGGAGGGTTGGGGTAACATACAAAACCAACGAGCAGAACTGGCCAGGAAGTCATACTACATGTGGGTCAAGCCCCACAGAAAGCATAAACAAGGTGTAGGAGTTCATATGAGCTCAATAGCTCATTAAAGTTTATGGCTCAACAGATACAGACAGACAATCTAAATATCACACACATACCCCCTACCAATATTTAGTACATTACGCAGCCCTCCCCAGTGGACCTCCACACTGACGAGATGAGGGATCCTCGTCTTCTACTTTCTTATATTAGAGGTCTCCCTATTTGGACACTAAAGCCTGTTAAATCCCATTTTATTGACGGATCACTTTGTTATGAGCATGAAAATCTTTCATTTTCATTATGTAAAGTTCAGGAACACCAAAGCCAGTGCAGCCTCACCTAATATACTACAGTTCATTTATCATATATTTTAAGGGGATCTTCTTGTTGGTCGTTCATTTTTATTAATCATTTATAAAAAAGTTATTTTGAAACTGATGTTATTACCTGAGAACCAGCAGCTGCATTGCTAATGAGATTGTTGTTGGGGTTGGCGATCCAGAATGTTGAAACTGCCCTGGAAAACACCCACCACACACACACACACACACACACACACACACACACACACACACACACACACACACACACACACACACACACACACACACACACACACACACACAGGGACATGCATGCAGAAAAAGGTATTAAAAAGGCAGAAGATCAGAGAATCCTGTGATCTTTCAAAATTCCCTCAACAATCCACTTCTCCAACATAAACCCTGGTCAGGGACAGCTCTGCCTGCCCACACACACACACACACACACACACACACACACACACACACACACACACACACACACACACACACACACACACACACACACACACACACACACACACACACACAGAAACTTCTGAAACAGGCCTTGCTGCTTCTCTCAAAGAGGCACTTTTCTTGTTCTTGCTACGACATAAAAACATCCCATGCCATGGAGAGTAGGGGTTGTTATTGCATGGATAAAACCACCCGGGTAATATCTCTCACACACTATATCTCTAACTACAGTATCTGTTTCACATGGACATGGACCCTCTGTCTTCTCTCAGGGTATGTCTGCACTATCTCACCAGGTTTCCCACACTGACACTTGACTGAGAGTTGTGGGAGATTTAAAACTGGCACAAATCATTTGTGTTGATTTGGTCCCACTGTTCAGTGTTTTCAAAGATAAAGTAGTTGCTCAGTGTCTTTTATATTTCCCTCCCTAATTATCAAGCTACTTTAGAGTCAAGATTTTTGCTTATTTGCTGCTCTCAGGGCTTGGCAAGTGTCTTTGCGCTGTCCCTACTATTATCTGTCATTACAATTATCTTCAGTCTTATGCTTAACAAGACCCCAGGGTCTCTGAATTGCAGCTGTTGCTGAAAGATGGATTTGGCATTTTTTATTAAAAGGATAATAAGAAATATCCTCTTTCTCTTCAGTTATATAAATGAAAATGGACCTCCATGTGTACATGATGGCGGTTCAGACAGTCTGCACTGTCTGTACTACCTACACCACTACAACAACAGGATCATTTGTGACAAAGTAAAAGCCACACTCTCAAATTTAAGCGTAATGTATTGATGTTCCTGAGATGATCATTTTAAACCTGTGTGTGTACTTACAGAGCAGTCATGGATCTGTGGTGGAAGTTAAAAACTCTCAAGACTACTAAATTTACTCTGATGGGTATGTGAACTTCTATATACACACACACACACACACACACACACACACACACACACACTGGTAAATAATTTTTACACCCACTTTGATAACACTAATGATATAAGTGGACAGATATTCCATGTCCTAAGTTCTTGCCTCACTGAGGTTGTTGAGCAATGCACTATAACTATTTATATACATACTCTTGATGATGGTTCAGAAACTCATGTTGTCTTTTATCACTTTGCTCTGTACTCATATCTCTCACCATAGAGACATAGTCAAGTCATTATCCCAATCTCTTACTTGCACTCTGTGCTGGGTGAGGGAGTGTAGCCCTTGTAGACTTTGTCCTTGATGCTGGTGCAGAGGGTCTCATTGCGGTCAGTGGGCAGCAGAGTCCCAGGTCGAGTGAGCAGGCCAAGGTTGTGGTACAAAGTGTTACGCTGCTCAATCCCATCCTCAAGGAAGAAACAGTGACCCAAGGTGTCATAGCCTACAGTGTTCTTCACCTGGGTCAAAGAAAGAAGATCACATGATATTAAAAAAGAGAAAAAATCCAAATGAGAATTTTTAGAGCTTTTAGGGTTCTCGACAGGAGAGAAAAATACAGTACTATATCCCATTTATGGCAATCTTTCCATTTCCAATGGAGAGGTAGTTTACACCTAATGGAAATATACAGAAAGTCCTGGTAAACAAGAGGGCTAAGACAACATTTGCTAGTCCATCTTGGAATCATCAACAACCCACAGGAAAATATAATACGTTCCAACTGCTAGATGTGCGTGCCTCCTTAAATACTTAAAATTCCTGAAAGACTTTCACTACTAAGATCATTTTTTATTAAACCCATCTGAAGCTATGTAGAGAATGATGGTATCAAGAGAGCTGTGGCAGAATATACTCAACCAAAGAATATTCACATGGTCATTGTGCCAGAAGGGAAACAGGAAAAAACAGCAGAGTCAAAGAATGTTATCTAAAACTTTGTAAATTCCATTTCCTTGATACAGCTTGGAAGAAAGCTTTCAATCCCACTGCCTCAAGGACAAAAGTTAACACATCATCATTTGACATCACACACACACACACACACACACACACACACACACACAGTGATTTTGCAGTTGACAGACATTCTTGTCTGAACATGTCATATGATTTCACATATCCAGCAAGTATATAAAAACATTTACATTTGTCCAAAGTAAGGGACTAATATAGGGGACTAATTGTACACTACTGGGATATGGGAAGAGAGAGATTAAAGAAAAGAAGGAGAGGGAGAGGAAGAAAAAGAAAAAGAAAGGAGGAAACAAGCCATTACAGTAATCCAGTGATGGAGGCTGTAACTGATGAGTAACAGCTAACATCACATGGTACTTATTAGTGAGAGCTCTCTTACATATTCTCCAAACATACAGATGTTTTCAAGTGTCTACAGCGGTCTTTTGTTTGTCCTCACATACATTATAGACTTACTCATCACACACGCTTTACTAACCAGCAAACCGTTGGTGGCGTGGATGGTGAGGCAGCGGGAGAAGGAGTGGTGTATGGAGAGTCCATCCACATAGGTGGGCTCCCAGTAGCCTCCCCTCTGGTCCACATCCCCGCACATGTGGAAGTGGAGGGGGTAGCGGCTTTTCACACCCTGCTGGCCCATGTTCTTCAGTTCCACGTGGGACAGATGCACTGATGAGAAGTTACCAAAGATCTGCCAGTGTGGGAAAGAGAGAACAAATAAAAGCCAGAGTGGAGGATAAGTTGCAAAAGAGAGGGTGATTTTGGTATCGATCAAGCAAGAACAATGAGCTATTATACACCACTAAAGTAAATTACACTGGCCTTGTGAAGGGTAACACAAGTTTCATATTATGCCACAAAAGTAAGCCAAGTGTCTACCCACTCTGGTCCCATTAAAGGTTTAGGTCTACAGTATGATTTTCTGTGTTTGTCTATGAGCCCACTGGGATATGAACTATAGCACACACATAGGGATGCACATATGCAAAACAGAAATGGACTGGGTCGCAAATAAAGTTAAACATGAACATCAACAAATAATCCAATACAAATATGCTGTATAATGCTCCCTAGGAGGTCTTTTTGTGGGTATGGAATAATCCAAACAGTCTGGTTCCTGTTAAGGAGGTATTGGCCAATCCCTCCAGCTAACTGTAACACACACACACACACACACACACACACAGATAACAAACTAATTGTTTCTACAGTATATATGCTGCACATGATGCCTCAAAAGACACATATGCATGAGTTCTTGCATGTATATATATATATATATATACACACATACACATACACACAATACACACACACATACATATTCACACACAGACTGACAAGACTGTTTTGTGTAATAGGCAGATTTGTGTAATATAACTGAATGCGTTTTTGTTGGAGACATGGAGTAAAAAAAAAAAAAACGTACGGAAAGAAAAAAAAAGTGTGTTTATTTTGTTTAGCACAAGGGGGGTCGGTTACATAGAGCCTAAGGAATGTTATTGTGCATTTGCCACCAAAGTGAATGAAACCGTACCATCATTTACCAAATTACAGTGAAGTCATTGCCTATGTAGAGACCCATGTAGGTCAGCAAGGATATGATGCTCCAGTTATTGCCGTGTTTGAGCCTAATCTGTCTTATATCTCCAGGGTTATCTTCTGAAGAAGTGGTAGCCATAAAAATAAAAGCCTGATGTGTAGTGGCAGATAGGAAATAACCCCTCTCATTTAGAACGGCATATAAATATAGAATGTATGAACACATTAGCTCTGCAGTATGTAAGCTGTCACACAGATTACTGCAGACACAGTGAGAAGGTAAAGTCATGCTGAAACATGCAGACTCAGCAAATACAGACATAAAACGCAGTCCAGACAAGGCCCTGGGCTTAAAAAAAAATTAATAAATAAAAATCACACACGTTTGTTTCACTATCCCTGTGGGGGACAGTCATTGACATAATGCTTTCCCTAGCCCCTTACCCTAACCTAATTGTAACCTGTACCCTAAAACCAAGTTTTAACTCTGAAAAAGCAGTCTCTACCCGTGGGGAACTCGATTTTTGTCCCCATGGCGACACAAGTCCCCATGGGTTAGTGTGCATTGAGGTTAAAGTCCCCAACACACGCACGTGCATGTGCGCACACACACACACACACACACACACACACACCTTGATATGGCCTCCATAGGTGTCATGGCTGTAGAACTGGCACATGTTTCCGTAACACAACTTTTCCATTTCTCCGTAGATGAGAATGTTTCTGGAGAGCAGAGCCACTTCAGCACGCATGTCGACTCCATCTATGATCTCTCCAACATGGTTATACTGAGGCTTCCCTGGGCAGAACAGATAGGTAGATTCTTGGTCATATGCTACAACTAGGTGAACATTTTAAAGAAAAATCTGGTTCACAATTTGACAAAACCTGTAAACGGTGCAAGTCATTACTTTGTATGATTAAAATGTCAATCACTGCATTCCATCTCCTCCAAAGAAAGCAGTAAAGAAAATGAACACTGGAGGAAACTCATGTAATTTTACTGTATAATATAACAACACAATTTGGCTTGTGGAACATTTCTTAGTCATACTGGGACCTTAAAATAACCACTAAAATAACAGCTTAATATAAAATGTTGAAACAAACAGGTAGTGGCATTTAAACTAAACTAAGGTATTATATTTCTGAAAATGGTATGCTTCCAACTGTCACCCACAGGAAGTATGCTTAGCAGCACGCACTCAAACAACTACCCACACCCCAAAACCAACCAACCAAAATAATATGACATTTAAAAGCAAAAGTAATCAAATTCATACGAAACACAAAATAACCAGCTCTAAGAACCCTTGCCCAAAGGGTTGCAGCTGCCAATGATAACGCACAGCAGTACTCCAGCTGCTCAGCCCTTCCTAAGGCAGCAACACAAAAATTAGGCATATACATACACACACTTACACCCTTCTATCCAGGAAGGGAGTTGGCGTTTGCTGACAGAGGAATGAGATCAGGAAGCATGTCTGATAGAGAGATGGACAAAAGTAACTAACAGATTGTTAGAGGCGACATTAGAGCAGCAGAGGAAGGTAGAGGATGTGAAGCAGAGGTAATGTATCTAAATCCATACAACCACTGTGGTTATTATAAGATGAGGTTACCATCAAAACACAAGCTGACAATTTCTTTTTAGCCTCCTCCAATAATCTTACATCACCGTAATAGCTGAACAGGAACTAAGGGCTCTCTGGACCTCAGGATTAGTAGCACTATATCTGCTTATCACATTTATTGATTATATTAAAGAATTAG
Source organism: Siniperca chuatsi (assembly GCF_020085105.1). Classification (NCBI taxonomy): domain Eukaryota; kingdom Metazoa; phylum Chordata; class Actinopteri; order Centrarchiformes; family Sinipercidae; genus Siniperca; species Siniperca chuatsi. Next base: position 14,758,428 of record NC_058046.1, on the reverse strand, counting down.
TGTAACATGTTCTATGTCTTCTTCTGCTGCTGGCACTATATTGGTCATGAGTCTTCTCATAAGCTTTCTAATATGAAATATGTTTGTGCTGTACTTCCCATATCTCTTCCTTCCTTTTTATTTCTGTCCTGCATTTTACAGGAACTGTATAGCTCAAAATGGAACCTGCAGTACAAACCTGGAGTCAGACTTCAAGCTACACACATGAAAGGAGTGGGCCCTCAGAGGACAGACACAGACAAAGCCAGTTTTGGGTTGCAGCCACGGCAACCAAACCTATTCTCTCAATGCACACTGGCCTCTCTCTCACCTTGTATCCTGACCTGCCTGCTGTTGCAGTGAGGGCAGGGCAACAAGATAAACTCTTCAGCCTGATGCATAGAGTAGTCTGTGCTGGCAACTACAATCTTATCCCCAGGTTGCCAGGTCTGCTGTACTTCATCCTGCAGGTTCAGCACCACCTGGTCCACAGCATCCACTTGGAAGCCTGAGATGGGAAAACCTGGGGGGGACATAGCACTTCATTTAAAAGAAACATGAGGGACAAGAAAATAAAATAGCATAGAGCAGAATTCTGATGCATTTTTATTATCTTTAAAAAATATGGATTCTACCTTTTGTAAAGAATTAAAAATAACCATGATTTTCAAGATAGACAGCAGTTATTACTGCTCAGTTGTAGGCAAAATCGACCAAAATAAATATGTAAAGACATTTAAATAACCCCGGGAAACTTTATCATTTTACACTTTATGTTCCACAGTAAAATTGAGCCACTGTCAAAATGTATTTTACACGTGTGGGCATGCATAGCTGCAATAAATAAAGAGAGCGAGTGTGCTAGTGCCACACCCAAACCACACACACACACACACACGGCATTTGTCATAACGGCACGGTCACAAAAACACTGTCACCCACACAGTCACAAGAATATCTTTCATGTCTAGATGATTAATCTGTATATTAGTTGGCATGTGGTAAACCTCATTCCTCACCCTGTCACCTCCCTACAACCCCTTCAAAGCTAGAGAAACCTGTCAATTTCACCTGAACAGCTTCCATGATACTGAAGCCTGCTATTGAGAACAACTACAGACAAATAGCATCAAACATAGACGACCTACACAAAATGACAGAGGGCACAAACTAAGCACTACAATAAATGGCCGATCACTATATAATTTTCCAATTGCTGTCAACACTGAACCATATATATTCTGCTGCTTTTGAAATTGATTCCCTCATAAGCTGTTTCTCACCATTCTTCCACTCGCTGTAGGCGGTGACCGAGAAACCCACTCCGTCCACGGTGGTGAAGTTCCGTCTTGCCAGAGCTCTCCCCCCTGTGTCGTGGTTTTCATGCTCCCTAACGTCCTCTGAGCATGACGTGTTACCACCGCCTACCACCGAGACCAAAGCCCACGCCTGTCTGGAGAGACCAGAGGGATGAAGAGAAAAGTGGGAGAGAGAAAGGAGAGGGAATCATTTTCAGACATTACTGTACATAGACTAGTTTCACACATTCATGTCAAAGAACAACGAATGACCAGAAGCAACTTTGAAAAAACAGGATCCAGGAAGTCTTGCTTGATATTAAGGGGTGCAGACAACCATAGAAAAAAAACCTTGGCACTCTGTCTTCAGGTGAAATGATATGATAAATTTATTCTTCGAGCATATAGGCATATATTTCATCTGAAGACGGGAGTGCCTTGGTTTTTTTCTATGGTTGTCTGTTTTTTAAAGCTGATCTGTGTTTGAGTGTCTGTGTGTGTCAGGCATCAGGGTGAAGATGTGTCAATCACACACACAGACACACACAGACACACACACAGACACACACACATTCCACTGAGACTATAGATACAAATCATAACAGGGAGACACTTATGCCAGGTATCTGAAAAAGAGATTAAACTAGTCACTAGTGTAAAGCCCTGAGGGCAGAGCAAATGTCTGTGATGAGCCTGAGGCAGGATAGGAGGTGAGAGAGGAGCAGGCAACTGAATGTCAGGGTGAATGTCATGTAATAATAAAAAGACAATGAAAGGTAGAAAACTAAAGACAGTATATCAGAGAAGTCGAGGGATTATTAAAATGAGGAGAGAGGATATTCAGGAAGGGTGTTCATATGGCTCAGAGGAATAATGGGTGTACCTGCCATGTTTAAAACTTCATTCAAATCCAACTTTTGCTCCAAGTCCTCCCTTCTCACTCCATTGCACACTATCTTACAAAGCAGGAATGTCAAGAAATTTTTTTGAATAAGATTACAATGATTAAATAAGAAGGAGAGGCTGAAATAATTTCAGCAGAGGCACTTGAGGGTGTGGATGGCGAAAGGGATTGGGCGTACTTTTGAGGGCGTATGATCTAAAACAAGACAGTGTACTGTCGACTTGCAGCCTTGGATGTTTCAAATGTCATGCTCTTCTGCTTCCGTCTTTTTGCTATTCATGGATAATATATTAATATTTTAAGACCATTGTTCTAAACTATGGAATGACATTTAAAGACTCTAAACACAAACTGACCCTGACCAAAATGACCCTCTCACATCATTTAACCATTCAGTAACCTATAAGATCATATCTGGGTAGACAGTTGTACATTCTTATAGTAATCTCAGCAGAAGTCTCTTGTTTCCACTGAGGCATTGATTGTCCCATTCCACATACAGTAAACAATCCTAAATTCACCTCTCCAGCTCAATTTCATCAGGTACTATGAAGGATCTGCAGTAAAGCATTCAACTCACTGCACATTTGAACACCATACAAAAGCGGTAAAATGCCCAGTCTACTCCTTGGACAACTATCTTTCAAATAATGAAATGAAGTCTCCTTGAATATTAGCCTCAATGTGTGGCTTTCTGTGGGTTTTTCTGCTGCTCTATCCTGAGACTGATTTATATAATGGATATTAGCAAACTGAGATCAGATCAAAAGTTTAAGGCACACAAAGGAAATGTGTCACTGTTTCCTTTTGCAACATCCTTAATTTGATGTTCATCTGCGTTTTAACAACCTCATTGTTTGACTGGAAACAGCAAAAGTGCAGAGGCCAGAGGTGAATTCACTACAGACCGGCGTGAATGTGTGTTTATGTGTGTGTGAGTGCTCTCTTAGAGAGAGAAGACAGAGGTGTCAACAGGCATGAGGCAGGAGACAACTCATTCATGTATCTGTGCCAGGAAGGATGATTGACGCTACTGAGATCAACCTTTAGAAATTCAAAGGAATTTGGGTAATGTGTTAGTTTGTTATTGTTTATTTTAAATCAAGCACAAGTTGGAGATCACAAGGGGTTAAAGAGGTTCATGAAACATGCCCTAGGGCACCCAGGTATGCATCGTGTTACAGCACTGGCACAAAATAACAAAAAACGAGAGCACCAAAATTGGTTTCCTTAGTATGTTCCAGCTTAATACCTAGCTAGTTCTTCACAACATGCTATTACATGTCATAAACTGATGTACACTTCATCATTACACTCAAACCTATAGGTCATACACCTTTACCACTTCTTTCAGCCTAAAATCACTCAACCTAACATAGTGTGACTTTAATGAGACATTAAACTGCATGCTCTCTCATAAACGTGTGCCATGCGTTTCCTCCCACCACAAACAAATCCACAGAAAGCTTAGATAAAAATCCTTACTCCAATAAATGGTGAAAGCATTAGAAGAGAGTGCACACTGTTAACTAATTGGTGCACACACACAAACACAAGCACCTCTGAACATACACAGGGCTTTATCGTCTGATCCATTTAAACCACTGTGCCGTGGATTTGAGGGGGTTTGTTTGAAGACTTGGCATCTACCCCCAGAGGCGAAATGTGACACTGGAGACTCTGGCGTAGCACTTGGCTTTTCAGCCAACCAAGGACCAAACCAGGCCGAGCTACAAATAACTCAGAGTGAAATGCTGTACTTAGACTTTCCATTGAAAGAAACACATGTGTGCATACATGTGTTTGAGTTACAGTAACAGAGGATCTAATGTCATGTAAAGCTAAAAACCAATTCTCGCACTTTATGAGCTTAAAGAACGCATTAGCCAACATCGACAGGACTACACTCTACATCAAACTTCCAGTATTTGTCCTTTTGAGGGAATAAACATGATGGAAATAAAATCTCCTGAATCGCCACATTTTGCGCAAATCGTGGAAACTCTTTGACCATGACCCCATTATCTGGTACGCACTTCCTTTTCTGGCAGAGCATGATATAGCGGAAACACAGGCGAAACAGGAAGATGAATAACTAGTAACAATTCGAGGGAACATCCCAAATGAAAAGAAAGATACACGAAAGAGGACATTTTTCCAAGGAGGGAACAAAATGCTGGTATTGTCAGTATTGAGGCTTCAAAAGGTAAGGGTACTTTTTTTACTGTTTAAACAAAAACACATTAACCTCCTTTATCTACCCCAGGAGACCAAGAATAAACAAAACACTCCCAAAGACAACACACTATGGAGAACCAATACAAACTCTCCAAGAGCTGGCACATTCTGCAACACAGCTGAGACACAAACCCACTCACGCATATTTTCATTCAGTTAAACAATAGACGCACTCGTCCAGGGCAACATCAAGAAACAATCCGTGTGTATTTTCATTTGTATTTGGTTTGAAAAATACACCACTTACTCTGTACAACATTTCTCATATTCATAAATTGGCACTACTTACCTGTACTTAAGATCATAGACAAATTTGCTGCCGAGCTTCTCTTCAATGGCCTTCTTGGTTTCACGCAGAAGACTTTTGACAGCCGAGTCTCCTACAGCCAGTGTGACAATGCGGCCCGCCGGCAGGGACTGCAGCAGCTGGGTGAGCCGTCGACTGTCATTATGAGACTCGTATGTGTCATAGCGCTCACAGAACAGCACAGCAGCTGTGTCCTGGTCCACCACGCGCAAGTTGATGCCTCGGCTGAAGTTCCGCTGGAAGGCATAACCCCCTGTGGCCAGACCGGAGGCCGGGACACTTCGGGTCAGCAGAGACCAGGAAACTCTCTCAGTACCGTGTAGCTCCAGAGTCCCACCGCTCATGACGCCTATGAACTTGCGGCCCAGGCCAGGCACTTCAGGGACTGCCTTGTTGTCAGAGCGGCCCACAAGGACAATGGTGGCACGAGAACGGTAGCGACATTTGGGAGCGCCAATGTGAAGGGCTCCACCATTTTCTATAAGGATGTGATGTGTTCTCAAGGTTATGTTTTTGGAGCCGTCAGCATTGTCTGCAAAAACTACTAGACCTGTGAAAAGGCAGAGACACACATGAGCTCTTAGGTGCTGTATGTTACATCCACAATTCCATGAACTGAACTTGATCTGCTGAACGATGTCACTTATCATATTTAATAAACGTGAATCCACCAATGTTACAACTCAAAATGTAACAAATTATGCACCTTGATGTGCTTACCTCCTGACTGGATGGTTAGTGAATGGAAGGTAGCAGAAGCATCCAATCTAAACAAATGTCCCCTCCTGACAACAACAGCCTTCTCTGGTTGGTGGCCTGGGTTCCAGCTACTAAGGGATGTGTTGTGGTCCGGACAATTCTCTGCAAACATGACCAATCAGTAACAAATCAGAGAACCTCATACTTCTCATTAGATAGGAATATCCAAAAATATACACAGATGGTATATACAGCAGGGAACACGTGTGGCAATGGGTTACATAAAGAGATATTTATTTTAAAAATCATAAACATTTGGATCAGTAGCTTGTAATACTGACCGTCTAACACCTCTCCACTTGTGAGACTAAGGATAAGGATGAGGATGAGGAAGAAAGCCCCGATCGACACTCCAAAACAGATAAATGTGTTTCTTTGCTGGAGGCTCTGAGCATGCTCCCTACGCTGGTTCTCCTCTGACAGGCTGAAAGTGGCTTGTCGCTCCGGCGGGGGGCCGTGAGGTTTTATCGGTGGAGGTGGTGGGGCTTTGGCAGGAGGCGGTGAGCGGACTGGGGCCACACGCCCGGGGACATAACCTGGAGACCTTTGGTGGTTGCCGTGGGGCGGAGCCACAAAGACCGGGAAGCGGCTGGGGCCATCACTTGTCGGCATGGTATACGTGTCTGCTACCTAAGAGGAGAAAAATGAGAAAGAGGGAAAGAGACAATGTGGAGTCACTGAGGATGGGGTACTCAGAAAAGAACCACTGTCAAAATGTGTAAGACTGACTACTTCCCTACTGTCTGTCACATCCAATTTTGTATCAACATAAAAACAAAATGTTACTTTGATGGGAGTCTGTGAAACAGATTCGTTTCAAACTGAAGTCATTGGACTTCATTAATTATTTGAATCTCACGCAGTTAAAAGCATTTGTGTTTTCTTGTAAAGACAGCTAAATTGTAAGCACAATGGCAGAAGTTGGTAAAACAGTAAATTGAAATGTTATGGGATGACACAAAAAGGAGTGAATAAAAAAAGAGGTCTGACAAAAAGGAGGTCAAAAAGGAGGTAGAAGACCCTAAAAGAGCACTTAAAATAAGAGTAAAAACAGTAGGAGGTGAAGGAAGAAAAAGGACTAATTCTGGTGAAACGGCCAATAACCCTTAAAGCATCTCACTCATTGACCTCAAGGAAAAAATCCTGGGAGTCGTTCTTAAAAAGACTTTTAATCTATTACTCAAAAACAGTCAGCCTATCCCCTGGCTAGTTTGGCTCAGAGAGATTGACATTGGCTGCTCTTGTCCACAGTAACGAAGGAGGTTGTGAATAATGGATCGCAACATTCCTGAGACTATGTTAACACAGTCAAAACAGATGGCACCAATTACAGTAGGGAAGGAAGAGAGTGTTCCAGCTTGAGTCTGTGCTCACTTTATTTCACACAAATGGAGAAAGTAGCACAAAGTGAACTGAAGCCACGGACACACACACACACACACACACACACACACACACACACACACACACACAGAAAGGTCATATGGGCCACCCACCTGCACACACAAACACACAGGGGTCAAGGAAATGACACTGCAGGAAAAAAGGCTTCAGTGGCACTTTTCTTTAACACAAACACCATGTACCACTGTAATGACATCTGTATATGTGTATCTACTGTATATAGACATGCATACTTGCTACTACATGTCTTCATAAACAAAATGTCAGCAAGTTTAAGCTTCCACACATCAGATTTTGGCCACATGACATGATGAATGACCTAGTCTTTTTTAAGAGGTTGTTAAAAGTGCTAAACTGCAACAAGTGTCCCAGACATGCTCACATGCAAACCAAAGACACCCTGAAAGTGATGACTTTCAGTCTTTAAATCATCCGAGTGTGTATGAGTGCCAACCCACAGACACACACAACCGACCATTGTCTTGCCAAGCCAATTAGTCATCATTTTAGCCCGGAGCACAACAAACCTCTTCAACTCATAAACAAAGCAATGTACAATCAAGGACTGCTAAACAAGGGCTCAGTTATTTATGTAAGATAGGCCCAACAGCAGCTGTTTCACCCACTTCAACCTAAATGATCCCATTACAGTGTCTCTGAACCAGTCTTCATTAGAGTTTAGCTGATAATTGTGCACCTAAACTTAAACTGGAAGGTCATCAAGAAAGGGATGCTGATTACACTTTCTTTTGGATGTTAATTTTCTCACAGTCTGTGCCCTGCATTATACAGACTCAGTGGGAGCCCTGTGAAGGGATGATCCCCTCGGGCATCAGTCTTTATAACCCTATCTCAGGCTATGTTTTTATTCACATTCCTCACCATAAAAGGGCCAAGCTGCTCCTGCTCCCCTGCTACTAACTGACCTGTCAGAGCATAAACAGTTGTGGACTTACTCACCTTAGGGCTATTCAACTTCTGGAAAAGACACTCATCACAAGGCTGCACTGCTTCTCATGAACCTCCTGTATTTCCTAATAACCTCATCCTCTCCCTCACTCTCATATTGTCCTGATTTCAGAGCTACTGAATATCAAACAGATGTAGGGGGAAACACTGGAGTCAAAGCGGGACAGACCATCACACATTCCTCAACTGTAAAATCATCCTTCACTTTGGAAATCGACATTGGCAGTGTAGCAAACAGTAAGCCACGTGTTGCCTATATTAACTCAAAACTAAAAGCTGAAACAGCGCTGTCACAACGCTTACAACTAACTACCACACTTGTAGTGAGTGAGTTGGCCCACATTGCGCGTTATCGAGGTTGAAAAGGTGTGTTAAATGGGAGGATTGTATTACTTATTATGATTTATGAGCGTGTTTTGGCCAAAGAGACTCCTTCCACACGGAAAAAAGAAACACTAGCTAACTTACTATATTGTCAAAGGGTAACGTCACTGGGTAGTCCATTAACGTTACCGACACATCACCACAAAAGACTAACCTTATAACCTACCTTAGAAAACGTATGGCATAGGTTACGCAGTAGGTTAAGTTAGTAAGATGATCGGCTTTTCTCCACTTTGACAGTTGAGGTACAGATGGGACACGTAGCAACACACCGCATAGGCTGCAACTTTTAAACATTAGCTTGGACACACAAAAAGCACTAACGTTAATTGTCACGTTTTACTAGCTTATCAACACGCGCGAGAAGCCTCTTCACAACAGAGCAACCCTCAACTCAAAGTTTCACCCGGTGAGTCCTCTCTCCCCTCCAGCGGTGGACAGACAGGTACAGACACAATGAAGTTAAACGGTCGGACGGACGCTGAGCTCGTAACGTTAGCGTTACCGTTGGTGAGACTGTCCTGCTCCTCTGCCGCTGTCCATTCGCTCTCTGCCGAGCCGTTAAAAGCGCTGACCCGGTGGTGGTGAGACGAATGAACCCTCGCAAGTTTGCTTTCTGTGTCCCTTTTATATACTTTTCCTTCACATGGTGTTTTTTCTGCTGATGGGCTGTCGTCCGTCCGTCGGTCGGTCAGCCCCTCTGTCCCACCGAGAGGAAACCAGGCGCGGCTTGGAAGTGGTGATGCGTTCCCTTGCTGTCGGAAACATTAAAGACACATGGGATTTACAGTATGAAGAACACATGATAAAGGTTAGAAGTGATGGTGATGTAGTTGTACTGCAGTGGTAGTAGTTATTATATTATTATTATTATTATTATATAATTTTATAACGCTGTATATACTGTATATAGACATGCATACATGCATATACTGTACATAACCACCCACTTCATGTATATAAAGTAATCTATTACATTACCCAAATTACATTTCTTTGCACAATTTGTATTTTTTACAATTTACAGAAACACTTGACTTGTATATAGACATTGTATGCTGTTGCTTGTAATATATATTTATACATTCACCTATTTTTTCCACTTACTTGTATCTACATAATTGTTTTTGTTTTTTTTAACATATCTGCAGCTTTGTTGTCCTTATTTTTAGCTGTATGTCTCTTTCTATCTTCCTGCAAATTGTTCTTGAAACTGTGTGTAAGTGCAGTGAGAGCAACTTCAACTCAAATTCCTTGTATGTGTACACATACTTGGCCAATAAAGCTGATTCTGATTATTATTATTAGTAGTAGTAGTACTAGTACTAGCACTAGTTCAAGGCCATAGCTATGATTTTAAAAATAATAAGGTCATGAGTCCAAGTCCTCAAAACGCATCTCTTCACCCTCAGAAAATTTTGACCAGACACCAAAAATAAGGTATACATTTATGTTTTTTTATTATTTGGATTATTCATTTCATTTCACTTACTGTTCATTTATATCTTCTTTAAATTTTATTTCCCTCTATGAAGGTCTAAATGCTGTTTTAAAGCATGCTCCAAAATAAAATGTTGGTATTGTTTTATTTTACATTAAAAGTTGTCTAATGTAAGTGTACTGAGTGTAAGAATCAGCTGGAATCAGCCTATTTTCATAGTGTTTTTTAATTGTAGAGTGTAACTCCCTCCAGGTTGCTAAATCACAAATTCCCAGAGAAAAATAATGAGGACATGATCTCAGGGTCAGTAAGAGTTGTAGCAGTAGTAGTTGTCATTGTTGTAATCATCATTATACATTTTTATTAGTAGTAGTATAGTTGCTTGTAGATCTTATTGTTTGTCAGTTTACATAAATCACATATGTTGATGTATATATAGGAAGACCAGCATGACTGAATCATTAATATAATCCTACCAAAATCTGCACACGAGATGTGGTGACTCTGGTGCAGGGGTCTGTTTGTACACCATCAGCAATACTACTAGTCTTCTGTTGCCAGGAATTAGATGAGTCCTATGCCAGAGTGTCCTGGTGTTAGTATGTCCATAGCGGCAATTTGAGAGTGTTGTTAAAGCTGCGACAGAAACATTATATTCTTGCACAAGCACACTTGTAATTCTGCAGCTGAAGCACAATCTAGCGGTCTTCTGTTTGTGTCCTATGCGTTTCTACTCCCAAACAAAAGTATCTGAAAGTGGCACAGGAAGACTCACAGTAATGAAAGGAAGTAGGGGTTTTCGAGGAGTCTTTGAATGCGCCACCAGGAGAACTTCAGCAGCATGAACTAAAGGGAGGGGCTTAAACCTGAGCCACACTGCCGCCTGCTGGTATGAAAGAGAAAATACCCTATTATCACCCTCTCATGTTGGAGGCAGACAGGAGGATGAACCAGGGAACAGAACCTTTATCTTGGTTTTCCAAATTATGAATTCCGAAATATTAAACACTGATAATATCACAAATACAGCAAGAGTTTGCTGTGCCAGAGAAATACAGCATAGCCATACCATTCACATCTCTCATTTTAATTGCAGTCACACTGCAGGATTTTCCTCACATCCTTCCTCGTAATCGCTGTAATCTTCCAATCCTGTCCTCATCGATGTCAACTTGATACTGCTTTAGGTCAAGAGGTCAACTCTGTTGCTTAGACTCAGGGACAGTAATAGTATGCTTTAAATATCATCTCTTCAATTCGACCTAGGGAAAGTACCAACCTGTGTGTCTCAGGACCACAGAAACACACGATGGTGAACATGGTCAGCTATATTATCTAAACAAAGATTGTGCAGTATTATAAACAACATACAGTAATACCACAATATACACCCTCTCCACCCCCTTTAGAGTCTCACAACTCAAAGTTTTGAAAATGTTGAAACATAGAAACAACAGAGCTATTCTACTCAGTGGCAGAAAACCACCTATTGAGGATATATGAAGATATCCATATGACAAGAGAATTTAAAGTTTTCCAAAAGCAGGACACCCCAAACACATACTAACCCCTGTGAAATTGGTTGTTAAAAATGTCTTGGTCATGACAATCATCCTGACAGAGGGAGTGCAGAGTGTGTGTTGTTGACAGTAAATATCAACCTGTTTTGCTGTGGTGCATCCAAATCACATCTCTACCATAAGAGAAGCACTCTCTTGTCCTGAGAACATGAGCTCATCCCAGTCACAATAAGAGCAAGTCCCCGTCACTTTGGGAGGGAGACTCCATTACACTGTACTGTACCGTCTTAATGACATGCATGAGCATGCGAAAAAATGACCCATCTCTATAATACAGACCTAAAATGAAGAGGAATAAAAAGTCTCCCTGCCCCAAAATCAACAGTTCAGTCACAAACTGGGTTGCTTCTCAAATACCATTTTATTTTCTCTATCCATGTTAGAATTACTATATTAATATTGTTATTACATATAAGTTCCTTTTGTATTGAAATATGCTATACAAAATTAATCTAATCAAATCAGAGATGACATTAGTCAAAGTGACCAGTACAAAGGTCATCTGAAAAGCCACAATGATGGCCTACCATGGTCTAATAGTTGTCATATCAAGAGTTAGAGAAGAACTACAGTTGACAGATGATAAAAGCGTGTGAAAGAAAAAGACAAATGGCAACATGTCCAGTACAAATATTATTTACAAAGTGAGAATGAAAGAAAGCATAACCTTGTTTATAAGACAAATGAGTTGTGAAAAAAAACAACAACTTTTCATTACAGTTCCAACAGACCCAAACAGTTACCAATCCTGATCTGGATCATGGTCAATCTGACAAACATCAAGCTATCTTTGCTTCCTCTCAACCTGTAAGTAATCAGACCTGAAGGTTTACAGTAGCACCCATTGACTTATTGGTTAATTGTCACTTACCAAGAGTATGTGACCCCTTTTGTGAACAAAGGCTCAAGTGTAATACAGGTATTAAAAATACCCATACGAAAATGACTCATGAAGATTTCTTATGTAGTTCTGTGTTTGTTATACAGGCCAAAAACACAACAGAAACTAGCCATCTGTGGCATGCAGTAGCACTTTTCAGGGCTCTGACAGTGCCTTAATGGAGTCATTGGCTGGATAATTATGTTTTGCCTCACTCAGCATTAAAGGGCAAATCAACAGACAATGGATTCAAAAATACCATGCAGACAAAAAGATAAAGTTTAGACACAAACAAAAGCTAAACATTCTGTCCATGATGGAGACCTTTAATGCTGAGCCACTTAAGCTGACATAAACCATTGTCCCAGTACACATATTGAGTGAGTAACAAAAAGGTTGGAGTCCACTCATTTTTCAGCTCAAATGTTCTGAAGTAAATGCTTCTCAATAACTTAAAATACAACATTTTCATTTTTTAAACAACTTCCTGAACTGAAAGTGAGTCGACATCAGCTGTGTTAATAACGTTCACCATTCAGTCCTGATTGGCATTAGTAGTATAAGTCTTGATCAGATCAGACCGTTAGCTGCTGCCACAGTAGTTAAATTTTTATCATATAAAAAAAATAGATACATCAAGAAATATCGGCTTCAGGTACATAAGAGATCTGTAATAATAACTACATACATTATTTAACTTGATATCTTCAGCCCCAAAGACAGACTTGTCAACACTGGGCTTCATAATAGTTACTATATCAAGGCAAATACTTCTTATTTCTAAAGAGGGGTCAGATATTTTGTCCACAAAACTGCAGCATTTTATTTCTCTCTAAAAAAGGTCACGTTTGTCGACTACAGCGTAGTGATACTGATCCTACAGTGACAATACTTAGAGGTAAACTCAGATGTAACAACTGTGGAAATGTTCTCAAAGACAGTGTGAGGAAATAACCCACACTTTATTGGTCAATGATATATAGCCCCAACCTTTTAAGTGGCTGGCATCATATTCTTGTAGATTTTATTAAATTGTACCATTTTAGGACTAAACAGAGAAGTAGAGACTGAATACAGCTATGAGAGCTTGGGAGATGTTTCTAGATGTTATTTGTACAAAGTTCTTTGTCTAAGTCTCTACAATATATTATACTAAACATTTGGCAACACTGGCACAGCTAGATATGTCAGTTCGTCTTGTACAGTTCTTCAGTGACAGCTGATACGTGCAAATATCATGTATAATATAAAAAAATATAATAAAACAGTAATCCAAAAAAAGAGTCATGGTGACTGCAGTGTGTAGGACCAAACCTGACTTCAAAGTCAGATGGAGTTCAGTTAGATAAGGAAGAGTCTGGTACACTTCTTGTCCAGTTTGTTGCAAGGCTGTTTCTTAGAACCTCAAAAGCCTCAAGAGCTGACCAGACGTCTCCATTAAGAACCGTGGACCATGTCTTTCTCAAAAGGCAGCAGAAATGTGACACACACACACACACACACACACACACTCGTATACTGCATGAACACATGGTATGTTTGTGCACATGTCCACTTCCTCTTTCATTCACACACTTTCACGATGTGCAATTTTCAACATGATAAAAAGAAAATCTAAAAAGCAAAACAAAAATGATGGTTACTTTTAAGTTCACAGCTGCAGCATGTGGAGCGGACGGTACTGACAGGCTCTGGGCCCGGGAAAACTAGTGCTCCAAGGGGGAGAGGCGCTTATTAATTAAAGAGAGGACTGCCACCAAAACTTCAGTACTACACAGACAAACACCACTTCTACCTGCATCACTTCACAAAAAAAAAAAGAAAAAATAGAAAAAGTTGTACCCCTTCTCCATCAACCAACCTCTTCAGAAAACTTTTGCTTTCTTCTCTACCTCCCTCTCCACCCTTTTGGTTTTTTTTATAGCTCCTCTACAAGTTGACCAGCTCATGTGCAACGAACTGTTTGAGTCTCTCCAGGTATTGTCCGTAGAGCTCCACGTCATTGTGTCCAGCCCCCTCCACCCAGAGCGGCTCCACGGGGCGCTGACAGCGCTCATACAGCGCCAGGCCATGGGAGAAGTCGATGACCTCGTCCTCCGTACCGTGGATCACCAGTACTGGTGACGTTACCTTCGAAATCTTGTCGATGCTTTGGAGTAAGAAGATATGAAAACAGAGTTAGGTAGAAAGGGATGTAAAATACAGACATAAAAGACAAACAGAAAAAGTGAGACCTGGGTTGAGTTATTGTAATCATAAATGCTTAAAAAAACAAAAACAAACAACACAAAACACAACAACACACAAACACCACAACAAATGTTAGATTTCACCAATAAAGAGAAATGGAGCAGTTAGTTTGCCAACTGACCACCAGAGAGAGCTATTGAAAATATTTTAAGCGCTGTGACCATAGCTGTGACTCATTAAGAAGAAAAACACTTCCTGAATTGATATGACACATTTAAAAGTCCATGTTTGCAAGCTTTTGTGTGTGTGTGTGTGTGTGTGTGTGTGTGTGTGTGTGTGTGTGTGTGTGTGTGTGTGTGTGTTTTCCTGATGCAAATTCATTCATAAATGCATGTGTACTCTTGTTATTCAAATAACTGTACAGAGAGGCTGTGTGCCTTTCTGTGGACATTTGGGATACATTTAGCCTGGCTTTCACACATGCAATCCATCCATACAGCGCACTCACTTTGGGAAGGCGTCAAAGCAGTAGGTCTTCTTCGTGTCGGGGAAGGCCACTCTCATGCCAGAGGTGAGCGGGGAGTGGAGGATGACTGCAGCGCTCTCATAGCGAGAAGCCAGGTCCACTGAGGGCACGGTGCCAATGCTCTGGCCGTACACGATCACGTTCTCTGGCCGGATGCCATACCTGCGAGAAGGACAGAATATCTGAATATCATGCTTTCGCTGATCATGAACAGGAAATTTACACTGCTAGTGGCCAGACATGTTCGGGTACATTTTGTGTGCTCTACCAGACACTGACAGGCGTCTGGTAAGGCAAGGTAAAAAGCAGCTTGGCTGGCAAAATAGTGAATTAAAAAAAAACAAAAAAAAAACTTCCTTTTCTAGTTCATGTTAAAGTTGATTGACACAGCCAATTAGTCTCAGATTGTTCTCTCGTTTCCCCCACGTGCTGCTCCATATGCAAATACACACCTGTGTGCTAACTTAGACTTACTCATACTCTATTATTGGCTGAAACGTCATGCCACAGTAACTCAGTGATTATATGGTCTCCTAAAACAAGCACACAAAGATGGGAAACAGCCATGGTTCAGTGGCTTTCTGCAACTATTCAAAGCAGCTAAACAGAGAGGACCACCACTGTAGTCTCATGATTCAGAGGGGAGGAGGGGGAATTAGAGCAAAACAAGCAGAAAGAGAGCAAGACAGACACTAATACCGGATTTGAGGGTGAGGGAGAAACTGGGGGGGGACAGAAGAGAAGACATTCCACAGCTGATTATGGAGAACGTGACCCAATGTAGCAAGCAAGCAGTCAGCTGACAACCTGAAACCTAGTTTGAGAACATTACATCACGGTCTCTACTGCTGCACTGCTGGATAGTGCATAGTAAACAGCCACAACCAGACTGACAAAATCTCTGCTCTACGCTATTATGAAAATTGGGAGCACTAACATTACAGCCTCTGCCACTGTACTCCTATAATACACAGCTATGAACAATGCATGAACACCAAAGTCTGACACCACTCTACACTGCTATGATGGATTATTATAATTAGGAACACAGACACAAGTCTAACACGACCTCAGCAAAGAAATTATCTGCAGTAATGTAGCCCTACTGCTATGAAAGGGCAATAGACTTAACTTAAGTACAGGCACATCCACTTCAGATAGATGATGGAAATGTACATGACAGTTTAGTTTGCAGACAGTCATTAGCAGGAATATCGGAACTGTTTACCGTTGGTGTGTCAGCTGGCCTTCACAGAGTATAAACAGGGGTTAAAATACTGGCACGACATGGGAAAGTGTTACTGCAGACTGCAGACTGTTGGGTGCTGTGATGTAACATCACCATCAAGGTTGGCTGACAATAATATACAATGTACAGCTTATCTTGATTATACATCATAATGTTGCTGAGGCCAAATTCTCAAGTCTTTTTACAAACTGTATCAAAAATTACACTGACCTTTCTGAAGTGTCTGATAAAAAAAAAGAAAAATCTGTCACAAACAGCTTTGTTTTACCGTTTGCAAGTAAATGCCTTTGTGCTTTTATAACCTACCACGCTTCCGAAGATGAGCACATCGCATGCCTACTTTTACCTGGTTCAGTGTTAATTTGACAAAAACAATAACCAATTTTTTTGGCATAGGAAGATTTAGTAAAGTAAGTTTTTTGCTGCAAGGCTTAAGCTCAGCTAACAGACAATATGTAAGGTAGATAATAACAGCTCAAGGGACAGGCACTTTCAGTAAAAATCAAACCCACTCTTCTCTGTCAAGAGCAGTGAACTCTATCTTGAAAGGAAGACAGACAAGTAAAAGAAGAAGTCAAGCAATCTGTGAGATGACTGCCACCCTGTTGGTTTAGTCACTCTCTTGGTCTCTCCTCCCAAGAGAGAGAAAAGTAAATTGCTTGGTACAAGGGGGTTGTTTGGTTGCTTATTTCCCTTACTCATAACTGTTCACAGGCAGCATTCTATCGTAACAAATTCTGAATGGGTGCTTTTCATTAGACCTCATAAATCTACCGTATTGCCGAACGGTGGAGAGCAATGCCTGTAGGTGTGACCTGTTGTCACAACAGTCTTATTTTTTTTTTTTTTTTTTTTTTTACTGTTATGAACAGTTTTATCTAGGTAGTCCTCAAGTACACCTTTATCTGTTATTACATTTTACTTATGCTTATCTAGTCAAAAGGTTTTTTCCGTGTCAGGCCACTAAAGCCTGACCAATCCTAAGACACATAACACTCACCAGATGGATGACACTACAATGTAAAGCTTATGCAGTGTCAATACAGAGAGGCTAAATTGAAACCATTTGACAGCTTAGTCATCAGGTGAAAAGATATGATAGCAAACGCAGCAAGGCTTTCCCCAAACCTAACTTGGCATGCTTTGCTTACAGATTTACACCAACAAGTAAACACAATGAATAATGCAAGCCTTAAACCTGTGACCTTCCACTTACAACAAGGTCACTCTAACCGATAACCCACCCTGCTGTTTTGGCACATGAGGAAAATCGCAGTGCAGATCTGCAGCTGCACTCGTGTTAAAACGGCACTATGAGAGGCTTTTACCAACCCCCCCCCCCAGCCAACACTAGCCTACAATTTACTATATTGCATTTCAGCTTGAACAGACCTCACCAAGCCATAGCCAGCCATGCTCCATGGTTATACCCCTCCCCCAGACCTTCACCAATTTAGTCTCCTGACACAAATCCAATCTATTATGCATCACATCCTCCCTCGTCCCCCTATTATGTCTCTTGCTCCCTCTTGGCTGCCCACCTTGTGCTCCCTGAAGACCAAAAATATTCTCATCCCATAGCAGTCACTATGACTGCTATGGGAATAACAGATATTTTAGGAAATCCTGAACATATGTACAGGCATGTTTAACAGATTTGTGTACCATCTGCACTACAGCAGGGGGATCTTTCACTGAAGCGCTCCAATGATCAGTTATTATGCTTAGCACCTTTTTACTCATTTTCTGCCATTGTATACTTGTTTATTCAGAATTGTCTTGAAAATAAATAAATGTTGAGATCTCTGTTTCTGGCTCAATGCCCACATATAAAAAAAAAATTAAATAAATTCAGTATGGAGTGAATTAAATATTAAGATGTCAGGACATATAATCAGCTAGTACCGTCACTAAGCTTTGTCTCTTTTTTTGCCCTGCGGGCCCCATCAGCCTACATGCCACTGATATTTCAAGTAAAGAAAAGTAAAAAATTCATAGAAGATAAAGATGATTGACCAGGAAGTGAGTTTGTCCTGTTTTTTAAATTTTTTTAACTGGCTACAGTGTGGGAAGACCTCGGGTCTCAACGCTCATTGGAAATCGGTTGCTAGGCTACCGCTCAATATTAGACTAGCAGGATTGACTGCTGGCCCGCCTCCATCTCAGAGGGAAAAGAAAAGGATGGAAAACACACACACACACGGTAAGTGGGCTGATGGCTTTCGTCAGCTTGGCCACTTTTTAGTCAATAAACCCTACCTTTTTTTCCATGCTCCATTTCCTCTAGTGTTGAACAACACGTTCTAGTTCTATTAGTATGTGTAATCCTTAGTAAGATAATGGAGAACACATGAGTGTGTAAACCTTCTGACTCATACAATTGCTGAATCATCTGGCCCACTCCCTGCTCAGGTGAAGGGAGTGCCTCATCCACTCCGGCTGAACAAAACAAACACACGACGAGTGTGTGTCATGTGCCTGGCTAAGCTGTTTGGTAGTTAGACTTTTAGCAGAGTGACAGGTGGCTGCCCTCTGTCATATGACTGTGGAGTAAAGTAAACGCAGCCTACACGTGTGTCAGCATTCAAGAGAAGGTGAATTTGCTGACTGCTGAATAAGCAGAGAAAGATTGGATGACACAAAACCAAAAACAGAAGCAGAAGACGACAGAATCTGGTGCGTTAAAAATGTCAAATAATCAGAAAAAAGACATGACAGTACAACAAGCAGAGAAAGTGAAAGATGCGGGAGACGCACTCTTCATTCAGGCTGTTTGTCTGATCTGACATGAGACACGAGGGATATACTGTAGGCAGCAGACTAATGTGAGGCCATGCAGTGAGGTCTTTTGATGTGATAAACACAATCTAGTAGATTCATGTTCAGCAGGGCCAAAAGGCTGGGTTGAAACCTATTTCTATCACAGACAGTCAAGTAGGAATCTGGCACAGCCCTCCGACCATCACACACAGAGAGCTGAGTCAAAAAGGCAGAAAATATGGATACTAGGAGCCTTATTTACACTCAGCTTTGAAGGTTCTACCCTAAAAGTTTATGTACACAAGAGTGGAAAAGTATGCAAGGCTAATAACATTCACAATTGTGCACAAGATTTCCATCATTTTCTGTGAATAAATCCCTTTTTAACTTGTAATTTTGAGCACATGAATGAGACTTTAAGTCCCATGTTTTAATTCTAGTGATTAGCTAGCAATCATCCCCGATCGGTTGTGAAAAATCCTTAAAAACTTCATTTAAGTTTCTTTGTGTAAGAAAAATGTTTGTAGCACACAATTAATGTGACTGAAGTGCCTGCTGAGCTGATATAATGCTAGGGGGTTTTAAAAGCCTTAGCATGTGTGGCAACATAAGCAGTTAGTGTTGACAATCCTGACAGCAGGGCCATTAACATGATGTATACTGTAACTGGAGAGACAGCAGAGCTCTTGCAGACAAAACGAGTGACACTGACATGGCAATAAAAGTTATTTTCCCCAGTGATCGAGGTATCCCAACCACAAATTTTACATTGACGCTTGTCATTTGGTTAAGCCAAAAACAGTATGCAAAATGGACTTGGAGAACGATTTTTTGGTTATAAAAAAAAACCAAAAAAAAAACCAAACAAACAAAGGAGCAGTACGTCCCGAGCAGGATGTCTGTGTGCCCAGCTCCATCATAACAAGTGCCTTGTGTGCCATAAAAGCAGCCGTATGACATTGTTACATAATGTTGCTGTCTTTTCTTCTTTTTTTTTTTTTAAAACCCTGTGACATTTAAGGTATATTCTAACATCAAGCCTTATTCTTATCTTTGCATGAAAAGTGGCATCTGCATTTTCCCAACACATACAAATGAGGAGATCTCCATATGCCATTATTCAGACAAACATGTTATGTTATAAGCCCTCTTACTGTGACATGAGTAGAAGCCTAGAAGAGGGATCCCCAAAAAGAAATGTGATTACAAGTTGGCATTCAGACTTGCAACTTGGCTTTTGAGAATGTCATAATGTATAAAGATTTAGCCGTGCTAAAGACTTTATCACTAATGTGTTAGTGACAAAACAGGGCAGCACAGTTGACATGCCATTGTGGTACTTCTCAAATATCAGATATCCCGTGACTCTTCTCTGTGGAATACATTATCTAAAACACACTCACACAAAAGAAAATTACTTCAGTAAGAAGAATCGCATACAAAAACTGAATTCTAAAACCCTATATTGCCCCAGTATCTCATGACCTGTTCCTAAATAGTGGCCTGTATTGTACAGAGACCTAATGTTTTATTAGCGACTGTGTGAATCTATTAAAACTGATAGACAGTGTAATTACAACTATGTGAACGCATAACAAAGCACTGCAGAGAAAGAACAACAAGCACTCAGTCACCTCACCCCATTCAACTCGTCTTTATTGCGAGAGCCAGAGGGAACTCAGTCTGACTGTGCTGAAGGACTGTTAACCATGGGACTACAAAGCACGGGACAGTGTGCACGCAAGTTGAGGCTTCTTGAATATCAAGTTATTTTCTTGTTCCTTTAAGCCTCTCATCTGATCTTGAAGAGGATTCTTCCCTGATTAACCTACAAAGCCATGTGATACAGAGATTGATGTATACATGCTCTGCCCTTTTTTAATAAAACAGCTGATTAACGCCATGTACAGAAACAGTTAGCTTGTTACAGATATTACAACACACTCCAAAGCCTTCAGTAACACTCGCAGGCAAAACAGCCACCCCATCTGATTAAGGTGTAAAAGTGTAGTTTGCCTAGGCAAATTAGGTAGTGCCAATGTGTATTTGGACTATGATCTCAGTGCTGTTATTGAAGGACAAATTTAGCTTATTCAGACAATCAGCTAATATTTTGCTGACTAGAGTCACATGCAGGATGCACTGTGCATCGCACTGTGATCAAAATTCATCACACATAAAAGTATTAATGAAGTAATGCTTTCTAGACAACTGCATACCATTACAGTCACAGTATGAATTACTCCGCTAGTGGAAACTAGATGTGTTGTACTGCAATAAAAACGAAAGAGACCATAGAAAAAATCCGTTATTGGTAAAGAATTTCAACATCATGCATCTCTACAGAGCCCGGGCCACACAGTGTGCAGAAGAGTAGCCAATAGTTGCTGTTACCACCTCCTGCCCCCCCACACAAATCACCAAGTGTAATTTCATATGATTTGAAGAGTGTGCAATTTCATTTCATATTCAATTTCTGCACCGATCACGACTATGTGTGGGAGCAGGAGGTTCCTTGGTCTATCAACAAAAATAAGTAAGCAAGCTGGAAAAATAAAAATAAAAGATAAATAAAAGGAGCAGAACACCACAGCAGCTGTAAGTACTCCTTTCTCTTTCAAGTTGTCTGGAGCTGTGTACGGAAAGAAAAGAGAATGTGTTTCAGACTGTCCAGAAGGCCTATCTTAGGCTTTTCTCTCTTTTCCTTTCCATCACATTCGACATTGTAACTAAAGCTTTGGTAAAACTGTTTGTGTGGCATCCATGGCAATGATGCATGTTAAATTGAAAACGCAAGTGACAGAAAGGTTTCAACATTAAAGAAACAAAATGTATTTGATCCGACACACAGACAGTGACTGGCCACCAGAAAAGCAGGTTCTTCTTCACAGCAGTGGCCTGTTTCCTGTATGCAGAACCTTTATGATCAAGAGTTTCCTGTTTAAAGTTGCCAGCTTCCTTATTTAAAAAGGTCCTTATTTACATTAGACCAATCAGTATAGTCTGTGAAACCGTATATGGTGTAAAATGTGAAAGAAGTGCTGAGAGAGACTCAACAAAAGTCAGCAGCTAAGAAACACATTTTGTTGCCAGTGGACCTACCAGTGTTATCCATCAGCACTTTTAAATCTCCGCAGTGCCAACAAATTCATTTACCACAGAAAGAACATACACCCACATCTGCATTGAGACCCAGGAGGGGCACTTTACACTAGAAGCCTAGTCTTTCCTCTTTGTGGTTGATATGCACAGCTTTGGCTCTTCTCTTCCGGCCTTTTTAGTTTTCCTGAGCCAGCGTCCCCCATCTCCTCTCAGTCATTTGTTTGTCTTCCAGCAGGAAGTATACAAAAACAACCAGGCCTACTGGATGAACTTTTATTTCTCCTTCATCCACATAAGCAAGAAGGCACCATTATGACGAACACATTATTCTCTCACACACACCTCTGTCAGAACAGGTGTGTGGCTGTATGCTTTCTTGTTTATGCAGAGAAAGAACATCTGTCATGTATGCATGCGTATATGGCTGCAACTATTCATCTGTCAACTCTTTCCACGATTATACCCATTAATTGTCCATAAAATGTCAAAGTAGTGAAAACTGTCCATCATAACTTCACAAAACCCAAGGTGTCATCTTCAAATTGCTTGCTTTGTCCTATCAACAGCCCAAAACACAAGATATTTAAGTTTACTATCATCGGATATAGTCGGATGGTGGCCATTTTGGCTTGAAAAAAAAAGACAAATAACTGATTATTAAAATAGTTGCCAATTACTTTTCTGTTTCAACTAATTGTTTCTGCTCTACATATGTCATGTATGTATTGAATGTTTGTGAGACCCCAATACAAGGGCGACAAATGTTGCCCCTCCTGGCGAGCCAGCCCCAACAACATAGGAGTACAATGCCTATGGTGTTACAAAAGGACAAAAGAAGGAAATGACAGAGGGATTGAAGGAAGTGAGACACGGGGTTAAACAGACAGACTGATGAACACTGCTCAGCACTGGTAGAAAGGCCTTATCCTTGGGAAGGGTCTGAAGCTGAGAGGAGACTCCGTGCGTAAGTAGTGATAGGCCATAGGTGATTTTGGACAGATATTAATGATTCAGAATTTAAGCAAGCAACATCAATCTGCATACAACATCCTTTTAGCTGTAATTTCATTAAGAACTGTATTAAGTTTTGTACATCATGAATAAGAAAAGGAAAAAACAGGTTGACGAAATTAAGAAAAATTGTTTTCCAGGATTGTTTTCTTTCAAGTACATGAATGAATGCACTGTAAGAGCAGGAATTCAACAGCAAATTCTTCTAGACCATCTGCAATGTAAAACCACGAGGAGTCCAGGGGTCCTTGCTCGTTTCGTTAACATTACAAACTTTGATACAGCTTAATGCAGACATCATCAACAAGAAGCACTGAATAAGTAAGCTTTATGAGCTGGAAAATCACAGATAGGCAATCAGTAGAGGTCGAATATCGGCCAATAAATATCAGTCTATTCTTAGCTTACACAGCAAAAAAGATGCAGCAGAGCACCCACTCACACCTACATATGGCTGACCAGCATAATCATAGACACGCTCCTTATTATCGCCTACAAGAACATCATGTCATCGCTACTAAACGATCCCTCATCATCTTCACCCATGATTTTATCAGGTCCAATCTAATCATCCCTCCACCCAGCTCCTTCTGTAGACTCTTCACATCTTCAGCTCTCACTCTTCAGCTCTTTTTGTTTTCTCTCCATGTCTCTGATTTTCCACATCAATCTACATCAGCACGGTTTCTTCAGATTTTACTTTACATCAGATTATATTTCAGCAGTCCCCATTTACTTTGTCAAACTTCCCCATAGCTGTAGACATTCACAGCATGAGAAAACCAAGGAAGGTTGCCATTGTAAAAGGTATTCACAGCATCATTTCTCACTACCAATGCAAAACTGTCAACGAGAATGACATGAACAGAGAGTTGCTGTTAATATGACTGTCCTCCCTGTTTACACAGCTGAATTTGTGACTTGCAATATGTAGAGGAAAAATTTCAAGAACTACTCAGGCTACAACTATTGTCATGCACTATACGGGAAGGTTTCCCTTAAGATCTGGGTTTGAGACCATTTACTGCATGCAAGTTAAAACCGTGTAATGCATTTCAGGTGTTCATCCACTTGTGGGAATTTAATTCACCCCCTAAACGTTTGTGGGGATTAACTTTTATTTCTCCCTCATGCTGTCAGTAATTAGCATGTTCTGAGTGCCGGGGACAGGGGAGCAACACTTGTGAAAAATCAAGGTTAGAGTCTGTGTGCTATTCAATTACTCTAATATCAATGCATTTATCACTACTAATCGATTACTGCATCCTTTCTCTACAGGCAGTGCCAACATCTGTATACAGGTTCTTCCGTCTTGCCTCCGTCCATCATCATCTCTCCTTACCGTGACCGGAGTGCCTGCCAGGCAGCATCTACATCGGCGTACAGGTTCTTCTCCGAGGGTTTTCCAGAACTGGCCCCGTAACCCGAGTAGTCGTAGGAGAAGACATTGCAGTTGATGCGTGAACCCAGGCCAATGTAGAAGCTGCTCATCTGGCCCAAGTCCACTGCGTTTCCATGGGAGAATAATAGAGTGTACCGGGCATTAGGTGAGCAGCGGACAAACATGCAGGCAATGCGGTTCCCTCTTGAGGTGCGTGTCATGAAACACTCAATGGCGTCTTTCTCACGAGACGAGTACTGCCAGTCGGCACGCTCAGAGAGGTGCAGCGTCCATCGGCTGCCACTCTCATCACACATGAGGCTGTAGGTGGGCTCTGGGGGTAGGAAGGCCAGCTTAGAGGCGATCTTGCTGGGGCATGGTGGACAGCAGAACAGGCAACATAGCTCGCTGAGGGATAAGTGGTTCATCCTCAAAAAACACTGTGACAGAGAGAGTGAGGATGGTTAAAATAAAAAAAGATACATTTCATCAGTGGATTAAATATAAGAATTGCCTTTGAGAACTAAGAATGAGAGAGAAAACAGATACAACCTCATCAAACAAGAGCATCTGGGCTCTCTCAAACAACTGAAACACTAATTTGCCACTGCATCCCTTGTAGATTGATCACAAGGAAAAACAACACAAGAGCAAATTCGTGCCACAGAACTCTTGAATGATGTTCTCTCCATGAATATAAACACTTGTCTTTGTTAAGTGGAAAAGCAGGGGGTTTCCGGGACTGGGGGATAAAGCCAGGCTGCTGCATGGCTCTCTTCAGCCAGGATTATAATATAAAAAAAAAAATAAAATAAAAAAATCTAACCCTGGCTCCACAACCACTCAGACAGTATTGACTTAAAAGGCTTTCTTGTTTCACCCTGCACCTGGACCCCAACCTAAGGCTACCTTTTAGATATGCCAGGTGCTTTTGAATTGCAGTGGCCAGCACTGGAGATGGGGGGGCTGTGTAATTTGACTCTGCATAACTACACATGCCCTTTTGAATAGGCCCAAGCAGACCACGGGCAGGATGATGACAATGTGTTGTGGATAGTATTTCCAATAAAAAAGGTGCTAGAAGTACTATTACATTTTCGCAATTACATCCTTGATGCAAATATGCAATTGCAATTCTCTAACAGTCTGCGATGGCTTTTTTGCCAGGAAACACTGGCATATTGCTAATTTCTCCTGTAGCTTTGACAAGCTTTTGCAGGTCCTCCTGCAGAAAAGCATCCCAGCAGCATAATGCTGTTTTATTTAACAGTGACTTACTCCTGTAAAAAACTATGAATGATGAAGCACATAGGCAACAAATGTTGGCCGTATGGCTTCCCATCCATAGAACTCTGGCAACTCTGAAGAAGCTACAGATTTGTAATAGGCATCTTGGTGGCCTCCCATGCGATCACAAGTACTCTTCTTGTCCACTTAATGTCTTTAAACTGCCCATAGCAGATTTACAGCTGTTTTCATTCTTCTACAATTGTCCGCACTCTGATGGATTTTCAGAGCCTTTGATTATTTAATTGTGTATCATTCTCCTGATGGTATTTCAACAACCTTTTAATGGATTTGTATGGAATGGTCCTCTGTCTTCATATCATTTTCAACATAAAAGTTGCTAACCAGCTGTTGGACACAGGATCTCTTACAGATACAGGTGTAGAAATCACTTGTGTATCTTGATCACACACACAGGTGACTTTAATTCCACTTAATTACCTGTGTGCCTTTTACATAAACAATTTGGCTGTAACAGATTAGATTTAATCACGTGTAATGTCACTTCTGCAAGATGCAGTGACATCCAAATATATAGTGGATGTTTGCCTCCCATATTCTCCAAAATAGTCAATAATCTCTAGCCCTGGAGACAGAATGGAGCCCTGGCAGTGATTTACTGTAAAATGGTGGTGGAGGCAGCAATGTGTTCAGATTACAGTGATTCTAGGCTGGTTTGTGGAGGTTTAACATCCAGTGGCTAGACATACTTTATTGCCAAGTGTGATGGGCCAATTAGCCATGCAACACCAAACATGCAAATGTGCGTGTGTTTCTTATCAAAACTGAGGAAAGAAATGATCCCAACATTACCTGAACGGCAGCTGGACGCTTGTTTTGTTTTTCTTTCTATTTTGAGCTGACAGTATTGGCCAGCGTAGTCAGGTGTTATCTTCGCACCAAGCAAACTAATTTATCTTCTTCTCGACGCCAGGAGATTGACAAGGTTATCCTCGGCAAGATTATCCTGTTCCGTGCCCTGTTTGTT
Organism: Siniperca chuatsi; assembly: GCF_020085105.1. Taxonomy (NCBI): domain Eukaryota; kingdom Metazoa; phylum Chordata; class Actinopteri; order Centrarchiformes; family Sinipercidae; genus Siniperca; species Siniperca chuatsi. The sequence continues at coordinate 14,731,791 of NC_058046.1, read as the reverse complement.
AGCGATGTCACTTTGAGCGTGTATATATCCCTCTTGGCACCTCAGCTGTGTGAGTTACTATTAGCTTGCCGCTTCGTCCTCCGGTCCAGACAGCCTCCGAAACTGTCGTTTCTTTTTCCTCCGCTCGATTTTCTCAACATATGGCCCTGAATGATAACGAGATCGATTCATTCAAAACGTTCAAGTCAATACAACTCAACAGCGACATGGGTAAATTCGATAAAGGTCTAAAATCAACTAAATTGTTGTCACACGCCCGTAGTGGTTCGCCGAACACTTCACAGCAGTATCACTTGGCTCGAAATCATCGCCGCCTTCTTTGTGAATATCACTCTGCTAGTGATCTTGTCTAGTGAGGAAAGGAGAGGACGTGGTTGACAGCTTTATGGACCAATAGCAAAGAGGTTGATGAAACGTGCCCACCAATGGTACAATGTGTGGAAATGTATGGGCGGATCTGTCGACGCTGCAGAGTGGTGACCTAATGTTTTGATTGACGTTTAGGAGAACCAACCGGAGATTACTATCGCGAGGCACAGTCCAATCAGCATCGATCGAGGTGACTAACGTTTAATCGGGTGACGTCATTGACCTGTAACTATTTTTTAAGCGTATTTGTCAATTTCAAAAAGTGTTGAGATATTTTAAATTTTTATTCCAACAAACAGCTCTTTGTCTTGATTTATTTTAACCACTTTTGAGAAACGTGGAGGGTTCGTGTTTTGACCTCAATGACGTTACATGACGTGCTTGTACTTCTTCCGGGTTAGGGCACTCACTCTCTGGCGTGGTTTTTGGATTTGTGTACCCACATAACATGTGTAACTAAAAATTGGAAAATAAGATGAGTTCTCAGAAAGGTAATGTATCTCGGTCGCGAGGCCAGAAGCATCAAAACACCGCTGCCTTCAAAAACGACAAGTACGGAGCGACTGTACAAGTGAAGGTGAAGTAACGTTGTGTCAAATGTGTAGCTAGCCTACATGGGTAACGCCTTACTTAGCTCAACTAAAGGGACTTTACTTTTTGAGTTAACGTTACATTGTATATTGTTATAGAGTTAACATTGTGCTCTTGTGTAGAGGCGAGGTTATAGTTAACGTTGTCTGTATATTGTTGTGGCATTGTTCAGAAATTGTTTATAAAAATACTTTTTTTTTGGTTCAAGCAATCTTCTCAATAATAATAATAATACATTTCCTTTCAAACCTGCCTTTACAACCTGTTGTTTTGTCAAGCTATGTCATAACATTATTATTAAAACCTTTCCACCATGTTTCTGCTCATGTGATTTGTAGAAGGCAAAATCAAAGATCCATGATGGGCTCTGTCAACATTGTAAGGGTGTTCTTGAGTGGAAAGTGAAGTACAACAAATACAAGACACTAACACAGCCCCGAAAATGGTGAGTACACTTGGGTACGGCAGACATTCATTTCATTACAGAAAAGTAACTGCACTGCTACAACTGCTCATCACTGCACACATCTCAACTGATCTGATCTGTTACAGTAAACAAGCAAGTAATTGATGCTGAAGCGATTAGTGAGTAATCGATAAAGCAAGATAATCAGTATGGATTATAATTACACTTATCAGTTAGTTAATCAGTGTATTCATTTTATCAACCAAAGCACTTGAATGTTACAGGTTCCACATTTTATACCATTATAAAATTATTACACGGGGGTATTTTTGGCTTCTGGTCAGGCTACATAAGAAATATTAAGCCATCACTTTGAGCTCCCAGAATCTCTGACACAGAGGGGCAGATTTGACCAAAAGGAGCCATTGGAAATTCAAACCAGACTGATTTGTCTGCCACATACATGCTTGTAGCAAGGCAGGTGGCAAGTTAAATGCAGGACTACCAAAAAGCATGGTACAGACATTTTGTTTTGGTCAGGTCAGCTGGCACTCAGGAAAACCCATAATGTGCTGCATGTGTCCAGTTATCTCCTGCTAGCATGGCAAACTTCTTTATGAGTTGAGTTCAGGGATACAACAGTCTGTATATGTGCAGTAAGGTGTTTTGGAGTTGGTTCCAATGTGAAAATTGATGACATTTGTGCATGCATGTTTTCTTCTTTCAGTGTCAAGTGTTCTCAAAAGACTGTGAAGGATGCGTATCACATCATTTGTAAGCCCTGTTCCCTTCAGCTAGAGATCTGCTGCAAGTGCGGGAAGAAAGAGGACATTGTTATTCCGTGAGTGGTCCTGTATTATTAGTGTGTGTGCAGATTCATATCTATAGAGGATTAATGACTAATAAGTTATTTTATGTTCTGACCTTACTCAGTGATCAACTTTTCTGCTGTACTGTTGTATATTTATCTTATAGCCCGTTGTATGTTTTTCTTGCCCACATTGCCATCAGTGACTCATAAAGAAGCCATTCATATCACATGTCCTTACATTGTATATGAATTAAACGATTGTAAGAAGTGTGGTACATGTACATGCACATGTATTTTATTAAGTTAATCTTTGTATTTTTCATCACTGTCAAGCACCTACAGTAAATTCTATTGCAAGTCTGCCATCTTGTGGACAATGAGATACATCACAACATTTTTGGAAATTACTCATTTTAGCATTTTAGCTTCAGTCTTGATATTGCCTCATTTTGTTTCTCTCACTGTGTAGAGTAAACTCACAAGTGGACAAGACGGAGCAAGAAGAAGATGGTGAACAGAGAAAGAGAGGATATGGACGAGGGAAGAAGGACAGGGATGACTTGAACAGTGATGACGATGATGACTTAAGTGACCTTGGAGATGGCAATGATGAGGATTTTGATAGTGACTCAGTACCAAAGAAGACACAGAACAAGTCTGATGTGCTCCCAGATGTATCCCAGGTCAACGTTAAAGACTAAAGACAATGAAGTGGACTTTTTTTTTTTTTTATTATTTACATATATACAAAACATGTTTTCTAATCAAAAGATGAGATGTGACCACACTCAAATTAACCAAGGCAAATTAACAAATGTTACTGGTTGATGCACAACCTGGACGATGAATTAAAGATGTAAGATGTGTAAGATTTAGGGGCCTCTATTTGGAGAATATGGCAGAAATGGAATATAATATTCATAAGTATGTATGCCACTGTAGGTTCTCCTACACACTTGGAAGGGGAGGGTGAGACGAGGGGTATTCAGTTGGTTGCAAACTACAACCTCACTGCTAGATGTCACTGAATCCTACACTATGGTCCTTTTAATGTCAACACTGGGGCAGATAATTCAGGAAGATTTCAGATGGTTGTATATAATTTTTTTATTTAAAGAACCTGAAGTACAGTAATTTAAGATGAATGAGTTGTACATTGTGCTGTACATTCACAAACCGATTCACAAACAATGCCAATTGGATATACAGCTGCAATCCAAATTACTCAACTGCCATTGCAAATCAGGTTTATTGTCAAAATTTCCAGACTTTCATCTGTTTGCAGTGAACAACTCAAACAAAAGCAATTGAAATAGCTCAACACAACAAATGCTTCAAGTGGTTTCCCCAAATTCAACTGAAAATGCAACTTATGACTTCTCCAGTCTCAAAATTATTCAACCCCCTGAAGCTACCAATTCCTTCCACAATAATTGAGCTAATAGAGGCCTTGAAGGATCAGCAGCAGTAAAAGCAGAAGTAGAGGCTTTGCCAGGATATCATGAACTGACTCTGAAATATTGACCCTGTCACGCACAATCATATATTTACACTCAATTGCCAGTTTATCAGGAACACCTAGCTAAAACCAATGCAGTCTAATACATCAGCCCCACAATAAATGCTACCTTCATGAAGCTTATAATGTGCAGTTTTTGTTGAAACTGTTTTAGAGAGGTGATTCAACTTTATGATAATTTTAGAGGCTGTAGTTTGTGGTGCTGTTGAACTGTTCTGTGTTATAATGAGAAGTGTTTCTAATATTTTGTCCACTGCATTTATATCACTGAGGGTAGACCAGGTATTAGAAGCATCTCAGTATAACAAAAAAATGGTATTCTATAGGTAGACATTTTAAGTGTGTTGAAATACTAAATGTACCAGAATATTGCTGTTTTGGGCTAGAATTTCTTCTTTCGTCTCCGCTAGAATAAACAAATATTTAAATACACAGTAAAAATATCAAATTGATTTTCCTCAGAGTGCTTTGCATGCATGCTTGTCTCACCTTCCTCATTAGGATACGTGACATCTTGGCATATGGATGGATTAATCTGAGCTCATTTGATGTATTTCTCACATGGCGCTCATCATCATAAGCAATAACCACTCTTGTTATTATGAAGATGAAATGTAAAGTGCTGTTGAAACAGATTTAATATGAGGAAATGTCTCAAACACCATGACAGCCTATGCCAAACATGGGTAAAGGGCACTGACAAAGAGGAACAAAGAGGATTTTATTAAATTATTAGGCCCACTTTCAGGAGGAAGTGTTCACATTATTTTGCATACCCTCTTATATGTATGGACATAGAACTGCTGCGGTCACTCTTGAAAGACAGATGGTACAGAATGTCCTCTTTCAATCTACAGTATATATAGCCATATCTCCCTGCAGCTTACTACCCAAAATACAGTTTAATTGCAGCAACTGTGGGACATTATTATTTTGTTTTTATGTGGTTTTTGTCTGTTTCAGTAATATGATCCAGTAGTGGCTATGCAGTACAATATTATCGTTATTCAGCTTAATCTTAATTTATTCCATTGCATAAGAAGCCCTGCTGAGACTGTCCTGTGTGTTGAGGGAAAAATACAACATATAGATTCTGCACTTTTGTAGCAGCAGAACAGACCGCCTGTGACCATCAGAACAGTTCTTGATGCCAGGCAGGTTATGTTGCATATGGAATGTTTGTCATCTTTATAGGATGATGTACACTGACACAAGTTATTATTCTATGTTACTGGTATGTTATAAAATACATAATCCATTTTTAAGAATCAAGCTAATTTGGGGGAAGAAGGGGAAGTTGATCAGAGCAGAGAGACAGGAAACATCTTGCATTTGGATCGAGCTGGCCATTGAGGGGTAACACTTCACTTTTGCTGATTCCTGGAAAAGCAGAAATGAGTTCTCTGAATTCTGGTCAAGGAACAGCACACGAACATACTGGAAACAACATCTTAGTTATGTAAGAGGGAGAGGTCAACACACAGGGAGATTTCATGGTCCAAAAGTTTGTTCTTTACTCCTTTGTTGAAACAGAAGAAAAAGTGGAAACGTCTTCTTTCTCAGTCTTGGGGAGTCTGTGACTAGTGTACAATTTTTTTAAAACATAGATTTTTCAAGGAGTTTTTCACATGTCCACTCAAGTGGACAGAATGCATTTGAGTTATCAACTGTATTTAAAAAAACAATGAATAAAATGATATATGATGTAAAAAAAACTATAAAATAATATACACTTTTTAATGCTGTTAAACTAATGTGTTCACATATTTTATTGTTCAATGCAATGCAAAAGTGTTAAATATATAGATATATATAAATTTATATATATTTTAATATATTTATATAAATATAAAGAAACTAACTGTTACTCACGTAATGGAAGTATTGTTTTACAGCCAAAAAGTTACTGCAGATGAAGCATTTTCAAGAACAACAAAGTTGCATTAATAGTATCAATTGTAGTCCTTACTTAAACGAACATCGTTACAATTGCAATCAAATATTAGACAACAGAATGGTCATCAAAACTAGACAGATTTAAATTCATAGACATTAAAGGTTAAGACACTATAAGGAAAATACTTTAGATGAAAAAAATTACTTACTCAAAAATTAGTCTTGGCAGAAAACAAGTATGAGACATCAGTTTGTCCTTTGGCAGGCAGAGAGAGATCATCACAGACCATGTGCATAATGAGTTTCATGGTTCTGTCTCGTTTCTGATTGGGGCCATTTGAGATGTTCCAATTGCTCCTGGTCTCCCCTTATAGCCAGCAATGCATGAGGTGCAATTTGGTGGACAGATGATAAATCGTAATTTCCACCCAATATTAAATCAATAATTGGAAATCATAACAATTACAGTACTCTTTAGTTGTTGATGTTACCAATTTGTACAGCTTACTACCCAAAATGCAGTTTGATCGCAGCAACTGCAGGACATTATTAAGCAAGCCTGCATCTAACTATAAAGCAGGAATCTCTTTATGTCTGTCCTTTGCATAGCTTGAGAACCGTTTGTCCAATTGACTTCACACTTTGCGGGTGTATTGCTGGGGATCCGAGGGAGTGCAGTGTCGATTTGGTGCAATTTGAACATGTGACACATTTAATATTAGTAGACTTTGAAAAAACAGTGAGCTGATCAGCTCTGTATCTGAGCACGGAGCAGCAGAGCAAGCCATTGGGCTCTGCTGTATACAAACATCCGGAGTGGCGGTCACCAGTTCATGCACTGCTTTTGCTCTCCAGTCCCTCCTCTAGACCCCCTGCACCCACCCAGCTCTACTCAGACTTTTTGGACTTGTTTCTGAAGGGATGTCTGGGAGCCGTTGTTCAGCTCTCAGGCCACTGGCTCCTGTGTTCCTGCATTACCCTGCTCCTTGGATTCTTTATGGATTATTTTTTGTTTGGACTTCTTTTGGAATTATTCCTTGGTTGGATTTTACCTGGACTCCTCAGCCGCCCTTAGTTGTTTTTGTTTTGCCTTCTCTTTTGGATTTGTCTGTCACTCATGGACTACCTTTGTTCTCTGCCTGCCTCATCACCACACTGTAAGCTTTTAGTTTTGACTTTCACTGAATACCATTGAACTGCACCTGCTCTGCCTAGTTTGTCTGCGTTTGGGTCTTTTCCCTGTTCCCCGGCATTCCAGCCATAACACCGTCACACACACATAGACGGGGAATTAACAGTGTTATGAGTCTGTGTTTAATTCAGTGTGCATCTGATCCACCAACCAGCACATATTTTAGTGAGAAATCGTTGCCTTTTTTTTTTAATGGTTTGCCTCTCATTCCTGTTGTCTTCTTCCACTAAAATAGCGCCGCTAAACAACGGAGGCTGGTAGCGAGTTGAGGTGACAAAATCCAAAATGTAAAGTTTGTACAGTTTATTTTTATGGATTATGTTGATGCTGAATTGACAAGACTGTCGACATAGAACGTGTTTTTGAGGACACGTAAGGAATTGTTAATGTCAATTTCTTAAAGGTCCAGTATGTAACATTTAGTACAGGCCTATTCAATTGCCGGCCCAGGGGCCACATCTGGCCTAGAAGCAACCTCCGAGGGGCCCAGCATACATAAATCTGATATATGACAAAATAAACTACATATATAGTGTGTGGAAGTAGCTAACAAGTGAGCCATCTCGCTTCCTTCTCATTTCTGTTGAGAGTTGCACATGCGCAGTACCGATCGGGCAGGATGTTTACGGATGTAGCGACACCGCCAACCACATCTTTCACAAATCAACGTTTTCTCATGTGAGTTCCACCACGCTTAGTAGCTTTTCAAAACATCTGGCTATTGACAGTCACAAGTAGGGAAGTGCTCTACTGAAAATATGTCTCTGTCAACCCTGAAATGTGAATTTGACAATGAAAACTGTCAGTTTAACCCTTCCTGGATGGGCAAGTATTTGTTTATGTTACCGCCATCTCCAAACACCTACTATTTTTTAGTACATTCATTTGCATTTGTTTAAAATTTGTCATTACCAAAAACTTTTAAAAAAAAAAGGTTTTAAGTAGGCTGCTGAAAATGTCTTGCCCATCTACATTTCCTGGTTTTAAAATCTGGCCCAATTGAATAGCCCTGATTTAGGAGGAGCTATCGGCAGAATAATAATAATATTAATATTTATGAGTATGTTTTCATTAGTGTATAATCGCCTAAAAATAATAATCGTTGTGTTTTCATTACCTTTAGAATAAGCCGTTTTTATCTACAGAGGGAGCGGGTCCCCTTCCACGGAGGCTGCCATGTTGCACCGCCACGTTTCTACACTAGCCCAGAATGGACACACCAATCACTGGCTTTCGATTGGGCCGTTCGCGTTTTTCGCGGCCACCATAGTTTCACGCTTGGAATGGGAGGGTGAGGTGAGTGGTATTCAAATGGTTGCAAACTGCAATTTTACTGCTAGATGCCACTAAATCCTACATAATGGACCTTAAATGGGAGTTTGGCGTAATATTTTCCCCACAGAGCGCAGGGAGCTTCCATTTAATTCAAACTGCTACGGTATGTATATTTTTATTGTTTTATCACCACTACAGAAACACTAGGTAACTGCATAAGATAAGGTTATCTGACGTTGATTGTGGTTAGTTATTAATGGTTTACAGTCTAGTATGTGTTTGCATTTATGTGTTAGACTGTGGCTGATCAGGCTAATTATCAGCTAATTGTACTCTGTCTTGTTTCTAAAGGCAGTATGCAGTAAATGGTTGCCCTTTGTGTGCATGTTTTTAAACTACTTTACTAATTAAACATGATGTGCTTGATTCAGTCTACAGTTTTAATAAACTTAGTACTGTTTTTCAATACTCTGACTCCTAATTGTTGATTGTATACTGTTTTGTCTTCATACAATGTAATAATCACTTATTGTTATTGCAACATTGGTTTTGGCCTTGGTGCCCTACATTTTGGTCGTGATGTCCCAATACATTTTATTTATCAAAGGCCAAAGTGGCCTTGCCCTAAAAATTACTTAATTCCAGGCCTGGAATCTGGAAATGAATTTGGATTAGTGTGAGTGCATATTCTTACTCAGGATAAAATTTGATGACTTGGAAATTGCATAGGGCCTAACTGGAAATGGCTAAATGACGTGCGTATTAGTCAAATAACGGAAAAGCTACTGAAAATAGTGTTCATCAAACCCTTAAGTCCCTGCATGAATTGTTTTCATCAAGATTTTTTGTACTCCTTCATAATAATAAAACCACAAGCATGAGCACAGCCTGCGATCAGAGCTGTACGGGGGTCAGAACTTTTTTTTTCTGGCATGTGCTCTAAGAAAAGTAGACAGCGAAAACACAGCTTTTAGGCTTCTTCCCACGGGCAGTTCAAAGCTAGTAGATGTCTCATAAAAGCACAAATCTTTTGAGCAAATATACCAATTCAAATGATCTGAACTGAAGGCACAGAAAATCAACAATCTGAGAGCCCAATATGATCGATCCACTTTATTTTCAGATGTGTTACAGCTGTGTTTCCAATCGTTATTCCCATGCCCTGTGTCTTCTGTTTCTCTCTGTGTGTGCATATGTGTCAGGAGGCATGGCTACTCCTCCTGTGTCTCCCTCCATTGACTCATGACTCCACTACTCTCACTCACCTGAGATCCTTAAACCAATCACTCTGCTCAGTCGACACACTTGCCTCCCATCAAGCTCATCAACACCAGTATATCTACCCTGGCTCTCCATTCACTCATTGCCAGATTGTTGTTTCAACCACTGTGGTAGTTACTAGTTGGCCAACCATTGTGTTTTCTAAAGCATTCAGTCTGTTCTTGTGTTATATCCGCTAACCGGGTTTCTTTGCTCAAGGATCACAACTCACCTGCCTGCTCCTGGTTTGCTCCTGTCTGTCTGCCACATGTCTCTCAGCCACGCCCTCATCGCCACCATTAGCTCACCTACCTGCTTACCTGTTCTGGATCTTCATCCCAGTCTCGCCAAGCACCACCACCATACCGTCACATCCTCTCTGCGAGCTCTGGATCCCAACACCTGGTCTTCATCCACTTCCCCTTTCCTGTTCTTAAATAAATCTCTTTATATTCCTACCGTTTGTCTGAGTCCTGCACTTGAGCTCAACCGTTTAATAAAACCTAACAAGATGCAAATTTTTTCAAAAGCTCTCTGCTCTCTGCCCTCAGCTATAGGCTACTTGAAATGAGAAAAGATTCATTCTATTACAGTGCTTAACATCTGTGTATAACTGTTAGTTTCTTTCATGTTGTTGGTGTATACTTATTAGAAGCGACAAAAGACCAACCAACAACTTTAAGTTGTTGGGCCGACACAACTGTCTTTTTTAATGTATTTTTTGTTGTCTTTGTTTTTTTGAACAGCCCATAAAATGGGTAGATCAGCCCATTGTTTTTTTGTTACTGACACTGACCTAGCCCAAAAACATTTTTAAATCCCTCCCCCAGCCTTTGGGCCCAGTGCCTTTAAACAGCACATCTGCAAAAACAGAGTGCCAAAATTATACAAAAACAAGAGCGAGAGATACAGTATGTGTCTTTGATTAGGCACAAGTGTGGCTGCCAGCTCACTGCGGTTGGTTATTACATCTGTCAGCCTCTCTCTCTCCCAGCCCATTACTTTTGGTTCAGTTCATTCTAACTTTAGTTAGTTCATTTTGCCATAAAAACTTGACGATCAGACAAACCCTAACACACATAGAAACAACCCCTATTTTCTCATTGGCTGCAGATTGGCTTTGCCGTCAGGTGCACTCTTAGAATTAGGAGAGCCTCAAGGAACTCTGGGGATATTCAAGGAACCTCGCTTACTTTAGGGGTTCCTGGAGGAACCTTTAACAGCTCAGTTTAGAGGTTTAGAGTTTTTCACTAGCAGTTTTAGCTGTTAGCCAGTATTAAGCCAGGTAAGGTAAATATAACTATAATTATATACTGGGCAGTGTTTGTAATTGACATTTGTAAGCTGATAGCTGTATTCTGTCAAGATTATTAGTTATGTGTGAAACACATGTGGTCTTTGTGTGCTTGATGTTATAGCCCAGGTATAGCCGGTGGAGGGGTCGGAGGCGATAGCAAGCCTCGGGACCCATGTGATAGAAGGGGAGATGAAGGAGGCCAGAATTTCCCAATTGGCCCTAGGACCAATTGCATAATTGTAAAAGCCTATGATTTCAGAAGGGTGTGAACAATTCAGTGGCTTAAAAACATATAGAAAAGAAAACATTTTTTGGATGTTTTCTTAATCCTGTAATATGATCCCTGTGCTTCACAGAAAAGGACCCTGAGAAACGGAGCAACCACTGCATGTTACTTTGCTACTATACATACAGATGCCTCTCTCCTGTTGGCCCAGATTGCAAGTAAGACCTACACATAAACATACATGCACACACACACACACACACACGCACACACACATTTTGTGTGTGGTAATAAAGTAAATACAAAAATTGGAAAATTCTAGTAATGTAAATCTGTTAACACAGCCATGTTATATTCATAGTGATGTGGTGCATAAAGAGAGAAATGTCCGCACTGTCTTGTCTGACATATTCAGGGTGTGTAGTTGCTATTATAAGCAGATCAGCTGCTCAAAATGTGATAATGGATCTGTGTGCCTTGTTTGACTGTGGTGAAGAATACAATGTGAGACCGTAATCCATCAGATTAAGCCCAGTAATTGAAATTTGTAACTTTATTACAGTTAACCTGACAGTGCTCCAATCAGCAGATATGTTGCTGCTAAAAAATTGTAGCTGTATTTTGTCAAGATTGTTGGTTATGTGTGAACTTTTGCTTATGTGGTGTTTGTGTGTGTGTTGTTCACAGCTCCTCACAGAATCGCAAGATCAGCTTGATGTTGGCATTGATCACAGCATCATGACAGGAATGGAAGAATGTCAGCAGGAGCAACTGGGCTAGACCTCTTCCCTATGTATGAAGATGCTTAGAATGGATGTGCAGAGGAGTCACGCAGAGGTAATATTAATACCTAATAATAATATTAATACCAATAATAATAGAAGCAATTACATGGGCAATTTCTGGCTACAAATTCTGTAATTGTGTTTTGATATATGTAAATTTGGTGTTGCTTTTGATGGCATGCCACTTTTATGTGTTAATTTTTATTTATCTTTCCAACACAAAGTCTGCAAGTGATCCTGGATACGTTACTCCTCCAACATTTATTCAAAGAGGACCCCAAGAAGGTATGCCTATGTAGTTACAATGACACATGGGTTATTGTCAGTGGGCCACAACACTGTCCAGGTAATTCTGAGCAACATAACATTGAGATTGTTGTTGTTGTTTTACTGCCCTAGAATCCAGAGGTCCCAACGCCTGTCCTTGTAATTACAAGAAACGCCTTCTTGGAGGGTCATCAGGTTGATGACATCACCTTGGGGCTGGGGAAATTGATGTCTTATTATTTAGTTTTTAACATCCACAGGAGGGTCAAAAACACCCTAAATTTAATTGAAAAGTACCTCATATCAAATGGACCTCATGGAAAGATTTCACCCACTGTCATCAAGATGGCTGACTACCTGTTTTCTTAAGCAGTCTCCTGCATCTCCTCCCTTATCCCCTCCCTCACCCCTCTCTCACACACAAACAACAATAACTATTTATTAGTTAGTTAATTAATAACAGCAGCTATTATTGTCTTTAGTTTAAGCATCGAATAACATCCAGTGTTGTATTTGTGTTGATCTGTACAGTCTTTATTGAACTGAAGTTTAAGCATTGTGGTGGAGAAACCATTTGAAAAAAAGAAAGGAGAAATATGAAAATATATTTATCAGCATCTTCTATTGTCTCTATATGTAATATTTAAGACATTTTGTATTTTTGAGAATTATATATTTTCGCAAATTATATGCATATTACTACTACTAGAACTATTACTTCTAATGTTATTATTACACATTTGTATGAATGTTGCTTTGTTATTATATCATGTGATCATATCATATTCAGTCACTTGACTTAATATGAAATATTGTAAAGATAAACTTGTTTCAACACTGAATTCTATGTGTTATCACTCATTATATTCTGGTTAAATAAAATGTCTGAGAAAACATTTGTGCAATGTCAATAATAATATTAATAGTAAAAATATGACTATCAATAATAATAGGTCTAATAATAATGATGATTTTAATGAGTTCAAAATTGAAGCCCAAACCCCACAAAGCGGTTTCTTAAAGAACCTTTATGAACTGAAAAGGTTCCTCCACAGTGGCAATGGTGAGGAACCCCAAAAGGTTCCTCGAGGCTCTACTACTTCTAAGAGTGTGGAGTCGTACGTCCTGTTGCTTCCCGAGGACAAAACTCGCTGCGCTGTTGCTGCTGCAGGTATCTTACTGCTGGACTCCGACTGATCTATTGTAGGGATGGCAAACTCTAACAGACCCACCACAGAAATTGCGAACGTATACAGGGGAACATTTATCCACTCGACCCAGCAAACAGCGCTGCAGGTCCTGGAAGATGCGCTCCTGGGAGTGGATATAAAGGGAAAGGTTTGTCAGATACTAAAATGTCTAAAACAGCTTTTTGTCTGGTTTGGAAGTAGGCTATTTATAAACGTTACTATTTATGGTTTGGAAAACAGAACCGCCAGCTCTTACGTTTGGCCTTTATCAAGTGCTTAGGTTTCTTTTCAACAGTCTGAGCGTTAAACACTTAATTTCCTGCATTCTGGTGATTTTTACACTACCAATTTCTGCCTTTTCTGCCTCAATTTGTGGTGGAAATGTCTTAATTTATGTAAAGGGAAACAAAATTCAAGCGGTAGGTGACAATTCAAAATATAATGGAATATAATGAAGTACGGCTCTCCAGCATTCTGTATTGCTTTCGCTTTCCTCATTTAATATCTCTGCTGAGTCAACACACGTAGGCATGATTTATTCTTCCTTCCTCTTTTGTGTATTCTTTAAATGTGCATGCACCTATTCACGTCATATCAAATTAATTCATTTGAATTAATTTATAAACCCCTGGACTTTAATAGCTCCTGTGTTTCATCAAATTTTCTGCTCATGTTCGAAACTTTATGCACATTTATAATCTCACATATCTGTGTTCTCTGAGATTTCGAGTATAAAGTCGTAATATTTTGAGAAAAAAAAATCTTAATATAACGAGAATAAAGTCCCCGTTTGGGACCGTACCCTACACTGGATGAGACCAAGTTCAGGGAAGCGGCTGTACGCTACTCTTCAGCGCAAGTGGAAAACCGAAACTAACTGAAAACACTTCTGATCAGGCATACATCTCACCACAAATCCACACAAATGTTAACTTCACCACCTCCAATAAAGTGCAGCTCGCAGACGTTTCAGTTGGAAGCATATGGAGTAGTGAGACAGTCCCAAACGTCCCAAACGCAAAGTTGTCTCTAAGCGAGGGAGGAAAGACGCCACAAGGCAGTCCGAGCGTCTGAAGTTACTGTAGACTGACAGGAAATACTAAAACATGCACATGTGACTCGAAGCAACCTATTCTATTATGAATTTATTCTCGAAATATTACAACTTTTTTCTCATAATGTTATGACTTAATTCTCGAAATCTCAGATTACTATAGACCTATAATGGCCCTAATACTCCGTCGTAGTTGACAGACTAGAATTCATACCACACCCTTAAACCATCCGAAGAAACATAGAATCGTCCATGCAAGGTAATACAATATGTGCACATTGTGGAAATCATAGGCTGTTTATTAAGAAGGTGGATCAAGTATATAGGGGTGTGGCAAGGACTGTGCCTCAGCACCATCAAAGACATGTACACAAAAAGGATGCTGTTTACAGAATCTCACACAGGAATACATGTATGTTGCAGTAGTTGTTGACTAATATGCTAAATATCCACTGCAGCTTGCTTGTGCTTTAGGGGTCACCCTCCCCTTAAAGCACACTATCCTGGAGGCAGAGAAATGCCTCTTTAAGCATATATGATGTTTTCGGCTCTCACAGCTTACTCTCTTGTGCATGCAAACACTTTTTTGTAATCATGTTTTCTTCCAATATCTCTTAGCTGTTTTCCATTCTGCCATCAGATTGCTTTCATTGGGAAAGGCACAGAGCTAGACACACTGTCTCAGACCTTTGGATTCAGTTCATCTGAAGTCACTCAACTGGCACAACAGTAAGTAGACTATATAAATGAATGACTGAATATAAAGAATTTTGCAATAGTATGACAGGGCTAGATATTATTAGAAGTCACAGAGCTGTGAACACTGTGTTTGGTGATGCTGGTTGGCAGATATGAACACAAAGTCTCTGCATCAGTAGTTATATTATATTTATTAAACCACTAGAATGTAAAACATGAGTATGCATCATTGCATAATTTCTTGCATAGGCCATAAAAAACAGTACTGTATGTTAGAACCATGTTCATGGCTTGCTGCACTGCAGTGAGTTCTTCATACCTGGAATGGTGGACACCCACATCCATGCACCCCAGTACAGCTTTGCTGGCACAGCCCTGGACATGCCCTTACTGCAGTGGCTCAGTACCTACACCTTTCCTGTGGAGTCACGTTTCCAGGACTTGGAGTTTGCCAACAGGGTCTACACTCAAGTAGTGGTGAGTTTCCTAGCATCATGAAATAAGTGGCCATCAAAATGTGTATAGTTGCTGTGCATCAGTCAGACATTGTGCCATGTGAATTAAAGACATGCAGTGAGCCAAAACTGAGCTGTAAGTATAATGGGTGTGATGTGTTTATGATATTGTCGATGGCATTGCAATTAATAATAATAATAATAGCTTTATTTATATAGCACCTTTCAAATTAGAGTTACAAAGTGCTTTACAAACAGGGTATACAATATATACAATAAAAGAAGGCATGGTTTACGCAGTGCCTTTGTATAACAGTAGAGGAATAAAGAACTGTTAAAAGCAAAAACTAGTGGAAAAGAAATAGTGCAATAAAATAGAAATAGCATGAAATAAATTGTGTTCACTATAAGAAGGCTTTTACACAGAAATAGGTTTTGAGACAGGATTCAAAAGAAGACACTGAGGGTTCTAGCCTGAGATCCTCATGTAGGGGGTTCCACAGACGAGGGGCCTTTATTGCAAAAGTCTGGTCACCTTTTGTGACAAGGCAGGACTTTGGAACTGACAGGAGGGTCGTGGCTAAGGATCTTAGATTATGTACTGGCTAATAGGGGGCAAGTAAGTTTGAAATATATAATATTTCTAAAACCTACAGGCAACCAGTGCGCCCAGAGGGCAGTAGGCTAAGATGGCGATTGAGTGGGTATGAGATGTCCTGTGCTACTGAGGTTGCGATGCGTGCAATGGCCTTATTGTTTAGCTCTGCTAGGTTGGGTATGGGGAGACCAGTTATCAAAAATCACGCCTAGGTTATGGGCAGAGATTTCACGTTTGATGTTAGGTCACCGAGATTGAATTGGATAGCATGGGTGATGGAGCAAGCAACAGGATATCTGACTTGGAATCATTTAGTTTGAGGAAGTTTTGTGACATCCAGCATGTAATGTCCGAGTGGCATGATAAAACACTTGCCAAGTTGTTTGCATCATTGGGTATGAGGGGGACATAAAGCTAAGTATCATCTGCATAGCAGTGAAAATTGATGCTATGGTTGCGGATTGTACGGCCAAGGGAAGCATGTAAATTGAGAATAGTAAGGGGCCTAGAATTTACCCTTTGGGTTAGGGGGGCACACAAGAAAAGGTTTTGCCAATTGCTATTGAGAAGCTTCTATCAGTAAGGTAGGAGCGGAACCATTAGAGCTGAGTCCAACCCATTCTTCTAGGTGATTGATTTAAATTGAATGGACTATCAAAGGCTGAGCTAAGATTGAGGGGAATTAAAACTCAGCAGTCTCCGGAATCGGCAGCAAGCAATAGGTAATTTAAAATCTTGACTAGAGCAGTGTCTGTGCTGTGGAGAGCCTATAAGCCAGACTGAAATTCTTTAAATATATTATTGGTATTCATAAAAGAAATTAACTGAGAGGAGACAGCCTTAAAATTTTTGATAAAAATTATAGTTTTGAAATTGGTCTAAAATTGTCAAAAATGAGGGAAAATCAAGAGATTGCTTCTTTAGCATTGGTTGGATTATTGCATGTTTAAGGCTGGTAGTTAAAGAGCCAGTGGAAAAGGAGCAAATTAATAATGTTTACAATACAGAGTTCTCCCAGCACTGGAGAAATCTGCATTCCGATCCCCTCAATTTTCCTAATAAAAAATTGGAGAAACTCCTCACACTTTTCAGGGAACTCTTCTAATGGATGGCTACGAGGGGGGCTGATTAATGAATTGATTTTCTGGAAAAGGACCTTGGTATTGTGAGAATGGCTGGCTGGCTGACTTCCTAGCATTCTTAAGTGTATGCTGGTAGGTGGTCATCAGGCATCTGAGGCTGTCAAGGGAGACATGGAAATGATCTTTTTTCCACTTTCGCTCAGCTTTCCTGCAATGTCTTTTAAGATCTGCTTTTTAATTTAGATTTGCTCATCAATCCATGGTACTGCATTTGGTCTAATCATTTTGTTTCTAAAAGGAGCGATAGAGTTAAGAATATTTGTGCATGCATTAATAAAAGAAGAGACTAGGTCCTCAGATGAGAATTCTGGCTGATCAAAGGTACTGGCAACAGTGGCTAAGAAAGCCTGGTGGTATTGCCGATCTTAATTTGGGTTAAAAGTACGGGATTGGAAGCAAGCACTGGGCATGGGAGCGGGTGGAGGGAGTAGTGACTGAAATATAACAGCTTTGTGATCAGATACAGGAAAATATAGTAGGTTCAAGTTGACAAGAGAGAAACCGTATGTGAGGATGAGGTCAAGGGTGTGATAATATATAATATGGGTGGGGCTGTTAACTGACTGCATGAGATTAAAAGACCCAAAGAGCTTTATAAAATTAGTAGTAAAAGACGAAGGAGTGGGACTACAGATATGAATGTTAAAATCACCAGCAATAGAAACTCTATTATAATGGGGCATGTTGACTGAATAAAAATTCAGAGAATTCTGGATAAAACCACAAATTAGTTTTGGAGGTCTGTCGATTAAAACATAAAGTAAAGGAACCTTTGCTTAAGAACAAAACAAACCTCAAAGGTTGTAAAACTACCAATAGGACCGCGAGGGAGTCAAGGAGTTTGCTGAAGTCATGCTTCAGTACTTCAGACGTCTGACTGGGAATGTCATTACAGCCAATATGGATGATAACATCTTGGGCGAGGGGGTGCTTGGCCAGGATGCCGGGAATCTTTTTCAGGATATCAATCACCGTAGCCTAGAAAGCAAAAAGTCGCTGCAGATTTTTTCTTGACATTCCTCACAATAGACTCCTATAATGAGTGTGGTTGGAGGGGGAGTAATCAGTGGGGAATGTTGCACACCTGATGGCACTGGTGTGAAGTGTGGCATGGAACAATGAGCCCCAGGTGGGAGGAGCGCCCAGGTATAGCCGGTGGAGGGATCGGAGGCGATAGCAAGCCTCGGGACCCATGTGACAGAAGGGGAGATGAAGGAGGCCAGAATTTCCCAATTGGCCCTAGGACCAATTGCAAAATTGTAAAAGCCTATGATTTCAGAAGGGTGTGAACAATTCAGTGGCTTAAAAACGTATAGAAAAGAGAACATTTTTTGGATGTTTTCTTAATCCTGTAATATGATCCCTGTGCTTCACAGAAAAGGACCCTGAGAAACGGAACAACCACTGCATGTTACTTTGCTACTATACATACAGATGCCTCTCTCCTGTTGGCCCAGATTGCAAGTAAGACCTACACGTAAACATACATGCACACACACACACACATACACACACACACATTTTGACCTAAATCTTTTTTATTTTTAAGCACTGGCCCTCTTAAGTATTTTCTGTCTGTAATGTGGACCCTGGGAAGTGTGTTGTGTTGTGAGACAGTTAAAGTTAAATGCTGGCCGTTACTAGAAGAGTCTTGGCATGGGCCATAATACTGTAAAATAGCCAGCCCACAGTTTGAAAATGATCACCTCAGAGTAGGTGACCTGTGGGTGGTTGTGAGTTTGACAGTTCACACATAGATTGGTAGCTGGTAAAATCTGGGAGCTGGAGGTGACTGAAGGCTCTGCCCCTAATGATAAATGTGGAGGCTATTGCTAAAAAAGCAAATACAAAAATTGGAAAATTCTAGTAATGTAAATCTGTTAACACAGCCATGTTATATTCATAGTGATGTGGTGCATAAAGAGAGAAATGTCCGCACTGTCTTGTCTGACATATTCAGGGTGTGTAGTTGCTATTATAAGCAGATCAGCTGCTCAAAATGTGATAATGGATCTGTGTGCCTTGTTTGACTGTGGTGAAGAATACAATGTGAGACCGTAATCCATCAGATTAAGCCCAGTAATTGAAATTTGTAACTTTATTACAGTTAAACCGACAGTGCTCCAATCAGCAGATATGTTTTTATGAACTCTGTAAAGACAGAATTTTCTTGCCTTGGTAGTCTCATTTTGTTCACCTTTATGTCTTGTCCTTATCTTGGTGTCTTGTTAGTCAATACTGAAAACACACACAAACACACACACACACGCACGCACACACACACACACACACACACACACACTCACTCACTCACATAAATGTGTAATGATGCAACCATACTAAATTGAACAATGGCAGCTTGACGCAGTCAATCGGGGTCATTGAACCCTTACCTTTGTCCTGTTCTGAGCAGTTCCATTTTGTAGAAAACACATATATGTAAAATTCATGCTTCATTTCTTCTGGTATGTGTTGAATTTATTACTTTATAAATTTTTTGCAAGAGTTACATAAAGAATAAAAAAATATATATGCATACAAAATCCAATGTACTATATTTTCTCTGGCAAGAATCTTGTAAGGTCCAACGTTCAAGGTCCCGGTGAAATCTGATAAGTGTGCACATGTTCAGCCTGATTTGACTGGAAATGTTTGGTCACAGTAGCATAAAAGCTCTCTCACAGTCCTTGATACTGTACACGAACAGGCAGTATCTGCAACACTACACTTGATGAAGCAGAACCTTATCACTATACATAACATGGGTGGACGTCACTTCTCAAATGCCCCCCTCTCCCAACCACTCACCATCTGTACTGTCAAGTTTGTCAAGTTCTGATATGTAATTAATATAAATATGACCAATCAACAGTATTGATGATAATTAAAAAGTATATATGTCAACAAAATTACCAATGGTTACCATGCTCCCAGTGGCCATAACCTGTGTTCTCACAAAAATCATCTGTCATCGGTACTTTCCCTTGTTCTAGTAGATAATTTATAGTAAAGACCCTGCACACCCACCAACAGGAGAAGGTGAAACAAATTTCGTTAACAATGGCTCAGTTCCATTAAGTGTTCCGGTAAGCTATGCCAGTGAGCCAGCATGTGCAATACCAGGATCCTGGAACTAGCTCAGCTAAATTAAACATACCAAAATGTCTCCTGTGAAAAAGCTCTATTAGACCCCTGCTCGGATTGAAGGTGGGTTGAACTACGCTGGGAATGACATATGTGCCGATAAGAATGAGAAAGGTGTAGTTTGTTGCAACCTAACAGGTGAAACAAACCTAGTGGAGAGTCCGAGGGATGTCAGTCAAGCACGGTCTGTACACGCCCACACAGTCCTGAGGAGAGCTCTAATCAGCTACAATAAGTGTAATCACCTGTGTGGGTTTACCATGGGCGTGCTGTTCTGTCAAATGATCATCTCAGCATTTTGGTTTACAGTAAAATAATTTGCATTGGTACAAACAACACATCTTTGCTGTGGATTCAACATGACACCGGAAATGTACTGGGACATCTACCTTTTTCACAGCAGACATTTTTCCATGTCTGGTGATGTTTTCACTTACTTTGTCTGATTAGACCTCTTAGACCTCAGGACCATGTGCTTGATTTACATCTCCATCACTCTCCTGCATGCAGGACTAAATGTGTGTATAATTAAATAACAACAAACAAATTGACAGTTGGCAAACTTAGTTCCAGGTACTGGTCAGTTTATGCGTGTGTCCTGAAGCTGATGGTTACTTAAAGGCAGGATATACAATTTATGGCAGAAGAGGGCCGATAACTAACTTTTAGCCCTGGGCCGTCTTGTGGGTTAATCCGGACATGCTCTGTGGGATTGAGATCTAATGATTGTGCAGCTATTAAGTTTTGTGCTTCCTCCCCTGCAAATTACTGTTATAATAGGGATTGGTGGGCATACAGAAGAAAAAAAAGAATTATAGACGGCACTGCGCTCTTTCTGGAGAGAAAAAAAAAGAGAATCTATAAAATAAACAGACTTAACAGATTAATTTTTATTCATATTCTTATTACTCAGTCATCCTTATTTTTCTTGCAGATGACTTTGGACAGCGTTCCTTGGTGGGCAAGGTGTGCATGGACAGGAACGATTCAGTGAAACATTACAAAGAGACCATTCAGGAATCTAAAGAGGAAACCTGTCGGTGGGTATCAACTGTTTAATACAGGATATAGCAGATGTGTCTAGATGTGTTGATTAGTGAAATTACATTGAAATCAACTGTATTTTCAACAGCATCAAACAGGATATTAGGGTTATGTGCACCCTTTCAAGATGTTATGTAACATTAATAATAGTTAATTCAACAGTTTTTTCCAAGGGCATTTTCAAATTTGTAAATGTGGCTGCCTCAAATGAATTACAATCACTGTTTTGTTTTCTCAAGGTTCATTGCAGAGCTCTTGAACAAAAAGGTAAGATTCTATAATACAAGAAACTGAACTATTCAAGGATGTAAAAAATCAAGGTAGGTCTGCATTTAAAAAAAAAAAAATTAGATCCTCTGTTACTCCCCTGACTCCTCTGTTTTTGTTTTGTTTTGGGTAGTACCCTCTCGTGAAGCCAGTGGTGACTCCCCGCTTCGCTCTATCTTGCACAGGAGCTTTGCTAGGACAGCTGGGAGCAATCGCTAAGAATAACAACCTGCACATTCAGGTGAGCTCATTGTGGCAAGCAAACCAGGCTGTGTCCGCAGGGGGACTGTTGCCATAGACACCGTTTAGTGTTGGACCTGTGGAGTTTTTGAACAATGAAATAAATACACACACATGCAATTTTCAAAGGCAGAATGCTGACAGGGAACAATGACAAGCAAATATTGTAAAATAGTATTTGGCAGTTTGGAGTTATTCTTTACTGCCACACCTCAGACTCTATCTAAATGCTATAGCTTTTGTCAAAGGTAACACCAGATGCTCTTTAAGTAACAGTTTAATGTAGGACATGTGTGTGTTCACTTCCAGAGTCATATCAGTGAAAACATTGAGGAAGTGAAGATTGTGAAGGAGCTGTTTCCTGAATCAGACTCTTATACAGACGTTTATCACAAATACAACCTGCTTACTGACAAGGTGAGGGCACAGTCACACACACAGGCAGACATATTGTGGAAAAATTTAAATGCTGATGAAAATGCCAAACATGGAAATTATTCATGATGATGATGATGATTCACAGACAGTGATGGCCCATGGCTGCCACCTCAGTGATGAAGAGTTGGCTCTGTTCAAAGAGACAGGAGCCTCTTTGTCTCACTGTCCCAATTCCAACATTTCGTAAGTCTCTGATTCTCTGTTTCTCAAGGCTATACATGACCGAATGACATGAAGATCTGCACAACACAGATTTTACAATAAAATAGCACTTAAGCAGTACAATATAACAGCATCGTAAATGCCGGAATGCAAAGATATGCAGCAGATGAAACTTTATTGATTCACGTGCTGAAATTAAGTTGTTGCAGCAAAATATTATAAATAGTCTTGAATCTATCACTTCAATCATTTTGATCATTGTTTCACTGTATTAGTCACCTCTGTCTCTCCATCTGCCCAGGTTGTGCAGTGGAGTGTTGAACGTCCGCAACGTCCTGAAACACAAAGTGAAGTTGGGGCTGGGAACAGGTGGGAGCAGAGCAATGTTGTGCACCTTTTCATTTCTAAGTATTGCTAGAGCACTTTTGACAAACTTTGTTAAAAGAAGTTAAAGAAGTAGTAAAATTATGTTTGATGATTTGGAAACTTGAGCAGGGCCTGCTGCAGCAGTGAGATAGGTGCTAGGACAGTGTTATATAGTTATCAGGTTTTACAGCAGTTTTAGTGTTATTGGTGAGTGCAGTCAGCAGAGAGATTTGGCACGCAGGTCATCTGACCACCAGCTAATCACTTTGTTTGGATTTTGCTGCTTTAAATTAGTTTAAAAAAACATCTGATGTAATAGGTCTTTTAAACTCAGGCCTTGTAGTAGCAGAAATCTGAAAATTTGACATGGACATGCTGCTTTTTCATACCCACAATAAATGTTTGTGAATGCTTGTGCTTGCGTCTGCATGCTTGTATTCATTTGACCACTCCGGTCTGTGTTTGTGGTTCCGCGTCAGACGTGGCGGGTGGCTACTCTGCCTCTATGCTGGATGCTGTGAGGAGAGCTTTGGACTCATCCAAAGTCTTGGCCATCCAGAACCAAGAACATGAAACACTCACCTTTGAGGAGGTGTTCAGACTGGCCACACTGGGAGGCAGCCAAGGTAAGATACACAACTCAGCTGGCACTCAGAAACAAGAGGTAGCATTGTGCAGAAGTTACAATTAAAACATCAAGTGTTCTGTCTCTTTGGTAGTCATGTTCTCCACCAACAGTCATTTTTCTCTAAGTCACTCTGTATTAGAGAGCTGCAGCAGAAATGGCTGCTTCATTGCACATCTAGCTGTGGAAAGATATTTTCAGTTTCTTTTATGATGTGTTTTGTATATAGCCTTGTCCCTGGATGACCAAACAGGAAATTTTGAAGTGGGCAAAGACTTTGATGCCCTGAGGGTGAATGTAACTGCTCCTGGTGGACCCATCGACCTCATCCAGTCTGAAGGACCAAAGGTTGGTTGTGGGGCACTGTCTTAATCTATTGGCACTCATTTACACACAAACTAATAAAAGCAGATTTCAGTGTAACGCTAATTTATCATTAATTTCAGACTCTTTTGGAGAAGTTCTTGAATTTGGGTGAGTGTCAATTTCAGTTTATTTGTCCAAACTTTTCAGATTCTAATTTGCCACTTAACATTTACTTTATGTTTGTCTTTATTACGTCCTCTTTGACAGGTGATGACCGTAACATACTGGAGGTGTTTGTGGCCGGGAGGAAGGTGGTACCATTCACAGAGCCAACACCAGAGTAAACGCTTGGGACTTTGTGCTGGTCACGTAAAACTGCTTTCTGTAGCTGCATTGGCTTGATGATCTCATATTTGCGCTTGTGTAGCTAGAAAATGCTTTATGATCAGAAGGCTGGGATTGATTTGAGTTATAATCATAAATAATTTTTTATACAGTCTACATCAGATTGTAGCACTCACTGTGGTGAAACTGGGAACTCATGATACAAACTTGAAAAGTTATCAGAATCAGAAATACCCAAGGGGAAACTCAAAATATAATATGCTATAACACAGTTAAGATAAATTAAGTACAAAGTGGATATAAGTATAAAAGATAAAATAAGTGAAAGTACCAAAGTGGATTTAGAGGTATAATACAATATAATAGTATAAGTAATATAAGTCATAAGTAATAGAGCAATATTCCAGTTATGGGACTGTTCTCTGTATGAACTGAAATAAGAATTTTACATTTCATTTTAACATTTAGCAGTGCTAACATTTGCCTGATCAAAATCCACATCCAGATCACACTCAATGGAAAGTGAAATTGCGCTTAACCTGGTGCCTTATCAGAATCAGTTACTTTTGATATAGTTTTGTCATACTAACCTTAGATTTACTCATCAATTCAAGTGCTTTTATTACTGTGATTATGGATTTTAAGGGACACCCAAGTGAAATATATGAATTAATTTATATTATTACACATTGTCTTATGAATGTTGGGAAATTAAGGGAAATTAAACGATTGCTGATTTTGTGTCATGATAAATTAGAATGCATTTACGATAAATTTACTTCTTTACTGAAATATAGCCATTTTTTACACAACATATCACTGTGAAACCAAATGTTACATATTAAAGGAACTCTTTGTAGCTACACTTTGATGTATCACATCGTGGGAAATAAAAAAAAATCACCAAGTCTGTTTTGATTTTTTTAAATGCTTATGTTTATCTCTTGTGTGCAGTTATTTAACAAGCAGCTACTAACCCCAGGATGTAGGTAAAGATATGGATTAACAAAATGCCCATTGACCCTTCCAGCCTGCTAACAGACCAGTCTACAGCTTCTTTAATACATGCTCTTCACCATCTGGGCCAGACAGCTGAGAACGTGGGATGGCAGAAGGGAGACATGAAGATGACTATGACATGTCACACTGACAGAGGCCTCTGCTGCACTTCAAATAGACCATTACAGCATGTACACTGAAGAAGTCATGCTTCCATTCACAGCCACTATAGGGAGACACTGTACTTCAAATACATCAGATATCTGATACCTCCACTCTTACAAACCCAAATTCTAAAAACATACACAAACATATTTTCTCACTTAATTGTGCCACTTTGACTTGCAGCCAGTTAAAAAAAAGCAATAACTAGGAAATGTGAAGGTTAAGTCACTTTCTACATATTCTTAGACTCAGATATTTACAATTTCCATCTGCAGTATTATAATATACAGGTATTTATGAGTTAAAACGGCATTTTATGTTGACATGTTTGTAATTGTATGTTGGCTCAGATGTCCCAGTAATGACTCACACGCATCCATTTCTCGGAAAATGGGCCTTAACATACTGTTAGCCATTATGTATAAAATGATTGATTGCCCTTAGTAACCAAGTCTGTTATTTTTTGTTTTTGCTTTCATTAAAACATAAAACCAAAACACGGCTTGATACCAGTAGAGGTAAGTGAGAAATGTTAATTTGTTATGTAAACGTTGCCTATAATATTATAGCCTGCAAAATGAAAAATAACCTTAAACCTTTAGCCTTCAAAGTGCTTTAGGATCATTAATCAACTGTATGTGAAAAGTTTTTGAAACTGCATATTGCCCTTGAACATAACTTCAAATTTTTTAATGAGGTTTATTGCCCTAAGTGTTAACTTTCAGGGAGACATTACCGCTTAGACTGTATCCCGCGCATTTAGCAATTAAATCGTCAATATGTATAGACTGGTTGATTTAGGAATGAGACCACGGTTGCGGTTCAAGGCTGCCCCTTGATTTATTGGCAACACCCCGCACAGCCTGAGAGGAAGTTGTGCCTGAGAGACCAAACTCAGGGCTGTAACATCGATTCACAGTACAGTCAGGAAGTGTTGCTGTGGATCGAGAAAGGTTGTTTCACATTTCTTTTGCTTTACACCCCTGTCTTCTTTCTTATTGGACATAAAAAAATATAATTGATTTGGCAGGTAGGTCTAAATGCAATATGAATTCTTCTTCTTTATTGGATATGACGCTGTACACATTAATTTATATCTCTCTCTCTACTCTTGAATTGACTTTATATGGGCATTAATAGTCACGAAAAGGAGCTATATATAAATGGGAGTACACAGTCCAGTGCCTCATGATGTCCTACACAAATACATTTTGTACACAGAACCTTGTCTGTGATAATTTACTTTTTATGACATTTTTGATGAAGATGAGATGCGAACTTATAATAGCATATAAATTACATAATATTGATGATAGTCTACACCAGTGATTCCCAAACGTTTTGGACTGTGTCCCTTTAAGACAAAGAAATGTCTACTTTTGACCCCTCATTACTGGTTGCATATGACTACCAATTGTAACCAGTTCAACCAAAAGTGATCCCCCCCCCCCCCCCTTTAATTTATCTTAAGGAGCCTTAAGAGGTAAGGCTCATTCAGTAATTTGCAAGAAAAATTGCAAATTGTAGAAGAAAAACTGAAAAGGTAAACATAAATTTTGGTATCAGTTTTTTTTCTCTTTTCTGTTCTGTTAATCATCTCATTCAACATCAACACTGAAACTAGCCACTTCTGTTCAGCAATGCCTCTGTTTCGAGCTGTGGGTGAACGTGGTGGGGCCAAGGCTCGGCCCGGCCAAAGGAGGCTGAAGAATACTGAGTGGATGGGGAGCTGCGGGAAGACAGATGAAGATGGATCTGTCCTTTCGTTGACACGGCTGTGTCTGCTGAGCCTTGCTGACAACATGAAGGAAGTGTGGGTGAAAGATTATGCCGACAAATACCTGGATCATTATTCATTCAGACACATCATGGGGCCTTTCAACTTACTGCGTGAGTTTCTGAGGGCTTATTTAACAGACAATGATCATGTTTTGTCCCTCTCTTACAGGTAACATGTTGATTAAACACGTGAACTGCAATATACTGATTCACTATATCGGCAAAATGCTTGAGATATAAATTAAAATGAAAGTCTGCCTATAAGGGGAATTTGTTTATTTACTCTCAGGCAGAGTAAGTCAGGCACTGAATAAGGGGCTGCAGATGTTTTTCTTAAACTACTTCCTTATTTACTTTTACAAATGTGCTTTTTACAACTCTGCTTTATCTACAGATTAAGTGATTTACAAAGTGATTGATTACTTCTAATCCTGCTACAACATCTCTCTATAGCGGGTGAGCTCGTTGAGGAACTGACGTGGCTGCTATGCACCAGAAAGCAGTTGTCCAGGGCAGCCCTCCACCTCCTGCTGGTCCCCCAACTCCGTGGCCTGTCTCTGGAAAGGTGTCCTAGTCTGGTCACCTCTGCCCTCTGTCCCCACATTGCTGCACGTTGCCAGGTGAGATGAAAACCAGTCTCCATGTCTCTGTCCTCATTAACTACTGACTGCATTCGCAAACCAGGGCTTTTGTATATTTTGTCTTTCAGCGATAAAATCTGAAAGTGCAGTTAATAGCAGAGAAAGTTAGCTGCACAGATGCTGGATCAGTTATTTCAAGAGCGAAATATGTCTGACAGTTTGGCAGATTACTGCAGCTGAGGAAATGCTAAATGTGAGACACTGAGTGTGTTGTATTTGTGAAGTCCAAAAAAAATTAAGGTGATTTCCCTGATGTTGAGTGGGGCCCTGTTTGCTCAATCCACACCTTATATGCATCTAAGCCTAAAAATCCCTCTATAACCCTTCTTCTTGTCTTTCCTTTGTGAGTAGCATACATATGGAGAAAATGAGTGAGGCATAATTTACCTGGATTTTTCATGAAAAGCGGAAGTGCTCCTTCATATAGCCTGGGTGTGTCTACCAAACTCACTGTACTGGTAGACACTATACCTCCTTAATATCTTTATATTTCCTCCTTTTTGTCTCAGGGTCTGTGGAGTCTGGACCTATCTGGAGCCCAGCAGCTGCCTTCGAAGATCCTGTCTGAAACCCTCTGCTGTCTACCTGCCCTGCGCTCGCTCTCCCTGGCTGGTACACCTTGTGACAGATGTGTAATCAGGACGATTGCCCACTGCTGTCGTTTGCTGCGCCATCTGGATGTATCCCGCTGTCATTTACTTTCCCCAGCTGCACTACTTCCTCTTGGAGGTGGGGCTTCCTTTTTGTCCTCTGGCTGTCCGTCTAAGCCATCTTCTTGCTGCACCTCTTCATCCCAATCTTCCCCTTCTTGCTCTGCACCCCTGTCTCCTACTCATCTCAGCAGTCTGCTGGCTCTGGATATTGGCTTTGGGGAACAAGAGGGAGACCCTGTGGCGGCAGCAGCCTACCTCCTCCTCTCCCTGCCCTGCCTGGAGAGAGTGGCCATGGAGGGCCTTGCGCAAGCCTGCTGTCTCATCCAGCACAGAGAGTTTGGCCAGACAGCTGAGTTCGCTGACAGAGAAGGAGTTCCCAGGCTGGGGGAGGTGCTTAGGGAGTGGAGGCACAGGCAGGGTATGGACAGTTGGAGGAAAAAGAGGGAAGGAGCAGCAGCAGCAGATGAGGAAGATGAGGGTGAAGAGGAGGAGGAGAAGGAGGAGGAGAGGATATTGTGGGAGGAGTGTGGTAGTGAGAGTGAGGAAGATGTAAGTAGAGGTGAAGAGCCAAGTGGCTCTCAGAACCAAGCAGAGGAAAAAAGGAGAGGAAGAGTTTCATCACAGTCAGGTGATGAACGCCTGATCCTGCGCCTAAAGGACGTCAAGGACTTATCATGTGACTCTCTGGACAGTATAAGTCGTTTATGTCCAAACATCTACTCCATATCTGTGAATGTTGAGGATTATGAAGATGCTAGAGGAAGAAGCCAGGGGTCTCTGTTAGCCACAGGCCTCCAGACGTGGTCAGGCCAGCTGCGGCACCTCTCAGTACACTACCCAGGCCCTCTGGTGGATCTCCTTCCTGCCTTGCAAGTTGCAGGCTCCTCCTTGGTCTCTCTCAACCTGGAGGGGGTGAAAACCAGCCCTCACACCCCCCTACTGGAGGTCATCAAGGTCTGTCCTAGACTCAGAGACCTGCTCATCTCTGCTGAGCCTCCCACCACCCCACAGGAGGAAGAAGATGAGGAGGGTCAGCGGGACGTTCGGGATCTTCCACGGCTACCTAACCTCCTCTCTCTCACACTCAAGTAAGGCTACTATTGAGGTACACAAGGTAGTACATGAGGAACTATTGACCCTTGTTTGGGAGTCCACATCAAAAATTTTAACAACAAATTTTACTGTTTGTTCCTGATACAGCCAGCACATGTGGTCATGTGTTTGACGCAGCTATGATGTGGTAACTGTGTTTCTCATATACCTAATACATATCTTAGTGATTAAAGTAAAATGAAAATGGAAGCAATCTGAATTTTTTTCCTCCTGACTTGGCATTATAAAGGCATATCAGCTGCATACAACACAAAAGAAAAGTAGTGCTAAAAACAAGCAACCAGATGTGGAGGAAGATGAAGTAAGGACTCAGCTCAACAGTCACACCACTGCACTGTTCAATTGATTTCGAACAAAGCACATGAGTTGTTCAGTTCTCCACGTGTAATTTAATTAAAGGATCCATACAACACAGCACATTGTTACAGACTGTAACAATAACCCATTTAAACACGTTAGTTTTGTCTCTAATGCTGATTAGGGAAACTGGTCAAAAATTTCAATCAAAATAAATTGTAATATGCTTCATACATTATGTAGGCACAACCCACTCCCTCAGCCATAATTTGATAAAGGTCTTTAGGTTAAAACTACCTTGACTTCCTATTAAAGTATATGTAATCTTCTTCTTGTTATTCATCTTCTTTATGTCTCCCATTCGTCTGAAGATTCTCCTACGAGCACAGCCAAATGAAGCCTGTGATGTCCTGGATGTCGCTGAAGAGGGTGCTCAAGTGTCTCCTGACTGGTTCTCCTTTACTGGAGAAGCTCTCACTGGTGTCCCTGCCGTGCCCTCTGAACTGCGTTTTACAGGATGTGCTGCGAGTAGTGGACTCGGACCTGTATCTCTTTGCAGATTCCACAGACTTACCTCCCATGCCACTTGGACGGGTACAACACATTGAGCTGCTGCGGACAGATGTGAAGATGATGACAGTGAGAAGTATAATGCAACGGAGCAAGAGACTCAAGTATGTAGATGTGAGTTACTGCTGGCAAATCAGTCAGCTTGAGTGGTTGGGCTGCGAGACATTCAGTAATGTCCAAGTTGTCTGGTTGTAGTGAAGATGAATGAAGCTTTAAATGATTCAAACAAAAATACAATGCACACTTTTTCTTTGCATTAGTATCTCAGCTTGTATGACTATAACTCTATAACTTTTGTTATTTTTGTAACTAAAGTCCTTCAGACACAGATTGATTTTACAGACTGTTTTTGCACTGACAGACTGCAATATGTCCTAAATACTTGTCTCATATTAAAACATGCGGGACTTATTTCTACACTATAGTGCCTTGAATGAATTGCAAACTGTCTTCTGTATGGTGTTTTAAATAAATCTGTTCACTGTCATGTTTTTTTTAAAAGTAATATTGAATTGAACAGGCAACATGTTTTAGAATCTGAATCAGCTTTATTGACAAGTAGATTTACACATACAAGGAATTTGCTTTGGTATTTTGGTGCAAAACAATAAACATAAATATAAAGCAAGTACTGCAGCTCAAGAATCATAAATATAAAATATAAAATTAACAGTAAGATATGTACTATAAGGGGGCGGGGGGGTATGAGAGTCAGTGTCAGTGGGGGTCCCGGGGCTTGTTGATTGTTGTTGAGGCCAGCTGCAGACAGAAAGAAACTGAGGCATACAGGTCCTGGAGGGAAGGTAGATTGCATCTAATCACCTTGTCAGCGGAGCGATTGATACGCTGCAGTCTGCCAAGTTACTTGGCAGTGGCAGCAGTGTACCAGATGGTGATGGAGGAGATGAGGATGGACTCATTGATGGCGGTGTAGAAGTCCACCATCATTGTCTTGGGCAGGTTGAATTTCTTCAGCTGCCGCAGGAAGTACATCCTCTGCTGGGCTTTCTTGGTGAGGTCCTGGGTGATGATGGTGCCCAGGAAGCAGAAGGACTCCACAGTGTCAACAGGGGAGTCACACAGGGTGATGGGGCCGGGTGGAGCTGGGTTCTTCCTGTAATCCACAACCATCTCCACTGTCTTGAGAGCATTGAGCTCCGAGTTGTTCTGACTGCACCAGGTAGGTCAGGTAACTTATGCGTGACGAACACTGTAGTGTGTATTATGTCCTTTCAGTATACCAATAGTATAAAATCACTTAAGAATGATAAGAAATACATCTGGAGACTCTTTTTTTAGTTTTCAGTGTTTTGATTTTAAAACTGATATGGACTTGGCAGAAGGTATCGAGATTGCTGCCTCTTTAAATGGTATTTTAGTGATTTGCAATAAAGAAGGGGGAGAAAATGTATTATATTGTATCCTTGACTGTTATTGTTCTTCTGTTCAGAAGGGATCAGTACGAAGGAGCACTGAAGAAGAGAAAATCATAACAACATGGAGGCTGGAGGATACCAGACAGAATAAAACTGCATCTAATAGGCAAGCATCCAAATTCGAGTGTGCTTTATTGGCATGGTTAGTGTTGTACAGTATTGCCAAAGCATATTGCAGGTGGTTCACAATGTAAGTATAATAATTCAGAATGTAAGAAAAAAAAGACATCAAATGGTTTGCATTATTACACTATTAGTATTACACCATACAACACTACAGCTGCATTACTATACTGTATAATATACTATAATGTAAGAAAAACAAATTATTGCAAACAATTAAGAATATATATGATAATTTAAGATATACTTTAATGAGTGAATGTAACGACAATGCAAGAACCATAGAAAAAAACTAGATAAATATCAATATCAATAAAAGTTGTCAGTGGAAAATGCATCATGACAGAGCCAAACATAATTCATGGAAACAGGAACACTAAAGAGGGACCTGGGAAGACTGAAAGAACAAAGTAACTTGAGAGAAACTGGACTGGTGACTTTTCAAGTTGTTTCTTCCTGGTCCACATTCCAGCAAGTAGGTGGCGGTAATGCGCCTTAATCCTGGTTGTAACCCGCTATTAAATGGAAAGAAAGAAGAGAAGTGTTGGGCGGTGTGGGTTTACCTATTTTGTTGCTTGCTATCCGGGAAACGCGGAGAATAAAAATCAATCACACCGTGGTAGGGACACACACGTCACTCACCGGAGACCTGCCACATACTCGGTAACGTTAGCCAGCGGTTAGCATCTGGCTGCTCAGAAATGTGAGTTTTTCCAGAAGGGGGGGAGGGGGCTTTGACTTTTATTGTTAGTGAGTATGAAATCTTTTAAAGGCCACGAACATATAACTTTGCCGTGTTGACACTGACGATTAGTAAAAATATGTCAAATTCAAGTCTTTTAGCTCGCTCCTACAGCCAAACACGTACGACAGTCAGTCTCCACAGACGTCTCACGTTAACGTTAGCTAACGTTACCTGCTTTATTTTTAACAATAGTGTTTCTCCGCCGTCCTTAGATTTTGACTCATTTATGTTTACATTTTAAATACGTTGAAATTGACCATTACAGCGTCGATATATCGCAACGAAGCGAGAACATACCGTCATGTTCACTAGTCAGAGCACTTCGTCTAACGTTAGGCCTTTCTCATACAAGAGCTCAGAAGTTGTTTTGCAAATATTAGCCGCATAATGTTAATATTTCCGACATTTCCCCCTCAAAAGGTCACGATGACAAGTGAGGAAAACGGGATGGAGCCGCGGAACAAGCCAAATCTCCCTCCTTCAGCAGACTGATTCTTGATTTATCGAAACAACTAACCAACAAGTAGAAGACAATCTGCATTATGGGAAGGTTGGTGTGCTGTCATTTTAGGGAATGTAGATTGATTCGTGAACTTTCTCATATCTGAATTTTTTAGGCACACTTTGCTCAACTTTCCTCTCTTTTATCTCTTGACAGGATCAGCTTTTCATGCCTTTTCCCAGCTTCATGGCATTTCAGCCTGTCATCCCAGGTTCTTCCTCGGCTCCTGATACCTTCCCTCAGACAGCTGCTCTTCATCGGCCTGGTGCTCTGCCTCATAGGACTACTCTACCTGCTGCTTGTCACTGGAAAGGGGCACGGAAGCTGGATCAGAAAGGAAAATCACTTCCACAGGTAAATTAACAGCTGCTCTCCAAGTGCTTATGTTATAATGAACACAGGCTATATTATCTTAACAATTCTTTGTTGTCCAAAAGGCACTTGGCAAGGGTGACCGATGTGGATGCAACAGATACAAGCAACCCCAACCTGAACTATGGCCTGGTGGTGGACTGCGGCAGCAGTGGCTCCAGGGTATTTGTGTACTGCTGGCCCCGGCACAATGGTAATCCCCATGAACTGCTGGACATTCAGCAAATGAGAGATCAACACCGCAAGCCAGTGGTCATGAAGATCAAACCGGGTAAGATATACAGTGCTTGGCTTCTCATTAATCAAAACAGTATTTAAAGGAGAGGATATGAGCATTAGATATTGGACAATTAGCACTGTTTGTTTACTCAAATGATTAAGTATATTGTAAGACATACCTGGATAAGCCAGCTTGTTATTTACCCACTATAAAACAATATTTTTGGTCTTAATGTTTTTTCTTTATAGGTATCTCTGAATTGGCTAAAACACCTGGGAAAGCCAGTGATTATATCTATCCACTGCTGAGCTTTGCAGCCCAACACATTCCCAAAAATAAGCACCAAGAAACACCCTTGTACATCCTGTGCACAGCTGGAATGAGAATCCTTCCCGAAAGGTACAGTTGTAAACTCACACTACTTCCAGAAGCACCAGATGTAAATATAGCTGCAAGAAATGTTCAGACCGCAGGTTTAAATGGCACTAAGTTACACTGAATAGAGAAAAGCATTGATGTTAGAAATGCCATACATTTTCTGATGAAGTTTCTGTGATTTGTTTAATCTCAGTCAACAAGAAGCACTTCTTGAGGATCTGCGAACAGACATCCCAGTCCACTTCAACTTCCTCTTCTCCGATTCCCATGTGGAAGTGATTTCTGGAAAACAGGAAGGTAAATAAAAGGAATAGACAAGAATGAAAATCAGTATGGTTGACTAAAATGTATAGCAGTGGCAGCTTTATTGAGATACATGACTTTATAAAACATTTTGATTATTTTATAACATTTAATACAGTGCAATAGTTTTGATTCATCACGTCATGGGCGTTGAAAGATTTCCTGACAAATTAATATGGGAGACAAATTTGCATTTCCTAAATTAGGGGGTTTAAGATTCTCCACTCTATTGTAGACCCAAATTTAAAAGTAGTGCAAGGTTGAAGATGCTGGTTTATATATTAACTTTACAATGTGTCATCATTGGCTTTAGGTGTCTATGCATGGATTGGAATAAACTTTGTCCTTGGAAGGTTTAACCATGTGCACAATGGTAAGTACCCAAGCAAGTAGTATTTCAACAGTGTGCCATTTATAAAAAAAAAAAAAAGAAAAGAAAAAATGTACCGTTTTGTTTTTTGCGTTAAAATGGCTGAAGTGCTACAATGTACAACATGTTAACAATCTGCATGAAAAACATGCATATCTAGTTAGGGGCCTTTCCACTCTACCACAAAAACAAATATGTAGCAACACAGTAATCACATGATATACCCTTCCTGCCTGACTCTGTCACCTGTCTCTCAATCAATCTTTCAAGATGGGGAAGCTGTAGTGGAGGTACATGTCCCAGGCAGCGATCAGCAGGAGGCGCTGGTGAGGAAAAGAACGGCTGGTGTCCTGGACATGGGCGGGGTCTCCACACAGATTGCATACGAAGTGCCCAAAACTGTAAGCTTTGCTTCTCCACAGCAGGTTATTATCCACAACCAATTCTGTTTTTGTGCCGTCTTTGTTTTTTGTCACTCACCCTTTGTTCTTCTTCCTCCTTCCAACCTCTGTCATTCCCTGGTTAAACCTGTATACACCATTTTTGTCCCGTGGAGATGATCTGCTCTCCATTCATCACTATTGAAGGCATACTGTAAGCCTGCAGCATGACTCCATAGCAGGATTTTTGGACTGAGAACATTAAGTCATTTATGTAGAGACCGTCAAATACAATGGAAGTTGTCCATTCCAAGAATTTTTCTTTGTGTTGTAGTTATTTATGTACTAGTAGCAGGTTTGGCCTACGCTGCTTGTCCTTTTTGCTCTCATTACATCTTAACACCACATGATTTTTAATTGAATTTTCACTGGCCTCTTGTTAGTTAGTTTCAGCTTCTGTTCTTTGATGTTCTGAGATACATAGCAATATTTAGTTTTACTCTTATGTGGCCTCAAACATAGGTGACCTACTATAATTATGAATTCATGTGTTGCATGTCAGCACTGCTGTCATCTGTAAATGTTACACACACATGGATATGCATGGGTATATTATGAGGGCGTCATCATTCCCAGGCTGATTTTTGTTTGTTCCCTAGGAGGAAGTTGCCAAGAACTTACTGGCCGAGTTCAACCTGGGGTGTGACGCACATCGCACAGAGCATGTTTATCGTGTTTATGTGTCCACCTTCCTGGGTTTTGGAGGAAATGCAGCACGCCAAAGATATGAGGAGAGCCTCATCAGAAATACTGCCACTCGAAACAAGTGAGATCCACAGCCCCATCTAATTGCTGGATTTATTTATTTTTTTTGTAAATGTTTCCTACCAGTCAGTACACAGTATTGCATGTATTTACACCGTATTACTGATTTCTCCAGGCTCTTAGATCAGCATATTGGTGAAACAGCCGAGTCTCCCCTCCTGGACCCTTGTCTACCCACAGACTTGCAGGATGACATTGGTCCATCTACACAGAAGCTCTATCTGCGAGGCACAGGAGACTTTGACCAGTGTAGACAGATTCTCCAGCCGTTCCTCAACCGCACTAACGAGACCCAAACCTCCCTCAATGGTATCTACCAGCCAGCCATTGATTACAGCAACAGTCAGTTCTATGGCTTCTCTGAGTTCTACTACTGCACGGAGGATGTGCTGCGCATGGGTGGGGATTATAACGCTTCCAAATATGCCTGGGCTGCAAAGGTAAACGCTACATGGAAAAATCACATCTACTCTCATGAAGCATGCCAGATATACCCTCAATAAGTCATTTATTATCCCTTACATTTTTCAGAAAGTGGTATCTTACTTCCTGTTAAAAGCACCATTCTATTTCAGTTCAATCTGTCAAATAGCTACTCATCATACCATCATTTGTTATTTTTATTTTGCTGTGTTCAAGACAATACAGTATTTTCTTGCTCAAACTGTTTCACTTACGATCTGAAATAACGATTTTAAGACTACCAAGTCTTTTATGTTTTGCAAGGTTGTTAGTTTACTTACGTTGAAGTAAAAGTTATGTGCAGTTTTGTTAGTATAATGCTAGTAGTTTTAATAGAATAATTATTTGGTAACAACAGAGGTTAATGTACTATTTATTGATCACTGGAAACTTTCCTGATGTTTACAGAGTTACTGTTTCACCCAGTGGAAGACTCTGAGGGAACGCTTTGACTCTGGCTTGTATGCCTCGCACGCAGATCTTCACAGACTGAAGTAAATCACACAGGATTATTAAACTTCTTTTAAAGCTCAACTAAAGATGAGCCTGTTAGTTTGGACCAGAATTTTTATCAATGGCTTTATGTTTATGTCTGCAGGTACCAGTGTTTTAAATCAGCATGGATGTATGAAGTATTGCACTCAGGCTTCTCTTTCCCAGCCAATTATAAAAACCTGAAGACTGCCCTATTGGTCTATGATAAGGAGGTCCAATGGACTCTTGGAGCTATTCTTTACAGAACACGGTTTCTGCCTTTAAGGTATGATGGATTTTCTCTCACGTGTGCCCAGTTGTTAGTCACTTTACTAATCAAGCCTTGAATAATATTAGTCAGCGAAAATGAACGTCTTAAATCCCATCTAGTTAAATGTGTTATTAAATGTAGAGTGGAGAGTTGAAACAATGATCAGTACTTAGGATTGGCTGGTAATGGGCATAGCACTAAGGCTTACAGAGACAGCAGCTTTTTACTGCATTTAGCAGCAGAATTTAAAGCTGAGGAATGTCACTGGTCTCAAACATATCCTGACTTTGAAATTTAACTCTGTCAAAGCCTCTACCAAATGACAAATTATAGACACAAGAAATGAATCAGAACGACAAAAACAAAGTAATTATTCAACAAAATGGGTATCTTTCAATCTCATGATCTTGGTGATTGACTTGGTGAACGGACTACTCTTGAAAAATGCATTCATATCTGTCCACATGTGGTGTTACCCTTAGAAAAAAAAAAAAAAAAAAAAGGTTCATCCTGATCTAGCTTACTTTGTATAAGATTGCAGGCAGGTTTGAGCCTAACAATATGTTGCTCAGACAAGAAATTCTGTTTTTCTGCAATTTAAAGCAAGCTTACAAGATCTGAAAAATCAGGATACTTGTCAGATCATCTATCAAGTCAAACTTGCTTATGTCTTAACATATAATGAACAGGGCCATGAAGTGAATTTTCGTATACACACTATTTCTTTGTTCAAAGCCAGACTAATTAATAATCATTATTTATTTATTTATTTATTTATTTTTTTGCCTCTTCCAGGGACATCCAGCAGGAAAGTCTGAAAGGAGCACACTCTCACTGGCGGCACAGCTTCTCTTTTGTCAACAACCACTATTTATTTCTGGCTTGTTTCTTTATTGTGTTGTTGTCTATTATGCTGTACTTACTCCGACTCCGTCGCATCCATCGGCGCACAGCGCAGCGCTGCACCCCATCGTCTGTACCCTGGTTGGAAGATGGCCTTGGCTCACCCACACTCCCTATCACCCTCTAAACTTTGTAGAGCATAAAGTTTGGACAGCAACTTTCCAAAGCCAGTCGTCACTCCTTTTCTCTCTGAGGCCATCTGCTTGTTCAGTGAGCTTTTGAAGGCTTCCCCCCTGACAGCAGGGCTGCTCCCTACTGAGAGTTGAAACAGAGATGGTAGAGTGAGGATGTCCTCAAAAGAGAAAGATCTTATGTAAGTCGTGAGGCCTATATGAGCCATGAAAATATTTGTTGAAGTTATTTTGTTTTAATAATGAAATGTTTTTTGTCTTGCCTGCCACATTTAGTCAAAATCAAATGGCAAATGCCTACAGGTGTCTTCTATTTTATTTCTAAAAAAGACAAACAACGGTACTTTTCTGGCTAGCTAATCTTTCATACGGTACCTAAATAAATATTTAGTCTATACTTTGAATTTCACAAAGGTGGACAAATATACCACAGCGTCAATTTATTGGCCATTTTCCTTTCTTTATGCCTTTTATATGTGTATGATCACATCTTTTCTTTTTTGTTTTTATAGTTGTTAAATGGTACAAGCACTCGGCATTTCTACAGAAACCTCAAATGCAATACGATTTATAATTAGTGGAAGGAGCACTTTGTAATGCAGTTGAGATGCACTTTCCAGCTGGAATGGTCTTTTTTTGTGTATTTATTTCCTAAATTGTTCTGCCTCAACAAGACAAGTAGCCTTTCATAGCTATACTAGTGCAATACATGTCTTGTCACTGTTGGGAAACTCTCCAAACACATCCGCTCGTTTGTCAAGAGTATTATCTCTCTTAAAGCCCTGCTGAAATTCTTGTTTTGGGTTATCTGACTTTTATGTTGGATACCGTTGCATATATTTACAATGGGCTTCATTTTCAGAAGCTGTCATATCACTGCTGTGAGGGGATTGTAAATGAGAGCACATCATTATTTATATGAAAATGGTCTAGTGAAATGTTTGCACAGATGAATGCGAAATAAATGTTGTCACATTTCAATTCAGTAATAAAGGTTTTATGGTATACTTGTCTGGCTGTTTATTTCACGAGGAGGAGATCAGACTAAACAAATGGTGTCTGTCCTTAGCAAGAGGCTGCTGGTAAAGGAAATGGCATAAAGTACAAACATAGTAATAATTTGGCTGAATTTAGTGTGAATGTCTTCATCTAGGCTCCTCACAGTATTCAGCTTTGCCACATCAGCTGAGAAAATTATCCACTTGTGTATTTATGACATATGTACTAAATAGTGATCAACAGATCATTCCAGATTTCAAGTGTCATCCAGCACTTGATGTACTCTGTGTGAGAGAAGTGTTAATACTCGATGCACTCAGCAAATGGGACACACTAGACTAGGTGGTAGTAGTAGCCTTCATTTGTTACAACTTCCACAGTAAAATAGTAAATCAGTATATCATTCCACTTACAGATTGGAGGAAGACATTTTATTGTAAACAAGTTTGCAGTTCTTATAAAGTGTTTGGTTAACAACTTAATTGTTCTGTTATACATCTGAATCAGAATTTAGACTAAATACATGGTCCCGTTAACAGTCATATTGCAGATATTGAAACTTGTATGTATGCACCATTAAATGTGGAGGTTGTCAGTCTTACAGCTCTGACTGTAGTTTCCCTACTGAACATGTGAATACCAGCCGTAACAACATTGCTTGAACAAGTGGCTTTGTAAGATGTCGGGCTCCTATAGTGCTGAGTCACTTATATGTCACACTGCTTCGCTGACACACCCACAGTGTGCTTTGTGTGTAGTAGAGCTTATGTTTTAGCCAATGGTGAGTGACACAGGATAGTTAATAGATCAAGTCCAACTCATTCAGTAAAGATAATTAATACTTCTTTCTTTCTTTAATAGAATAATATAATTTACTAATCAAATATTTAGACCAACAGAAAGTTCACAAAATTGGAAGAAACTAATGTTCAGATCTCTCTCTGTAGTGTAAAAAAAGAGAGTGGATTGCCAGAGAGCTGCTGAATCTTTAGCATGTTCAGTCAAATCAGATGATATCCTAAATACAAACTGGCATCCAGTTGGATATCAAGGTGAAATTTAAACTAATGACCTGTAACAAGAGACAGGATGCCACAGCCAAAACACATATGATAAATTATTAAGAATAAGAGATGTAATGAGAAAACTGTGTAGTCATTAATTTAGCCTCATTAAGATGATTGGTCTCTAACAGGCTCCTTGAGCTAATTTAATTGAATAAGTAATTAATCTGAACCTGTCAGGTAGCATCATCTAATGTACATGTCTGAAAGTGTGATAACATACTTCTTATTCAGGAGCTGAAACTAAAGTGTGGATGTGTTACACTCCTTTGCTAAGAGGCTACTGCAGACTCACTCTAGACTATTTCATATAACACACATGATGTGAAGCAGGGATGATGTTTGCAGATCAGTATATTAAAATTTAAGAGGGTTACAGGTGTGAGGTTGTACTTTATTTCATAAACTTCTTGAATTTTTTTGTCATTCAGACAGTAAGAACTTTCATTGTAGCACCAAGTGGTGTCAGAGAGCCCTTTTGGTCTGTGGTTCCTCAGTCTTCTTTTCCTTTCGGCTGTTCCCTTTCAGGGGTCACCACAGCGAATCATGTGCCTCCATCTAACCCTGTCCTCTGCATCCTCTTCACTCACACCAATTAACTTCATGTCCTCTCTCACTACATCCATAAATCCTGATCCTGATCCTGTCCGTCCTCGTCACTCCCAAAGAGAACCTCAACATCTTAAGCTCTGCTACCTCCAGCTCTGCCTCTTGTCTTTTCTTCAGTGCCACTGTCTCTAAGCTGTACAACATCGCTGGTCTCACCACCGTCTTGAACACCTTTCCTTTCATTCTTGCTGATACTCTTTTATCACACAACACACCTAACACTTTTCTCCACCCGTTCCAACCTGCTTGCACTCGCCTCTTCACCTCTTTTCCACAGTCTCCATTGCTCTGAACTGTTGACCCTAAGTAATTAAAGTCCTGCACCTTCTTCACCTCTGCTCCCTGTAACCTCACTGTTCCACCTGGGTCCTTCTCATTGACACACATGTATTCTGTCTTACTGTGGCTAAGCTTCATTCCTCTGTTTTCCAGAGCAGACCTCCATCTCTCTAGATTTTCCTCCACCTGCTCCCTGCTCTCACTACAAATCACAATGTCATCCGCAAACATCATAGTCCATGGAGATTCCTGTCTAACCTCATCTGTCAGCCTGTCCATCACCAGAGCAAACAAGAAGGGGCTCAGAGCCGATCCTTGATGCAAACCCACCTCCACCTTGAACTCCTCTGTCACACCTACAGGACACCTCATCACGGTCTTATCTCTAGTGAATTTTCCAACAAATTATTTGATAATTCTTCACTCCAAAAGACCAAAAGAAGTGCCACCAAAAGCTCTAGTCTAAGTACCAGTCACTAAAACAATTTACCAGTACTACAGTAGCAGTTGAACGTTTTCCCATTGATTTGAAACTTAATATGGTTCTATATTGCACAAAACTTTATGGATTATAAGCAAAACAAAAAACTATACCTGCAAAACACAGATATAACACCTTGTCTTAAAAAGGTGTGTCCACAAAGAAATAAGCAACAAAACAATTATTTAAGAATTCTGTCCTGTCTGTTTATGTAAAGTGGAAATACTGAAGTACTGAATTACTCTCTGGAAGGGGCCATTCTGCATAATGAGTACTTTTGATACTAAGTAATTTTTGCTGTCAGTACTTCTGTACTCTTGAGTAAAACTTTGAAGGACTTTTTCTTGTTGTCACTTTTGCTTAAATAGTCTAAGGATCTGAATATTTCTTCCACCATTTCTTCAACCATATTCAGTGCGAGGAAACCACGAATTGGAGATATGTCCTTATGAAAAAGAAAAGTTGCACAATTTCTATACTGTATTAATGAACAGATGTTGTCTGTTAAGGAGACCAAACCTTCTTATCTATTCAAGCAGGACTGTGCGATTATATTTTTGTCAAACCCATTCAAAAACTCTCAGAGATAAACAGAGACAAGCAGGGATGCACAACAGGGCTGTGAAGTGTCAGAGGACTCTACCACGAAAACTTTTCATTGGCCGCCTCAAACCAAGAGCCCGCCCAATTGTTGAGTATCTGGGAAATGATTGGTCCAGATTCACCTGAGCCACTCCCCCAGCCGCCAACGTCACACGGGCGCTGGAACTCCAGTAAGTAGTGATGGTGTTGTGGTTATCCATGCCGCCGACACCTCTCTGAGTGTTGTCCTGTACAGAAGACCGAGTGGGAGAGCTCACCACGCATGGAGTTGAGCTCGGACCGTGTGGTGGCAACTCTGGAGATGTCGCAGATCAAAAGCAAAGACGACGCGCCTTTTGATGGTGACGGTGACTACGAGAGCTTGCCACCTCATGTCTCAGTGATGACCCACATGACAGCAGGAGCCGTGGCTGGCATACTGGAGCACACGGTGATGTACCCCGTGGACTCTGTCAAGGTAACGCACACAGTAGCAGCAAATCACACTTGTTTTGCCACTGCAGCTCATTCACTAACTAGCTACAGAGCACTGCTAACTGTACAAACAGCTTGCTATCGCTTGCTAACGAACGTTAGCTATAAAATGTTAAAGCTGCCCATCCTTAGTTAGCCTCAGTGTTAGCTAATTTAAGCACGACAGCTGCTTGAAACAAGTAGACTGAACAAACTAATTAAGCAGGCTAGCAGGAATTAAATCGTAATCAAAATACAATATGTTAGCTAACGTTAACCCGAACAAGTAACAGTTAGTCACAGTTTTACTACTTTTCGCTTCTTTCTCGATATAACAATTAACTTTGCTAACATAATAAGCGTACAGAACACCCAGTGTAACCTTAATTTACCAAAGTCACATTTTAGCAAAGGTTAAGGTTTAATAAAGTTATCGTCATTTTAATCATGAGCTCGTTTTGCTGTGTGTAAACATGTTTCCCTGCTGTCCCAGGGTTTTTTCTCAGTCACAGGTTTTTTTTCCATACAGTGAAACGACACGAGTTATCCAGACTTGTCCTATTACTGACGTAGGGTAAGTGAAGGTCAAGTACCTGTCTTGACTGTAAAATATGTCAAACTGCCTTGAAATTTAAAATTCGACCTATTACCACAGCCTTACTTCCAATCCTAAAGGGTAAACAATGTTGCTAAACTTTGTGGTGCAGTTACAAAGTATACTTTTGTGGCCACATTGCATTGACCAATGTATCCCTGTTGGGCTATCAGTTTCAATAGAAAACTATTACTTGAAATGTCCTGGATTACAAGATTAAATCAACGCTTCATTTAAATTGTCTCTATCTATTTGCTAATATGAGTAAGACATTTATTAGATTAGATTGGACTGCATTTTCATTGCACACAGTAAATACTAGTATAACAAAATGCAGTTCAACATCTAACCAGATACTACAAACAGTAGCAAAGTGCATATACAGCAGATATATATAAAAATTAATGAATGTACGGAATGAAAAATGAACCAATGGGGTAGTTATAAAAAGGGATGTAACTGTGTTATGTACAAAATAAACAAAAGCCCATTTAGAAAATGTACAGTATGAGTGATGGTGCTTTTTCTGTTCTTTTTGGAGAGAAACCAATGCAGTACACAATAGAGCTGAAACAATTAATCGATTAGTCAATCAAAAGAACATTAATCTGCAACTGTTCTGTTAATCGAGTAATTGTTTCAGTCATTTTTCAATCAAAAATGACAGATATTTGCTAGTTACAGCTTCTCAAATGTGAGGATTTACTGCATTTCTCTGTTTTTTAATCTTTGTAAACTGAATAACTTTGGGTTTTGGACTGTTGGTCGGGCAAAACAAGATATTTGAAGACACCTTGGAAATTGTGATTGAGCATTTTGCACCATTTTTTCGCATCTCATAGATTAAACGATTAATCGAGAAAATAATCTGCAGAATAATCGATAATGAAAATAATTGTGAGTTGCAACCCTAATGCACAGTAAAAATATGTATTTCTTTCTTCAAATGTTATGTGCTTCCTAAATACTTTGGAGGTAGGAAAACAATGAACATACTATCATCTCCTGACGTCAGTTACACTCAAGGAAGATCAAATTTTATCTTGAGTAAATTTTGAGGAAAAGTCTGTCAGTTCTGACTTGCTGACTAAAACTTGCCACAGAAACACTTGCACATAACACATAGCAATAACAACTTAGCCCAAGTGAATTTTTTTATAGATTTTTTTTGCAAAACTGAACAAGCAAAGGTCAAAACTGGTTTAACGTCATTCATAGTTAAGGTTCAAGTTACCAAGGTGATGCTCTGGAATCAAATACTGTGCCTGTCACAGAGGTACACAGATGATGCTTACATATTTGCAATTGTTGGA
The DNA here is from genome assembly GCF_020085105.1 of Siniperca chuatsi. Lineage (NCBI taxonomy): Eukaryota > Metazoa > Chordata > Actinopteri > Centrarchiformes > Sinipercidae > Siniperca > Siniperca chuatsi. The sequence goes on along the minus strand of NC_058046.1, from coordinate 14,687,314 downwards.
CCAGCCTTGGTAATACAAACACTTGGCGGGGATCACATGAGTTCATAAACAGAGAAACCCCTCCTGACTTCGGCACTTTGTATGACTGGTGTTTGGCAAATTGAAACAAAATTTTAACAAATTTGTTCACTGATGAGTGCCATCTTGAAGTTTAAGCCTGTTGTTGAAGTTAATGTTCAGTAGGTAAATGAAATGATTGGCTAGTTTTAAGCCTGTTATAATTGGCTCGTGTCTGCAAAGCAAATTGCAAACTGTTGGTTTGATTGTGAACTTTGCCCCTACAATCCTCCTGTTCTGCTCAGCTATTGTTTTCTAACAATGTAGTGTTGTTTTGATAATTTGGCGTGCTGCTGTACCCCATCAATAATCTTGATGTGGCACAGACAACTTCATTAACATACTGCAAGAAAAAAAAATACTTATATCCTCATTGTTTCAGTGTCATAGGTCAGTGTAGACATCTTTCCAAATTAACCCATGGACCTTTATTACACAAACCACTGTTGCCGGTTCCTCTTGAGGTTTTTAAGTTTTCACAAGCACCTTCCAGCTGTGGTGCCCATTCAGTTTGATCAGAGCGTGTCTGGAGTTGACAAAGAACCTGTTTTGAAATTTTAGTGGATCTAAACTGATGAAAGAATTAATCATGGTTCCCATTTTTTTGTATTTACTTTCCACCCTACGGTATAGCAAAACAGTGCATCTAAGACATCAAAGACAGATTCCAATGCATTTATTTCCAGTTAAGAATTCTAAACTGTGTTTGATGAAGTAATGAATTGGTGTCTCACATCAAACTTGAGATGAGTTTAGCAGAATGTCTGTTTTTGATAAGTTTCTGTTTTTAATTTATTTTGAATTTCAGTGGATAGTGGTGACAATCTGCTGAACCTGTCAACTTACTGTATGCTCCGACCTCCCATTAAAGAACGAGACAAGGCTAGGACTCAGGGAGTAGCCTGTGCTAATGCTAGGAGGGGGATCTTATCGGTGTTGCGCACATTTGGAATCAGCCTCATGCAGCAAAGGGTGTGTGTATGCTATTATTCTTCTGCAGTGTTGATTAGAAACTGCCACAGAGCCAGAACTGCCAAAAGCTGAACTGCTGCATATACATTAGAAAGATGTGACACAGTGTTCTGTAATAGATGGTGACGATGAGTGTTTCCTTTGTTATTATGCTTAAATGGTTTTGTTACCACAGTCGGACATTGATGTTAATAGTATCTTTATGCAGACGCTCATGTTTAATTTAGTGTTGTTATTGGCTGTTTCACATTAAGAGTACTGTAAAAAAAAATGTATTTGCAAATAAATCATGTATTAACAGATTCTGTTGAGAACCTAATGATAATCTAATTCACATGCTTCTAACGTTAGACCTCAAACTGCTGAACTAATAGTTTTTCCCTACATTTCATCTTCTGTCTTAACAGCTCTTTAAAATGTTAGTCTGCAGCTTTCTTTCACATCTAAATTTGAACGCTTTCTTACAGAATGTTGTTAGCTAAGCATGTTGAGTAATTAAACTTTTTAATGCTCTCATTATGACCATAAATTGTATTACAAAAAGAATATTTTTTTTATTAGACACACACATACCTGTTGCATTTGTCACACTTCACAACAGTTTACCCATGGCAGCCCACTTTGTGGCATTGTTATTACAGCCCAACTATTATTTTGACTTTTCAAGGCCAATACAGATATCAGTATTTGAGAGTTAAGTCTGATAATGATATATGGCCCAATAGTCATTTTATGGTTGAAAAATGAGCTTGTCATTGTTCTCTGGTGTTCTCTGCGACATGCCAGTTATGCAGAGAGGCAAAAAGTAAGGGTGCAAGTAATGTATCCAACATTCACATCCAGATTTCACGTCCTTTCTTAGATCAGCAAGTAGTGTTGGCTTTTTTAAACCATAACCACAGTATTTCCCTAACTTTAGCCAAGTTTTAGATGTTTAACTTATCTGTTCATGTCTATAAATTTATTTATTTTGTATGGCTAAGCTTTGAGTATTAGGCTTTTGGTTACAGAAGACGTACCCATGTTGATGCATGAGTGCATGAGATGTCGTCAGGCATTCAGAAAGTTAACACTAAAAAGAGCACAGTCCGAGGATACAGTTTGAACTGTCTGTAGGTTGCTTTGTGCCCAGCATAATTTACCCTTCAGATTATCTCTAGAGCAAACTGATATTGTAAGTAGTTAAGCAGTTTTATTTATCACTTGGCCTCAATATAAAAAAGCATCACACTTTTGCCTCTGTTTTCAACAGAACAATGTGATTTGTTGTGCATAAATTCAGTCACACAAACCTAAAACGTAAACTGCTCTACCAAGTTCTGTATACCCCAAGTTCACAAATCTGTATTAAACGGAAATGTAATTGATATTTTATTGTTAAGCCAAAGGAAGGAAACACATGGGAGCATGCTGAGGAAAATAGACTTGGCCTTTCTCCCAAAACAGCCCCAGATCTCTTCACAAATGAAAACATGCTTTGTGTGGTGTCCAGATAACTTGGCATGGCTGAGTAAAACAAAGAGCTGCCACAGTCTCCCACACCAGCCTTAGGACAGACACACATCACTCAGTCAGGACCTCACTGCTGCCAAGTACACTTACTGTCAAAACAATGTGACAGCATTACAGGGAACAATACATAGAAATCATGATTTGGCCTACACCAGGTGCCCACTTTACAGAATCAGAATCATCACTGGTTACTGTAATTGTCAAATCTAACCAAACTGGAGCAAATGATAAACGATGGTTTAAATATATGTTTATTTTTTTCAGACAAGGATGCAGAGTCTGCAGCCAGACCCAAATGCACAGTACAGGAGTGTGTATGAGGCTCTGAGAAGGATCATCCAGACAGAAGGGATCTTCAGACCGCTGAGGGGCCTCAACATCACCATGATGGGAGCCGGACCTGCCCACGCTCTCTACTTCGCCTGCTATGAACGGGTCAAACGCTCACTAAGTGACGTCATTCAGAGTGGAGGCAACAGCCATTTAGCCAATGGTACAAGTTCCCACATCTCAACACAAATCACTTGTCTTACTAACTGCTTTCACACTGTGCTAGGCAACATGGCCTGGAGGAGTGTAGTTAAGTAATTTTAATGGCATATCCTGTTTACAATGGCAAGGATAAAGCCATATTCCAAACATGAAATATCCAAACATGCTATCTGGAATATGTCGGTACAAACCAGTTGTTTTTTAGCACGCAAACCCCGACAACTCTCAACCAAAAAACAAATTAATTTGATGTTAAAATTCCTGTAAACAGTCATTGATTTAGATTTGACAAGGTCTGTTTATGTTTCAACAGGTTTGGCAGGTAGTGTGGCCACTGTTCTCCATGATGCAGTCATGAACCCAGCTGAAGGTGAGAAAAGAAGGTTCTTCCGTGTCCTTTATAGGATTAAGTTGACGGTATTCTATAATTTTCTTATTGTCAAAAAATCCCATGAAAAGACTAAAACCAACAACGAATTGGTCCTATTAAAACATATCATCTGTGTGTCCAATGCCTGATATACTTTAGTCCTCTGTGCCATACAGTTCTATTGTTGTCCAAAAAAAAGAAACAAACAAATCAAAAACATCAGTGAGCCACATTGTTACACTGGTTGACATGTTCCTTCATTACAATGTACGTGGGCACTGTTGTTTATTCCGAGTCAATCCCGCAAACAACATCCTGCTGCAGTAAGTACTCAACAGAGCACCAAATGTAGATTAATCCGCAGCTGAAAATAGTCCACAGCAAATGCACTATTTACTCCTGTTTGAGTTAAGTTTTCTAAAAACTATAGTGCCCAGCTGTTTTTAGAAAACGATCTAGGCTTATTTAAAAATGAAACTATATATTTGTGACCTCAGCTCCATTAAGAACAAATGGGCTTGGGGCTGGTTGCCACCAATAGGGGAGGTAGGTCACACAGACCAACTAATGCATTGTTGGTTTTGGTCTTTTCATGGGACTCATTGACAATATCAAAAATATAGAATAATGCCAGCCATATCATTTAAAACAACAGTAACACTGTTCTTGGACTGTACTGGTCAGCACAATATAATTAATGAAATTGTCTTTTAAAAGCCTGTCCTTGCCATGTTGTTTGAGATGTTTTTGTCTAAAATACAAAGTATAAAATTGTATGGATATTAAATGTATGTGATAAAACATGCCAACATAGTTCCTTGTTTCCTTCTATGGCTCAGTGATAAAGCAGCGGATGCAAATGTACAACTCGCCATATCGAGGACTTTGGGACTGTGTTCAAACAGTAACGCGTACTGAGGGTATGGGAGCCTTTTACCGCAGCTACAGCACACAGCTGACCATGAACATCCCTTTCCAGGCCGTTCACTTCATCACCTACGAGCTGATGCAGGAACAGTTTAACCCCCACAGACATTACCACCCTGCCAGCCACATAGTGTCGGGAGCGGCAGCAGGAGCCATTTCTGCAGCAATAACCACTCCACTTGACGTTTGTAAAACTCTGCTCAACACACAAGAGAATGTAGCACTCAACTCCATGAACATCAGCGGCCACCTGACAGGAATGGCTAATGCCTTCAGGACGGTGTACCGGCTTGGTGGTCTGGCGGCCTTCTTCAAAGGGGTCCAAGCTCGGATTATATACCAGATGCCCTCCACTGCCATTGCCTGGTCAGTGTACGAGTTCTTCAAGTACTTCCTGACAAAGCAGCAGCTGGAACCGGAGGCAGGACCTCGACCGATGTAATTGAAAGTGTGTTGGCACAAACCACACCCAGACTGGAACTGATGAAAGGACACTCTAACCTGAAGCTGTGTGAGCTGACTGTGTGCTGTTTGAGGAAATAACATCAGTTATTGTCTCACAGGGAAGACATCATGGTGGGGGAGTGGCAGAGAATGGCACTCTTTATTGTTCAGTTACCTAAGTATGTGTGTGTGTGCAACTTAAGATAATGTTGCACAACCAGGATATGCAACAGAGATGACTGTTCTTAAAAGGATAGATAGAAGAGTTGAATGGTAATTTTCTTCCTCTCCACAAATGCACCAACTGCAACTCTCCAAACTGTGTTTATAGTTCTTAATATTGGAATTTTTTATTTATTTTGTTAGCTTCCGAGGCTTGTATTTTATGGATGCGGAAGAAACACAATGTTGTTTGTTTGTTTTATTTCATTGTGTATTTATAAAAAAAACATTACATTACAAAAACATACAACTTTTATTATTCTTTATTTCCACTTGATGGAGAAATGGAAGAGTTGCACTTTCCAAGTGCCTCATAAATATTAAATGCTGGTTCACCTTTTTTTCCTCTTTTGCTCTCTGGTTTTTGACAGAGAAAATCTTTATTTCCATATTTCATTTTTGTTTGGTCCAAGTTCTTGCAAAGAAGCACACTGTTCTGTTATAAGATTAAATCTTATCGTAGCTCTTTATGTCATAACTGGTCACATTTGTCAAATCTGAACTTACTAAACTGAATGCTGTTTTGTTTTTTTCAATTATCTCCACACCAAATGGTCAAATACCAGTCGGCAGCAATTTAATTTTATTTTTTGTTAGTTTTTTGCTTTAAGTGCAAAATACCACGTTTTCCCCCCTCAGAGACCCTCTTTATCACTCAGTATCAAGATGTGTAGGCCGCATTAGTCCAGTTACTTGCCCTGTTAAAGTGCAGCACTACTATGCTCCTGAATCATGCACAATAATAGTCTAATTTAAAGAATCATACCTGTTGCAGAAAGAAGGCAGCTTGTTTATATGTATTCAAAAACATGAATATGTACTTTGAGGGTGACTATTTCTGAGAAACTTCATTATGCAGATCCAAAGGTGGATCAAATAAGGCTGTTACTTGGGATGGTGGCCATATCTCAACCTTCATGTGCATTTGTACTGATGTGAAGTTTAGCATTTAAGTTTATTTTTACGTGTGTCATATTGACCTTGAACCTCAAGGTTGTAGATTGTATATAAAATATTTTAGTATTTTTATTTTAGTATAAGTTTGGCTGAAACTTAAAGTGCAGACTTTCTGTGATACAAACATAACTGACCAATGACCATGGGCAGTCTTTGTTACCATGATCAAATCAGCTAGAAAGCAGGCAATGCCATTTCTTTTATTTTCACTCATCCTGTTGTAGTTACACGTTTCCTGTGTGCTCACTGTTCTCTCCAGCCTCTTGACTATTTTCCATTCAGTAGTCAAGACATTCCTCCAGATATTGCTGTAATCCAACAAGCAGCCTGATTTATTTGTTTTTAATTTTTTATTTATTTTTTTTTTTGTTTTTTGGTTCCCCACCCCCCTTTGGTCAAGTTCAGAGAGTTCGTCAGTTTCCAGTGGTCTCACAAACCCTTTAGCAACAGAATCATTATGCTTGTACCTGTAATTATGATTCTATTTGCCTGCCGGCTGCCTGGCGGAGTGGCGTTACATTGCCTAATCACTTGAATTCTTCAGTATCTCTCAGTATATCTGAGAGAGAGATACTGAAGCTCTAGCTCTATTTTCTGTATGTGTTTGGAGCTCGATGGAGTCAGAAAAGTCTTTGCTGCCTAAGCATTTTCATTTACACCTCCAAAAAGTTTCATTGATTACTAAAGTGCTTGAGCAAAAGCAGTTTAAAGTGGATATTATGAATATTCTGGAAAGTTTTTAGTATGTTTGGAAAATTACATTGTAACATTTTACATTTTATTTACTGATCAGCTGGTTTAGACTTTATAAACTACTTGTATTGAATGCAATATGGATTTCACATGAATGGATAAGATGTTTTCAGCTTGAATATAAAAGCATCTTAATTAGCATATATTCATACAGATCTTTTATTCTAAGTCTAATCACCAATAGGTTAGTCTATTGCCCACATTGTGTTAGTTTTTTTTTTTCAGTTGGATCCACTGACAAGTCCACTCTAATTTTAGCTTAATCATATGATAAACAAAAGTAAAATGAAGCCAGTCAGAATAGCTTTTGATTTATCGCATTATACTTGCGGTCAACACAGCTTGCCCTCCTCCATCATTCCTTTGTAGTGTTGATTCATAATAGTGAATCATAATTCCCAAACTGTGTTGCGCACCTGTGTCCTACTTTTAATGTGTCAAAGTAGTGTTTCTAATAGATGCTTACATTTTAAAGGAGGCAGGAGAGCTGATATTCTATGTGGGGATTTCCATGATGTAAATATTTTTATGCTATTTACGCACAACTGATTGAAATGGGAGTTGGGATGATTTTTTGCTGAGTGCCATCTCCAGAGCAGAAATGCGTTGAAGTTTGATCATGCAAATATGAAATGATTGTGATAATGCTGCTACAGTATGTAACACTGGAGCTGAAATAAACATGCAAGTGAGGAATGCTGTGTTTGTGTTTTGCTTCTGAACTTAATCAATATTTGCTTTGATACTCTACCAACATCTTTCGCAACATCTAAAAGACTCTGATTGAGACAGTCAGAGCTTTAGATGTTGCGAAAGATGTTGCTTTGTTTGTATTCTTTACAGCTACCAGAACATGAAAAATGAGGCAACACTGTATCTAACTGCTGTTATGGTAAATCTGTTTTTATTACAAAGTATAGTTGGGTCAGTGCTACCAATTTCAAAAGAGGAAAAACCTTGAGGGAAATTAACATGAATTATATAAGGTTCATGTTGAACACACCTTTTATAAGTAATAATCAGGGATGTTTGACTCGTAAATGTAATTTCCCTTGGGTGTGAAATGGTTTTCTTTCTGTTTTACATTTAGTGTCACCACTGAAAACGTGAATGACTAATTGTTGTGGGAGGATAATAAAAACTACCAAAAATGCACACTGCTAGTGTGGTTAAAAAGAAATGAAGCTGCAGTTGTTGAACAGGCTCTGGGCAATTATTCATTTGGAATAGCCTTTATTCTGTGCTCACTGTGGATGTGGACATCATCATCAGTTCAGTGATCAGTATGTGCTAAAACAAAAACCCACATTGCTCACAGCATTGAAAAATTACATTAAAAAATTCAACAGAAAGTTGTTTTTCCATAATCACTGTCCCCATTACTCCACAAAATACACCATTAACAGTTTTCATAGGAGCTATTTTTTTTTGGTACAAAGTAGTTCAGATGGAAACTGTTCATACCAAGATATGTGGATTATCCAGAGTTAGGGGAAAGAGAAGTTGTAGCTGAACTTTTAAAATGTCATAACTAGTGTCTCAAAACCAAAACTATGTGCATAGCTAAATACCAGTAGCAGTAAGTGAAAAAATAAAACCCTTTAAAGTATGTCTCCTGAAGGAGTTGTACACTTCCAGTAGAGGGCGGTATAGTATCATTTAAATGTTGTCATCACAGACACATCGCTGACAATCCTCACAGGCAGAGATGATGTTGATATGTGCCGTCACTGTGTTTGGATCGGCCACCCAATACTCAGACACGTGATGATGTCACAGTCAGCCCAGCACTGTTGGCTTTGCTCTGATTTTTCTCTCAGAAAGAGAGATCCCTTTATACTATGGACAAAACAACAGAAACACCTTACATTATAATGACTTCACAAACTGCAACTGTCAATCAACTCTCAGTCTACATGGACATAATAATGTTTCGACCGTAAATGCTCTTCCTCAGATAACGGTGAGGGAGTGAACACATTACTGGGACTGGTCACACAACACCAGTGTGAGTATCATATCAACATTGCATTTAAAGTACCGGAGTAGATGCATGCATACTTTCATTTTTGCATTGCCCTCATTGACCTTATGTTGTTCATAGTTATCCATGTAGTAATTATAAAGTTTTGTGTCTAAGTTTTATTTATTCTGCTGTTTATATGAAGGCAAATACTGCATTTCAACTGTGCCCTGCACACAATACACTATGTAATGACAGAAAAAACAGAGTGATCAGATTTTGTATTGAGATGATTGAGATTCCAAACCAACATGCCTCAGGACACGTACGCTTGCGCTGTAACGTTGTTGTCCCTGATGTGTTTAGTTTTCACCCTTGTCCATGAGCAGGTTGTTTATCTGAAGCGCACAATGAACGCCCCCCTCAGCCCATGTCCTCTGTCCTTGTCATACTGTTCTCTAATCACTTTAATCTGCAGTAAACTGTCCCACTACTTTATATCTTTATCCAACAGATAAGAACACTGGAAAATTACTCTTCTCTCTCTGGCTGTCTGTATTCCCCCTGTTTCTTTCCCTTTCTTTCTTTCACACACACACACACACACACACACTGTTTGCAGGCACACAATCAATGTCAACCATCGGATAAGTTGGATGCAGCAGCGTATCTGCTGATGGGAGAAGAAAGGCAGCTGCTCTACTGGTACCGTAACATGAGGGATCCAGTTACACTGCCCGAGGAAGTTTACGAGTGTTTCCATGTGAAAAAATCAGGGCTGTTTTAAACCTCCTTATCAACTCCCAACAAGTTTGTCAGACAGTCACGGCATATTGGAGCACTGACAAAGGCTGTCTTTGTGGTCGTGGTTTGGTTTTCTCCTCATCTGTTATGAAGATCTGCTTGTTTTTCAAAGCATCATTGGCCACCTTGAAGAGCATGACGACGGCTCCACAACCACACTGTTCACTGCATCTCACAATCAGATCCCTAAATAAAGAAGATAAACTCTCCGGACTTAACGTTGTATTTCTTGGTATTTATACCTGCTTTATTTCCATATATCAGAAAATCTTCATGTAAAATCTATGATCCAAGTATAGACGAGGAGATAAGGCAGTAATGTTATAAACTCCTCCTCGCTGCTTTTCATCATTCACTTGCCAAATCCAGTTAATCCATGTGGTGCAGAGACAGATTTAGAAAGGGAAGGAAACAACCAAGAGGATGTTGTTTTTGTCTTCTGTGTTTGTGAATCAATGTATTGTGTCTCTTTGAGCCTGCAGAAGTACAGGTGTTAACAATGGCAAAGTGCAAAAATAATAGTTCTTCTAACTTTCAGCTTCACCATTCAACAAGCTCCTTTATCTGATGAGCATGTTCGTATACGGCCTGAGACTCTGAGAGACGCTGAGAGATAGGCCTACTGTCAGATTTTCAGTGCCGTCAAAACAGATGCTATCTGCCCTCTTCATGTCTAATTACCTGTTTACTCCAAGGGCCTAAAATGAATGGTGCAGTTGATAAGACCTCACTTTAGTTAAGGAAATCATTAAGATTCAGGATTCACATTTGATTTTCATTCATTCCTGACATTCTACGATATGCCACAGTATGTTTAACTTTCTTTGTGTTTTATAAGTTGATATTCCGAATTGTTTGTAGCTAAACCTGTGCTCGCTCGATTTAGGCTCATATCAATCTCTAGACACGGCGATTGTGTTGATGAAAACTCTCCACAGCAAGATTTATAAAGTTAGAAGAATGAGCAACACTTAAAAATGGAAGAATGTGGTGACAAACAATATTTTTCTTGTAAGGAATAAGGAAAATAAGATTATGATAATCTGTTGACACTTGTTGCCTAGGCACAAGTCAGACAGGTTCCTGGCGTGAGAGCTCTCACGTCTCCCTCTATCAATTCCATCAATCCTCTGCTCACACTTTGGTTATGCTACTACAAACTAAGCCTTCTTAAATATGTAAAGCCCAAAATCCTGCATGCCATCTTATCAGCACAGTTTTGCACTGTACTGAGTCAGTCCAGCATGCCAACCTGCATGAAGCTATACTCACTCGCTGCATTGTTGGTACATATCTAAAACCAGAGACTTTTATATTCAAAATTTATGTGAAAAAACTGTAAATGTGCACATATGTATCTGGTTTAGTTTTATCTCCATTTTGTGTACGTTGTTTGGAATTTGATCACATTTGCTTATTGTTTGAGTGGTTTTGGCAGATATCTTGCAACACATTTTAAGTGGCAGACACTGGAGTATACAAGCATATAATTAAAATTATTTTAAAAAATCAACAAAATGTGGCTTTGACAATGGAATCATTTGAAATAGTTGTCTAAAGGTCTAAAGAAACTACAATGTTAGATGGCATTCCAATTTCTTATTCCCATCACCCTCTCTTACCCTCTGTATGTCCCACAGTGGTAATCATGTTACCAAACAGGTTTTGTTACTATAATAATCACTTTCATGACCCACATGATGGGTCATGAAAGTCCTCTGATTGAACTTGATGTTCAAGACGACGCACGTCTGTCTTTGATTTAAAAAAAGATGCACCAGCCTTAAAACTCGATGTATGACCATCTGGAAATTATGATATTAAAGTGGATATTCTCATGTGTTCCTACAGTACAGTACTGCTTACTTGCTGTATACTTTATACTTTGGATAATTTTTCTCTGTTGTATCTGTTGTTTACATTGCTTCAGTCTTTCAGTTTTCCCATTTGGATCAAGTTTTGTCTTTTCATATCTTTTCCTATTTGCTCCTATTGTTCTTTGACTAAACCACTAGTATCTAAAATTTCTCCATGAACTACTCTGTTTATAATTTTTGTTTGATTGCAACAATGAATCATGTTAAACAAAATTCCCCAAAATGTCTCAGCTTTCCTCATGATGTCACCTCAAGAAAGCTGAAGAGCAGTTTATCCATCCTTTAATCATGTCAAGGGCTCTTTAAAGGAATCACATCTAATTTTTTGGCCCTCATTTACAATATCACCCTCATTTCTGTCTAGTCTTATCTTATGTAGTTTTACTGTATTATCAGAGTTTAACTCCACATTAAATGTCTTCGGGATAAAACACCTATATTGTCAGTATTAGAGTTTACTCTTACCTTATAGTTTACGCTGCTTCACAGTCAACTTCAACTAATTGTTACATACATAGGTTGTTCTATCTAAAAACCTTTTTCATCAACAGAGAGCTTTAAAGAAAAGTAAACTGTATCAACATTAATTTAATAAGGAATTAATCAACAATGCTACAACTGACTTCAAATGTTTCATTGTGCAACGTCAACATCTTTTTTCTCAAAGCATGAAAAATTACAGGATGTGTATGTGAACAATTTCATTTCAGATGGCACACTGGTAGAGGTAACACATGGCCCTACACTGGATTCAAAATCAATGTCAAATAACAGAGAATCAACTTTGATAGTGAACATAGAGTCTACACATCAGGGATACTAAACATAGGTTTATGATTATAATCATAGCTTCATACATCATTTCACTTTCACCATATCGTTGGCCCCCAGGGGCCACCATAGTCCCACAGGTAGGGTCTGTATTGGTAAGCTTTGCAGAAGGAGGTGATTAGTGATGATCGGACCAAATCGTCTCTCAGGCCCAGTCCCTCTGCTTTGTACATGTCCTTACAGAACTCGGATGTTTGCTGCTTTCGTTTCGTCTTGTATCTCCGGTTCTGAAACCAGATTTTCACTTGGGTCTCGGTGAGTCTTAAGGTGCTGGCCAGTTGAGCCCTCTCTGGGGCGGACAGGTATTTCTGGTGGTTAAACTTCTTCTCCAGTTCAAGCACTTGGAGGTGTGTAAACGCAGCTCTGGAGCGCTTCTGTTTCCCTGTGGAGGAAAAACTGCTGGACTCTGAGGTGCTGGGACAGGAAGTGTCCAGAGACTCTGTGAAGTACAGATGTGATTGGGTCATTAAGGGAGGGAAACTACTCTGTAACAGTCAGTATGGTGTAGTCTGCATATCAGGCTGTGAAGTGGTGGTTCAAAAAGAGGTTCATGATCACCATAAGGTAAACAACCACCACTATGAATAAAAAAATACTCTCAAAACATTTTTTCCCCTTAAATCTCTATTTTTATATCAATTTTGCTACAGCTTCTCATGATACAGACCTATAATTTATCTCACATGGATTCTAAAAATTTTAAAACATTATTCTGCAAATCAACGTGAAATACACAGGATTTATTGGGTTATCTATCCATCACATTCCTGTTATTGACAGCCTGCAGGAGCTCACCTGTCTGCACTCCAAACGCTGTCTCCTGGGGGCAGAGTTGCTCTGACAACGTTTCAGATTGTTCTTTCCAATGTGAACATCTGTCAATCTTCTGTGAACAGCATTTGCCATTAAATCTCGTGCTGTCCTTAATGGAGAGGATGTCCTCTATGAGGAAGGAGGTCACAGGTTTGACTGTGTCAGACATTTCCATTAAGTAATCCACAAATCAGAGGCCTCTCAGTGCCAGAGGGCTACAGCGGGAGTTGAAGCAGTGTGTCTCCTCACACACACACCGTCTGAATTTATACAAGAGCTGGGGCGGGTTTACTCCTACTGCACCGACAAGTGAAGGAGGCGGGCCAACTATTACTCTACTTCTACCTTCAGTAACTCTCATTTGTTTGACTCCTCAGATCAACTAGATGGGAACTTCTGACATCAAACAATAATAATGTCTTATCAAAAATAAGTATTATACTTTTTCATACTATGTTTTAATAATTCACATTTTTCTTCTTAAATCATGCTATGCTATATAACATGCCCATGAAAAAAAAACACTCGCATTTGTTGTAAAATGCATAATTGATATATTTTTTAACTGTATATGCCTATAGAATATATGTACATTTTGTCATATATGATTATAGTTTCCCTTTTTATACAGATTTTACACAATAATATACACTCAGTTGTCAGTTAATAAAGTACACCTACCTAAAAGTCTAATACAACAACTCTACGCAATAAATACTACCTTCACGAAGGTTATAATGTTCTGTTTTTGTTGAAACTATTTTAGAGAGGTGTTCATATTAGAGTCATATTGGAGCCTGTAGTTTGTGGTGCTGTTGAATTGCTTTGTGTTATACTGACAAAACATATAGTATAAATACACATTATACTGCATTAAAGCTAGATAGCTAGATAGACAGATACTTTATTTATAGATCGGTGTCTCTAATATTTAGTCTATCCTTGCATCAAAAATTAACTAGTATCACTGAAGTATAAGGTGGGTAATTGCTCTCAAATTGTATGTCACAGTAGTTCAATGGATTGTCTTGAGCTCCATGCCCTCATCAGCTCAATGTAATAACCCTTTTGTCTGCGGCTGAAGGGAGACAACTCTGTCTGCAATAGAGCGGGTGGGGTGGGGGTGGGGGTGTGGGGTGGGGGTGGGGGTGGGGGTCAGAGTGGGTGGTCATACATACTGGAGCACTAATGAGTTCGACACATTTAGGCCGGCTCCTGAACGGACACAGTCATTGCTCGGTGGCTGTTTACTTTTTGTTCTCCGTGGTTCAGCCTGACTTTCTCCAGAGAATGAGACGATTACTGGCAGCGCCTGTGTTCCTCTGGGAGTTCATGCTTCGTTTGGAAATGCACAAATGTAGCTATGATAAACATGATCCTCTCCGTGGCCCCTGGCCACCGCTGACTCCTCCACCTTCCTTGGCACCAACCACACACTGAGCAGTCACCAACACCACAGTGTCACATCGATGTGTGCTTGCATCATCACAATTTCAATTTGATGAAAGTGCAACAATTAAACTTGCTGTTATCATATTGTCTTAAAGTGCTGTGTACTTTATGACAATATGAATGTAAATATAAAGCCACACTGACTGATGTGAAGTTTAGCGTGTTCTGTCCTGTTTTGTGATCATCATGTATGAAAGCCATCTGTTTTACATCTACTGAGGTTCCTCTTAAACTATAGCTGGTGTCTTGTCAACACAGTATTAAGATCATAAGTATGATATGTTTCACCTTGAGTTCTTTGTCTGCGGCCGTCCGTCTGCACAAGTATGTTGAACTGTAAGCACAGAAAGCTTTTATCCCTCTGTCTAGACACAGTTCTTCTTTCGGCTTTTAAAGCCTTTATGTGTAGACTATTTTTTGGCTCATACGGTACTGAATATGGAATAAAATGTAAGAAGAGGGTTATCTAGTTGGAAGAAAAATTGGAATTTTAGCAACTTGCTGATTCCTCTGAAAATTCAGAGATTAATTTAAAATGTTGATCACTTCATTATGACTTAAAAAATACATGAAACACATGTTTGGTTATCATCAAAAGCACATATTCACACAGAAAACACATGCACTCAGTTTAATGACATGACTCTACCAACTATGCTGTCATCCTCTGCTCTTATTCTGAGACAATCCACATGATTGCTCTCAGTTGAAAACAATGACATTTCCTTTCTATCTATTGTGTTCTAAGTATTCATTGCACAGATATTGGCTGCATAGCTTTGCATCAGATGTGACACAGTAGAACCTCTGACCTTTTAGTCTGAGGAGGCATTTGTCTTCCACAGTGCGTGCTATGTGGTGACGATGTTTTCTTTGAGCCACCGGAAGTTGTTGTGCCATCAATCTTCTGTTGTTTTCTTTGTCTGAGATGACGAGTAGTGAGAATTTGTTGGAACTGTAGATTCGTCAGTTTCATCTGCTCAGCATCAGTGTTGTATTATACTGCTGCCTACAGCTTGCACAAGTTCTTCACTCCATGTATTGTACGACATAACAAATATGTCATCGGACTGAACGGGTAAATTTGAGGTTTAAACACAAACCTCTATTATAAGAAAAATAATATTCCTTCTTTCTAAATCTTTTGTATTCATTTTTTCTTAGAGAAGGTTGAACTGAGAATATATCAAAGAGCAAAAGTATACAAAACAAAACTCCCTCATCTCCCCATTAATCTGAAATAAATCTTTAGAGCACATGAGATTTATGTTGATTCACACTCTCTCTTACTGGGAGAAACTGTACAGTTATCTTCTGTTAATTACTGCATTACCGTAATCTTATTAACGTTGGTTTTATATATCTGGTGTATTATATAATGACAAGATACAGCTTATTTGTGTAATATCATGTTGGCGTAAATGAGATCTTCGCTATGCAAAAGTGATGTGGGAGTCTTCCACTAGAGGGAGCTTTAAAGCCACACACCAAGTCCTCACAGAGTAACAAAGCCAGCAGCCACTTCAAACTACAGGAACAACAACCACACAATGAACTGTTTTGCCGAAAGATTAGTTTGAAAAGAGTCTGATTATGCACCGTCAATAGTTATCTTTCATGGATACTTTCATCTTCACATAGCTCATAACTGCATGATTTTGTTGTTACGGGATGGATGGTTGGACAGAGGAGCTCTGATCCTGGGTTTGTGAATCATCTCAGCACCAATCATAAACACCAGATTATCAGACTCTATACATAGCCAGAGACTATGTCTGACTTACTAAAGCTGACGTAACTACAGCATGAGTTAAAACCTTTTTGAGTAAACCATAATGGGTCTTTCACTGATGGCCAGACTCACGTCATTCTCTATTTAAACTGACCCTCATCACAACAGTGTAATCAAGCATCTTTATTTTGGGATTCTGCCTTCATTCATACATCTTTCTCTCTCTCTCATACACACACACACACACACACACACACACGCACACACAGAGGCAACCTGTTATTTGTTTTTACATCTCTTTCAGCCCACTTTCTGCTCCATCGGTACCTCAATTTCCTGCTGTGTGTAATTATCATGTGTACATGACAATATCTGACCAAATCTTGAAATTTGATCAAAAACCACACAATAAAACATAACTACTGCACATAAACCATTTCCCCCACTAAAACATTACAGATTTGGCAATGCTTTAGTGAAAGTGAAATAGAAACTTTTGTTTACGTTTCCATTTTGCCTAATTTTAGGACTTGTCTCTATAGATTGCAGCTTGTAGGATTATTTAATTAATCTGTTATTTCTTTTGCATTCTTTTGCATATTTGTGTCAGAAAATGTGATTGAGGTATTTCTTATTTTTTGCATAAATAAGAAATATCAGATAAAATCGCATCACATTTTAAAACCATGGATTTTGCAGAACACACCCACCATTAACATGCCTGCTGCAAAGTCTTCTTTTTCTCTGACATGCACGCACGCACACACACACACACACACACACACACACAGAGAGACAGAGAGACATTATCTGATCTCTTGAGGTGTCTCCTCTCTGTCTACAGCTTCATGCTTATCTGTGCAGAGATGCTCCTTCAGCTCCTCTCTCCTTCCAGAGGTGTTTCTCCACCTCAGGCCCTTCGGGTCAGTGTCCATGTCAATTAAAAGTGACACACTGACACAGAATTCATTCATTTATTATTTCAACGTTGGTGCATGCATACTGCAGGGCAATGGACTTGTTGTAATTTTCAAATTTTACATGACGAACAAACTTAAATGTTCTTAAAATGTTGTTTTACTATGAACTTTTGATGTGATATTTTAAATCCCTCCACATTTCATTGTGGATTTAAAACCTTTTTTTTTACAAGTTGCCATATAATATATAACTTTCAGGACCTGTAATAAGTTTAACAAACAATCAACAGCATGGAATGAAATTAAACTGAGAATTTTTTTTTTGCAGTGCAAGTGAATTTAGTTGTATCTGTGGCTCATCGGTGAGTGACAGGTCAGACTGGAACTGTTAAAGAGCCACTCTGTCTGCGGGTTTGTTTACCACGCAAAGCTCAGGAACAGGACAGGCTCTCCAGCCTTATCAGCGGATTTGTGAATGGGACAATAATGAGCTCAGTTTGATAGAGCAGCCCTGTCAGGTCAGATGTCACTTCACCCATTAGCTTTTTGATGGCTCTCTTTGATAAATGGCACAGAAGACGGCTCTATGACAATTACCAAAGGGTTTCTAATCAGGTATGTTGTTTTTAATTGGATCCTAAGAGTAACATTCTAACTGGGAGTAATGGGGAAGTTAGAGTTTATACATTAATGACATTTAAAAGCTTTGTATTTTCTACTTCATCTTCCTTGATGCAATAGTAGGCTAAACATTTTGAAATACTGTTTAAATATAGGCTACATAAATAAAAATATAATTGCTAGTCATTATAATTATTAGTCACAAAAAGAGAAAATAACCAAAGGATTAAATGTTAGCCAATAGAAGCAAATGAGTTGCACATAAACGTATTTTGTAGAACAGCTGACATAAAATAACACGAACTTTTTACCAAAGTTCCAATTAAATTTAGCTATTTGAAATTTAAAATATATGTATAATCGAAGAAAAATATAAAAGGATAATATAAAGTAAATGTACTCTAACCAATCAACGGATTTTTAATTTGCCTCTCACTTTTTAACAAGAGAAAACTGATAACAGATACAATTCCATACAAAATATACAACACAAATTTGACATTGAAACATTTGATAGCGTCCTACTAAACAGATCGTTTGTATCCCTTTAATCACCAGCCTCTTACACCCTGTAATGAAACCTGGAAGTGTCCGTGGTTGAAGGGCCCCTCGCTGTTACCTGTTAAATCCCCCAGCTGGTTATTAGACATACTGGCTGAAGGTGACACACCGTGATAACTGCAGCCATACACGGTGCTGTTTCCATATCCAAACATGGGATTATAATGTCCAAGAGTCACATTATAAGGTGCTGAATGTGAACCTGCGCTGCAGAGCTTCCCGTCCCGCACCAGCACCGGCACCGTCACCCTCCTCGGCGCAGGTGGATACCCCGCCAGCTCCAGAGACTTGTCCTGCCTTTGGCGCTTGCATTTGTACCTCCTGTTCTGAAACCAGATTTTGACCTGCGTGGAGGTGAGTTTGAGGATGAGGGCCAGGTGCTCTCTCTCCGGGGCGGACAGGTAACGCTGCTGTCTGAAGCGCCTCTCCAGCTCGGACACTTGGGACTGGGAGAAGAGGACCCGGGGCTTCCTGCGCAGCCTGGGTCTGCTTTTTGAGTTTTTGTCACAGTCAGGTGAACTGTCCAGACCGCACATCTCTGCACATCAGAAAAGAAAACAGTCAAATAAACTCAAACAAAAAATTTAGGCTGAATTTTAAATCTGTAAACGATTTGGCTTCCAAAAACACATTTAGAGGCTACATTTAAACTATAGGTTACATATGAAATAACTTCTAATATTTCAGAATATTTTATTTTTCTAAAATAAAATAAAAAATCGGTTGATGGAGTTGGATGTCACGTTTCTATACCAGCATTTTCTTGGACAAAGTAAAGTCTGAGAAATTCTACTTTCTTTTTCTTTTTTCGTATACTGTAGGTGCAAGAGACCACCAGTTTCTGATAGTTTACATTGCATTATCTCTGCAGTATATTTTATGGTATATTCATATATTTTTGCTTTAACATTCAAAATAAAAAAAACATACTTTAGGCTTCTGCTAAAAAATAGAATAAAATGAAAAACAACAAAGATGCATTTAATAAAATTGTCTGAGTTGGAAAAAGTAAATGGGATTGTTTTGAAAGACGACATAGTTTAAAACTTAACTAAAATCAAAAAGATTACAGTTTATAGTTATTACACTTTCCTTGAGTTAAAATTTGATCCATTAGTTAATAAAGGACCTGTGAAAACTGTAGAAAAATGAACACTTCTGTGCCCCCTTTCTCTTTAAACTGATTACTTATAAAGATTGTAGTAATTGATCACAGTGACCAAATTATTATTATTGATTGCCATAAATTTAGTTGATCACTTTTGGATGTTTGGTGGCAAAATATTGCATCACTTCCCTGTGTATTCGGGTTTATTGAAGAGAAATTTTTTAAAATCATTTTTGTTTTTGAAATTGAAAGATTGTAAGGAAAACAGGAAAATGTGGCAGGCTGTGGTGGGCCATGTTTTATTCCTGCTGTCACGCGCCCAAGGCCCCATTCCGTCGGTCGGCCTAAACCTACAGTAACCAACCATCAGCAGAGTGTTTATAACTGGAAGTGACTGATTATCATGTACTATCATCTCACCCTGCTCATTTATCTCCCCTTCTGCAGCTGAGTTGTGAGTATCGAGCTTCTCCTCCATCCCAGAGACGCATCTCTCAGGCTGGCAGTCAAAAATGTCCCTGCTCCGGGACGCACCGTGCACGTGCTGATAATGCATCGGTACAACTTGATCAGTCATCAAGAATTCATTTTCAAAGTCATGGTGGTGCTCCAGCTTCAAAATATCCTTCACTGAAAAAGGCGTCGTGGTCGCTGAACTGGGATGCATCCCCACCCTTTTAGTTGGCTGTAAATGATTTGGATCCCTTTTTACGCGCTGTGCTCGAGCTGCTGGTGATGCTGCCGGACGTATCTCGTAACGAGGGCCTGGCAAGATTTAAATCATTCAAGGGTCCAGCTAGAGAGCAAGGTAGAGATATATCTGTCACCCCCCTCCAAAACACTGGCCAACGCCCAGCCTGCGCGCACAACACTTTTTCTTCTCACCTTACACAGGAACACCTCACATCAGCCTGCTCTCTGTGTGAGAAGGTATAATTAAAAGAATTTATGAAGAAATAGGACTGTTGTTGACGGTGAGTTTTTAATCGCATTACGGACTTCCTACAAAACTACTGGAGTTATAAACTTTTGAAAAAATCCTATATTTTCTAATGATTTGCTTTATTTTTTAAGTAATTCTGCGACAGGGAAGGTGTTGCTTACTGAATTAAAAAAAATTTAACATGTCATTTAGACTTCATTCCTTTTCAGGCTGCTCTCGGAAAAAATGTGTAAACAAAAGAAAAAAGTTCCACTTTTTTCATGGATTTCCAGACAGTCAGAAAAATGAAAGTTTTTGGCCGAGAATGTGTTGAAGCAAACGCTTTTGCTTGATCAGAAACAAACGAAACTACCGCAGATTAATTAACCTGCTTATAAGGGGAGTCATTTCTTCCGTGTATATCCAAACCACGCTTCTGGTCAGCCAAGTAAAGCCACTTAATCAGCATGCAGGTCCTCGGGGGTTGAGTGATCTTAGGAGATGTTGAACAGCTTTGCCATCAACATTGTTTTCCTGCCACGTTATTAGTGTTCTCAGGCCACAACAAACAGTAACATTATACCTGATGTTGTGGAAGTGGAGAGGCGGCGGCGCCAGCCTGCGATGCTTGACTGAGGCCGAGACGCGCGTCCACACAGGAACAAGGACAGACGCGGCCTGTCCCACTGCAGGACGCAGGGAGATATATGGAGGCCACTTATAACTCTGAGCAAGAGTGTTTATTTAGCAGTAATTGAAAAAGCTGATTGGTCCTTTATGATCAATTAAATGATCAAATCAAGTGTATGTGGTTAGTTAACAATTTAATGAATATTCAGTTAATACATGTTAACTAATAATAAGACAGTTATTTATGTCTCCATTGTTTGGTGAATTATTTTGACTAACATGTTAAAACTTAAACTCAAAACCACAGAACTCTGCTGGTTAGTTTTAAGTACCATCTGCTGACTCACTGCACCATTGCCACCTGTTGAGTTTCCATCTTCCACAATGTGCAAAGGATATAAATATTCCTGTAAAGTTAGGCTGGTTACCTATAGGCCACTTAGATCTGTGCTCAGGTTAACTTTGGGAGGAGCTATGATGGCAGTTTGCTTAGGTCAGGGAAATCAGAAAAGAACTGTATGGATTGAAAGGTCCCACTCTAACAAAATTAACACAACAAACAGTAAACATCCACACCATCCAGAGAAGAGGCAAAACACCTGTGTAAGTGAACCATAGAGGGGCGTTGCTCTGGCATTAGCTTGCTGCTGTTTACAGTTTAAGACTGTGTTGTCTGACACAAAATCAAACCCACTGCTGTGTCCTCAGAAGTAGTTTAAACTGCACCTGAGGTTCAATCTACACTAGTAAACCCAGTTGTTGTGTCCTGCAGAAAATCCTAAATTGCCACTAGAGGTCACTGTTTCTGAGGTTTATCTCAAACCTGCTGCAGACATGGTCTAACAGAGGCCTAGAGTTCAGTGTTAGGTCAGATTTATACAGCTCCAATAATTGTATTCATTTCTAAAAGCTCAAATCTTTCACCATGTATGACCGCAAATGCTGTTGCTGTGTTTACCATTTTGTGGTTTGTTTCCTTCCTTTTCTTTTGCTTAGGAGAGCTTGAAGCTAGTGTATCCGGGAAGCTAGTCACCCTGGGTGAGAGGTTGCTTCACTGCGGCTGTGGTTAAAGGCTCTGGGACACACAACTCGTATCCCTCTTTGCTGTGTGTGTTTTGCTGCTGTGAAGCACTTGTGGTGGTAAGTACTGTATGGTGCTCCAGCTGGACACTCCTAGTGTGGTCTGCGTGTCCAACCACCAGCCTCAGCTCACTGCCATCTTGGTTTTAGTTTGTAAAACCAAATTTAGACAGTTAAAGATTTCAAAAGATAGTAAAAAGATGTGAATAGTGTATCTACTCATCTGTAATAACATAATATTATCATTTCAATTTGTTGCTCAACTATATTTACCTGTATGCTTTTCTTTCTCGGCAGCCACCTCCAGTTTCTTTTTAACTTTATTTTCAAATCCCATCTCTGACCCTTAGTGAACAAGTCTGTGTGCCTTGTTTTTGCAAAGCATGTTAGTGGTATTTGCTATTACCCATTTCCTAGCTGTACATATTTCCTGGGGTGCGATTCCCTAGGTGGCGTAGGTGTCATTCACTTACCTAGAGGGCCCTGGGGCAAAAATATGATAGATAGATAAGTTTGTGGCAAGTACAAAGTTATTTAGTAAAATACACCATAATACCACAATACATACAGAAATAGTAAATGCCTTAAAACTGAATTTTCCTCTACAAGATGGGGCATGAAGAGCAGATAATAATGTTGGTGTCATATAATAAGACCTCAATCACAGATTTTTAGAATGTGCTTTAGTGGTGAATACAGTATTAAACTGATTTTCAATACATTCATTTGCTAGAAACTAATTGCCACACAGTGAACCTGAAGCCTCCATCCCCACCTTGAGGGTCTGGGGCCCATGGGTTTTGCCCAGTTGGTAAGAAGACAGTTTTCACAAAGTATAGTTTGAATTGAATCCATCATTTATATTGAGTCAAAATGAAAAACACTGAATATGTTTGAACCCAAAATCAAATTCACACCTGCAGGCTATTTAAATTCTCAATTTAACTTGACCTGCATGGGGGCACAGATCACAGGGAGTGAACTCCACAGACCTTCTGTGCCACTGTGCCAGTGTGCAATATGCCATAACTCTCTTAGTGAATAAGTTCCACCTGTTGACATTTTGATGATGATGTAAAAGCAATAAAAGAGCAGCCATACAGATTAAACAAGTTAGCTAACACTACTAGCTGTGTAATACAGGACTGTGATACACAGCAATACAGGACTTTTTAATAAGGCATAATGACAGCAGTCAGAAGCCAGAGCAGTCCTACCAAGGTTGCTGATATTGTCAAAATAACTTCTTAACTGCTTGCAATGAGTAATTGAAGGAGCATGGAAGCAGGTAGAAAGTTGAGCAAAAGAACAAGTCAATGGTACAGCACGTTAAAAACTAAGCAGCTGACCAGTCTGACTGCAGCTGCTGCTCGGGCCATGTCAAAAAACAGAGAATAATACTGCTTGTGAAAAAATTATTTGCCAAGGATATATCTCTCAAACATTATGAGAGAATACCGTTTTTCCTGTGAACATTTTATTTAAGTGTATTTATTTTGTTTTCCCTTACCCCAATGCAGACTCTAAGGATAGACGACGTCATGTTCAGATTCTAAAGCCCTCTGAGACAAATGTCATTTTGAACTATATAAAATTGACTTGACTTGAGACCTTTGATGAACTCTATAGCCTGTAATGACATTAAAGTCCCACCATAAGCATAGTTTAACCCATCTCCAGGTTTTATCAGTGCTCAAAAATGCCAGTGGCTCATACAATTCCAAGAAAGTGAATCTGGGAATTAATTCGAACAGTTTCATTTAAGTTACACAATAAAATCACCATTTAGGTAACAATTAATTCATTCTTTACTCATTTATATTAAAGGGAAAATAGTCTAGTCATGTGAGATACAAAATTAAAACAAGGATATTCAGTTGTTTTCCCAATGCACATACTTTTATACTGTTTTTAGGACAACTATCTTGTCTACCTTAGTATGTATGTGTATGTATGTGAGTGGTGGGTGGATATGAATGTGTGTGTGTGTGTATATATATATATATATACATATATATATTTGCCTACAAATACTTTCTGTTTATCCTTTTTTATTAATTGAACTTAGTTTCTGGTATATTTTAAATAGAATAATTGATGGCAGCAGGTAGAGACATAGTGAACTAAGATTTTCATTTCATTGCACATTACAATAAAACCTTTGAATCTTGAATGTGTGGTTGGCTTATTAATGGCTTTGGCCCATCATTCTTGAAATTCACACATTTTCAGATCTTTCGGAAAGACTGCTTTTGCAGTTGGTGGTCTCCAACACCTGTATCCACTGCAGACAATGCTTCCTGGACCTGCTCTCTCAGTAAGATGAAAGTTTTGTCTTAAATAATGGTTAAACAGAACCTTAAAACTTAATGCAATGCTTAGCTTCTCAACAGGGATAATCTGTGAAACAAGCACACCTCAAACCGACAAACCAAGAAACCTGAACTTCAAAAGCAGAGGGGAAAAAAGCGCACAAGTCAACCTGTGAATTGTTTGACACCTTGGGGATTTCAAGGTGTCCAGTTTGATGGATAAATTACTTAATTACTACATCAGTGTTCTCTGAGGGCTCAAAGCAATGCTCTCTCTGAGTTTCTGTGACTCCTGTTCCATAAAATCAAAGCCTTTCCCATTGATTGCAGCATTTGTCCCCTCACTGTAACATAAGAAGCTTTGCTAAGTACAGTTTACCACAAAATGCCCCTAATTCATCATACAGCAAAATAGGAGGATGATAGCAGCTGAAAGAGGAGATAGTTTTGTTTTGCACTGTGTGAAACTGAACCCAGACTTCCTATGGCCAACATGCAACTAAAGATACTCATCAAAATGTTATGTGACATTGACATTTCCATTCAGGAGAGAGGGAGACTTTTCAGTTAGAGTGTAGACTCAGTCAGTAGTCCTGAGATATGGTATGCACTGTGGTTTATACAGAGACTCTGAAGCTGAAAGATGCTATCTTAGGCAGCAGGGTGTGCAAGTGGTTAGACAGGATCTACAGGTTTACTCCAAAACCACCATCCCCCATGCCAGCATGTGTCCATGCTGAAAGGTTCATGATCAGGAAAACAGGAACTACAGCTCTGTTGCTGACACTGACCTCTGACCTCCTGGAAAAGTTGATTTTTATATGCTTGTATTTAAAAATGTTTTGGAGAGGCAGAACAGAGTAGTGTACCATTTTGGAAGGGGATTAATTGGCACTGTATATTCATATTGAAATGGTTACATTCAGGATATCACATTGCCTGTGACCTTATGTAAATGTAACTGAGCAATTATTGTTTTAGTTGTATGGTTTTAGGACACTTAATCATACTTCTTCTAATATTTAAGTCAAGTAATAGTAGTTCTACTAGAGGAGGATATTATAAATTATGTTTGTATCCCTGGAAAAAAAACAAAGAAACAGCATACTGTACCCACACCGTACGACAAAATCCAAGGATTACACTTACATTTTCCACCTTATCAGACAATACGTGGTCATTTTTATATACCATATCAGAATCAATGTTTGTGTTTTAATAATAATAGCATAATAGCTATTTTGCTCAGCCATACTCACTGTCACCTGCATCATCTGTTCTCTTCTAATGCATCTGATCAGATAAATTTCAATCCAACCTGTTCATGTATCATCTCCTGCTCTTCTACACTATGGCTGATTTAAATTTGTATTACTGCTTGTTGAAAGGTTAATGGTGAGCCATGATGTAGGTATTTGAACATAATTTGCCTGTAATTATACACGTCTTAATTCATAAACACCCGGAAGATGGTTTAATGTAGTTTACTCTGAGGCATGTACACCTGCGGTAACACATCCTTTGTTGTAGTCATGTTTCAGAAAATTAGAGCCAAATAGCACATCTGACATGTGACATCTTGCCTAAAGTAAACCATTATTGCCTTACTTATTCAGGACTACTTTGGCCTTCCTGGTAGTGATACGGCTAGAAGAGTAATGGAAATGTAAACATGACTTCAACATATTGCTTCAACATCTCTTATAAATATTTATATTATATTATATAGTATTTTTGTACTTTCTGTATGTATACCAGACTGATGTCTAAAACAGCCAATTTTGAGTGGTTGTTTTAAAAATACTTTTATATTTATTGCTTGAGGAACAAAATTATGGATGAGGAATTGCAATAGATGGATTCTGAGAGAACAAGGGCAACAATCACTAAGACATATTTGAAATAACCATTTAAATTTGATATGACATCATTATGCGCGCTTTTGCTAAAGTGTGGAGTTCTTGTGGATCTCATATGGAATTACAAATGGTTAGCTGAAGCTATGTGTCCCGTCTGAAGAAAGAAATTGGTGTAACCAGTTTTCAGCCACTAGATGTCTCTGCCACACTGTGGTAATTCCAAGGGCTTCAATAAAAGGATGAATTTATCCACACTTGATGATCAATAATTGAGAGAATAACATTCATTTTTGTCCTGCAGTGTTGTTGAAATTACACTTTATGTTCAGTTCACAAATTACAGGACACAGGACTGCAAATTTGATACAAATTCATTGTTTCTACACTGGGAGCTTTTTTCAGACTAACACCAAAGCAAAGTAGACACAAGCAATATGCTGTGTATATCTAAATCTAATTTTGTCACTTGTCTTTCCTTGAGACGAACTGAACTTGAAATCTTTCTCTAGAAGATCCTACATGCAAGTTTCTCATCTATGGCCCAGTCATGCATGGTCGTGTTCCTCTAAGTCTTAGCACATCCTCCATGTCTTACAGAAAGGCTAAGCTGTAGTGCAATTGGCACTAAGGTAAGCCATAAATTATCTCTGCTCAAAACTAAAACAACATTGTGTGGAACATGACTTCATCCATATTGGTGAAACCTGCCTTTCTTTTTCAATGTTCAGTGTTCAGTTGGAGAGTTGTTAAAATAGTCAGGTGCTGAGAGAGAAAGCAACATTTGAGAGCATTCAAGAGCATTTCAACTGCACTATTGAAGTGACTGAATATGATGCTCAATTGGCTCCATCAATTTGACTGGCTTAAGCAGAAGTTAGGTGTACAAATAGCATAGTTTTGTGCAAATAAAAAGGATGGTGACAAAGTGCAGTAAACCTCTTACTTTCTATTTATTCATCTACCTATATTTTCTGTGCAACCGTGCAGCCAGAGTAAATGTTTAGTTTAATGTATTCAGCATATCCAAAACCAAAAACTGCATTGCATTTGATTCCAAGACAAATCTAGAGATGCTTTGGCAGAAATGGAAAATGCTCTGTTTCATCTCTTTCCCCTGCCACTCCAGCGCTTTCTTCAGTAAAATTTGATCTAATTTTCTTTCCCGTCCTTGGGTATTTCCCCACAGAAAAGAAGGGATAGTGATTGCTGAGTAAGATTGGAGTGGATCTAATCTTCCACTGCTCTCAGTCATACTCCATTTCACTGCACATCTAATTTGTCACACTGCTGATGAATATGCCACAAGTTTCATGGGAAAAAGAAGGACATAATGAATATAAAACACACTGGGAGAGGGGAAAGGCAATTGCCGTACCGCACTAACCACAGCACTGCATTGTTCATTTGTCCCATCAAATTGCTGACACTATGCATGCACTATGGATACATTGCTTTCCTCCCTCAGACTTTGATCAAAAGGTTAAAACAATGACAAACAATGGTGGGCTTGTTGCTTGCCTGCAGCTTATAGGCAGATGCTCCATAGTCATTTATGATCATTGACTACACAGTCACTCTGTTTGCCCAAGGAGAATGTACTCTGTAGAGGTGTGCTTGTAAGAAATGCATGCATTTATTGCTCATATTCGAGTGACATTGTGAGCATTGCAGGCAGATGTATTGTTGTTGCATTGTTTCGAAGCAGAAGGTACCATCATGTTGTATCTGATGGCTCAAATGGAGCACTGTTTCATTACCAGCTTTGAAAAAGCATTAATGTCGAATTAAAAAATACAAGCAGATGCTATGAATTGCATCTGCATAATTATATTCTATTTTCGTCATTATTCATTATTACTCTGGTTGTGATTGTCAGGGTGGTGATACACTCGGCAGCAGTCCAAGCAACAGGCAACAAAGTGAATAGACAGGGTCAAAAATCTGTTCAAATGTTTCCTGGCAACAAGATGTTTCTGTGTGTTGAAAGCAGTAATTCCATCGCAATTGCTTTTAAAAGTTACCCACTACATAACTGCAGCTATGTAACTCTGCAAAAAGACTCAGTGAGAGACAGATTTTAAACTGACCATATGGAACAATTCAAAAGCGTTTTGTTCTGTCCATCATGCTTGTGCTAAATTCATTGATGAGTTGAGAGTGAGTGTCTCTTTAAAGGAGGAGATGATAGAATCTGTGTGCAGAGCTGCTGCATCACCTATCCATGAGACTGGAGAGCGGCTGATGAGAAAGCCCTTCAGGACTCTTCTCTAAATAGGCATGAAATTATATCTCCCTCTGACTGAGATTAGCGTCCATGGAGCCTCTTGCGTTCTGCCCCCTCTTTTCCTCAGGCTCTCCAACCAAACAGGCACTTTGCAGTTTCAGCTCGTTTGAGCTCAAATTTAAGAAAGTTCATTTTCATCAGGAGGTGCTCTCTATGTCCTTCATCTTCCTTCGTGGGTCCTGCAGGATTTGTCACATATACTGAAGGGATGTGGTAAACCATAGCAATGCTATGTGCTTATGAATTGTGTTTAATAGAGAAGCTACTTTATGATTTACTGGAAATAATTTAATTCACTGTTAGTTTCAGGGTACACAATACATTGTACGGAACTTTTCTTTACCAAAGGCAGCTCACAGAAACTGATATGTAAAAAATCTTTAGGGAAAGCTTAATTATAGATGTGAATTCACATGTGGCTCACAGGCTCAGTCACAGTCTGAGGAGGGAAACGAAGAAGCCACTCTAATGTTACCAAAGTGGAAAATCATAAACATTCTGGACAAAGGAAGTCCCTATACTGTACAGTATATTCTGTAACTGTAGGATATAGGGACCAAATGGGAGCAGAACTGAGAGCTATGTGACTATGTGTAATGGGAAAGGGGTTGCTTGTAATGATGAACCCACAGAGAATTATCACCAACTCTGCAGTTCCCTTCAGCTCTATGAAGCGTTATAGTTTCTTTCAGCTCATTGTGTTGGTTTCCTGGCTGGCAACTTTACTGTTTTGGCTCGCTCTCACCGCTCTCATCGTGTTGTTTTCAGACACAGCAGACAGTGAACAAGGCCTAATCCCGCTGCACACTACCTGGCCGCAGCAAATGGCAGACAGGCAAAGTTAGCAACTAACTGGTGAACATAGTGGAGCATTAGCAGCTAAAGAGCCTCAGGAGTTGGTGGAGAATAAAAATAGATAGAATATTGGATTTATAATCGTCTGGTGACCGGAACACGACCCCAAATGAATGCTACTGTTGCTCCATATCTCCATATGACGTGTCATAGACACCTGTATGCTAACAAGTTTGCCATATCAAGTTAAATGTTTCAATTTTGTATGTTCCATAGCTTGTTTCCGCCACCCCTAAGTGTCCAGAAAATCAGTAATTGCAGGTTTAATATGTCAGTGTTCTGCTAACTTTTTTTGCTGCTCACCTGAAAGCTATGCTGTCACTTGCTGCTACTGCCGCTGCCACTACTGTTCATATAGCATTTTATAAGCCCCACCTCGACCCCAGCATACACCTGCAGGTGTATTTGAGTTTATGTTCTCCCAGGGGGAAGTAATTATTGTCACTCCCCACTCCCTGCTGAACTAAGTGTTTTGTTTCTTGGTAAGTGACAAGGAAGGTAGATAAGATAAGGAAAACCTTACTCAGTTTTCATCAGCTTCCATCCATTAAACAACACATTTTGGTGTTTGCTGATAGATAAACCAAAGTCATTAAGTCAGAGACACTGTTCTGAATGTTTTAGGGCAGCTGATGGAGAAGAATTTGGAGGCCTAAAGGACATTTTAAATTGGGAGATGTTGATGCAAATTTGTGAGTGATAATGGATCCAAATAAGTGAAACAAGAGCAAAGCAACATATTTCATACCATATGCCAGATATGATAAATATTTTATTTCTGATCAGCAAAAGACACACAATTGATGCATTTGTATCTTTCATGACTTTTCAGTACAGAGGAAAAACCCAAACATATACACAGTATGGGTATATATGTATATGGGTATATTTTAAAGTGCATGTGATTCACAAGGGTCAATCATGCGTTACATACCATCAGGAACTTCAGTAATCTCCTTAAATCCTCAATAACTTTTTGAATCCGATAGTAAAATAAGTGTCACTTATATATGAATACAAAATAAACTTAACTAGTCACTGAAGCTTTTGATTTTGTTTAAGCACAACATTTATCTATTTCAAGTCTTGAGAGGAAAGAGTACCATGAAGTGCCAGAAGTGAGGGAGTCTTTAGTCTCTAGTGTTGACAGGAGAAACTGTTTCACAAAACTCACTGTGGGTCAATTTAATAATTCTCCCGTACCACCTTAAGCACCCTATACTTGAATTAAAAACAGAAAGTAACTGAAAGCCTTATTCTTTTCTCACTTTTGTTTTTCTTAACAGCCTTCATGGGTCATCTAACTTGGGCATGTCCTCGTCAAAACAGACATTCAGTATACAGGTACATTCTCTGAAATTACCATTACATTTGACTTGGTGAGGAAACAGTCAATTCGCCCTTGCCAAATATGTTTGACACAAGGAATGTTCATAGAAAATAAATATGAAAACATGGATAGACATTAAAATGTTTAAATGTAAATGTGGACTGATGCTGAGCTCACTGTGTGTGTACAGATCAGAGCGGCCACAGTGGAGGGGCATCTGGACAGCATCATACAGGGAAGTAACAGTTTAGCAGCAGCTGTTGGGTTTTGGATTTACCCATGGACAACAAAGATACAGACATATGTATCAATAGTACATGAAGAAGCCATGACCCTTCAGGATGCGAACTATTCAAACTGATTTCCATTCACTGGGTAAATAAAACATGTCTCAATTGCACATGTGCTGAATGTTTCAATGCCCTTTATAGTGGTTAAGATGCAAAGTGCATATTTAACATAAAATAATAAGCTAGGATATACTACAGTGTGACTATAGCTCTTAACTTCCCAAGTTCCTTCAGAACTGCTGTCCTTTCGCACCAAATAACACAAAAGAAATGATCATATTCACAGAACAAAAAGAAACACCAGTTTACAAAAAACACAGAAACAGAAAGCAATATAGAGGAGCAATGCCTTCACACTGTGAGTGCAGTATGAGAGCATACATGCTGCTGCTTTATTCACACAGCATTGGCTGGCACTGAATGAAATAAAGGTCAATTTCTGTGTTGCTGTGAATCCTTTGTATGTGAGATTATTGCATAGTTTGGAATTCTTAACATAGCTATTAAATTGACATTGACATCTCTTTTTCTGTTCTGTGCTTCACTCTTATAAATCCAGGGCAATATATAAATTCACTTTTTTTTCAAACAAGACTGGGTTCAATTCCTTTCATGAAGTCAAAGCAAAAACTGTAAAGACAATCAAAATCAGGCAAGCAGAACCTTTCTGCTCAAGAATTCATCAGAATTTTGTTCCAACCATTTTTAAGATGACTGATTTGCAAGGTTTGAATTTTCAAGAACAGGTGTTTTCTGAATTAAACTGATTAATAGTGAACTGAACCCAGCCCTGGTTCCAAGTTCTTCTCTATATTGCATTTTCAATGTGCACAAACATTTGCAATTTACTCCCAAGCAGAAACTAACTTAAGCCATCGATTATCTCATTGAAGCTAATGGCAAACCACCATCTATATACCAAGTATAGATAAAACAAACACCAGCATGAAGACCCTTCTCAGTGACTGTGGCGCTCTGTACTAATCTACTGATTCTGAATGATTGTCTCAATCTCCAAAGGCCATGAAACACGCAGTCTTACCTGCAAAAATGTTCTGATTTCATATGTTGTTTTTGGAAAGAGAATTGCTTATTGGATGAAGTCTACTGGGACTGTTTGTTACATTGATGTACAGTTACAATGTCCCTTAATATACACAATCTAACTTGAGCTTCTTACCTAGTGAGACAACCTGAGTGCCATTTTAATTGAACTCACCAATGTACCAACAAACTGAAATCACTGATGTTACATCAAGAGTGTGTTAACTAAGTTACTAACTGCGGTCTATAAATTTCTTTACACACATTGGTAGCTTTCTCTCTCTGACGTATGCTGCTTGTAGCTAAATGCCAGTGCAGTCTTAGCAAAAAATGCTTTAGCTGAAAGCCATTATCATCACTTGTAACATAGAGAGATACTGTTTGGTCTCTTTAATTCTGGATGCCTTCTTGGTAGGATCATTGCCATCCTGGATCACACTCTTAAAGGCCCTAAAAACATATTTTCTCAATCAACTTGTAGCTATGAGAGATTTCTGTCTGTGCTGTTTGGTCTGTGCTCATCTCACTGATTTGACATGGGTGGGTGACAGCACGTACTTCGGAGCACTAATCAGGATTTAGCAACATTTGAATCACAATCTGATGACACTCGCAGGGTTGTTTGCTTATGTTGTCAGGCCACTGTCAATTATATCTTATCAAACCAAACCGACACAGTCCTGATTAAGCAGAGTATTTGAGTTTTGGGGTTTTAATACTTAATGTTATTTGAAACAAAGTTTCCAGGGGCTGTAAAAAAAGACTTTGCGACTGAGGGCTAAAGCAGATACAGATACTACAGTATGTACTCCCATGATACATGTCGTCATTTCTCTTGCATCTTTCCTATCTCTTTCTCTACTGTATAATATCAGAACCGACACATTAAAGAAATAACATAAAAAATAAATAATAACAGGGAAGAAATACAAGGGATGAAGATAATCACTGACACTAGCTACGATTAGAATGTAGCCATCTTAAAGCTAGAGTGTGGGACTTTTACATATGAATGAACGTCAGTTACATTCGAGCCCTTGCCAAACGAGTTCACACAATGCTGATTAAGACTATCGCCTAAATCTCTCTGTATTTGGCGGTGTAAGGAGTTCCAAAATCTGATGTCTGTGGCGACATTCCCGCGCTGGTGCACTGATAATGATGCGTTTTACACCAACCAGCAATGATTGGTGTGGTTTTGATTTGATTGGATTTTGTTTGTCAGGGGGAAGCAGGGAGCAACCCAGAGCCATGTAGAGAGCTCCTCGATCTGTCATTGCTGTAAAAATAAAAAGGTCCATTGGAGAGAATGGTTATTATTGAGCATTGTTTATTATGATTGTATAATTTGTGTTAATATGCTTTAGCAACGTTGTATTGTATGCAGTCATTTCAAGTGGCAATAAAGCCACTTGAAATGACTGCATACAATACAACTGAACAGAGTTGATGCAGCTCTCTCTCTACATGGCTCTGAAGCAACCGTAGCGACGGAGTAGGCTATAGCAACTACGCGTAAAACCTAAGAAGTGTCCAAGAAAAGTGATGCTCCAGATAAAAAAAAAGAAACTTGGCATTCAGAGGAAGGATTACTGTCAAAAAAAGAAATCGGTTGACAGCGAGGACAAACAGGAAAACCATTGGTGTAGCTTTAGCTTTTCCTTGTTGGAGAGCGCTGAGAGAAGAGACTGAGGGCTGACACAGATGTCACGTTACTGCTCTTGGACAGGTTGGTAAAATATTTGGAGTAGGCTATGTAGCTGCTACATTTACTCTACCTAAATAATGGATTAATGTCTTGAAACAGTGGACATTTTTCTGTATTTTTGTAACTATTTCTGAACAAAAGCCTGGGGCTAGCTCACTGTAGGCATGCGTCGACAGTGTTTGTGTAATTGCTCTCACTGCCAGAAGGGCAAAAGTTCCACACTCCAGCTTTAAGGAAAATTAATTTCAACCTATATTAACTACTGCAGAACCATCAAAAAAACTTCCCAATGAGGGTGCTTGATACTGGTGTTTGTTTTACTGTCATTATACCTGGTCAATCTTCAATAATGTGCACTGAACAAGTGCATCTAGCAGCTGCAATGACAACCTTTTTTTCAACCAGAAAGTGTGTCAAAATTAAGCTATTGTTTTGTTGTGGTCCCTTGTAACACCCATAAAGTAGATCACCTGACTTGAATGACCAACCTTGTTCCCCTATGGCCAGCACAGAGTCATGACATGGGTCCCATTCAGTCACCAGAGTGTCAGCTCACTTTTTTGGCATAGAGCTCATGTTCAAATAGGAGCCATGACTGAACTGTTTTTTTAAATCTGTAAACTAATTAAAACTACAATAATGCATAAAAAAACATTAAATAATATAGTAGGAAAATAAATATCATTCCAACAAGGCTTTTTTAAATAGTCATTCTCAATCTTGACACTGGAAGCCAGTGTGTATGTCACGTTATTCACCTCAGAGAATGATGATCATCAGTCCAACAAGATGGCTGCTCTCAGTCTCATCGGTGAACGTGCTAATCAGCTACTGCACATACACTACTGCTTCACGCTCAGTTAAGAACATGGATGCAGATTCCACTAGAAATGGTCCCACGTATGCTGTGGACCTCAACAGTCATATGCATTACAAGTGTCTGGATACAAGATATGCAAAATTGACTTTTTCTGATAGTTAGACTTGGCCATGACCTGGACAATCCTTATGTGCAGGATGATGATTTGAAACACATGACCATGGCGACATCTGCCATCAGAAAAAAACCCAAAACAATTATAAGTGCTATAGATATACACTATTTTGGTATTTCATGAATAGCATTCAGGGCAGTTTGTAGTTTTTTTGGTCAGTTTAAGGTAAGCTCTCAAAGGTTATCATGAAACCTCTACAGACCTCACTCCGTGTGAGCACTCTCTTTTAGAGGGCTGGCTATGGCTCTCTCAGATAACTTGGTATACAGTACATTTATCTGTTATGTTAGTGTCAGAAAATAGATATGAAACTCATTTCCACATCTCATGCTCACAATTTGACTGCTCTCATCGCTGAAATATTAGATACATCTACCAATAATTTCCCATTCCTATCAATGAACTAATAATAATCCAACTACTGATTTCTATTCATGAACAAATGTCAGGATTATGAGATTGTGTTTTTGTCTTTTAAAGTACGGACTTTAAAAGCTGCTCTAGAGGCGTGAACCACTATGGCTGTTTTGTTTTTTTTTTTGTTTTTTTTTGGCTTGGCATCAAAAGACATCTTAGGGATTCATCTCTGTTGGAGGAGGTGAAGAGGAGTGAGCAGGACCATGTTGCACAGATGCAACAGCCACATGTTCAACACTAACTGTGAGTGGACACGTTTGAAAACAGTTGATGGAAGGGGGGGTTCTCTCAAGCCTAAAGTGTAGGATATACAATATAACAACAATCAAACTCTGATATCAACTCTATGGGCGTTCCGGCATTCCCTAGAGGTGCATATTTCTGTAACTTCCAGTCTAGCGGAGGAATGTATTTTATCACCCCTAGGGAATAGAGGAGCTTTCGTGATGTTTTGAGGAGTGTGTGGAGTTTCTGAATCTGAGTGGAAGTTAGGAGCTGTCACTGGCAGAGCGCTTTTTGCCAAAATGACTGGCAGAGTCTCTGTTTCGCAGATTAGGCTGGATCTTGTACATATGGGGACCCATGGACCAGCGCCAGCTCCCACGGCCCTCCACTCCAGTTGGGATGGCGGCAGCTGCAGCCACAGCAGTGGATGGGCAGGGCTTGTTCTGCAGCAGCTGAATAAGCATGGTCATCTCTGGGCCCAGCCGCGACACCATGCTGGTCCGAACGCGGTCCACCGTGTCCTCATCACAGTCCATCAGGCTCTGTAGCAGCTTACCATAAAACCTAAGACAACAAAACAAAGCATCACAGAATCTTTTTAAGTGCTCAAAGCCCATAAGGACAAAAATGGCAACAATATTCCTGTTGTACCCCTCTAACAGTTCAAATCTTCATAGGTATTTCTATGTATTTGCACATGTGCTCTATAGTCTGACGTCATCCATATGGGAGTGACCATCCCTTCTCCAGTCACTGCTAAACCTTATGCTCCACCCTCCCAGCCCTTTTGTATCCACTCAAACTACAATCCTACATGTATTACAACAACAATAGGAACGAAAACCTGCAAACTTGATATTCCTGTTTAATTTTCTTTCACTGTATATATGTATGTAAAGAATGTATTAAGCAAATGGTAACCAAAACATGGAAATCAACACAAATTTAGCCATCTGTTATGCTGCATAAATCAGGGTCAAAAGGGGTTTTTGCAACATGCCAGTCATTTATATTTGTAATTTTTGTGATGATTGAAACACATGTCTCCCATTCACTTAAAATGAACAGCAGCTATATTTACTGCCTGATTTTTTCCTTTACTGGAGAAATAAACTCTTTAAAAAAATGTACTCTGTGGTCAAAGAGCCTGTTGAACATCACAAGCTTCAAACTCTGAAATGACTGTTATTTTTTTCAGAATGCAACTTACCAAGCCATGTACAATGTGTACCAGATCATAACCTTGATCAACTTGTTTTTAAAGTATTTTTAAAGTATATAGTACAGTAAAGGGAGGGCTCACCTATTGGGGAAGTGACTTGGTAGCTGTGCCACTTCACCAATAGCATCTGGATTCGATCGGGCAACAGTGCAGATATCCAGCTTGCTGTAACACTCCTCTTGGACTTCAGATATCATTCTTTGGAAGGTGGAGCAGCGGCGGATGGTGGGGAATGCCTTCGAGGTGATGCCATTGGCAATGCACTTAAGGCTCTCCTTCACAAATGCTTTACCCTGTAAAAATACAGCAGTGCTTCACATATTCTTCCCCTGACAGTTACACCCATATAATCCTACACAGCTCATGTGCACGTAGAAACAGACAGAATGGCATACTGCATGTAGTCTCTGTGAAATGAATTAAAGTATATACCTGAGTGTCAAATTTAGCAGCACTATATAGGAAGGACTTGCAGATGTCATGCATGCCATCTGTGTCACAAGTTGAGTTTTCCAGGCAGGCGAAGGCTCCGCAGCCAACTTGGAGGGCACTGTTGAGACAGCGTGCCACATCTGCTGTGGGCACAGAGAATGGACCATCAGCAGGGGAGCCAACAGTGGGTTCACTGGGAATCACTGCACACTCACTGAGCTCATTACACAAGGGTTGCCATGGGTTTCAGCTAAAAAATGTGGCGAAGAAAAGAGAATTTTCATACTTTGGTGATTCACAAAAGACATACAGTCACTCGGGGCAAATAGTGACTTGACTGAAGATTGGACACCTTACAACTCGGAGCGTCTCAGACACTATTTGGCACAACTGCACTTTTCTCTTGGCAGGGACCTATATTCCACTGTTTGGTTCTTTTCAGCAGAGCTTGGATGAGCAGCACCAGAAATACCAAAGAGTTTCCTGAAAATTGTTGGCATGCCTGTCGAAACACACAAACATACACTTGTACCGCTGGCACACACACACACACACACACACAAAGCACGCTGCTACCAGACTCTGTTCTCAATTTTTACACAAGCTGTAATTGTCAAGCTGAATTTGATGACTCTGCCTCCAAAACACTTTTATATTCTTCACTATTAACCAAGCACATGTAACAGTCCAGATAAACATCCAGAATTGATCCAATGAACATCTACATAATGAAATACACATTCAGAAAATGCTGCCATATTCATTTATTTCAGGAGTAGTCTTGACACTCCTGAAATAAATAGTTATGGAATAGTTATTAGGCTGATTAACCCACAAGTAACCCAGATCCCCATCTTTGTAAAACCTATGAAACAGCTACCCCACAACAATTCAGTACATTTTCCAAAAACTGATCTTGGGCAATAAAGAATACAGCTCCGTGTCCCTGCAACCTGCTTGAAATTTTACACTAAGACAGAGACTATAAAACATAATCTGTAAATCAGAATATCCAGATAGTTGGCTTTCCTTATTCTTCATCCAAGAATTTGGTGCGATGGCAAGCAGCCTGACTCAAATCCTTTGTAATAACCATTAATAAATGTCACCGCGGAGCCTAAGCCTACTTGGCAGACTTCGAATCTGGGGCCCCATGTTGACCTGCACAGTCAGATAAAGTCGGCCTGCCATCAGGGACCAGAGATTGTTCTCAAAATACAGAGAGTGAGCTGCAAATCATGATGATGAAGCAATTCCTGCAGAAGGGAGCCAGCATCCCTGTTACTCACTGCCTTTTATCACTGCGCTGTACCTTTGTGTTAAAAAGGAAAAGTCAACACTTGAATAAAGCCATGCAGATTTATGATTTGTCATTTCTTGATGGTTATTACAAGGGATTTTTGACCCAGGCCTTTCTTTTCTTTGATGGATAAAAAATGTCAACTAATAGGGTTGCATTTATTTGTCCAAAAGGCACAGCCCCAGTGACAAAACAGTGTAGCTTTTTCTGAGGCATACTGAGAAATACAATGGTGTAGCCCACTTCTTTTTCTGACTTGAAGGCTATACACAGGAAGGCTACACAGGAAGGCTATACAGGAAGCTTTATGTTTTATGCATAGAAAACCCTCTCAAGTCCACTATAATGCTGAATAGTGGGACCTATGCAGCAGCCAAAGCCATGAGAAAGAGACTATCAGCATGATACAGCCTGCACTCCCAGGTGTCAGCACCAAGCTCCATGCTCATCTGTTGCCGGCAGGACACCGGCATAAACCACAGCGTTAATCCCGCAGCCTTCTCCATGAATCAACGCGCTCGTTTAGACAGAAAAGGCTGCATAGGCCAAAAAAAAAAAAAAAAATGAGAAAAAAAATCTCCACATAGTAAGCGAGCAAAGGTAAGGCTGAGCATTGTAGAAATGTTGTGTAAAAAAGCAAGCAGTGCACTCTGAGATATGCAGATGGAAGCAGCGTGTTACTTACAAGGGCTATTGGCAGAAAAGCGTGCTCTCCTGGGCGAATAAGACTCGTTTTGATCCAGTTCATATGCAGATGCGTTCAGCACCATCAGGAGAAAAAGTCCGGTCCTCAAAGGCATCGTCCTCTCAACACAGAAAATACAACTAAATGCAAACAGACGCCTCCTGCTTTATGTGTAATTAATAATGAGAATAACGCTCCAAAAGCTTCTGCAGCGCCGAAAACAGAACAAATGTAGGCTATTACAAGTAAGCTGCCAGCTATCTCTTTACATTGGACTCCTCACTATCCTTTTGACTTGCATGACAGATAGATCCGATGTCA
The DNA here is from genome assembly GCF_020085105.1 of Siniperca chuatsi. Lineage (NCBI taxonomy): Eukaryota > Metazoa > Chordata > Actinopteri > Centrarchiformes > Sinipercidae > Siniperca > Siniperca chuatsi. The sequence continues at coordinate 14,648,015 of NC_058046.1, read as the reverse complement.
AGTCTGCATGGGTTTATATGGGAGCGCTGAACATTACGAGTTCTGCGTTTGTACCAATCAGAACGCAGTATTCAAGACCGTGGTCCTGCTCTTTCCACTACTAATTGATAAAATCATTTAACAGCGGCCAACACTGTACATCTTACAGCTCAACATGAAGAATGTGGGCATTATGTCTCATAATAACCCCAAGAAAACAGATATAAATAGATTTTTATTTCAATGGTTGCTCTTTAGAGACTTTTAAAATCACCTTCGCAATTACTGTATGTTACAGGCTATACATTATTTCCATTGATATAATTTAACCCTGTCACGTTGGCTTCAGTAACCACTTCCCATCACCGCTATGATCAACGATTATGAGGCGATTCCTGACCAACAGTCAGCCTCTAATTTATAGAATAAATTGGTTTATGGATGGCTTATGCTAAAAGGAATTGACATAGAATAGGATATATGCAGGCTGACATGAAACCATGCTTGCATAAATAATAGGTAAGGGGCTGTAACAAAATTATTGGGGGGGGGGGGGATTTATTGTTAAATTTATTGGAAAAAAGGATCAAGTAGTTACAGTTATAAAGGTGAGCTTTGCGTATTTACTACAGACAGAGCATTGTCTTTTTTTTAACTAGCCAGTCACTTCCTGCTTCATAACATAATTAGTAAACCTGTGTATTATATAAAGTTAGTCCATTTTATTAGTCTGGTGACGTTTGGAATGATAATTTTGGAAGTTACTGTTTGGTCTTACAGGTTTGAATGTTACTAATATAATCATATCATTAATGCACAATGTTTTCTTCAATCTGAACGCACACACAAATCTCATTGTATGTTCTTCCAAAGTTAACCAAACCGTTACACTTGGAGCTTTGTTTATACATATTACCTTGTACCTACAATTAAATGTCATAAATTTGTCAGTTGCTAATTTCACTTTTTTCTAATGTGGCTAAATCATTATTCCATAATGCGTATTAATGTTTAAAATGGAGCACATAATTACATGTTTTATGTTTTTCCTCTATTAGTTTATTTTGAGTTATTGGTGGGAGGGTGGTGCATTGTTTTCGTGGTCAATGGGACTGTCTAAAGAAAAAGACTGGGGAGGGTCTTGTTTTTTTATGATTCAGCCCTTCTCCCCACCCCAAATAATTTTTCTACAGTCCCTAAGGTCAACAAACTCTAAGCCCATCTTCACATTAATAGACCAAAGTGTATTTAACCAGCCTGGTGCGCACTTTGCCAGACTTAAACGCCTTTGTCCAAATATCAACGCAGAATATTCAAATGACATGTCTTTTTTATCACTCTGGCATTTTCCTGAACCGTGCTTAATGATGACACCATTGTTGCTTTAACTCAAGGGAATCTACTGAACATGGAGATAAACTACCTGCGTTGTTGACATAAAGTGTGGGTAATGATTGCTGATGACCTAATTCTCCATTCTCTTCTTCCCAAGTCAGTGAAATGTTGGCTCAGAGTCCACTAACTTGCAGCTGCACGTGCCGGCATACAGAGGATGATGTGTGGGACTCTAAGCTATCATTAATCATGGAGGCCTCACGCCTCTTCACCCAGTGCAACGCTCGACTATTACAGACAGAATCAGACGTTAGGAAGCTGAATTGTCCTGATAATAAGAATGTGGAATAAAAGAAAATGTTTAACAGAGATCTGCAAAATCTTTGTTTGACTTACATATACAAAAGAAACTTTTTTGCAGTTACACTGGATCAAGTGAACAGACAACCTTCTCCAGGCTTCTTAAATGATTCAAGTCATGCTTGTCCTCTTGCCATCAGATATGCAGATCATTACAGGTGTCAGTGTGTGCCAAGCATAAATCACCCCATTAGTTAAATTAGTAAAAGATTTGTGATATTTTCCTTGCATCTTATGTCAAATATCTTCTCTTTTCTTGTTTCAGAGAGCAGAAAAGGTTTCTTTCTGTCTCTCTTCTGTGTTTTGGTTGTCTTTGGCAATCATCGTGCTATAACCCTAATTTCTCCCAGTGCGTTGTCAGTTGGGCATGATGTCAAGTTGTTGGCACCTATTTCTGCTGGGGAATCCAAATATGGGCCCCTGCCACCTTTGTAATGGAAAGATAATATGAATGTAACAGCCTAATGAATGAGCTATATTTTCTACTGTCACCATCAATCATTATCAACATCTCAGTCCCTGAAGGGTATAAGTTACATGTTAGACATGTGATTTTTGAGAATTTAGACACTTCAAACTCAGCTTGAACACTGATGACTATTTCAAAAGAGACCAAAGGACCAAGGTCCAATGTGAAATTTTTACTTATAGCATCTCTTTCTGTAACAGCAAAGGAGTTTCCAGAGTGATGACTTGTTCTCCTCCCTGCAAATTAGGTGTGGAAAACAGTATGTCAAAGACCAGCCTTCTTGCTTATTGGTTATGTCAGCACTGCTAGAAAAAACCTGAAGAAAACAAAAATCTGAACAATGTAAGATTTGAGTCAGATGTTGAGCTGATATTCATCCTTGCCGTGAATATGTTGCTGCTCTTGAATTTATTGCTTCCCTATGCTTTTTCACTCAGGTGGGTACGGTTTTTCGGTGTGTCTCAGCTGAAACCGAGGACGTGAATTGAGAGTTTATTCATGAGTTTGGAAGTCGGGCTCGTCCTTGTTAGCACATCACAGCAGACTCTTCCTTTTTGGAGCGTAGCCATACCACAGACACATTTGAGAAGACCACTTCTGTGTCCTCTGGGGGAAAGGATAATGAATTCCTTTGTCAGGTAGAAGAAAGGTGATTCACCTTGTTTTCAGAAATATAACAGGCAGCATTGGCACGGTGCTGGAGATAGAGGGCAGAGTTCACTGAAAGGACAAATCTGTTACAGAGAACATTCAGTAAAAACGGCCTGCTGCAGCTTGAGAGTTTTGCATTCATTTACATTGAGGTGGATAAACTGATTCTCTGATTAGAGGTCACTTTGCATCTAAGTTGAATTTTGCCCTAAGCTTATTGCTGTTTGCCTGACAGCAACTTCCTCTATAATTATAGGATTACGAGATTGCTCATTATGAGCAAGAGATTTGAAATTAGTGTAATAAATGGGAGGTTGATCTTTTATCAAGCACAAGCAAATTAATCACAAATGTCGCTAATGTCTGCACTAAAGCTTTTTAACGAGTTTATATAATGAGTTACATAAAAGCACTTGCAAGATGTCACCTGAAGGACAATGCTAGTCTACCTGCCTCTACCAGAGGGACTTTTGTCAGAGGTTACTGACTTACATGAGCTATAACTGTAAAGCAACACCTTCAAACACTGGTATTTCTAGTGTATTGGAGGGATGGAGGAGAAACCTTATGATATGTCTGATTTGAGAAGTGGAAAGGATGCAAAACACCCAGCAGGATCATAATTACAACAAAGTTACCCACATGTAAAACCAGTCAGTGGTGATGTGTTTGCACCTACATTTAGAATTTTTTGTGTGTGTTTCAATGTGTGATGTTTGGTCAGGGGGATAATGCGTTTTGCATTTTAGCGGCAGACGCTTGTACTGTTCACATGAGAATAACACTTCATTTTTGAGGAAATATTTTGAAAAGGAGGTGAGCTGTGGGCAGCAGCTCTGCACAGTAATGACAGAAAGAACCAGGATCTGTCCATTAGACATAACACCTATCACCTCCAATGGTAAAAGAGACAATGTCATCTTTAAATCTCAAGAAAAGATTTGAAATAAATATACATCCATCTACAAAACTCACAGGATGCTGACAAATGTGATTAATCATAAAAGATTTTTAAATAACCTTTTAAAACTGCTTCCATAAATCAAATTATCCTGTCCAATGTTGTTGAAACCACAGTTATAATCTGTAGTTAGAGGAAAGTGGAGCAACCAAACTGAGATTTGGTTTCTGTGGGCACAATGAACAGCTAAACCCATTTACTGTTGTAAGTGGTATTCACTACTCAGAAAGGCTGAAATTAGCAGACAGACTGTGCATAGAGCTCTCATTTTATTGTGGCCCTGTGGAATTCACAATTCTTAGAAAAAGGATGATTTTGACTGACAAAAAACTCATTGTCTCCCCTCACCAGAATGGAGGGTGTAATGTTTCAGTTTATTTTCTGAAGAGCGTTAAATTCATATATTCCTCGGTAGTATCTGAATGGATGGTGTTTTTCCTCAAACAGATGTCTGCATGACTTGAACATAACGCAAAAACTCAGGGGATCTGCATTCCTGAACGTGTATCCAATACGAGTAGCATATTAGGGATATACATCTGGAGGCTGGAATGAAAACACTCTGCAGCTCTGCAGCATGAAACATTAGGACCAAAACATTACATTAGAAAAGTTAATTGCTACAAATGTTTTCACGTTTTCCAAGCGTTGGTGTGAGATGTAGCTACAGATGACTTCTACAAAGGGAGTAAGAATCAAGAATATGTAGAAACATTATGATCACAAACACAATGACCATGTTTGAACAATATGGTTGGAAGATTGTGGAAGAACTCTTTTTTTTAAAATGTCTTTCTAGATATACATTGTATTTTTTTGTGTGAAAAAACCTTATACCTATTAATGTCTTCATTTATATCAAACTGCTGAAGCTTGATATGGCACTGACTGTAAGGACAACCTTGTCTTCCAGTCAAGTACAGGAACTATACTTGTTAAGGTCACTCCTCAGTGAAAGCTATATTCATATTAAAACAAAACCAGAAATTCAACACTGAATTTATACTACCTTAACTCTAGTCATGTCTGCTTTACTTGAAGTGTTTACAAATACCCAGAGGTATTAATACCAAATTTAAAAATATATATATTCACATTAAAAATGTTAAGCATAGACACTTAATCGCTTTCAATTCTTGTGTTAAAACTAAAACAATAATTTACAATGACAAATTCACTGCATTTATATTATGTGGACACAGGGCATCGTGTTAAAAGTTTGAGGTGCGGCTTCAAAATGCAATACAAAATCTTCACTAAATGCATTGACTTGTAAACATTTCCGAACCAGTTTTAGAGTCAAAATTTACTTTGTAAAGCTGCTACCTGTAGAAATTGCAAATCATTCAGTCAAAGTCATGTAGATGACATGCAACATGTCCTCCAAACTCAGCTCAGTCAGTTGAAGACTGAAGAAGCACTCACCTTTCCTTACATTGAGGGTGCGTGCTAACTTGGTGATGGGCCTTCTTAGGTTTGCGACTGCAGCTGAAGGGACGAAAAAGGTTTCTTTTGCAGGCAAAGATTTTATTGAGTCAAGATAATAAATAACTAGATAATACGCCGATACGCAATAGAAATAAAAACACACAGATTCGTCAAATAAAGATTAAATTATCTTATCTATCCACTGTCATCAATGCTATCACAAATCATTTTTTAATGATGTATTTTTATCCAGATGTTCACATGCGTCAGGTTACATCAGGGAGTAGTATTTTGTGATTCTTGAGTTACATGATTTTTGGTCCTGCTGAGTTTCCTTTACCAAAGGTCATCCATGGCTTCAGCATTTCCGCTCCATCATCAAGTAAGCTGTATTATTTTGCAGTCACATACAAGCATCCGTGCTGCTGAAGTGTCCTTAAGCAACATGCTGAATCGCTGCTCCCAGCGCCATCGGTGTTCCTGCACTTTTACATCACTGTAAGACAACTGATATGACAAATTCCTACTCAGAGTATTTAAAAGGATGTTGCTCATCCAGATCAGTAGCCCAAAGACATTTTACAAGGACAAAAAAAGTGCGGTTTCGGTGTTGTGTGTGCTGCTTGTGTGTGTTTTGCTCCAGTTTTCTGTTGCAAGCAGCTAATTCTGATTGGAAACATTTTTAATGGGAATGCTTTTGAAGTAAGATGGGGGAAATAAGTATTGTCTACTTGCGTGAGTCATGCAGTTGAAGATACATTTGAAATGCATTAATTTATCAGACCCACACTATTTCCCAAAGGCAAAGCCATTCACAGAGTTCTGTGAATCACTAACTGTACAATATCATTCCCAGAGCTTCATCGCTCCAAATCATGCAGTGGCGCTTTTTGCATTTGAAACACCTGCCTGTGGTTAATATCCTCTGGTGCACAGGTGTGTTTGCAGCAACTGTTTCAAACAGCAGCAACAATGATTCAATGTAAACAGAGAATTTACTTTGTAGTTTGCTTGAGTGACATCCACCATAGATAAAGATGACTGACACCTTTAGATACACCGACTACAGCTTCAGAAAATCTAAGGAAGCTTACAGTATCACAGTGCAGACAGTACAGCTATGCCTGGCAAGTGGCCTCTGGAATGTGCACTTCAAGAACCCAATGAAATATTAAAAACACATTTTGAGATTTGCAACTTTTTCAGTGATTTATTCTTTTTGTCAGACCTTTTAAATCCAATGTCACGGCTCCTCATCTAATGAACATCCAATGCTTGTGGATGAGTCCAATGTTTAAATGCCAAAGTGTCTGTTGCAGCCAGAGTTATCTGACTAAGAATAACAGAGTATAACATTTGAGCACCAGAGTTACATGGTGGATTTTTTTGCTTGTATGCAGCCTTATAAAGCTATCTAAGTAAGTTATAGTATAGCTTTGTCATTCATTTTTCCAACACTAAGACGAGCTGGTTGAATAAGGCAATATACATTCTGTAATACCTCAGTAAATGTCGTCAAATAAAATTTTTCCTCTCATGGATTTCAGATAATTCGTGTAATTCCTCTTTACATTCCACCACCCAAGCACACACTTGCAATGCTTCAAACACACTCACACACACACACACACACACACACACACACACACACACACACACACACACACACACACACACACACACACACACACACACACACAAAGCCAAATCAGAGTGCCTGTACCTTAGAAGTAGCCCGTCTGTATGCAGCATGCAGTAGTACCTAGGCTATGTTCCCTTCACCCAGCCATCTGGTTTCAGTTCAGACCCATCTGGATCTGTCTCCAGCCCAGGCATCTCAGGAATACATTTTGGAGGGGTGCCCACATCCGTTCACACAGACAAGTGTTTTCAATTACTCAGTTTTAAATGTCTCTAAAATCCAAGTGATTGAGCATTTTTTTAAGGCGGCACTGGTAGTAAACACTACTTTAAAAGAGCTGCTTCAAAGGCAGATGGCTAACTAGTACATAAGATGGCGACTGAGTTACACCTTGACGACTGGCAGGAACATGTCACCGCTCAGCTCTGGAAGCCGAAGCACAACCACAGCTCACAGGCTCCAGGATCACAACACATACTTGTCTGCTGATTTCAGAGCTACCGCAAATATTCTCTCAGCCAACATGAAGCAACTAGAGAGGCGAGAAATGATGAGAACCATGCAAAGAGCTTATCTCATATTGTAACTGACAGGATGATTCCACAAGGAACGAGTTAACTTTATGTGTAGTTGAGGTTTGTGTCATGAAAAACAGAAGAGATTTTAGGTTTATAGCAATTTATCAAATCTGTACGGGCACATTAGATATTGATGAATTACTGATGTTTGTTACATCGGTTATCAATTTCTTAATCAGAATTTATGGCCATTGCTTATTCTAATCTGCTGTATTAATACAAATAAGAAATTTGATAAAGGATGTTTTGGATTCTTATTTTGCACAATTTTTCCGATGTATTTTATAATATTGTCTGACACTTTTGTGTTGACAGACAATGTACAGAAAGAGGAAAAGAGGACAGAATGGTAGTAAACATGCAACAAAACCAAAGGTCAGTTTGTATGTGTGTTAGCCAGCTGCATTTTCAATCACTGACTAAGAACTTCCCATTTCTGTACGGGTTGCGTGTGTATGTGTGTGTGTGTGCGTTTGTGCGATTGTGTGCGTGTGCGTCACATCCTCACACATTAATCCATCCTGATGAATTCTGCTGTGTCAGAGTGACGCTTGTACCTGAATCTATTTTAAATTGTGACCAACAGCACATTTTAATGACTTCTATGACTAAACAGTGGAGACCTTCTTCAGGATGCCCATGGGCATGTGCTTATACAGCTACAGTATTTCACATATCTGTGTGATAAGGTCTATAGAGTAGCACTTATACATTGTCACAGGCGGTGACAGTTAATCCAAAGGAAATACTGCCCCTTTTTTCAATTTGCATGCTAATACCATTGCAGATTTAATCTGATATGAGCTGCACAGTGGTAGTTCCCCATCAGGCATCCAGTCCCCGTCATTCACATCTATCTTGCATTGGTCCTGCAGCAGCTCCCAGCATCCCATTCTTTGTCAAATGTTGTAAAGCCTCCTTCAGACCGACAATAGCACTGCCTCAAAAATGTAGCCTAATCATTCATTTCAATACGATTAAGGGATTGTCATAGAGAGGAGCCTGCAAAAAAAATCAAAACGAAGAGTAGCCCGGTGGGGTGGGGGTGTTTGGGGGTTGTACAGAGTGACGTCATCCAGCAATGCACTTTGTTGGCCAATAAAATACAAACAAGCAACAGCTTGTTAAGCCCTTCAAAGGCTCGCTAGCAGCTCTGAGAGCCTGTTTTTGGCCACAGAGGTGCTTTGAGCTAAATGCTAACACGCTCACAAAGACAATGCTAACATACTGATGTTCAGCAGGTGTAAAGTTTACCATGTTCACCATCTTAGTTTAGCACGTTGGCATGCAAAACTTTTGTTAATTAGCAAACACAAAGCACAGTTGAGGCTGATGGGAATGTCATGCGTTGCAGAAATTTGGTCATAAACCAAAGTAATGGACAAATTACATTTTTGACCTGATGATGGCTCTAGAGTATAAGCTAAGGGATCATAAAAGTTTTCACAATTCATCATTAGGGGGACATGAATGTCTGTACCAAATGGCATGGCAATCCATCCAATAGTTTTTGAGATGTTTCACTCAAAACAACAAATATCAGCCACATGGTGTCGCTAGAAGAAAAGTCAGAGGATCACTGAAGTCGGGAAGCCGGGATCAAACCGCCAACCTTCCAATTGGTGGACGACCCACTCTACCACTAAGCTACAGCTGTCCCTTAAGTAATAGTATGCTGTGAACCAAAATTTAAAACTTTTATTATAAGTTCTATTTATCTACATTGGTGTTACTTTCTATTATTTTATATTTCATACAAAATAATGTGTTCATATTTTTATTGTGTCATACAACATGGCCAAGAAGATATGTCATTTCCAACTTGGATAGGAAATACAGTTGGAACAAATGTTTTTATATCATTCAGCAGGAAGAATATATTTTCGTAGTTTCAATATGAACCTTGTTTGCGTTTCTGCTTGTAGTTTGTCCTCTGTGGTTAAAGTGATTTCCATTAAGAACCTGCAGTTTAGTGGGGAAAAAAAGATTTTAGTTAACGCATGAGTTTTAAAGTTATAGAAAATCTTTGCAGAGCTCTTATTGTCTACTAGAGTTAGAGTATGTGTTGCTGAAAAAGCAAATAAAGTCTTAAAAATCCCCACATACACCAACAAGCCGTAATTCTCACTATTACACTAATTCCCATGTTGTTAAATGTGTTTTATATACAGCTTTTATTCTAATGACCAGAACTGAACAGAGCTTGAAATCTGGAGGATCGTTTATGCTGGAGTGTTTCTCAATGGTCTTGCGGCATTCATTACATCTATGCGTAATCCCTAATCAGGGTTATGTACATAGCACTCCATCAAGAGCCCTACAACATCGCTCAGAGAATATTGACTTGGTAATTGAATTTGAACGTAGCTTATGATGGGAACATAAGCCAGATACCAGATGCCAGGATGTTTATGGCGTTGTTGCTTTGCGGGCAGCAGTGTACACAACCTCTGTCTCTTGCTGCAGCCAAATTTTCCATGGCCAGTGCATCCTTATGGTCAAAAACATCTTGAGTAATGTATGGTAATGAACTTGGTGTTGGCAGTGATATGCATCATGTACATTAACTACTGCGCTGTGTCAGATGCTGGCAAAGAAAACATGAATGATTTTTGAATGCAGATGATCCCCTGCAGGGCATGAGAGTCACTGACTAGTTTGAGTATGAAAATCATATGAATCGTCATCATCATCAAAACACTAAATGAGGAAATATCTTTTGGAAGACCGGTGTTCAGAGTTACAGAGTGTTGTACAATCTGTGCCGAGGAACACCGAAGCTGTTCTGGAGGCTCCTGGTGTCCCAACACCTTATTAAGACACTGTGTCAATCCCAGTATTTCTAGGAATTACGTGCATACATATTGTCACGTCCAATACCACCAAGTAGTATGTCCTTTATGTAGAAAGGTGTTTGCCGGCACTTTCCCTAATCTTAACCATATTGTGGTTGCCATGTGAAGATATTGTAGAGAGCAAGAATTGTAAAAACTTCAGCAGTGGACATAAAAACTTGATTCCCAAGTTTTGTAGAATCTGGACGTACGTAGCTGACATGCACCTCCTCAAAAATGTAACTACACATTGGGGCAAGGGCAAAAACTGTGACTGTCTGCTTGTTTTTTCTTCTACAAGTTTCTGAAACCTGTGGAGATTGTTGGTAGTGTAGACAACGTCAAGGAAGCAGGAACCTTCTTCTTTTCAGAAACACACATCTAGCAAAGCAATCCTCACTGCGAACTTTCTGTTCACTGCGATCGCTGCTGTCTCTTACAGTGAATAAATGAAAGTAAACATAGCAACTGCATGGGAGTAGTACTTGTTCTCTAATTACTACTCAGTAATGAGATGAGGAGAAACAGAAGTTTAGATGTAACTCTAGTTATATAAGTATGTATGTAGCCCACTGTCATTTCTCTATCAAAAATAATATGTTTTAGTTTAATACAAAATAATACATACAGCCTATTGTGTAATTTATTATGATGTTTTCAAAGTGTTTTGATGAAAATGCTCATAAAAGCTTCTCAAAGATGGGGATCCTGCCCCTAGGTGGGCAACCACCATGAAAACCACAAATCAAACCCACATTACTACAGTCAAATTACAGACATTACATGTAATTACACTGTAACAAGTGAGAGGCTGTGGTAATCGATAACAATAACATTTTACAGAACCAACCTTTTTACAAATACTACTAGAAACACTACACATATGAGCTGGACACAGAACACAAGGAACATGTGACTCCAAAACCAGCATCTACAATCTTGCACCCACTCTGCAGCTGCCTCTGCACCCAGTTGTTTGTCATTAACTGTGGCCTTTATCAATTCTTTTTCATTGTTCTGTTTATGTATCTGAGTTGCTTGAGCTAAATGTGTGGGTTTCACTTTCCCAATGCTCAATTAAGATTGATTACATAAATTGGTTTGGATTATGCAAAGTGCTTATGAGAGAAGAATTTGATTGTAACATGATAGAGATAATTATTCACTGATCCTACGTGTCTAAAGCTTCATTACAAAAGGACAATTATTCACTCAATAGCAACATACACTACTTTCATACACTGTCGCTGTGATCTAGGCCTGTACAGCACAGCCTTGACCTGCCTTTGGAAAGTTGAGCTCAAAGGAAAAAAAAGGCAAGAAGCGTCTTACCACAGCCCACTAGTTTCATGGCAGACACCCTAACCACACAACCACCGCGATGGATAATGGAGAAAGCAATGGGATTTGTAGTAAAAGCGCTGTGCATCCTCACTGAAACACAGCCTCCATGTCTTCCAGAGCCTCAGCAGCTTGGCCGATCGCTGTGAGTGAACGCAGATGGGAGAGATGCCCAGCAGTGGAAAACGGGGAATAAACTAGTTTAATGAAAGCATCATGGCACAGTGAAAAGCCAGTCTAAGCCATCAGTGAGAATGCCCCGGGGGTAGGAAGATGGGCTGGTGTGCGTGCTGGGGGCTGGAAGTTTGCCTAGATCCAGGAGCTCTGTTGGCCCTCTGTGGGCTCACGGCAGTCCACTCTCTCACCATACAGCCCCTCCTGGGAGCAGCCAGAAAGCTGATATGCCATGTTACAGGTTAGGCCTCGAGGTACTAAGTACCATATCAGGAAAATTAGATGCTTAGTTAAGAATGGCAGTGGTCCAAGCTTGTCTTTTACAGATGGAGTTGCATCTGCATTCAATGTCCTAGACAGTGTCAGGAGGAGAAAAAGCTCTGAAGACTCATGTTGTAAAAGTTGTGTTTTCCTAGAGGTGCACAACGGATGTTCGCCATCAGCTGTTCAGTAAAGAATTTCCGTTAACAGATAGATTTCCCGGCTGTTCAAGGTTGTGGCCAACTGTCACCTGATAGTTATTTTCTTTTTATTAATGGCTGCAGGCATTTATTGTAATTCATGCATGAGTTGGATGTTTTACTGTCACCTTTGGTAACAGTTGGGTGCCTCTTCTCAAGAGCAACATGTAAGCTACAACTTCAGATTTGTGTAAATTTACATCTGCAGTTATCAATATTTGTATCAGCCTCAGCCCTCTCATCAACATTGTTTCGCTGTTTTCATCAAAAAAGCTCTGATAAATCAACTTGTTATCTGATAACGCATTATCTGCCCAGCACTAATGACAGACAGACAAAGTTAGCAACTAGCAGGTGAATATAGTGGAACATTTAGCAGCTAAAATGAAGACAGAGTTGGCAGAGACCAAAACAGAGTTAAAAGGTGAGTGAATATTGGACCTAAATTTGTTAGAAACATGACCTTGAATGAATGTTTACTTCTGCTCTGTGTGTGAATAGGCAGCTGTTTGCTAGCACGATTGCCATATCAACTTTCTGAATTAATAATGTGTCAATGTTGTGTTTACAGCTTGTTCTGCTGCCTACAAGTGGCCAAAAAAGAAATAGAAATTAGTTATTATGGCTTTAATATATTTTATCTCCTTCATATTTGTCTTTTAAATGTTGTGCCTTATGTAAAACACTTTGAATTGCTGTTGACTTTGAAAGGAGCTGTAAAATTACCTTGCTTCTGCCAGGAAACATTCAATTAAATTCCTCCAAAAAATAGTTAATAAATAATAATAATAATTAGTATTTTAATGCCTATCAGCTGCAGCTACAACATATGCAGCTTATTGCATATATAAAAATCCTTGTATTCAACTCTCATTATACTTGGGGTAATACAATGCAGAAGTCTACAGTTTGTACAAATGTAATAGCCCTTTACGTATACCGATGGTATTCCGTCAAAGTAATTCAAACCTACGGGGCACCATCATCAAACCAAAAAATATAAAATATATATTTCTCCCTTTTGGTTTCTGATTTTTCTCAAAGGAGAACACAGGACAAGTGATTTACAGAGCACATATGTATGCTGTAGCAGACCAAAAAAAGCAGTTTAATTTCAGTTGGACTTTAAGGGTTATATAATTTTCATTTATGGTCCTAGATAAAGATCTTCAGTGGAAAAGCAAAACGATCTAACATCTAGTCCCGGTCAACAGCCTTTTAATTTAGTATACTTGATTTAAAGTGTTTTTATCCTTTTCACATGGACTTTCATTCCTGCGACTATAAATAAAGTCTTTCAGTAGAAGCCATTTTTCCCTCTCCACAGGGTGAGAGCAACCTTCATGATGAAGTTATCTTCTCCAAGGCTCTGGTGTACAATGCCACCGATTCAATGCTTGCTGCTGTCTCCCTTTGACAGATGTCTAGCTCCTCAACTTACCTCATCATCCTTTTATTTCCATTTATTTTATTTTTTCTAGAAAGCACAAAACTGTATGGTTTCACTTGAATTTTATTCTGTAATCTGCAGATACATGACGTATGGGTCTGAAGTGTTCCTAGAATTGTAAATACACACTCTTTAAATCTTTCATCCCTTACATCACCAACACATTTATATAAAATTCATATACACAAGTTCAATTTGTACTTCACATGACACAACCGTAGGCTCTCCAGCAAACATATGGACACATCAGTCATATGGAGGGACAGATTCTTATTCAGTTTCTGAATTTGCAGTTCAGTGGTGGGACAGTTGTACATTGTCTCAAAGGCACAGAGTGTAAGCAATGTTCAACATAACATCTGTTAATCGTTATAGTCACATGGAAAGAAGATATCAGGAAGATTGTCCTCTTGTAAATGGGTGAAGTTGTGAGACTAAATCCAAAACGGTATAGGCTTAATCCCTGGAAGAGCCAGCACTGTGTCCATCATCAGCCACATGTCCTGTCAAACTATGCTTTAGAGCCAGACAGTGATTTTTCACTCTTTGTAAATCAGCCTGTATAAGCAAAGTCAGCTAAAAGCCTAAAATGTAATAGTTCTGTCTGTGGACAGTATGGGGAGTTTTCCTCAGTCTATTCAGTGTCAACTCTACTGACAGAAAAGCCATTTACAACTTCCAAATATATCCTCCTGCATCTCTGTGCAAATGGCAAAGATGGTGAAGTTGCCATGTACTTTCCACTGATCCATCAAGAACTGAATCAAACTGTGAGAGCCAGGGAAGTGCAAACAAGGCGAGGCTGGGTCACAGCCTCTCTTCTTTGTCTATGTTAGCAGGAGGGCGGATATTAACCCACAAAAAGGAGATAAGGCAGATAAATTAAAAGGTGACACAAAGAGAAAAGATACCTTCAGGAAGGACATGCTGAGTTAGTTTGTCTCTTATCACTCATCTCTACCAAAACAATCACTCTTAAATGAGATTAATAACCATTGTTGAAGAGGTGTAATATTTTCCAGGGTGTCAAAATGATACATCTTCTCAACACATTATTCCATGCAAGGTGATAAAAGTTGTTTAAGCGCATATTGCTGCTAGGTTTAGCGTCAGTTTAGAGTTGGACTGAAAGCAGTAGTAATTGGGGGTTTTTGGCAGCTTTTTCTGTCAAACCAGCACAACACTGAGCTACTATCACTATCACACTACTATCATCGCAAAAAGTTGTCTATTTACACATTCAGCAAACACAGAAGAACATTAGCATTTATTTGGACTTTTATTTCTGTCCACCTGAAGAAGTCTAATATTCACTCTCTTTTCAGCTGTGTCTTGTTCTCCACGAACTTCTGAAGGAAATATCTGGCTCTTTGGCAGCTAAATGCTCCACTATGTTTACTAGGCAGTTGCTCGCTTTGTCTGTCTGATGTTTGGTGCTGGGAAGGTAAAGAACAGCAGAGCTTTTTTATGCTAAAAACAGCTACCTGCTGTGTCTGGATGTAGGTTGACGAGACTCTATTTCAAACTTCCCTCCCGACAGGAGTTGAATCAAGGTGTGCACGTCAGCTTCTCTGCGAGCCTCTGTGATCTGCAGTTGCCCATTAATACCTGTCTCTGCGTAGGTCTGAAAATTTGGACCTCATGATGGAGCCAGATGATGGGTCAGCGGATCATGAAAGATAATTACAATGTTACAAAACATTGCCATCCTTAGAGCTATTGATTAGTGCAGCATTAATGTGTAAGAACTGGTGTTTAGACACTTACCAACTTGCAGGATCCTATGTTGAATGGTGAAAGGGAAGAGTGAGGTGGAGGGAAATAAAGCCCATACAGTCATAATTAGTGAATGGTTCATTGTTTAGAGATTTATCATCTTTCAGTTGGACGTACCGTGTCCAGCGGATGTGCTTGATCAGGGAGTTAAAACCATGAGTCCAGTGGCTTTGGCACATATTCACAACATCTTTCAGTCTTTTCATTAGACCTGTTTTGGAAAGTTTGAGACCAGTTTACTCCTTACTGTCCACAATCATTAAATTTAGAAGAAAGGGGACAAGAAAGTCTCGCTAAAGGTATTTTCTTGCGTGGCTGGTGTATATGTGTGAGTCAAAGGGAAAGTAAATGAGTGCTGTTTTTATGAGTCCTTTTCTGTAGCACTTTGGTCCCATGGGTTTATATAACTTTGCAGTATAAACCACATCGAACACTCACAGTGAGTTGGACGAATAACGAAAACAAGAGGGGTCCTTGTAACTTCCATGTGAGCATTCTTAGCAAATCCATGTTCACTTCCCTGAGACATTTTAAATTTTAGCTGCCCAGTTGGAGAGCTCTTGAAAGAGCTGGCGCTATGACGCATTAATTGGCACACATATTGCTCAGGAGCATGTGTGTAGCGCTAACTTCAGTGTACTTTAATAGTTGTAATCATAGATTTGGTAGGATTAGGTGTGTTTGAGCTAGGAATAGGCAAGTGTTTGTCCTTTCTTTGCTCCTACATACCAAACATTTTCAGAAAGAGTTTGATAAGTTGGTTTAACCTCACAGTGAAATTGATGATCTTAACTCTGACCAAACTCTGAGTGCATTCAAAATCCTAAGTTAATTATTAGTTCAACAGACTCCACCAGTAATGTTCATGGCGTTCTCCCCTGGTATTTGTTAGTGCGTGTGTTTGCATTCTTGTCTAGGATGACAGATAAACCAGCTTTGCTTGCATGGAAAGCAGAATTGAAGAATGGCTTTGTGCACAGTGGGGAATGCGTAAACCACAGTGTCTGCAAATGTCCTCACTGGACCCCAGCGAGGTCTTTTGGGTCCCTGCAGTTTCAAAATGTAATGGTTTACATGCACAGCTGGTAGCACTGTGGGCCATCATTCATAGTTATATTTGATTTGAAGCAAGTCCACTTGCATGTCATGTTATTTATATATGGCTGTGCTTGGTTGGAGCCTTTGGTCTTTAAGGTATAATGATAATAATCTGTTGGTGAAACATTTATTATCATATAAAAAGCAAACAGATTTTACAGTGATCATAAATCTGATTCCTCATTTTCAGTAGTGTGGGGGTTAATAAAGATTTTATGAAATGCTTGAATTTATAATGAAAGCTCAGATGGATTTGAAAGTAAATCTTATTATTTTAGCTGATGTCTCATAATCTCAATAAAGAAAAACAGACTGATAGTGTCAGAAGAGAATATTCATCCGTGTCTCTTTTGAAATGCTGTATTGTATCACAGTGAAAAAGGACCTTGTAGAGGCTAATGTGAAAGTATTTAATTCAAATAGCATATAATAAGCTTTTGATTAGTAGCCCAGGCAAATTAGTGGTGCAGTTGTTTCAGCTTGGCCTTCTCTTTAGTGGTTGCAACTCTGTTGAATCGACTGAGTAAAGGAAAAGAGACTTTTGAACTTCCGTCTGTTGGTCCCACAGAACTTTGCTTATCGTACAAGAGAATTACCCTCTTGATGTTCAATCCACTGGTAAAAAAATAAAATAATGATACTGTTGTTTAAAAACCTTATCTTTGGTTATTATTAGAAAAAATTAAGAAAATACTCACTCAAACAGCATAACACAGGTATAAAATGACGCCATGCAACTTAAGAAGTAATATAATGTTTCTGTTTTTTTTGTTCATTTAAAAGAAGAGCACTATAATTCTCCTGTTTTTCTTCTTCACATCTTCCTTTCTCCTCCGTACTTCCCAAGTGCACTGGCTGTGGAGGAGACATGATAATACAAAGGAGGTTTAACTGAAAATGGCACAATTCAGAGACAGCGGTTTTATGTGGAAAAGGAGAGGCGTGCACTTGGTAAAACACATCCAACAACACTGGCGGTGACTTTGTTGGGGGCGAATATTTTCCATTAAGAAATTCATGAGCTTGTAAACAGCTCAGGTCCTGGGAAGCATAGTTACATCTGGGATGATAACCAGCCTGTTTGGAGAAATACCACTCATTTTGTTTTCATTGACATACCCTTTTCTGTTTTTCTGCACAAGAACAGCTCCCGGCTCACTTTGCACTAAGCCTGACACTAATCCTGTAGGAAACTCTGTAGAGGCTCCTGGCCCAGTATTCACCTCTGCTCCAACATTTTTACTTTAAAAAAAAAAAAAAACTCTTTCAGTAGATTATAGATTAAGTAATTGTTACTGTGTGTGTGTGTATGTGTGGGTGTGTGCATGTTCACGGCTGCCTTTCTTTCAGTGCTTAGCAACCTCTGTCTGCGTGTGAGCATGCAGGTGCGCACAGAGCAGTGTTCTTGTGAAGATGAGTCAGTACAAAGTCACTTTAGCTTTATGGAGGATGTTTGTAAACTTTAAAGGGCCACCTGTGAGCAGCCATAAAGCTGCCATTGTGCCAACCGTGTGTGAGCTGAGTCACATCATTTTGCCATGCTCCGCTCGCATTTCTCATGTCTTCTTCTTTGGCTCGGGCTCTTTGAGGTGACACTGCGACTGATGCTAACATTACAGTGAAAAAAATCCCCTCATCTGTGGATGACGTCTTCTTGGCTCACACGCAATAGATTTAAAGTTTGAAACATAAAATAAGCCCATTAGAATTTTGATTCAGGTGGAGAATTATTACCAAGGTCAGTGCTAATTAGACATACAGCTAAAAGTAGCAAAGGGGCCGGCATAAAATAAAGCAAATTAACACGAATAGTTGTCCATTAAAAAGCCTAAATAGGTCTTACCATGTCCTTATAGTCTGTACTGAAAGTGATTACTAACAAATGCCATGTTGGTCCATTAGAATATAGCTCTATAAAGCATGATAACACAAGGTCATACTCTGGATCCAAACCAAGTCTGCATTACAGAGTAATTACTTACTCTAGTGGATATTTTTATGCTATATTTTATTTCGTTTTTTTATACCTTTAATTGGGTGCAAAAGTCTGGCATTCATTTTCTGTTCCCCCATCGCCATGTGTGGTGCCAGAGGTTTTCAAGTTAACCTTCCTGGAAAGTATTGGTTATTTTGCTAAACATGAGGCCTGCTGTTACTCACTTTAGTGCCTCTCATACACTTTATTTGTATTCTGTGGAAAGTCTGGCTTTTATGATCGAGAATAAAGATGATTCTTGCAAAGATCCAATAGCAGAAGAAGGAGGTATAACAGCAAATGTGTAAGTGAGGAAATTAAAAGTAGCAGCACCTCAGCCTTTCTTGTGAAACAGTCAACATGTCAGTTAAATAACAAAGTATTACATTGTTATGTTTGAGAGCATTACTGATAAATTTGCGCAAATACCAAGAAGCTGTGAACGACTGCCCTCTCAGCACTCGGAATCATTAACACCAATTATTCGCATCTTGGGCAGGAAGCTGCGCAGCTTCCTGTTCACTTGACTGCATTTCCTCCTGTTGCTGTTACTGTATTGTTTATCCTGTGTTTCTTCCTCTACGAGTCTATCCATCATGAGCACTTCAAACGACTTGCCCTTCAGTCTGCACTCAATAGTCTTTCCCTTTCACACTTAAGTTGGTTCCCATGTGTTTGGAAAGCAGTTCAATCCTCACTTGCTCATACTGGGACTTATCAGCATCCCAGAGACTCGCTCTCCAGTCTTCCCAGGATGCACAGCTGCTTTTCTGCGCTCCACTTGCTGGAAAGTCTATTTTTGTGCAGATAATATTAGTTACATCCCCTGTTTACTCAATGCTGAAAACTGAACCATTGTATGTGGAGCAGTCAGGGTCCCTGGTGGCTCAGAGTCACAGTTACAGGCAGACAGTGTAAAGGGCGTAGGATTCCCTCAAAGATGAAGGATAACACTGCCCTACCTGCCCAGTGACTCGATGGATGTAGAGAGACTGCAGGGAAGGTATGAGATCTATGAGAAATATAAGGTGTTATGTCCTCTAAAATGATCAGAACTTCAAGATCAAGCCTTTTACTATTCTGACCGTCTTGTTGACTGAGCATGCAGTTGGTAAAAGCCAAAGGTATCAGTTGTATGATGGCACAATTCTTACAAAATGAGTTGGTTTTGAGGTTTTGTAATGACTAATAAGCATGTCAGTAAGTTTTGAATTTTAAAAAGTCAGCACTGCACAAAGTTTCATGTTATTGTTTCTGATTTGTTCCTTACTCATTCCCCGTAATCACACACCTATTTTGTGTACCTTTTTGTAAAGTGTATTTGTCCTGAATGCTGAAGTAAACAGCTCCATTTTGCTACGTTTAGCTCTAAAACACCATCAAAAAGCACTTAATAAAAATAAAAATTCCTGTAAAAATGAATTCTTAGATAAATAACAATGTAATGTAAATTATAAATTTAAATACAAAAACTGAATCTACATATTAAACCTAAATATAAATGTTACAATCTTAATCTTGATGTTCAATCTAAATCCTGAAGCACAAATTATACTTTTTACTGTGTGGCGTAAATTTTGTCATCTGGCCTCAAGGGTCCGCACGAACGAACTGTCCGCATCTTAAATCTACATCTAAATACTAAATGTTGAGTTTGGAACAATAAAGATATAACCAATAACACAGCCCGGATACACACACGTATTCACACGTTGGCACGTACATCTGTGTGGTGTTCGCAAACACAGGCAGATGACAAAGTCACCTGGACCCTCACTGCCACACTGATGGAGAAAGTAACATTTTGACTTAACAAAGCTCATTTGGACTGTTGATGGTGTCTGGGCCATGCTAAAGTCATAAGGGAGCTTCTCTTCAGATTGTTAAAAGTCCAGTGATTTAGCTGCAGGGTCTGTCTCAGTTGTTCATGGCAGTAGCAACAAACTCCACTACAGCAACACTATATTGGTCAGTAAGTTACATTGCCATCATACCCATGCTGCTGTACGTTTTCACGGTGGATAGATGTCAGCTACTGAGATTCTATCATGCATTTTAACTTCAAGAGGAAAATGTGTAATGTTTGTTGTTTGGATTGGTATAGGTGGCAATATGGAGCTGTTAATTTGAGCATTCACCACTTTAATTGGCACCTTATATACTACTACTGTAAAGAAAGTGTGGAAGTGATACAGTTTGGAGTTTACTTTATCTTAGTCAAACATTTCTTCCAAGAAAACCACAATGAGTTATTTGTAAGGTGGGAAATATCCTTCCCTGTTGCTGCTTTGTGACTCAACATGAATAAGGTGGAAGCGGTACGAAGCAACAGGGAACGGTGCTTTCCTCTGGGTTATGAGTGCAAAAGTTTGGTGTGTGTTCTTGTTGAGTCACAGATCCTTTTCCAAACCAAACTGGACTGAGGCCACATTACATCTTAAAACTGCTGTACAAATGAGATTCAAAGCGCTGGATCAATGCTTCCATTTTAAAGAATAAAACCAGCAACCTTTTATTAACCTGTCTGACATTAACTGGAGATTGTTGCTCCACCACCTTCTGCGCACTCAAGATCAACAACATCCTTTGTGATAGCTGAGGAACTGACTGCTTTCTTTGGCATCATGTCATACACCGGGAGATATTTTTAGGCCGTCCTGTATGAATTAGTGCAGTGTTCAGTGTTCTCTCTGTGGGGCAGTTCAGATCTACCTGATTCAAGGGTTGCTATTAGCCCTTCTAATAAAGGCCAGATTGTGGGAAAACTGGTAGTTAATGTGACCCGGCTGTGGCTTGCTGACAGACATTCCCACCAGCGGTGTAGGACAGAGGCTGCTCCATTTTCCTATCCACAGGAAAAATGCTATCAGCTCTCTCAGTGCTGCAGACTCTTTACTTGCATTATTTTCCCTTGAGAGATTTAATAGCCTTCTATCTTACTCTTGACATCAGCTGCGAGATTCAATGACTCCATTTTCAATATGGGTCCATTCACTGCTTCTGTGGCAGAATGTCAGGATACAAAAACCCAGTCATATGTCTACATACGCTGAAAGTGACTGTGACAAATGAGAATAGTGTTTTATCATGCAATTTATCTCCAAGGTCTCAGGTTTTTAGAGACCTATACTGCTATATATTACTTAGTGTCAAGTTTTTCAGCATCTATTTTAACTCCCCTACAGGGATATGATTTATAATTTCAGCTCAATCTTTAACTGTAATCTGATTGTATGAGGAAGGAGTATTGTTCCATGAAAAAGTGACAAACATGGTCCATCATGTTGTCCTCAAGAACATAATCATCGCCCTAAACTTCCTGACTTGTACATGTTGGCACTTGTTTGAGCTGTATATACCTGGACAGGCTCCTCAGGGTCTGGGTTTTATCTCACACTTGTAGTGTCTGATGTGGCTGCTTGGATTTCCGTTCTAACAGTGTTAAATAAAAACTGTATAGCAGCAGTTGTATCACCTAATTTTTAATATTACTTTGATTTTTCAGCCCATTTAGTTGTTTGTTATTATTTTTGGACAATGGATCAAATAACTACATGAACACACAGAATTTTCAGCTGACTCTGCAGTTCCTGTCAACTCTACACAGCATTTTAGCGTCTTTTAACCTTACTGTTTTGAATCACTTTCTCCACTTTCATCTGCATTATTTTCAGCAGCTGTTTTCAGCAAAAAAGCTCTGACCCCACTATGCGCTACCAGCACCAAATGGCAGAAGAGCCAGGTGTTTTTCTCAGGAGGGAAACCAAAACAGAGCTAAAAGGAGAGTGTATATTGGACTCACATCCATCAGGAGGCCAGAAACACAACTCCAAATAAGGCTAATGTTGCTCCATGTTTGCTGGATGTGTAAATTGGCAACTGTTTGCCGCAAAAACTTTATAAGGTGGTCATATGTCAGTTTTGTCAAAATACTCAATTAATACTGCTCTAAATATTTTAAGAAATGAGATTGCTTGAGCTAAAACAACTCAGCTAAAAGTACAAACATAGCTCGTTTGACTGGAAGGGCAACATGGTATCTTGACTGTAACCATTTCAATATAAATATCTAAGTAATAACCGTCCAAGCAAACGGAACTGAAATATACACAATGCTGTGTTTTCAACTTATTCTGCTGACCCCTAGAAGCAAAAAAAAATCTAGATTTTAGTTGTATTCTCTGCTGTGCATTGTACCTGCATTTCTTTTAACGACAGGGTGTTCTTTTTAAAAATGTCCAGAGTCTAATCTTTCAACATTACATTTTTATATTCATGTAACTTATCATAGTACTAAAAGTCAAATACATAGTGCTAGCATCTTGCTTGCAAAATGTGGGTGGTAAAAGGTTAATTGATAGACTCCATAGACCAGAATGAATAGCAGCTGCAAGACACTGTGGACTGGTATTTTGCATAATAGAGTTTGACTTTTTGGAACTAGAAAAGCTCTACCTTGTGTTCATTATGCTATGAACAATGATATTCTATGCAACTTTGCAAGTTCACACCCTGTATCTCCAAGGGTTGTCCTGAGGCATTGTGGGAAATAAAACTGATGTAGAAGTTGGCAAAAAAAGTGAAGATTTATCTTACAATAACTAAAAAATAACTTTTTTTGTGAGTTGAAACCAGTTGCACAATCTCCATTACTTCTGACTAGTTTTATGCCACTCTATGCAGCGTCTCACTCAAACGTCAGATCCTTCCCACCTAAATCACATTACAAAGC
The DNA here is from genome assembly GCF_020085105.1 of Siniperca chuatsi. Taxonomy (NCBI): domain Eukaryota; kingdom Metazoa; phylum Chordata; class Actinopteri; order Centrarchiformes; family Sinipercidae; genus Siniperca; species Siniperca chuatsi. The sequence goes on along the minus strand of NC_058046.1, from coordinate 14,624,771 downwards.
CTTTAATTGGCATCCAGCTTTGTACCCTAAAACTTCAGACACAACAGGAGCACGGTAGAACATGCTTGTCTCCATGGTCCTCTGTTAATGGAACAACCTTGTCTGCATGAGACCGTTTAATTCAAGCTGCTGCGTGATAATTTCTTCTGGGTCTGCTTGGTGCCAGGCCAGCAGGTGAGGACTACACAGCCAGAGCATCCTGCCCCATTATCCAGAGAGGACCTCGACTCTGGTTCCCACAACATTTTTTAAAATAATTTGGCTAATTTCTCAGAACGCTCTTCAAACACACAAGTATGGATTTTATTTGTTTTTGTGAAGAAACAGCCACATTTTCCAGTCTTTTTTCTGTTCAGAAAGAAAACATGCAGCTGTTACGTCTATTTGAATCTCAGTGAATATTAAGGGCTTTGTGGAAGTTCTGAGGAGCTGGGGGGGGGCTTAGAAACACAAGTTAAAATGGTTGCTTGTGCTTTAGAGCAAAGGGGCAAAACTGTATTTTATTCATCACACTCCTGTAAAATCCTCACTTTTTCAAAGATTAACTTTGCAGCTTTTCTGCAGCAGATGTACAAAAAGATGTAACAAAGGTCTCACAAACTCACCTCTCCACTAATACACGATACAGTATGTGCTGAACTAAGAGGAAGACAGAAAGTCACTGAACCTCATAAACATCACTCAGCTCACTGCCACAGTGCTGACGCTCTTTAGTGGAGCTGAGGCACAAGCATCCCTCACAGTGGGACAGTGTGCTCGAGGATAATCAGCTCAATAAAAGTACATCTGCCTTTCACGCTGCTGTATACTGGGACTGAACAGGGACACAATGTCCTGTTGTTTTTTTTATGTTTTGCTCCTCTTGACAAATAATTTCATGCTGGAGGACGAACATTAATCTATCCCTCTATACATGAGGACTTTCTCCTCAGGATGCTGGTCATTGCTGGGTTAGGGAATATAATTTATAAAGCACATTTCAATACAAGTGAACTCAACGTGCTTTGTATTAAAAGACATACACCGATATGTACAGCAGAACAGAATGAAAATAATACAAGAAATGTTTCAGCCACATCTTGTGGCCTTCATCAGCAGATGGAGACAGTGGTTACAGTCTTCCCCCAATATATGTTATCACGTGACTGAACCATCTCCATGACAACTGAGCAAACTTCACCCACTGACAAATGCCACGAGATGCTGGTGAAAGCTCCGGAAAATTTCCAGTATTGTGCTAAGAATTTTTGGTCAAACTGCTATTTCAGAAGTCACTAATGAACCTTTAAGCTCAAAACACAAGAAGACTTTTCTGCCATAGATCTGAACTATTCATGTGTAAAACTGTACAAGTGTTACTGGAGTGTCTTCAGGCTAAACAACATTAGTATAGTATCCATTCTCAGTTTGATAGTTCATAGTTTTTCAGTACTTACAAATATGATTTGTACTATCACAGGTTACATCATATTCATTTTTTGATACTACACTAATCTTGAATATTTGGAAGTGTTGAACAGGTCACAGAGAGCTGCAGTGTTACCACAGTCTGTTCAGGGTAATTACTTTTTATAGACTTCTCTTGCTTAGAGACTGGTGTTGAAAAGTGAAGATTCGGCCCCTACTGTGGGGGATTTACTTCCTCTATGTGTGTGTGTGTGTGTGTCTCTGTGTGTATGCGTGCTGTTTTGCCAAAAGACACTCTTCACTCTTCACTCTCATGTCTGTTGCTGCTTGCACAGCTGATTTCAATATACTGTACGTCTATGAATAAGAAAAGGAGAAAATGCCAAACACTGTAATTTGTCAACTAATTTTTACAATCAAGCCTATTTAAAGTTATTGAATTAGCTCTGGCCAGACACACTGTCTTGACACAGAAGAGAATCATTTTACTGAATTATTTTTGGAGAAAGGTTTCATTTAATGGAGAGTAATAACCAGCAGCATGCGAAGCTGCAGTTGATGGGAGGAAGAGCGAAAATGGCGTACAGAGACACTGTAGAAATGGGAAGCCAGAATGAAACTCCTGGAAGTTACTGACATGCAAATGAGTAAGAATAAATAAGAATGAAAATAAATGTTAAAAAAATAACCTGGCGCCCAAGGCTGCCAAAGTGCCACTTGATGTCTGAAAAAGTGTACGCCAATTTATTTTAGTAAACAAAATGTAATTTTTTACAAGGATATGTGTCAGGCAGCTGAGGTTGAAATGGCTGGATCTTTTCAGTCCCAAACATTTGTTTTTTCTCTGCCAGACTTGTCCACTTTGTTCACTGTGGTCCTGTGTGTCAGCTCTCCATATAATGGGTAATATAAACATCTGAGCACAAAGGCCCTCTCAGAGTGTTTAAAACAAGCTCAGTTATTTGATTATATAGCAGTAGACTAGATTATATAATTACACAACAGAAATGAGAAAGAACTTTTTGCTCTACTACTGTATATTTGCACTCCACAATAGTAATTCAGATGACACCACATAAGAAGTTCCAAGAGCTGGAACAATATTTTTGGGGTTTCCTGATTTTTGCAATGAAAAATATTTTAGTTCTCAGAAACTAATTTTATCCATGACAATACTGAACAAGTACATTTGGCAAGCATCTATTTATATGTTTTGCATTAAGCCCACTGCGGAAACTAACAATATTGGCTTCCCCAATTTAGTAAATTACATGGCAGAAAGTACAAGGTCTTAAATCTAAATTTGGTTGTTTTTGGCTTAGGTGAACATGTTTTGGCAGAACAAATTGTAATAGTTTGTTTTATGAATACAGTTTTTCAGGACACGGTGCCTTGGGAGCAGAGACGAGTAAAGTAAGCTCGAGCTGTGTGGGCAGCAACCTCAGGTTGGGACAAAAGGTCTGAATGTGCTCTTACGTGAACCAATCAAACCAGTGTATGAAGCTTCTCAGTCCATATGAACAGCTATATATTGATTGTGGTGTTAATCAACCAATATTTTTGTTTAATTCGTTGTAAGATATTGTCCTCACACAATTAGCAAAATAAATTGTATCTATAGTGATGTTAGTTTCCAAGACAACTAAACCAGACCATTGCTTTTTAGCCATGAATGACGATGTCGGTCTGTCGGCTGGTCCAAAATGTTGGTCATCACAGAGCCACCAGCATGGCTGTAGACTCTTAGTCTTCATAATCTATAATATAATCTATAATCTATAATCATGTGGGGGGAATGCCCTTTACCGTTCATCGGTAAAGGACATACAAAAGCCTTCCCAAAGCATGAATTAACAAAATAACCAACAGCAGAAGCAATGGGAATCTACAAAACAGTGAATAAAACAATTATTATGAAACAAGTGTTAAAGCGTAAAAAAACTCACCTTACAGTGATGCTAAATAGAAGATACGTACTTGGACACCCTCGCCAAGGACACCAGACTACAATCTTTCTCAAAGGGGGGTTAAACAGGTCTTACAGCTTGTCCTGCCACTAAACCCTTCTTACTGTCTGTAAAGGGAACATGCATACAAGTATGGACATTCCTTCAATCATAAAATCTGGGCAAACAAAGCAGGGTTTCTGGGATGCAAGCACAGTCTCTGGCCTTCTTGAAATGTTGTGGGCATAATCAATGAAAATAAAAGAAGATGTCTGCCTGATAAAACTACCATGAAAGCTGCAGCAGGTAAGCAAATGTTGCTGCCTGTCGTCTACAGTAGTGTTCATGAAGTCTATGACGTCTCTTTCTGATGTTTTGTTACTCTTTTGCATCGTAGCGGTATTATTCTCTGAACTAAGTCTTTCATCTTGACTTATGGCACAAGAAGATCCTGTCCTCCATTTCAACCAATTTGAAAATATTCTTTAGCTGACAGAAGCAGAAGGACGTTCATATTTCTTCCTGTCCATGGTAGAACAGTGCAGCGCCTCATGTCAGTGGTCTCCCCAGGCCTGTAAGTTGCACCTGACCGCTCCTGCCATCTGCCTGACCCCGTCTGTCTCCAGCTTGTCCTCTGGTCGGAGCAGCCCACCCTCTCCCTGCCCCAGCTCTGCATGCGAACAAGTCCGGATCTCGCCTGGGAGGAAGTGGAATGTTTTTACTGGGAAGTTTGGGATTAGACGACCATTGCAGGATTTTCATTCCATCTCTCGGTAGCTGCACTCCAAAGGAAGCCCCCTTTTTTTTCTTACATAAGTAAGCCATCGCCAATGTGGATTAATGAGCTTTATCCCATGCAGAAAAAGCAAACTTGACCGTGTGTCCAAAAATTGCAGTACAGAGTGTCCATGCAGTACAGAGTGTCCATGACTGAACTGCAGCAGGGTCTGGGAAGAAAGACTCCTCTTTTTGCTCCCGATTGATTAACTGCCATAAAACAATTTTGTAGTGACTTACGACACTTATCTAGTCACTGCTTGGAAGACTTTATCAATCAGTGAAATCTGATCTGCCAGTGTTTGTCTTTTTTTAGTCTGTATAACCGTGTTTCATTTCTGTTACAGATTTGGCTTGTCACTCAAGCTGTGGCACAGCTCGAGTCTACGTTGGTGTTGAATATGGAGGTGGGAACATCCCTGTGCAGATATTATCTCTAGTTCCCGAGGTTACTGGTATTATCCTACTGTGAAATATACCCCTGAGCTCATTCACGGCCCCCTTGTCATGCAGTGTGTCTCTGTATGAAGCGTGGAATACATGTGAATGTGTGACAGGGAGAGATGGACATTTCTTTTCCATGCAGGAGACCCCCAGGGGAACTTCCTGTATTTTTGGAACCCGGATGAGAAGCTGTTGATAACATGAGTGTGTGGGCGCCAGCAGGGAAGGTGACATTAGCGACAACTCAGAGGAAGAGGAAGTCAATCAGCACAGTGAGAGGCAGGAGGACAATAGCTATGTGGCATGAGAGGAAAGCCAAGTGGGGAAAGTGGGAGTAAACACACACACACACACACACACACACACAAGGTATCTCTGTCTGCAGGTCAGAGGGAATAAGGTGCTGTGTCTACACGTGCATGCATGTGTGCTCATTTGGGCATGGCGTGTGTCTGCGCATTTGAGTGCATTTGCATGTGTGTGCACGTCTGTGTGCACGCACGTGTGGGAGTGTGTGTGTGTGGGATCGCACAATTGTCTGTTTCGCACCTGGCCAGGCCAGTAGTGAGTCAGCAGTGGTGAGAGGTTGAGCTGTATTCCCTGTCACACAGCTCAAAGTTGTGTTAACCTTTAAGACAAAAGGCTGTGACGTGTGTGGGCTTCTGCTAATCCTGTGAGGAAAGCCATCTGAATGTCATGTATTCTTCTAGCTGCCATCAAAATCTGATTTAAAATGTGTGGTTGAGATCTCTGAGGAAACCATTCAGCAAGTCTAACTGAATTGTAAGGGCATTTTGGTCACTGCGAGTCTTCTGCAAAGTGTTGCTCTTACAACGCTCAAGTTCAGACTTTTCTCATTTGTACTTAGAGTAGACTACAGTTCATTTAGAGGGACCCACAGCACACAGGAAATCATTTAGTAGAAGCTTCTATTTCCAAAATCTGCCGCTGTTTGTCTTTTAGTAATTCAAGTTGAGGTATTTGTTACAGGACATATAGCTAGAAATGTAACAATAATGATGAGTGAGAATCATACTCATCTGCACATTTAACATCTCTCCTAACTTCTTTCTAACTTCTCTGTTCATTACTTTCTACAAGTCACAGTGTATAGTTAAAGGAAGATAAGACTGACAGTGTAAAAAAAATCTGGAGTTCTTCACAGATTTTGATAGTGTGTTAAAATATCTATTACCCTTGAATTCACTGTCTGGCCAACAGCCACTACAAAGCAAAACTACAATGAAAGAAGATCACTGGGGTTACAGTGTGTAGTGGCCACATTTATTTGTTTCATTAACCTTGTCAAAGCATATTTCACAGTACATATGAAAGAGAAAATCACTACAGGTCACTACAGTACGAGTTTTTGAATACAGAAAAGGAGCCATTCTAAAGTGTTCAACACAAAGAAAAGCACAAAAAACAAAAGGATGACATTTTCAGAAGGGAGATAACTTTTCTTTTGTCAATTTATTTTACATTTCCTAACCAAGCTAGCAGCATGGCTCTAGGGATGGCAGTGTTTAACAGTCAGTTGATTCACTTTGAGCCAAAGTGAAATATCTCAAAAACTATTGGATGGATTACCATGAAATGTTATACAGAAATTCATGGTCCCCTGACAATGTATCCTAATGACTTTGGTGGTCCTCTGACTTTTCCTCTAGTGTTATCATGCGGTTCACATTCATGAGTTTGAGTAAAATGTCTCAGCAACTGTTGGAATTTGGTTCAGACATTCACAACTCAGAATAAATTGTAATTCATTTTTCATCTAGCACTATCATCGAGTTAAAATTTAATTTGTCCAGTATTTTGGTTTATGACGAAATACCTGCAAAACGAATGACATTCCCATCAGTCAGTCTGTGCTTTGTGTTTAGTGCCAATTAACAAATGTTAGCATGTTGACACGCTGAACTAAGATGGCAAACATAAAATGTTGTACCTGCTAAACATTAACATTTTAACATTGTCATTGTGAGCATGTTAACATGCTGGTGTTAACATTTAGCTCAAAGCACCACTGTGCCTGAGTACAGAGCCACTAGCATGGCTGTAGGCTCAGAAAACATCACAGGTGACTCATCAAATCTGGCACAACAGAGTCATCTGAACAAACACATGTAGACAAACTCCTACGTTTATCCAGCTAAACACTGCAACTCACGCTGCTGCAAGGATGCAATGTAACTGTCCATCAGATGCAAAGCCAAAAGGATACCTATGCCGTATGGCATGATGCAGCGTCTTGATCACAGGGGCCAGAATGTCACAAGTTTTTCCCTGAAAGAATAAAGGCTGCAATGTGACGTGTGCTTTCCTGTCAAGTCGGTGACATCATTTGGGCTGGATAATCAACACTGGCAACAGCAGTAATTCTACACCTGAAAAAGCAGCCTTTCAAGCTGGCTGTGAACATGACAGCTTCTTTTTTTCTTTTTTCATGTGGGCATGCCGTTTCAGTCGAGTCAGTGGGGAGGAAGTGATAAAGTTGCAGTAAGATGACTACATCAAAAGCCTTTAACCTGCTCTAACAGAACGCGCAAGTGATGTACAAAGAGGAGCTGGGGTCAAAAAGAATGATTTAAAAGATGCGGCGGGTGAAAGATGAGCTTGATTTCTTGTTTAATGGTGACTAGTAGGGAGCAAAGTAAAGTCTGAAAACCCACAACACAGTGAATGTTGGCTACGTTTGCTTGTGTTTAGAGAGGCTTCTATGGAAACCTTCTAAATGGAGGTACTATAGGAGGGATGATTCACCAGTTTGGAGGTGATCATGGCATTAGGAGAGTTGTTAGGAACACTATCGGTAAAGAAACCCCTGCCCATGGGGTGAACTGTCACATATATCTTTAAATTCTTTTACTCAGACCACTAAATGGATATCCTGTGGGGAATCGGGGTGGTGAGTATTTAGATCCCCAAATTAAGAGAGTTCCTCGTGAGTATCTGGTCTCAAGTGTGTATTATAAATATATATACAATGAGGAACAAGCCAGAGTTACTTTCAGGCTAAACCTTAATTATCCTCTATAGTCAAATTCTGAACATTGGTGGTCATAATGGTGATGACAGACGATTATTAGGATATAGAGCCCTCTAATTTAACTGAGGGTGTGTCCAAACTGATCAGTAAGTGAATTATAAAGACATGTCTGACCTGTGGGTGTGTAGACATAGATGTTTGACAAAGATAGTGAAGTCCAGATGAGTAGAAAGTGGTAAAACGCCCAGAGTCACCTACTGTACTGCACACACAGCCCATAATTCCCAGCTACGCCCGTCATGTGCATGCCAAAGACAATCAGTCCCGAGCTGCTGCCATCGTGGCTGCTCACTCACAGGGTGAGAAAAGGTCCTGGCTTTGCTTGGCTTGAGGTAAGCAGCAGCATCATAAATTCAATTTTGAAATAACAGAATCCAGGATATCCTGTGGTTAACCACCAAGGAACAGATATCCGATTGTCTAACCAAAAGGAGAACCCACGCCTGTAATCCTGTCGGCTCTGATAGATGGAATATGGAAGTTTGAGTAGATTTTATGAAAACAAGAGTGACTCCAGATGCCCTTTGATGTGAGGAAAATCACTGATTTAGTTTGCAGAGTTGATTCTTGAAAGCATTTGTTTGGCAAGTTCGTACACTTGCACACTTTTATTTTGTAATACATCTCACAGCACTGTCAGTACAATACAAATGATTCGTGTGTGTCATGAAACCAGCCGCTGTTTGGATACCAGGTGAAACTTCAGCGGCGGTGCAGGCCCAGCCCCGACTACACAATGTAGACATCCTTAGAGATGGCCTGTGTTTACTGCCGGGTTGTCAGGGAGTCCTCACAGTCAGGCAATAAGGAAGGGGATTATTTGCTTTGGCTGTGGAAGAAGGCTCTAATCAGGTCACTGTGACATGCGGACACACTATTTGTCCTCCTCGCCACCCAACTCTCTCCATCCCTGCGTAGTTTCTGTTCACCTTTCAGCTCCTCACCTAGGGTCTTCCTGTTATGTTTTACAAACAGCTTTTCAGGTTGTAAAACATGTCTGAGTGAATGGTTTGCGGTGAATGGCAGCATGAATGACTACCAACTCGAATGACTGCTCAGTAATACACTTTTTATGTATTTGCTGTACATTAATCAGAACAAAATGGCTTAAAACTTCTGTCTTCATGCACACTCCAAAAACCTTTAACAAATGTCTCTCACACTAAAATCTTGACAGGCTCCATGTGTAATTGTTTTCTCTCTCATGTGCTCTTCCATTGTCTTCCCAGCGACCCAGCACATAAAAAAAGAGGGCAAGATAAAGTAGATCGCTCAGGTTGTGGGGGATTGTCATGTCTAATTGCCACATCATCTCCCTTATCTGATCTTGCAAGGCTGCTATTGTAATGAAACACCAGCGGAGATGAGCCAGGAAAGGTGAAGATTACACAGCATGAGCCATTCATGGCACAATCCATCCCTTCATTGCACTGGGTTTTCCACACTCTCAGTCCAGGAAGTATAGTGGGGCATGTGAGGGCTGGATGTGGGCTGGAGGAGGACGGCAGGATTGCTGAGGTAACCACTCTGATAAGTGATGCACCTCTGCACTGCATTGTGCATTGTGCTTTGACAAGACAACCCCGTTGTGAGGACGCACTGTAAAGATGCAACAAAGGCTGATTATGTTCTGAATGGGAAAGCTCAGGTTCCAGCCTGTCAATGATTTAGCGTGTCAGGAAGATTTCAGCAAGTGTGGATTTCACACCTCTTCAAATAACTATTATTAATGATGAATACATTATTTTATCAGGTCAGTTTTGTTTGTGACAAGGCTAAATCAGTGTCCTGCATGCCTTTGGTGCACTCAGATATTGCCCACAGCTTTTTAAAGGCAAACACTGTGAATCTTTATGCTGCCCTTTAGTGCCCTGCCATGGTTTCACAAGGTATTGCAGTATTTAATTTTTTCACATTTTTTGACAACTGAAAGTGTCTCTTAATTATTATTTTTGCTTTTAAAACTGAAAACTGATACCTGCTGCTACATTTTCAAATAACAGAAGACAAACCCTCTTTGTTATTTCTAAACTACATTTGAAATTAATCTCAAAATCACTTTCCCGAAAAGTAAGGGGGTTTTGCATTGACTTAAGTTATTTAATGTCCAAATGTGCTCTAGATACAGTATGTGGGTCTGGAGCAGATGTCTGATGCATTTTTTTATGTTCCAGTTGAGATTAAAGAAGGAATTAGCGGTTGAATTTAATGGAAAGTAACAGCAATGGTTTGAATTATGGTTTGGACTGAATGATGGGTATTGCTCATGTCTATTAAGCTGAGGTTTGTTTACGGACACAACAAAGCTACATGTAAGACAAGTGATGGAGGCCTCTCACTCTCATTCTGCCAAAAGGCATCCTTTTAATGACATATAAAATAGTGTGTTAAGTAATAAGAGGTGATTTACTGTCTGTTTTATGTGATGTAGTTGACACTCTACTGTGTGTTCTGAGTGATGACAGCTCACATCAGCTGTGGTGCTTCATTTCTTTGCTTGTCTCAGGCAGGAAGGCATTTTTTGTTTGGTCCCTCACAGTCTTAAGGAAAGTCATGATGCCAGAGCCACCGGTGCCCCTCTCTTCTAATGCTGTGGGTGCTCTGCTGATCATCTCCCCCTCTAAGTCCTGGCTCTGGTTACGAAGTTGTCGGGCACGGGAAGCAGGTACAGTGATGAAACGGCTGACGACATTGATGTGGTTTCCCCGCAAAGCCAACAGTTTTGTGACACATTGCTGAAAGGCCTGGTTTAGCCGCTTGCTGGCCTGCTGCTGGACAAAACTCTTAAGGGAGGGTTGCAAAGAGATGTCCTGGATCAGCTGCTTGTGAGCAGGTGGCATGTAGTTCCTCATGCGGGTTAGAAAGGCACCTACATAAGGGCAGTATCACAATAAGTTTTTCCCATTCCTCTCTGGCATAATCAATCAAAGGAAAACATTTGTCATCTTACCACTTTTTGCTTTATGTTTGACTCCCAAAAGTTCATCAAAGCAGTGCAGCAGACTGCTCTGTGCAGCGCTCCCACCTGAGTACTCCATTGGTTCTGTCTGGACCCCTTCATAAACCAGCCCCTTTGGCATACAGGGGTTGTCTTTCCACCTATGCATGTTTACGTGGACACAAACACACACACACATTTCAAAAACATGTTTCACTTTACAAATAAATGACTAATAAGTCAAATAAAAACAAAGAGTACCCAGACAGGTAGATCCTCATAATGCCATAGAAGACCGAAGGCTCCACATACACTTAAGAAAAAAAACATGAATTAAATATACTTGTTGATAGGCAAATAAATAATTTTAAGTTATGTTTGAGTGATTACCATGCATCAGTTTGAGTGCATCTGTCATGTCCTGTAATGACTGGCTGATGTCCTCCAGGGCTCTGGCCACAGCCTCAGTGTCACCACTCCTGACACCATTAATCACAATGGGAATGTTCTGCAACACAGGTCCAGTTACAATGGCTTTGTCTGAAATTTGCTCGATTTAATTGTCGTTTGAAGGGGACTTTTATAGTTTTCACTCAGATACTGAGATACGATTATTCCTTAGACTGTTTTTTCAGAAGTACATATGGCATGAATTGACTTATTTTTGAATATATGTTCACCCTCAGAGCAGGGACTGCTGCCAGCTCCACCAGAAGAGTAACCATAAAGAAACCTCGGACACTGTCTCCACCTGGGAGGCTGACCAGCAGCTCCAGGTTCCTGCATGATGCAAGTAAAACAATAACCATTGCACACATCAGATTATTATGGTACATTATGGTACCTTATGTGTAATAGACCAGAATTCAAGTGAAAATGCACTTACTCCATGTCAAAAGGCCTGGCACAGGGGACATAAAAATGAACATGAAAAAGAAAGAGAACAGATTTATACCTATCACTTGTTCAGGAGACAACTAAACCACATGCAAAAGATAACTGGCCTTACCCCTCTGGATCCTTCTTCCTCCAGTTAGCCAGTACAGCATCTGCATGGGTGAGAATTGGGGGAAGTCCTAAGCGCTGTGACACCTCCCAGTATGGGACGGCCAGGTTATGTGGCAGCATCTTAAAGGAAGATTATTGAAGATGGAAAGTAATTCATAGAAATTGTAGATTGTAGACCAACTGATAGCAGTCAGGGACATACATAGAGAAGGAAAAAGTCAATATGATAAAAAGAAAAATTGAATCGCACAACGATACCTCAACTGTGTTGTTCTCTCCCTCCTGCCAGGCGTAGCCCATGGTCATCACGCTGAGGGCCAGGTGGGCCAGCCTTAACTCCCGGTGTTTCTGCAGAAACTGGCTGCTCAGCAGTGGCATCTGGACAGATGGAGTATCAACACTGAACCACACCTCCATAAACATGGGAGTTGTCCTTGTCAGTTTATTGTCCTCACTTACCTTATTGATGTGGAAGCGCAACTCATGAGTGTGCACAAGCTCTGGGACTCGCAGGGCAATATCCATCCATGGCTGGTAGTAAGGTGGAAGCTCCTCCTTTGAAAGTCAAGTTGGAGCACCGTGTGCATCATAAGAAAATGTTGATGGCAAATGCAAATAAAACAGAACAGTGCACAGATGTGAAGGTGCAAAATGATGGAAAAATCTAAGACATTTTCATTTCGACTTTTAAGGCCTCTTACCTAAATTTGCATTTCATTGTTTTATGTTGCTACATGCACTGACCCTGGACTGGAGTGTTTAAATAAAATGGGAATAAAGTTCATTACACAAAGCAAACAGAAACAATGCCAAATTTTGACTTCCCTCAGTCAATCAATACCACCAGCCAGGGGTTCACAGTTTTATAACAGCTACACTATGAGCACCATTTTCATTTCATGTAAATTATATTTAGTTTCAGTTAAATGACTGCCTATGTAAGATTCAGTATGGCAATTTTTCACTTAAATTCATGTTTTGAATACCTTTCACTGAGACTGAGGTTCCCTGACAATCAGATATTTCATTATGACAGCTTGTGTATAAGGCAAAATGTAAAAACTGTAAAAAGTAAACTCATCCACTGGGCTTTTCTCTTACCAGAGGATCAGGGAGGATGAAGCCAAGCTCCTCAGAGACATGGTAGGAGTCCAGAGAGAAATGAGATTTGGAGGCAGATTCAGAAGCAGCCATAGAGAAAGTGACAGAAACCCACAGAAAGCAACGATCCTCTGACTATCAAGTGGTTCAAGAGACCCCAGACTGTCTGGATTCCAGCACAGAGTTCACTTTACAGCTATTGTCAACAATATTTACAATTGCTTACACAACACTTATCCCTCACTGCTATTGCACAACTCTAAGTTAAGTTTAGCAAATGAGTACCTATGCTTCACTTTGTGAATCATTAAGTAGAGGACGTTCACCGTTATCATGTCTTGTCATCATTTAACCAGCTCCTGTTGAATTATACTACTGTGCAGATGTATTCTTTTACTTTTCTCATGCATTATAAAAACATGTTAAGTATCAATTGTGTGTACAGTACATTATAAGACTGTAGATAAGATTTTCCACACCATGTATGTGAAATATTGCACTGTTAGATCAATACTTTTTCAATTTATCAGGCAGGTATGAATGTGAAACAATGCTGCATTTCTAAAAATAGAATTACATTAGTTTAGACAACTTCCTCATTCTTAAATTCAGCGAAAAGTGGCTGGAAGACCAAAAGATTGAAAAACAAAACTTGAATTCTGAGAACACAAGCGAAAACAAAATACCAAAGGTTATCTCCACATCCAGTCCTATGTCCTCCTCTCTGTCCACATACTGACTCCAAATTCAGAGTTTCATTTATGTCTCATTGTTATTATTATATATTTATCATTATTATATTATTTATAATTATGTTTTACTTACTTACGAATAAAAATATTTGTATTCATATTTTGATTCTGTTCTTACAAGCACTTTACAGTTACATCGCTTCCACATATCACAGTTATTTCTTTTGTCCTATTGACTGACTGCTTTAAAGTTAGTAGAAGACCATCACTAACAACACAATCACTACATGTTATCATATTATTATGTATTATATGTCGTAGTACAATCCATTGGTTCATTTTCCATTTATTTTTATTTTGAAGGAAATTGTTTCACCCTTTGCTCTGTTTTAATGTCTGCTTATCTTGTGGCTCAGTATTAAAGAGAGGATTAAGGAAATGTAGACTGTCAGCCTCACCTGGTGGAGCAGACTGAACATCGCAGGAGTTACAGTAAAACAGGCTATACATAAATATAAATGAAGAGTGAGTCAGTATCACTCCTGTATCCTCCAGAACAACACTGACATGCGGTGTCCACTTAGACAAGTAATTTAATAAAATATAAATGCAATAGGATATACATTTGTAAAAGCATTTTCACAGAAAAATGCATGTGTGAAACAAGTGCCAAACAAGCTTTGGCATTAATTTCTAAATTAATTTCTAAAATTTGCAAGTAGAAAGGTCAACTGTAATTTGATCCTCTTGATCCTGAAACAAAGTTAAGATGTACAAACAGTGGATTGCATTGTTAGACTGTCTAATGTAAATGACGTAGTTCAGGGCAACACAAAGTGATGGAGGTAAAAGATAAACCAAGAGAGAATGAGAATTTGATTTATTGTGGATTTAAGGCCTTTCATAAACTGCATCATCTGAGGCTGTGAGGACAGAGTTACTGAATCAAACTGGAGTGGAAATAACTATAACTATATATATTTTACACTGGAAACCTCCCACAGTCTGCGCACTATGGCTGTCAGAACTGCATTGCCCCAAAGTGCCAAACAATAACTAAACTGAATGCCAATAAGAGACACTGATGTGTGTTTCAACACTATTAAAGGCAAGAAATAAGCCATTCACCTAATCAACACTGTCCTACTAATTGTGTTAACTGATGGCTAATGTGTGATAACCATGAAAAAGCTGAATCTAATGCATACCATGTAGATTGAACTCAGTAAGTTGCTCAATAATTGTAAGGTGGCATTGACTGAGTTCTTTTCAGGTTTACTAAACACACATTTTTAGTACTATCACAAAAACAGAGATTTATAGTGACTTAATCAGTCTGAATTACCTTGTTGGTCTTAAATATGGAGTAAAAAGCTACAAGCACAGAAGCATTATTACCCAAAACAGTAATATGAGATTTTGGTAATATGCAAGAAATAACATTTAATGATAAAAGAGAATAATGTAACTGCCCTGTGATACTGTAATTTGGTGAGGAAAAGGATCCACTTATGGATGTTGATTACAATCTGTCGGCCAGTTTCATGTAATATATTTGAATCTATAATCAAAGATCTACTGCAGAACATCAAATGCTGTATTAAAGAGATGATGAACCCTGATGATGTCATCAGGGTTATCTCACCACTATTTTTTTAACAGAAAGGCAGCAGAATACTGGGGACATGGAGTTTGAAAGGCATTTACCAGACAGGGAGGGTCTAACAGAGGTGCTATTGTTTGCATCATGGGAAGTATGGGATTGATTATTTCTGGAACTTGACCTATAGGAATTAGAAGTCAAAATATCTTGGCCTCTGCTTAAATTTTTTACCATTCTTTCAAAAATCTGACACTGTAATATTTGTGTCAACTCCCCCAGCTTTATGTAAGTGCAATGCTAAATTACTGGAGTGAAAGAGCAACAAAACTAAAAAAAGGGCATCAATCAGATTTATATTATCTATGCTCATAATATTTTCATGTATTAGACATTTATATGTGCAAATTTACAATTATAAATAAACTGTTCTATATAATTCCACATTTAGTTATTGAATACTTTTCTCCAAACCCAGTCAGTGAGTCAAATGATAGAGTTTGTCTTGATCACTAGTGACAGATCAGAGGAACTCATGCAGAGTCATGGAGCCAAGGGAGTTAATTTGGTACAGCTGATTATTTATATAAAGCTCAACAGCTATGATGACTAATGCATTTTTTTTCTTTTTACAGTGCTCTTGAATGATACAATGATACATGGATCCAAACTTGTTTTTTGTGTGCCAGCCATCTGATTCCTTTTTTTAAATTGAATTTGTTTCATGTATCTGCCATACATGCAACCACTATGTGTGTATAGGCTATATACTGTATGCACAAATTCATTTCTCTGGATGAGCCCCACCTGTCCCAAGTGAACATCTAGACCCGCCCCTGGATACAAATGCTTAAGGGAGCTGATCGTTCATGTTGTAGTGCAATACTGTGCACGCTTTATTTAACCCAGCCTGAATGCATGATGGGTGTATAATGTATTTTATCACACTCACAACAACATAAACATACTGTGAACTGTGAAAATCCAGATTATTTTAAGGGGGAGGTTAAAAAATCATGTGTAGAACTGGAGGCCAGTCTATCTCGGCTGCTATGAGCTGTGGAATGAGATTTACTTTAAAGTGGATCAGTGTTTTGTAATGAATGGGTTTTTTTCGTCGGTGCGCCTGCCTATTATTAGCTACGGAGGCCTTACAGTAAGTGGAGGTGGTTCCATGACGGTCAGGGCTGCAGCTCTGCATCGCACCGACAGACTTCAGATCAGCGGTTGCATTTTTTAGCAATACAATCGGAATTATCGTACTGATCCAGAGGACCTTTCCTGAAACATCTGCGGTCGGCCGCCTGTTTTCAAGCCTCGTTCACCTTGCCAGGAAGATGAAGTTAAACACGAGCTGCCGTCAGGTGCAAGCCGCATCCGATGGAGCCCTGCTTATTGTCTCGTTCATCGACCAACCCCATGCAGCACTTCCTTATGTTGCGGTAAGAGGGAAATGACACATTTCCTGCAAGGGAATCAAACTGGTTTTATTTCCTAGTCGCTGGTTTTGCTATGAACAGTGAGCCACATAAGCAGGCTCAAGAGTCAGTGACGGGGTGTTACATAACGTGTAATGCAGCAGAGCCGCATGACTAGTGTCTCGGTGGTGGAGGGACTGTTCGGTCCTTCTGGTAGGATATGCACAATTTTATCATCTTTGTTGTGGATGATAACTGCGGCTGCAAGCTTGTTTAATGGTTATTTATGTAGGAGGATAGTCTGAAGGCGCGTGTGTGGGTTATTTACAATACCTGACCATATCAGAGAATGAGTAATTATTTCGGGAGTTGCGCAGTGTAGACTGTAAAAGGAAAGGGCATATGAATGAGAAATATTAGAGGCGGTTGTATCTCTATAGTGCACAGGCCCAGCTTAAGGTCAGACTGTTGTTGTCTTTGTATATATGCCTTAATGGAGGTGAGACCTAGGCTATAGGAATACAGATTGTGCAGTCAATGAAAGGCTGATTTTATGAATGGCTGCAAACAGCAAGTGACCGTTAAAAAAAAAGTCATAATAACCCGTTATAGTGATCTCTTCATAAGAACATAGCACTATCGGAGAATCTAAATATGAATGACTCCTCTGATCGAAGACTGCGATTGCCAGATGGAGGTCTGGTGTGTGAGCATGTTGACTGCTGTATGGATCATGGAGTCCATGGCATGACAGTGTTTGGGACCCCTGGACATTCAGCACACAGATTTTGATGTCCTGTGGCAGAAGTTAGAACTAAAATATGGCTGGACTACAACACTAGCATGACAGTAGCCTACCACCTTATTATTGGCATTTTTATATGCTGCTGCTGTTTTCTTTGATTAAGAAAAACAAACATTATCAGTGTAATAGATGGAGGATTGTCTGATATAGGCTGTGACACACAGAGACACAGGCTACAGTTCCCTTGGAAACCAGTCGAGCTACTTAATTCATCAGTCACCATTTTCAGGAGACAGAAATAGGTTTTACCTATTCCCTCCATTTCATTTAATGAAAGTGTATTTGTGGATGTCAGATTTCTAGTACTCACTGTTATGAATTAGGGCTGTGATGATTGAAGCTAAGCTTCAAGGTTAAGGTTATTTGGAATGTAATATAGGGATTGTAAACAGGGAAAGGTATTTTAGGCTTGCAGGTGGTTGAAGGGATTACAGAAATATCAGGATAGGATTGTATCAGCCTTTATTAACCCACAGTATACAAACTAAACTGTTTATTTTGAAATGGGTAATTGTTTTGAAACTGAATGTGCTTATCCCTTACAATTTAACTAAAGTGAAAATTGTCATATTATTTTGCTGTTCTGGGCGTGTTATAAACTCTGTGGACCCCCCCCCCCAAAAAATCGACTCCTTTTTGTTTGCTTGTCCTTTTAAAAATTTTTCTATATCAGGAACAAGGACAGGGAACTTGTGAATGGGCACAGGGAAGTCACGAGACCATCCATTGATAGCTCTGCAGGGAGAACGAGCAGTGCAGATGAGGTGTAGTCACAGTGTCTCCGTATTGATCCATGTTCCTGTACTGTTCAGGACAAGTTTAGGATTTCAGGTGCCGATGCAGCTTTTTGTGCTTCTTTGTATTTCGACAGGTCCCAGTTGACAGATTCTGATATGGACTATGAGAGGCCAAACGTTGAAACTATCAAGTGTGTGGTGGTAGGAGACAATGCCGTTGGAAAGACCCGCCTTATCTGCGCCCGGGCCTGCAATGCCACACTGACTCAGTACCAGCTACTGGCTACACATGTGCCCACAGTCTGGGCAATTGACCAATACAGAGTATGCCAGGAGGTGAGTATGCAATCACATAACCTTTTAAGATTACCTGCATGCTTTCAAAATGCTTTCTGGACACTCAACTAAACTAAATCTATACAAAAATAAAACACTAAACACACTAAATGTGCCTCATATGCACATTTAGCTGTAAGCATTCATTCATTCATATCCCTGAATATGTCATCTCTTATTAGGTCTTAGAGCGTTCCAGAGATGTGGTGGATGATGTCAGTGTGTCCCTTCGCCTCTGGGATACTTTTGGAGACCATCATAAGGACCGGCGTTTTGCATATGGCAGGTGGGATATTGTAAAATTCTACCAGCACCTGCTCCGGTGCAACCTGAGTTGAGAGAATGTGTCCTGTGGCTTCCCTTCAGGTCTGATGTGGTGGTACTGTGCTTCTCAATTGCCAACCCCAACTCTCTATACCATGTGAAGACCATGTGGTACCCTGAGATCAAGCACTTCTGCCCCCGTGCTCCTGTCATCTTGGTGGGCTGTCAGCTGGACCTGCGCTATGCAGACCTGGAGGCCGTGAACAGGGCACGGAGACCATTAGCTAGGTAGTTGGATTTATGTTTGAACGCAAGAATTAGACATTTTTATATGCAAGTCAGAGATTGTTTGAGATTTGTTTTAATTTTTCTCTTTTCTAGTGCCATAATTGCCTTTGATAAATTCTCTTAATTTTCAGACCCATTAAATCCAATGAGATTCTTCCTCCAGAGAGAGGCCGGGAGGTGGCCAAAGAGCTGGGAGTGCCATATTATGAAACCAGTGTTGTTGCTCAATTTGGAGTCAAGGACGTCTTTGATAATGCTATCCGAGCTGCGCTCATCTCACGCCGCCACCTGCAGTTTTGGAAATCACACCTCAGAAATGTCCAGCGGCCTCTCCTTCAGGCGCCCTTCTTGCCACCGAAACCTCCCCCTCCTATAATCACTGTGCCTCCTCCCCCAACCACCACAGAGGAGCATCCAGTCGGTCTTCTGGAGGACCCACACTGTGCTGATGTCATCCTGGTCCTGCAGGAGCGACAGAAAATCTTTGCACACAAGATATACTTGGCGACATCCTCTTCAAAGTTCTATGACCTCTTTATTATGGACACACAAAATGAGGAGACTGAAAGACCCACTCGTGGTCCTCTCTCTGGCCGAGAGCTGCTGATGCGTGCTGCTAGCTTTGATGTTTGCGAGAGCACCGATGATGGAGACAGGGCTAACCTGAGGGCCTGCACTAGTGATGGGACCCTGAAAGACTCTGAGGGGGGCCGACGGGGCAGAATGCTCTCCTCTTGGAGCCGAGCCTTCGTCAGCATCCAGGAGGAGCTGATAGATGACCCTGTGACGTACAGCCCCAGGCCCATGACTGTAGTGCACATGGACCATTCCATGCAGCTTGGCCCTTTCCGAGCAGTACTTCGCTACCTATACACAGGTCAGCTAGACGAGAATGAGAAAGAGCTAATGCACATTGCGCACATTGCTGAGCTGCTGGAGGTATTTGACCTGCGGATGATGGTGGCAAACATACTTAACAATGAAGCCTTCATGAACCAAGAAATCACCAAAGCCTTCCATGTACGGCGCACAAACAGAGTCAAGGAGTGCTTGGCCAAAGGCACCTTTTCTGGTTAGTGGAAATCATTAATCCATGTTTGTTCATGTGTTCTGCTTGAAATAGAGTGGATGCAGGTGTAAGTAAGGTGCTATCAGTGTCTCACCTCTGTATTGCAGATGTAGTATTCAAGCTAGATGATGGGACGATTATGGCCCACAAGCCTTTACTCATCTCTAGTTGTGACTGGATGGCAGCTATGTTTGGCGGGCCTTTTGTGGAGAGCTGCACCAAAGAGGTAAGTCACCCTACATCACAGTGGTTCATTGGGCTGTGAAATAAGACCAATACAGCTCAAGTACAGACCAAAGTCAGTACTGGGTAAAACCTTTATTCCACATTGTTCGTAATATAATATAATATAATATAATATAATATAATATAATATAATATAATAATAATCTTCATTTATAGAGCATTTTTCAAAATCCAAAGTGCTTCACAAAGGCAGCAAATTAAAACACACGAGTCATAAAACCTTCTAGGTTTTAAAAGAAAACAGATAAAAAACAAGAAAAACAAGTAAAAGACAGTTTAATGAAAATTAAAACTCAAGTAAAATCAGCAAAGGCTCTCCGATAAAAGTATGCTTTAAGAAGGGACTTTAAGATCACTGACTCAGCCAACCTGGTTTCCTCGGGCAGGCTGTTCCAGAGCCTCAGGGCCCTAACTGCAAATGCTCTGTTCCCTTTAGTTTTCAGCCGGGTCTCTGGAACAGACAAAAGACCTCTGCTCGAGGATCTCAAGGCACGTGCCAGCGCGTATTTCCAGTGGCATTGGCTTCATAATTTCCAGTGGCATTCTTATCGGCAGTCGATTTATAAAGCAGTAGCATTTAAAATGTAATTACTTTATAATTACACAAAGCACACTAGTGCAGCAAAGATCAATACATGTACTGACCTAAGCAGAGCAATGTACTGTGTGGTCTGTGTACAAAGTATAATTTAATTAGAGGATTGCAGGTCTGTTGTAATACAATTATGCTGGCTTCTGTGATCCAAACATACTGTAATTCTGTGAGCTCAGTGACGTTGTTTTTCTACCATAACAGAAAATAATACTACTAAAAGATAATACATGTAAGAAATGCAGGTAGATTGAGATTTAGATACTGTCATTTCAAATGACCAAAAATCATATGGCTCTTCAAAGCTATTTGAGATGATTATCAGCTTTAAGACACTGCAAGATGTTTTTCTTTTTTCTTTCTATTGTTGCTACAGCTAAAGCAGAACTGAAAAAGTAAATAACGGTTTTGAAAATAACTCGATTTTCTTACATCAAAAGTGAAAAGTAGATTTCTTCTCGTTTTTCTATTAAATGCAAAACAGCCCCTAAGTCGTGACTGTGTCACATGTTCCTGTTTCAAAGGTACTGTTTCCCAACACAACTCGCAGCTGTATGAGGGCTGTGCTGGAATATCTCTATACGGGGCGGTTTTGTTCTCGGACAGACCTGGATGCAATGGAGCTTATTGTTCTTGCCAATCGTCTTTGCCTCCCCCACCTGGTTGCCCTTACAGGTATTACATTTGGTATAGTTATTACCCTGTAAACCACAGGATTGTATTACACAAAGCCATTGTGTGTGTTTCCAAGTTAATGCCTACAGTGACATTTCTTTCAGAGCTCTACACAGTAACAGTACTGACAGAGGCAGCGATGATGGGAGCTGACATTGATGGAGATGTTCTGGTGTACTTGGATATGGCTCAGGTAGTGTGACCTGTCAATCATCAGTAAACAGGGACAACATTTAAAGCTCTTATATAATTTTTTGACAAATTGGAAAGGGCATTTCTCAGGGAGAACTGCTCTGGAGGCTGAAATAATCTTTATACCTAGTAGGTAGAGCCAAAGAAACACAGTTTTTCAGAGTGCAAGTCAGCTATTTGGCAAAATGAATGAATCTTTGGGGCACTGGGCATTTAGGATATAGGAGTCGGGCTCAGCACTTTAGTTCGTCTGGTTCAACTGTGTTTTTACTTCAGCTCTAACGGATTAGTGTCATATGCAAGGCAGGATTACCAACCAGGCAAAGACCCTCAGGGGACACATGTTCATTTTGTGTCAATTTGATTAATTGGTAATTACTTTGGTAATATTCACCACTAAAGTAAACCACAAAAATAAACTATACATTGAAATGGAAGGGGTTTAGTCGTTCCTGCATTTTTTAAACTAATCTTGAGGTCCTGTCTTATAGAGGAGCCCTGTGTTCGGGGGCCACCAGAGGGTTAATACAGCCCTGGTCATATGTAGCTACTTTGTCAAAATAAAATTACTTTGCTAAAGCTAACATGCTAATAGTAGTATTAAGGTTAAAGTACAAAGTACAGCTGAAACTGACAGTACAGTGCAAACCACAGCAATGAATTACTGCAGCTGAAGCTGATGTACATATGTTGAGCAAACTCTCACAAAATGTATACTATGGTAGGGCCACTGTAATCTTGTCAAATAAAAATAAAAGTTAATTAATGACCATGGCTTTTTAGCCCTGCCCATTCAGGTTTAGCTCAAATAATGAGGTGGCTGTTTCTAAAGCAACAGCAGAACCCTACAGCACCAATGTGTCATTTAGAGAAACAGTCCACAAATACAAAAATGAACAATAATGATTTTGTATGTTGACAGTTCCACGGTGCCCAACAGCTCACTGGCTGGTGTCTTCACCACATCTGCACCAACTACAACAGTGTCTGCCGCAAGTTTCCCCGAGACATGAAGGGCAAGTCTACAGGTAACACACATGTGATCTGGTAGCACACTAGCGACCTTTAATGCTCTCTCATTCATACTAAACACTAACCTGACAGACAATACGGCAACCACAGTACATGAAGACTTGTGTGCCTTGTGTGGCCATTAGGAACATAACAGCATGAAATAAAAACATGTTTAATAAGCTTTAAGGAAAGTCGGCCAATTTAAATGAAAATCTGTAAAAACAGATTAAGCTCTGTGGACCCATTCCACCTCAGTAAGAGCTATATTGAGTTTTGTAGCACTTCAGAAGCAAAACAATTGTTTCATTCTATAGTAAAGGACTCCTGAAATGAATTGTTACTACCTACGCTGTACTGGTTTGATCAATAATCCAAAAAGACGGTTCTATCACCTGGTTCTTAGGTTGCTCTTCTATAAAAAAAAAAGTATCATTGCACTATGTGGCCAGTCTATAGTGTTGCAAAATCAGTAATTACAGTAGGCCTATACAATAGCTTCTTAACTCACTTTTTCCTTTATGAATGCTGTTATTTTTGCTGTGATACATGATGGGATTTCAGGCTGTGTTTCTATAATAAAATATAATTTCAACCATTTATAGCAGTAGTAGTAAGATTTCCTGTATTGAATGTATTGCTAGCACAATTATTATTGTAAAAAATATGTGAATATCTCTTAAATCTGTTTCGTCCAACTTATATGTGCTGCAAATTGTTGTGATCATGTTGAAATGCAAAAACCATTGTGGGAATATGGACTATTGAAAATTGACTCTTGAAAATCCTACATAGCATTTTCAAATTCTTAAAACAGTTAATTCTGATGCAGAGAACCAAGAATACTTTGAGAAACATCGCTGGCCACCTGTGTGGTACCTGAAAGAGGATGACCACTACCAAAGAGCACGCAAAGAGCGCGACAAGGAGGACTACCTGTACCAGAGACGGCAATGTAAACGCAAGTGGCTCTTCTGGAACCTTCCTTCCTCCCCTAACTCAAACTCTTCCTCTGGCTCATCCGCTGTCATCTGACCAAGTGGTAAGGCCAGGTGGATCAGGTGGAGGTCAGTGTGGATGCGAGTTGTAAAAAGATACAATAGAAGATAAGCACTACTGGCTAGGTATGCCGCAGTTAGTCAGGCACACTGTTTCTCTTCCAGTTTGTTTGCCTCTGCAGTCAAACAACACTCCTCCAGGTTTGCAAGGTCAGCTCAATCTGGCGGTTAAAGTAATGAGTTTTGTTCCTTAGCTTTTTAGCTCGATGTACATGAGACTCAAACCTCAGTGATACGAAGCTCACTGACAAATGGCACAGTGTAACTGGCGCAAATAACAACTCATATCGATTGTCACATGTTCCACTACCTGAGTTTTAAGTTTTAAAAATAGGACTCTGCTGGCACAGAACTTTCCACCTATGATCAATACTATCATCAATTAACCTGAACTGATAACCAAGTGCTGCTTATCAGCTACAACAACCAGCAATTCAACACAGATCTTCTCAGTCTCAGAGATATAACACTTTGCCCTTAAGTGTTTGTACAATCTACCAAACTATGTGTACAGTATGATCTCATCAACAGGATGTAACAGTAGTATAGCCTGCCAGGAATAAGTTACTGAAGTCATTCACTCTAAACATGCTGATTATGATCATGTATGCATAAATGAAAATGCTGGCAAGTTTTTGCTCCTGTTTATTTTTGTACAGTCATTCTATTTTTGAATGTTTGTGCACAGCTTACACAGCTAAAAATGATGTGAGTCTGGACACACTCAGCATTTACGTATTGTGGTCGTATGATTTGTGGCCTCTTGTCACAAAAGGGCTTTAGTTTACATGAATGCGTTCAGTGTCCTGAGACACAAGAGATCCCAAATCAAGGAAAATATCTGTATTTTCTGTAAAATGCCAGCAAAAACAAAACCAGATCACTATTATTTCCTGTGTTGCTTGATGAGGCTTGTTAGCACACATGTTTCCTGAGTCCTTCAGTTTTACATTGAATGGTTCCATCAGATGGTTCACTGTCATCCCGGAAAGCAACACATAATGCATCTCAGAGCCAATAGCAGCATTTCCACAGCTGAAGTGACTACGTGTACATTACCATCCCTCTGTGACGGTGCGTTTGACGCATCTGTCACTGGTGGTGATTTGGCCTTTAGAAATGTATCTTATTTGATCAGAGGATGCCCCCTGACTGTCTGCAGTTGGCTGTGAAAGACTTGTACATGCAGGAGGCTTCCTCATGCCCTGGGTGAAGTCATCCATACTCTTCTACACACCTCGAGCACTTTCTGGACTCTTCTCCACAGAGACACACACAAGAACCTCCAGTAGCAGCATCCTGGTGATCGGCACTAAAGGCAATATGCTGTCATGACACGCTGCGGCAAATGTTAAAAAAGGAACTGAGGAGGATACAAGACCATGATATTTAAAATGTTTCAAAGAGCGTTGTGAAGAGGTTTAGATCAAATCATTTTTCTTGATTTGTTTTGCACACCTCACAGTATATGTTCAAGATTGTCATCTACTGAGTGATTGTAGGATGGATTTGTAAGCATGGTGCTCAGTGAAGATGGGCAGTATTGTAAATTGTACAAAATATCAGATGAACTGCAAGCAACTTGCATCACTCATGTGCAGTTACCTAATATTGTGCACTGCAGGCAGTGATCGTACAGTATTACTGAGTAATACATATACTGAATATAGACTTGACTTATCCGACTTGCATTTAGTTACTGTGCAGCTACAAACTGTTGTTGAAAATAACCGAATACTCATTGTGCTGACCTCCAGTTACATCTGGAATATACTGTAGTATACACGCAAATTAGAGGCATTTCAAACAAACAGTTGACTAATAGCAAAATAGGATTACAGTGCAAAGTAAAGTACACACATGTTTATATAAATTACATTATAAAGACGTATGGTACATCCATAAAACACACCATTGTTATCAAAAAAGTAAAATTCTGATTGCAGCATTTGCTTTTGCAGCATATGTTAAAGAAAGACTTGCTTTAATCGTGCATATGATTGGTTTTACTTTTCCATACAGTTTTTGACTAGATAGATATTTAGAGCCCAACAAAGAGCTTTAAACGATTAAGTAGTATCAGTCAATTCAAAGACAAAAACAGTTTCTTGCTTGTATTAACTCCTGACCTAATGACTACACTGCATGAACAGGGCTCGCCAAAATAGAATAATAAAATAAAATTGTAAAATAAAGTTTATTCATTGTCATTTAAAGTGTAAGTTATAGATTAGTGGTAGTGCTGGTGCTCTAAGCAGTAGCTTTAAATTGTTCTCAATTGTCTATTGCTGAGTAAACACAAGAACTGTCATTTTTGAATATCTTAAGTGATCAAATCTTTTGGCACACATGGTCAGACATTAAGCAGAGGGATGAGCCTCCAGGAGTATTGTACTCTTTTAGAGCCAGCTTTATCCTAATTCAGGATGTTTTCATTTATTAGACCATCTGACTAATTAATTATGCCCAGTTTTCACACAAAGTACAGTTTATTGTAATAGTTTAAAATCAGGACGGTCTATATTGTTATAATTTGCCTTGGTGGTGTGCTTGATAAAGTTCATAGACATGCATTTCATTCCTCAGTGCATTTCATTCCTCAGTTAATCTTTATTCTGATGTTTTGCATCAACACCTCATGCCTTAATGTACAGTGTAGTGTATGGTATTGAATGTAAAGTAGTGTTACTGTGGTTACTAGTTTGTTTGCTATATGTTCAGTTACCATGGTGCTCTCTAGGTTGTGTGTGTATTTGTAAATGTACATAATCCATCATTTGGATGTAAAGCAATCGATGTATGATTCAGCGAGTTCGATGAGTGTGCTTTAGTTTGAACCCTGCATAGGGTTTATGTTATTTTATAGTCAGTAAACACAAAACTAATTAAAGGCCACACTAGACTAACATAATGACAAACCATCAATTTGTGACATTAACCATGAAATGAATGCAGGGATTTCAAATTAGTTTCATTATTTTAAAGTTGTTTTATGCTAATGAGCTCCAATTTTGGAGTCTGCATACTTGCTGAAAAATGCTGAAATAGCGTGGCCATTGGAAGTTAGATTGTAACTCAGACATGTAAATATAAATTGTGTGATGACTTTCAGACTTGGCATAGCAATTGATACAAGCTATTGCGTAGTTTAACATAGATACTGTTTTTGTACTATGCATACTGAAATGTCTGACTTTGAAACTACAAACTTGCACTGCTTTGTAGCACCAGGTTCAAATTGCATTAGAGGGTACAGCAACATCATTAGATATGTAGGCTAGACAACATCAGGTAAAAAAAAAGGATTAGATCATAAATTTTTTTAAAAAGTTGTCACTGGGGCCCTTTTCCATGTTTGGGTGCTAATATCACCGCTGCAGAGAAGCACAAACCAAAGGGAGCTTTAGCAGCACCAGGAATATATTATATATGCTGCACAATCACTACTGCATAGTTTAAGAGGCCTTGTTCAGAAATGGTTGAAAAGTAAATAAAGAAAAAAACATAAATCAAAAGAAAAAAAACTTGAATGTTTTCTCAGTGTTCAAAGCCTAGATGACATTTTCCTTAGTCATCAGGTATTTTTGTTGTCAAGAGCTGTTTTTATTGTTTGGGAGCTGTAAATCTGAAATTCTGTAGCATGTGTTCTTGAAAATGTGTAAATAGTATTTACTAAATAAAAAAGGAGCGACATGTGCAGTTTGGGTATTGCGCCAGTCTTTTTTTAAAAACCCTGTTAGTAATGTCATATGAAACTTTTGCAGCCTCATAGGTCAGAAGGATCGTGCACTCACTGCGCAGAGGCGGCAGCAACAACTGCGCCTGAACCAGAAGAAGAAACCTGCAGCAAAACACAAGTGGACAACTTCTGAGAGATGGTAATGTTAATCACAGATGAACATAGCTGCAGTGTGTTTGCAGTGATATTTAATGTCTGTTCGCTCCGTGTCGACACGTAAAGTATGATGCACTGCATAAATATAAACAAGCTAAAACAAGTGAAGGCTAACTTTGAGCTAATATTTTACTGCAAACCAAATTACCTCTAAAATGTTATTCACGAGTCAAGTGAGAGTCATGTGTCATTTTTAATATAACTATAGATAAGTTTGTTATCAGGAAATAAATAACTGCACGTACAGACACCAAAGGGCGCTGTGTGTCCATCTCTCTTGTGGCAGGATGATGTACCCAAATGTAGCTATTAAGTTTAAATATAGTCACGCATTAGCAGCACGTAAGACATTTTTTATGATCTCTCCAGCTGAAGCAGAATTGACACATTTAAATATTGTGATTTACAGTAACATTGAGTGTAACGAGAAATACCAATTATTACAAATGTTTTTAAGTAAATTAAGAATATTCTTATCATGTGCAGTGTAATAGTGCTGCTGATGTGTCAGACTAGTCCAACAGGTATAGGCAGTGTCAAGTGTCTACATAAGCTCAGGCTGGCGACTGCACAGCAGGCGAACCTGAGTTAACAGAAGACATATTGACATTTTGAGTAATTATTCAAGGAAAAATGCCTCTGAAATGTGAAGCTTTGTCTTATATGATATTACACTCAATATCATTAGGTTTGGAATTGTTGTTACGACTAAACAATATTTTAAATAGTTTAAAGTCTTTTGTTCTGGAGATTTGCATCTGGCATTTTAAACTATTTTGACATTTTATAGACTAAGTGATTAATGGACATTAATTAATGGACAAGTATTTGGCAGATTGTCAATAAAGAAAGTAATTGTTAGTTGCAGGCCTACTTAAAGCTGTAGTAAGGAGCACCTCAGTTACAGTTACTTTCCACCACTGGCAAACACAATGTTATGTACTTTTCAAGAGCTATACTGCTTAACAGATGAATGGCATGTAACTGAAACTGCTACTGAACTGTCATTTATTAGAAATGAAAGCACGGACAGGCCTCCTTTGACCCTGACAGTCAGAACATAACTGGCTATTTCAGTCAGACTATATTGCTTGGCAAAAGAACAATGCTATCTAAATGAACACTGCTGTTCTACAGGCTGTGCCGGCAGCGTTTCTGGTGTTATGTGTTTTGGGGTTTTACCATGTGGAAGCAGCACCAGACACACTGAGCTCTCTGGATTCTTCTTTCTGTCAGTAAGTAGCATATAATGCCTCACAGAGCTGTTTTAAAGGTAAACACATAATAAACATAGCAAACACAGAAGAATCTGAACTGAAGCTTCATTTGCTCACTCAATGTTGCACTTAAGCACTATTTGTTCATGGCAGAATTGGAAAAGTGTGTAGAGTGAGTTTTATCTTTTATCTCTCTTCAATAAAGTGGTGGACTAGAGGCAATCTATCCAGGACTGGACATTGACAAATGCCTCATAATTTCAAAGGCTCTGAAACTCAGAGAAAAGGTCAGCACAGTTTGGGAAGCCCCTCAGATTTACTTCTCTGGAGCACACAAGGTAAGAGGTGTATGTGTGTGTGTGTGTGTGTGTGTGTCAGTGTGTTTATGTTGTTGGGGGAGGGGGATTGTCAGAGTAATTAAATAGTTCTAGTAGGACTGCATTTACGTGTAATGATTATAATTCCACCACTGCAGGTTATTGAACATTACCCACTTTTTCTCATTAAATAGTAGACTGAACACAAATACTTTACATATTCTAAACTGATATCCATCGGCACTTTGAATACTAAAGCTACGTATGGTAGATTTTAGTCCTCATCTCTTTGTGTCTGCTTATCGTTGCCTTCTCTCTTAAACAGAAGCATATTCCTCATACCTCAGACAAAGGGGTCTGAATTATGTTTTTTGTGGGTTTCTTGGAACATTTTTGACATTGTACTGTGTGTGAAATTTTGTCTTTGTGTAGTTATTTGGCAAACATGGACATGCTTATTTTTAACACTAGAGTGCAGTAATGGACAAGCTGCATCTCTACCTCAACAGAACAGGCTTTAAGTTATTGTCACAAGAAACAAAAGGTTCACAACATCTTGAAAAAATATAAGCATGAAATAATAGGCTGTTCTCCAGTTTTGAGGTTCTGTGCCACCCTCTCTTATCCACATTACCTGTACTGATTGCTGATACTCTATAGAAATCTTTGTCACCAGAGGGTGGTGCTAGCACATCATGGTTGTTCCATGAACAATAGGTAATGTCCTATATGCAGTTTATACTATGCAGAATGTCAGATACCATAAATTGTAAAGTAGATAATACTGTCATGGACTTTCTTATTTCAGTCACTGATTTTGACGGGTAAATGCTCAAATCTCTGTTTCATACTAGTGAAGCTACAAACAAGAAATCGCCATCTTCAGTTAGGTGTCATTACAGTTATCATATTCAATTTCAGCAGCCAGCACACAAAGCTGTGCATGCTTTAGAGGACCAACAGTATTCTTTAGTGGTAAGCCATGTTTAATAAAAAAAATAAATGATTTATGTAAAGACTCAAACCACGGCCCTAAGACTAAAATAGATTACTTTATATACCTATAGGATTAGGCTGTAATGCAGTAAAACTCCAGTTTATAGCTTGAGTGTTTTGTTACAATATTCAATGCATTCATGCTATGCTTGTGTTAAATATGATAAGATAAACATTTGCAGTGTCAGAATGATATTTGCTGATGATTAAACAAAGAAAATGCTTCTGAGAAGAGAAATACATTGACATTACAGCCCCTAAATAACTTCCATACCGCATAAACTGAAAAAAACAAAGTTGAAAAATGGGTCGACTGTACATGAAGTAAGGCTTAAATGACGTGTAGTATGTTCCTCTTAAAATACTAACTCTTGTCATGCCGGATATAAAATTATCACAGAGAGTCATTCAGATGATCTGTGTAGTATTCATTTATTTATATGTGTATTTTTCAGTGGGTCATGTTCAGTGTAGTTTTATTGTTGAATGACAAATTGAAAGAGATATAGTTCCCAATCCACAGAACTGCTGTTGAAGATGACAATGAAATTACATCAGGCGCACAACAAATCCTATATCTGTAAATTGAAAACTTAAATTGAAAGCCACCTCGATTTTGGAGGTAGTTTATGAATTCCAGAGCTAAGCAGTCTAGCTTGAACATGATCTATTGCCCTTCTCTTGCCCAAACTCCATTTGATCTATGGTCGTATTATCTATAATGCTGTCTTACATGATTCTCTTTTATTGCCAGAATCAGTGTCAGACAGCAAAACAGATTACATGTTGGATTAAATCAATACAAACTTTATTTACTGGGCGCTGAAATGTGATTCTCCATTTCTCCTGACACTTAAGTAAACACGCACTATTGAAGGATCAGATTGGTGACTGTGGTTCTGTGGTTGGTCTACTAGTCCACCACGCTTTCTGTCACAGCGCCATGCTGCCAGCACTGCTGCTATTCTCTGCCACTCAGCCCTTGTACCCAGTAGTATGAATACAAAATAGTGGCCGCTCATGCTCAAATCCACCCACTGCAACACCCACTTCATTACTGGGACAGGATGCATGCCTGCTGAGTAATTGTAATGGAGCGCAATGGGCAGTAGTCCCATAAACCCGCCTCTAAATAGGTGCTCATAACCAAAAACAAAAGCAAGGGGCCACAAAAACTGCAGATTTTTGTGTTCAAACTTCAGAGTAACAATTCACCACTTGAACTTATGTGTTAGCAAAACTTGGCTTGTGTGTTAATGAAGCATTTTTAGAAATCCTAATTACACTCAGAATCCTCAAAAGCATCTACAGTTTGAAGCAAGTGGGATGTGTATTGGCTAATGGGACTAAACTATAACAACGTGACTTGGTTACAGTTACTCTCATAAATAAAGTTAGTGCAAAGTGGTAATAAAGATTGGAAATTAAACAGACCTGACCATATTCTTTCATGGGAACATGTTTAGAAATGAAAGTAATAAGATTGATGTACAGATTGCAGATTTTAAATGGACTTTCCTTCACTTAGTTTTCTGAATAACCTCTGAACAACTGTAGAAAATGAAACTTTCATTTCCCGTTGAAGGTTTGAAATACTGTACCGTTACTGTACAATATAGACTAAGAAAGGTTTTGCACTTAAGGATAAAGCTGGTGTTCAAAGGGGAATGCCTAATATAAGTCTGATTAGGATTTAGTTATGCTAAATGTTAAACACCAGTAAACTATCTGAAACACCAATTAAATGTGTTATACCCAAGCAGAGCTGCAAATGATCACTATCATTTAGTTAAAATGAAACTTATAGCTTTTCTTGACTGTAGTTGTAATATTCAAAATGACATAGCACAGCGACTTCATTATAAGTGTCTTTGTAGAAATTAAAGTCAATACTTGAGTCAAAAAACCTTGCGTCTTGCTCCAGTCTCACACCCTGATGCATTTTCTTGGGAACCAGAAGTATCTGTTAACTTCAGTGTAATCAAGACTAATTGTTAAAACAATCACAATGACGCTCGAATATGCTAATTCAAAAGTGGCCTGTTTTTGTAAACTACTGTCATATTTGACATATAAACTGTAGAAATTATTCCTGACACCGCTACATAGTAATGATCCCAATTAGTATTTGACCTCTTGGAGTGAGATTTAGATTAGAAAAGTAGCTTTCACCATTGTAAATGAAATGCTTAGTGGGTATAACATGAGAGCCAATGCAGTGCTGTCATGACATTGTTCCTGGTTTTCCAAACCAATTTTTATATTTATATTTACTTTATATTTACACTGACGCTTTGCTGTATAAAGTGTTTTTGAAGACACTTCTAGAGGTGAGGAGGCAAAGCTGCAATTGGATCCAACTTATTCTAGATTCACAAGATAAATATCTTTAGCTAGAAACCAACTGTTACAATCAAGTTCTTGTGTTGTTATAAATTGGGTCTCAGAGGTCAGGAAGTCAGCTCACTGTTGAATCATATTAATACAAATTTTCACAAAAATTTTCACTTTTGGTAAAATCCCGATACCTGTACAAAAGATCATTTTGTATGTTAGACTGCAACAACCTTAGCATTGACTATTAATTGTTTAATAAAGATGCAGATTAATTATGGACTGCTGAAAGTAGTTTCTAAATGTCGAAAGGATGTATCAACACCTTGTCCTGTTTCAAAACTAGACTCTTGGTGTCTCAAAATGCCAAAAGGCTTTTAGGATTATTTTTCCACAGAAAGGAAGAGGAATGAGCTTTTCATGTTGATAGAGGCTCTTTGGAAAACCAGCAAACTTGGCCAAAGGACAGAAAACTTGTCAGATAAAGCTTTGCCTGCAGAAAAGAATAAAAGAATAGTGAAAATTAAGAAGACTCCAAAAATAACCAAAGACCTCTGAACTAGAAAGGATTAAAAAGCTCTGTATATATTTGGCTACATGGCAGCTCATCCAGGTGTGCTTTTGGCACAACCAAAGAATGTTAAAGTGAGTTTCCACCTTCTTAGAACATCGTAAACCTTGTGTTTGATCGAGCTTTTAATATTAGCCTGAATAAATTTGATTTGAACTTTTTTTTTTAACTTAATGCTTAATAATGCGTACAGTGTATCTTGGCTATACAGTTGAGATATTTACCACTAATGCACACATTTCTCCTGGTTACATTTCCCTGGACGGTAGTGCAGCATTTAACAAAATTAAGTCACCTCAATGAAAAGTGATGTCTTTCTTTTTTTTAAATAAACTAACTAATTAACTCATGTCATAGAAAAGGTTTCAGTCATAGTCATCTGGACACTGTTTTCAGAATCAAGACGTTTCGGCTCCCATCCGGAAGTCATTCTCAATTGTGAAAAAATGGGACGGGAATTAGAAATTTAAGCAACTCTGTGTGTGGCAGGGCTTATGTAACACAGAGTAGCTTAAATTTCTAATTCCCGTCCCATTTTTTCACAATTGAGAATGACTTCCGGATGGGAGCCGAAACGTCTTGATTCTGAAAACAGTGTCCAGATGACTACGACTGAAACCTTTTCGATGATAGAACACTCCTGGACGAATGAGGGACTGCACCGTCTAATTAACTCATGTGCATCCATGAGAGCATTCTTACCGTATATTTGATTTCTCAGCTGAGATCACTGACACACATTCTTTAAAATAATTACGAGTCTTTATTTTGATCCAAGCATGGTCATCTGTCCTCGATGTGGTCGGTGTAAACAACACAGGCCACAGGAGCTATCTTTACCTCATAGTTACTCCAAAAGTGGAGACAGTTTTGGAGTTGTTGTTTTCTCCTTTTTTTCAGTAAGGACCATAGCCACAGGGCACATTCTTAGACATGGGGATTCAAAGCCTTGTTTTTGGGTAGACATTTCTTGCATCTGGTGGATGGAATGAGGGTTTAAACCATTACTGCGATTAGAGCTGCCTCACTATGATCTCTTGAGCTTGCTTACTGCTGCTAATAGCTGTTTCCTCTCTATTTCCCTCTATCTTTTTCTTTTTCGCTTTCTCTCTCTCTGTGAATGATTTTTATGCTTTGCTAAAACATGTGGGGGCGTTGAGAGAGGATTTAAATGCAACGATCCCCCTCCTCTTTTTTTTTTTGGTGAATCTCAGCGTTCTTTTCTGCAAGCCTCTGATGACGACAGGGCAGCTTTAAGCCTGGCAGTGCCCACGGCAGGCTGCCGTCTCAGCGCTGCCCACTCTCCTCTGTGTTGGCATGCTGAAGAAAGCGAGGGTGGGGTTCCTCTTTAGCAGACCCTGTCATTCCTAGGAAAGCCTACATGTCCACCCATGCAGGATTCCTGATAGGTCTTCATGTTGGGGATGTGAGAGCGCAAAGATAGGTATTTTGTTTTCAGTAGGCGATGGTCTTCATTCAGCGAAGAGTCAAGAATGTATATTTAGATAAAGAGACAAGGCACTTCCTTGAGCCTTCATATGACAGCGAGGGTCAACAAGTGAAACATGTTCTGTAATATCCATCTAATTGCATATTCAGTGTCATCAGGTGGGTGTTTTTGGCTCTGCTGGATT
Source organism: Siniperca chuatsi (assembly GCF_020085105.1). Taxonomy (NCBI): domain Eukaryota; kingdom Metazoa; phylum Chordata; class Actinopteri; order Centrarchiformes; family Sinipercidae; genus Siniperca; species Siniperca chuatsi. The sequence continues at coordinate 14,590,151 of NC_058046.1, read as the reverse complement.
AAATCAGCGTGTTTGGCCGAGATTCAGGGAGTTTATTTCCTTAGCTAATGTTCCCCTTTGTCATTATAACACCCTGTTAAGCTGACCTGTGTCCTGCTCCATTCAGTCCTTGCCCATTACTACACAACATATATGATTCATGCAAGCTTCTGAAGAGGAAAGAATTACAACCTTCTGCTACCGGGAGCACTGGATTGATTATGCATATTCAGTGGAATCAAGAGAGGCAATAAACCTCCTAAGCCACCATTCCATACAGAAGAAAAGGAATTTACACCTTGTGAAGCATGTCTGTGGCACGCGGACCATTACAGGTGCAAGCAGAATTACTCATACAGGCTGTTGCGTCGCAAGGTTTCAGTTTTGCCCTCAGTTGGCAGGACAGAGGGCAAAAGGATATGTGCAAATGTCTCTCATGCATAAGGGAGATTTTCTTATTTCTCTCACCTCCTTTTCCTGTTTTCTTCTCTCCTCCACTCACCCATGCGTTCACTTATATACTGACAGTCTCTTTTATTTTTTGAAGCTACCCTTTTGTACCCTGTTGTCGCAGTAGTATGGTATTCCTTCACCTTACATTTGGTCTAAGAGCGTAGGCAGCAATGCTTTTACTCTGTGGCTGTGAGTAAAATATGATTTCAATTACCATGAAAATGTATTGTATTATCAATGGGAGGATAAGAACAGATTAAGGATGCTCTGGGATGCTCTTACTGATGACAATGGTCAGGTTTCTATGCAAGCAGCGGTATTGGAGAAAATGAAAATGATTCACCGTTTGACAAAAGCCACAAGGAAAGGAGGTTATTCAACATCAACGTAAAGCCAATTCAACAGACCCTGATATGTTTAAGATGAGGTTATTTGCTTCAATACATACGTACTTTTTTAGAATCGATAGAGAGGTCTTTATTATACACTGCAAACTAACAAAGCAATAAAAATGCACCCATCCATTGCTGAAAGAACAGTTCATTTCCACATGTTGGAATCGTGTGCAAATTTCCAACATGAGGCCAAGAAATAATAATTATGAAATTCATTAATTAGATCCAAATTTTGCGAACAAGCTTCAGAACAGAGGCAATAGCAAAGAGAAGCAGCGGGTCTTTAATAAAAATACCACCTGAACCTGTGCTCCCTGATTATTATTCAGTATTCACACAGAAATTCTATCTTGTCAGTTCATATACATTGACGGCAAGATCTGTTCAAACAGAGATTCATAATCTGCATGGGAAGTGCATCTGCTGCTGTGGATACTTAGACAAACATACAAGATTAAATTTCTATTTATATGAGCCACAGAAACCTAACATTTACCAGGGAATCATTGTAAGATCTGGAGATGACTCGGTCGCACTTTGGCACAGTAAGAAACCTGTACATTTTCTTAATGTGACCTGTCCAGCAGGGAGACGTCTGCAGCCTCATGATCCCAAAAATATCACTTTGAAAAAAATATTGAGCTTCTCTGTGCCGTTTTCATTTTGTCTTCTTACCTTGTGTGTTGTATGATCTCGAAATCTCTGGCCCACCTCTGTGCTTTCTTTTTTAATGATTTCCATCCTTTGGAAAGAAGTTCAGAACAGAAATTAAAATGTAAACTTTCATTTAGATTTGTTGTATAATAATTTATCTTAAATGAGAAGAGTTTTAATATAGACACTCTTCAGGACGTTATGGACAGGATTACTGTGGTGCTTATGTTTGAAACTGAGGTAATTTACTTTTTATTTAATTTCTTTTCTTCTAGAACTAAGTAATCACAAAGTTAAAAGTGATCATGTGAAGTTTACTTAAGACCCAGATGCTTGGCTTAGTGGCATTTTGCCCAAAATGTTTTGTGCTTCTCATTTGTGGTCCGGCACAGGGTTTAGTTACAGTTGTGTCCCAATCCTCTGATTCACCTTCTTTAGGAACAGCTTCAGGGCTGCTCACAATGCTTAACTCTCCATAATGCCACCCCCTTCATATCCCCAGTGGTCTTATTGTCTTAAGTTTGGATGGAGAGACAGTGTTAAGAAAAACAGGTTGATACATGGTTTGGCAGAGTGAAAGTCTTTTTAAAGATGCACTCTATTCAGGTTTTTCTTTGGAGAATGTTTTTCATCAGATGATTCCTTTTTCTCCCAACTTGTTTAGTTACCTCGTCGGTCTGTTTTAAGATATATTACCAGTGATTCATTTTCCTTTTGACATTAAAGGCTGTCTGTCGCTAATGGTAGCAGCAATCAGGTCCATTGATGCGTTGATTGATCTGAGAACAGGGAATGATAAAACTGCCTTCCTTGTCATTTTCCTGATCCTGTAGTTTGGAAGCAGAGAAAATGTTATGCAAATGATTTGTTAATCCCTTTACATTATTTGTTCCATTTCTCCTTTTCGTTTTCACACTCAATTTCTAGCACAGCGAGCTGACAGGCGGACACCCTCAGATTTCTAATTCTTATTATAGAAAAAAAAAAGTCAGCCATCCATTTTGTATTTAGAATATACTTGCTTCAATTAATTAATTTGTGTAATGCTGTACTTGAAAATGCACAAGCCCTTCCAAGTACTTCACTTTAGAGACCTTCAACTTTAACCTCTTTTTCCTCTTCTTTGTGTGTGAGTCTTGAGTCTAAGCGAGAAGTGGCACATGTGACCAGTGTTTTGTTGTCCCAAAGGTTGGTGTTAAGGATAATAAGAAAGAGGTGGGATGGTCTTAGATTCAAGAAGCTTAAAATGCAAAATCTCAAATAAGCCCAATTTTCCCTAGCCAATCGCGTTGCATTTTGGTGGGTTTGTGTTGATCGTCTCAACTGACTCACATACCGCCCCTCCCCAAATAAAAACACTACAGATTTACGTGGCTTTTCAAAAAATGTATCTAGACATTTATCCAGCTTAATCTTCTTAACATATTAAAGTGATTTGCTTTACCCTGAAGTGGCTGAAGCTGCAAGCTCACCGCCCCTCATGGCACTAAGACCTGAGAGGCATTGTGGACATCTTTCCGCTCTTGAATAAGAGAGAGGTGGGCAGAAGTCAACCTGCTTCTCAGCTGTGGAGCTGTGGCTGTCCCCGCTGTGCGTCCATTTTATTTTTTTTGTTCTGTTATTAGTCCAACTGTTGCACTCAGTCAGTGTTCTTAGGCACATGGCTCAGCCAGAACTGCCCACACTGTGGTGTGGAGGTTTGGAGCTCTCAGCTTTTGAGCTGAACTGAAAGAGCTCTCTCACAGAGTAGGTGTTGGCAGGATGCTTTGTTTCTTTCTGTGAATGTCATGAGAGGTATGGATAATGAGAAAACTGAAGCACAGTGATGGCATGATTTATCTGGGTGCCAACTTTATGCCTGACTGCAGATCTGGGCATTGTCAGATAGACGATGTGCTTAACCTTTTCTTCAGACGCAACACAAATCTGAGAATCAGTAGTGACAGTTACAATGTGTTTTTCCTTAAAACACCACTTTACAGACCGGGCAACTAAAAGGTCTTGGTCAAACTCAAGTACTGCTAATGTCCTCATTTGGCATAATGATCTATGGATGTGCTTTAGGGCATTAGTTTGGCCAGATCGCATCAGTAGAACTGTAAGTTTAAACTTGGAGACATTCATTGTAGCTGAAGCCTGAGTCGTGGTATTTAGCTTAATGTCTGTTAAATCAGACATGACTGGGTCAAAATAAATGTGGCCGTGCTACAAACATAATTTATTTTATTTGGATAAGAGTTTAAAGAGCTGCCTGAAATATATAGGCATTTAAAAAATGATTTATTTGTTTTTTTTCATGAATAAATGTGTTTTTTTTGTTGTTGTTTTTTTCATTTTTGGTGAAGAGCTGCTATATTAGCTACCAAATTAGATAGCAATCATTCTGCCTAGCCAAAGCAAAGCAGTGTACCACTTTTGGGATAAGGACATCAGTACTTAGGTTTGACCACAAAACGTCTGTTCTATTTGGAGGATATTCAAGTTCCTCTTCAATGTGCAATCTTGCTTTGGTCTTGTTTCTCTGTTGTAACATGATGCATGTGCTCAGTAGCTTACTCGCCACCTAGCTGTTCATAGCAGGTTTTCTCACTTTTTCACAATCTTTGGCTCGATCACTGCTGAAATATTTTTTACATCTTGAGAGGAGGCATCTACATTAGTCCACTATGGCTCCTATTTAGTGGCTTTAAAAAGCTACTGGGCCATTCTCCATGAGATACATCCAGAATAACTACATAGAACTTGCATTGATAAGCATGTGTTGCTGTAACAGACGAAGATCAAAAATAACATTGTAGAGCAAAAGATTCCAATACTACAGCTATGAACATATTTAATACATTGTGTATGTTTCTTGTAGGGCTGCAACTAACTATTATTTTCATAATCGATTAACCTAACAATTCATTTCTTGATTAATCAATTAATTGTTTTGTGTACAAAATATCAGAAAATATTTGAAAATATCAATCACAATTTCCTAAAGCACAGGGTATCATCTTTACACCTCTTGTTTTGTCCGACTAATAATCCAGAACCCAAAAATATTCACATTACTATCACATAAGATAAAGAAAGGCAGTGCATCCTCACAATTTAGAAGCTGGAACTTGAGAATGTTTGTTATTTTTGCTTGAAAAATTACTTAAACCAATAATTGGTTGCAATTGTGCAATTATGTTTTTCTGATTTCATTCATTTACTACATTCCATCCCAGATTGTTTCAAAAATAGATATGTCAAAAGTATATAATGCTTTTGTTATCTGACTAAACAATGGTAGTTGTTTTACTATGAAATAATTAAACTCAATTTTAAATGTTTTCTCTCTGCACAGAAGAAAGTTTTAGTCCACCACTTGTGCGTCACTGAATCTACCACAGTTTGTTATTATCGGTACCAAAGCTTAGAAGAAAATGAGATAATTTACTCCGCATAGCTAAGTTTGCATAACATAAAATATAGTTAGCAGGAAATTGCAAACTAGACAATATAATTTGAATTTAGGTTTATGACAGATATTATTGTGTATGCAGTTAACAGCCTGCTAACAAGAGTGTGACTGCACACAGTGATGACTTACTCTTGCAGAGAACATATCACATCACTGTCCTACATGTGTTTCACCGTAATGCTTTAACTATGATGTGTTTCTGTAAATGTGTCCACTTATTAGGATACCTCATGAAATGAACTGTAGTGTTTTGTTTTATGCCTTCCCTTATTCAAACTGGCAGGTACAGTACTTGACCTCTTGTACTTGGACTGAATGTCTGACAGCTGTAAAAAAAAATCATACACTGAGGCTGTCCATACAAAATGTTGTTGAACATAGCACAGCCCCACACAGACGAGCACTTCAAACAAACTATGAGTGGTTGCTTCTCTTCATATCACAGAGAATAGGAGAAATTGATTGGAACTGGGAGGCTTAGGACTGGATTTTCCTCAACCATAATATTTTTTCTTTAACAACTGCAGCTTAAATTTAGATTTTTTTTCTGGCTTTGTTTTTTATTTCTTTGTCCAAATCCTATCGAGTGGTGCTTCAGGTTTTTCCTTGAGTAAAAAGTTGATATTGTTGTGGGGAGGGAGAAAGGACTTTTTTCATGTGTGCAGGAATGTAGATTTCTTCCCCCCGTGAAATCCTAATTGTGCCTTGGAGGGCTGGTAGGGTATCTCTGCTCAGCTCAGCTCAACAGGATTTGTGTCTGTGTATGTTAGAGTATGTCTCTTAGCTTGAATGCGGATATAACCCTTTCATTGCACAAGCTGCTGATTTTTCATTTTTGCCGATAGGCTGATCCTGTGCATCCGTAGCTTTTTGTGGAAGACATTGTGAAAGTTTTTGTTTAGGAAGCTTCCATATTAAATTTTTTTTGTCTTAAATATTTGATATTTGTTAAGAGTTAATGCAGATAACAAGTGGACCTCTTTCTGTGGATCAACCGTATTTGAAAATTAAGCTTCTGAGAGCATATCTTGTCAATAGTATATGGTCAGATTGAGAATATATCTCAGGTCAAAACTACGTCTGTCCCATGTGTTTTTTGAATTATTGCTGTGCATTTATCTATGCAAATCCAGGATAAGATCCTATCTGCCTGCAGCGACATATCCCCCTGGATTTGGTCTATGTGAGTTAGGCAGGTTATGGTTGACAGTCAAAAAGGAATTGCAACGACATATATGCAAAGATTATTGCTGTAGTCATTAATTGTTGCTTGAAAGGGGATTAGGATTACCAGTCCAATAGAACACTCTAACACCTGTCCTTCCTCATATCTAACAATGTGACTTCAGTTTTCCATATTTCAGTATCAGTTTAAGTTGGCAAAATAACAAAGGCTGATTTATTCAAATGAATCATCAACGCTGGAAATGATTCAATATGTGCCACATTCAGATGGGTGATATATTATTCCCTTGGGGAGAGGCAAAGATGGAGCTGTGGAGCTGTTTTATTTGTGCTGTCTTTATCAGTGTGTCAGGCAGAGAGGCTGAGCTTGTTCTCTATGAATGGACGAGCCCTTGAACCATAAACCTGTACCTCCTCTGATAACAGTTTTTGCATTGTGATATAAGTGCCATTCTCTGTGATGTCCTCTCTGACAGCTCTAAATATATCAACGTACACAAAATGATCTGTCAGACGAATTATTTTATTTCAACCAGTTCTTCAAAACTAAGGATTTTCAGTGCTGCGTGAGCAGTGTGTGTTTTTGAAGACATATTGTGGATTTCGTTAAGGATTCAAAGCAAAGCACAGTATTGTGGTTGCATTTCATCAAGCTTTGCTATTCATGCTCTTAATGTTTTGCCTGTAGGTGAACATTTTTACTGTACTTTTTTTGTCTTCCTTGTGCTGTATATCGTTCAATGCTATTTCTGTTGGTGGGACCTCAGACTGCTCTGACGTCTGAGATTGCCACATCTTCTAAGGTGATAAGAGTGCTCCCTGAATTACTCAGAGCCCGTGTGATGACATGGCCCTGATTGTCAGACGGGTGGGCTGGTGACACTGGAACACAGACGGTGCTTGTCTGTTTGAAATATTCTGTTTCAAGCTTCCAAGCCCTGGGCAGTCCTCGCTCCCAGTCTCCCAACACCCAGCGTCGCCCACTGAAACAAGACTCTTCCATACTGGAAAATCTGGCCCTGTCAACTGGCAGTCTTGACTGGGCCCAGCCCACACGCCAAGCACCCCCCCACCACCACTTCCACCCCTTAATAGGCACTAGAGTTTGCCACCCCATGTAGATGCCTTTTGGTCGCCATCCATGGATGGCGTCAATAGCATCTTCCTACACAACAGTGACTGAACGGAGGGCACAAGAAAATGTGGGAATAATTTACACTTTCTCACTGTACTACCATCAGAAACCATAATTAATCATGATAGAAAAATGTGGAAGCCATCTTGGCTGGTGAAACACACAGTGCCTGTGAACAGGCCTGACACCTTTAACAGCTCTGATGGCCAAATAGGAATGGGTGTCAGAGTGCTTACAACTAAGCTCCCTTCATGGCAGCATGTATCCCATCGTCTTCAGAATTGTGTCTGCTGCATGATGGTTCTTCATGAAGTGAAACTGTTGTAAGCCATTTAAATAAAGTGCAATTATAGACGGTCTTGAGTCATGTGGCAGTAAGTGTCGAAATAGGCAATTATTCTCCTATTAAAATAAACAAGCTCAAGCGTTCGCTCTTCTCATTCCAAATAAAAAAAACAATTGGTTTCCATAAGAATGAAATAGCTGCCAAAACAAAATGTGATGACCCAGATAAAGTAATTTTTTAGAACACATGTTAAATATGAGCTTTAAGTGTTTACAGGTTTGAAATCTCATGTCATGCACTGTGTAAACTTGCTGGTTTCAGTTGCACATACAGTACAATAACCAACACGTCAACTAATCCCAATAGATCTTTATTATTTTCCTCTTCTTTTCTCCAAATTCCCCCTAGTACTTTTATAATCAAAATAGTTGATTTTAGATTCCCAAATCTTGGTGAAGTAATTAGAATGTGCTCACCATTAACTTTTATAGGCTGCACTTGGTGGTAAAATAGCAGATCTATGTTTTTCAGTATGTGACACACTTGACAGACTAATTATGGATATGAGTCCAGTGCTGTAATTTGCCCTGTTTGACTGTGTTGTGTTCTCAGCAGCCAAACTACATGACAAAAATATTTCCCTCTTGCCTCATTTAGCATGGGCTGGATCTGAGGCTCATATCCCAGCGCCTGGCTGCATGTTACTTCAGAGTACCTGTTAGTGGTAGTTACTGTGTATGAGCATGTGCATTTGCAGAAATGCTTTCATGGCAGTGAGTAGGTGTATGTGTGTAAAGCCACCACTAGAAAGTGTTGAAAGCCTCAGCTAGCAAGATCGCATCCAGGGTGACTAATAAGCTTAACATGAGCACGGCTGTGTTCGCAAGCATGGTGCGGTGAAAGAAGTCTTCAGTGTTGAGAGAAATGCAGAAATGGTTCTCTAGGCTGCTACTAATTCCTTCACCCCCCTCAAGCTTCAATCAGACTGTGAACCATCTTACTGTTAGCTATGGCTTCGTAGCAGTTCCAAACTGCACCCCAAAAGTAAAAGGCTTCACAAACACAGTTCAGGACAGACTGAATTGTAACATGGCTAGAGTTTATCAGAGAGCTGTTTATTTGTGGTTTTAGAAGCCAAAATGAATTAATGTTTCAAGAATTTGGTAGTGAAACACAGACAGAAAACATTTTTATTTAATGTACAGAATCTATAGGCGATAAATAATGTTGTCTTAGCTTCCGTCATGTGTTAATTTGATTGAAATGTAGCATTGTAGTACATGTTTTTATGTTTTAAAAAAAGTGTTAATGTGATTATGTAATTATGTAAACTTGTGTTTCATATTCTGCAGTGATTCCTTTTGAACCACTGCCTCCTTCTACTGTAGCGCACTCCTCTGTTTGGCTACCTAGTGGGGATCTAGTAGCTGTGTTGTCTTTAGACCTAGACTATGCGTTTCTATCCACATGTGACTTTCCTTTGACCATTTGGCTCCTCAAAGTGTGGATTTATAAGCCACTTCACACTCCACTCCTGTGTGGGAGGGAGGCTGAGTTAAAAATAGGCAGGTTTGGAGGTAGTGAGCAGCCCGCACTATGTGAGGTGCTTAAGAACACTCTGAGGAGAATTGGAATTCTCGTTGCATATAATTTATAATAATATAATATAACATATTATATAATATAATAACTGTGTTCTCTGCTGAATTACAACATCTAAGACATTAAGTGGCTTCAATTACAAAACACCACCTTTAGCTCATTGACCCTATGTGCATGTGTTTGTGCGTGAATGTACAGTGTGTGTCCATAATATTTACATTCCTTTAATATACCATACCATACTTTTCGTAATGTTGGGGTACTGTCGAGAGACAGATTAAAAAAAAAGTCAAAATCGAATCAGAGGAGGCTGAGATATCTTGACTTTTAGTCCCCTAGTCAACTCTGTCTTCTAGAAATTCCATTTCTATATTACTAATTTGTTTTGCCAAATACATTTCGAGGAAAATTTAACTACTGCCTGGATTATGTTTAGAGTTAATGTTTTTTACCAGTAAAGGAAGTGCAACATTTGTGTACCGCACACATCTCAAGGAGGTGGTTGGGGTGGTGGACATACATACAAAGTGCAGAACTGTGACACTGGAGGTGGGGTTAGTATCCTGACTCCCTTGTGGTGTGTAGGTTTAGGCAACAAAAGCACTTTGGTTAGGGAAAGTTTCAGTTAAATGTTAAGGACATAAACAAGTCACTGTTGATTTTTTTCTAAATCTAACCAAGACCTTGAACTTATCCTAAATTTAACCAGGTGCTTTGTGTGCCTAAACATAACTTTAAAGTTACCCTGTGGATTTTATGACCACTAGTAGTGCTACGGAGCAATGTTTTTACGAGTGGGTCCCTGTTGTGTTTGTATCATGCATGTGCACACGGACGCTGGATTCATATCCTGCCATTGGTTTCACGCTTGTCCGATGATTTACAGTCAGGGTGCAAAATTAACACCCGCCAAGTGTCAAATGCGGGTAGATTTTTCTTTTGGCGAGTAAATCTCAGATGTAAATGTTTGTACCAAAATAGTCATGTCACAAAAAACTATGCTGAGAGTCTCTACCGTGTTTTGGTGTAATTTACGGGCATGCTGCTTCTGTCCACTGTTGTCTGTGTCGGAGTATGATAACACAGACACACAGATATTTGTTTTTTCGCGCATCTAAACAGTGCGGCGAAACATCTCGAGTGCTCTTGGTTTCGCCGCACTGTTTACCATACGGGACATCAGATACTCCGCTCAACTATCACTTGCCGCCGGTCTGCTGATGCAACCCGGTATCACAGCAAAGCGTGTAATACACACGGTCCACCGTGGCAGTGTCACGTTTTCAACGCATTCTCATTCCGTGGTCAAGTTAGCAATAATAAATATGCAAAGTCCGGTTAGACTTTCAAAATATAGCCTGCTAAGAAACATTTCAGGTGAGTTGCAGTTTGGTTAGGTTTAGGCACCAAAACTACTTGGTCAGGTTTAGGAAAAGATGCAGATTGGTTGCATGGTTTGGGTTAAAATAACTACTTCCTGTAAAACAATATACATTAACTATTGGTTTCACACGGGAAATGAACCCCTGTCATAGTACATTTAATAGCAAATATTTCAGTAGAATTTTGAGATCAACAGTTCTTGAGCTGTATTCAGGCTTGAATTGATTAAACGTTGATCAATATATTAAAATAATTTTGCTTCAAGTTTGGTTCTGGCCTCTTCTTTAAGTTTGTATTCAACATAATGCCTTATTATCTCAATGAAATGTACTGAAATGAATATATATGTGACACAAAAAGGCAATTTATTATTTTGGCCAGTAAAAATTATGTTTGGCCAGTGGATTTCTTCATCTCCCAGTCCCCTTGGCCGGTGAGTCAAAAAGTTAATTTCAGACACTGTTTACAGTTGGCGGCGCTAATGGTCCTGCAACAAAGGCAGTGAACAAGAGCAATGCTAGCAAGGAAACTTTTTTTTTTAAATCGGCTTTGCAAGAAGAAGGAACAGCATTCAAAATGTTTGTTAGACCTTAAGGATACACACAATATGCTTGGATGGTAAACACTGAATGTAAACACAACTTTTTTTTGTTTACAAGAAAACTCCACAGGGATGTTGTAATGCAAGAGCAGACCGTAAATGCCCACGCGTTTCGAACTTGACACCCCCAGTGCTTTGTTAAAAATGTGTAGTCTCTGAGCTGAGATTACTCAAGTGACATCACTTGAGTAATTTTCTCAGACTTTAGAAAGCTCCCTCCAAAGCCGCAGAAGACGTTATACTATAACTGTTTTTACAGGCTGAGTAGTAAACTCAGTAACTAGTAAATTAACATGTAAAATTGGTGGAGAATTGTCTCCCATTACACATGTGTTGTTTACTGGGTACCTGAGAATGGTATGATATGATACGTATTAAACCTGTGGATCAACAGGTCTAGGTATGCAAGCTGACATTTGTATTCATGTCTCTGTAGTCATAACAAGACCTATTTATCGCTAGAATAATGACATATTGTTTGACAAGATTCCCTGAAATTCACAGTTTTTTCCTCATCCAATTTCTCTGTGGCAGATTGCTGATCTGCCCTTTATGGCTGCCTATGAAAGAGGTTTTATAATGCTGCTTGCAGTGAGGAACAATGAGGTGTCAAAGCTTCTACAGATGAGAGGTGGGGGGGGGGCGGCTGTTATTAATGACAACGAGGACCTTCTCACCTGTAAGGTTGGTGACCTCTAGGTGAGTGCCACAGCCCCCCTTCTACCTCCATCTCATCTTTGGGTCTACGGCCCCCCACTCTCTGGTCAGGATTCAATTACTGCTGCCTGGCTGACCCTTGACCTCCCCTCTACCAGGATGATCCTTCTCTTCTGACCCATACAGTGGTACCACTGTTAACCTTCCCTATCACTCGGTCTTCTGCCCCTCTCTCCGCTATCCTGCTTCCGAAATTTGATCTTATTACTTTGTCCTTAGTATAAAAGTCCACACATCTTTGCTCTATGAATTCACTTGATACTAGATTATATATTCAGTTTAATTTAAAAGCTTTTTTAATACTGTTTGACTACAAAAACAATTAAATGATAGCTGAGATTAATTTTCTTTATCATCAGAAAAATGTTTTACAGTTGTGTTTTAGAGTTTCTATTTTTCTGTATTTACAGATCGATCTTTCAACCTTGCTCTAAGCTTCAGTCGATGGTTGTTAAGCCATCGCTGTCTCTTAATCACAACACAGATACCTGTTAATTACCAAACGAGTTCAAGTGTTTTTGCTACTTAAACAGGGATTTGAGATCGATGTGTTGCTTTGCCCTGGGTCGAGCAGTGAGCACAGTTGACCATTTAATGAATCATTGTGAGTTCTGTGTGCAGAGGCTGAAGGAGATGAAGAACAGGGAGGATAAAGCAATGGGTATATTAATAGGCAGCTGCACGGACGACACTGTTTGGGATTGGGTCAGGGATAAAGCATGAACTTGTAAACTCACAGAGGGGCCTCTCCTCCCTCCCTCCCTCTCACTAACTCACTCTCGCACTTCGTGGTGTCATCAGTAAGCAGAGCTGGGCTCAATAGCCCAGGCAGCTCTATGAGAGCAGCGATTAGACATCTCTCTGATTCTCATCCCCAGCAGAGTTCACTCAAAGGTAAGCCAGTAGTTTACATCCTCAGAGACACTGGTCTTCCTCTGCCTTTGTTCTTTGCCGTCTTCTGTTTTGCAAATACTGTATCTATTCAATGCTATTGGCATGGAGTGGGAGTTTCATCTTGAAAATACAACATGAAAAATTATTTCAAAAAACTACACCTGCATTTCTATCATATATAATCATGGAGAGGTATTGAGTTCATGTATTCAGTAAATGACAATGTCATCAGTCTCTATAGGTGTCACTGAAGAGAGCACCCCCCCTTTCCTCTCTACCAATGACCAGTAGCCATGACAGAGATGCCCAGTCGGCTGCAGTGTTTATTCTAGCAGCCTGGCGTCTGAGATGTGGTCCCAGTGGGCCGTTTTGCTGTGATCACAGCAGGCAGTGGGAGGTTAATCCCAAGAGAATGCAGGCTCAATCTCCCCCCACCTCCAGCCTGCACCCAGGAGCCTCACATCCCTTCCTCTAAAATGGCCTGATGGAGCTTGTGGTCTGTGGCCAACACCTACCCAGATTTCACTTACTCACTGCTCTGAGCTCTCGGATTTTTATGACATTTTAAAGTCCTGTAGATACAATTACAGATCTTAACAGAGTGGGCAGATGACCTCTCAGCTCTTATCTCTAGATAAGAGATTAAACACATTAAGGCAAATTTATTTTATTATATCTCCAAAATATAGAAAATGAACTGCCATCAGTGATAGATTTGATTAGCTGCAGTGTAAAAGCAAATCTAAATTTCAAGGCTCAAATGTTAAGTTTCCTTATTATTATTAGTGATTAATACTAAACATATTTTTGGAAAATGTGTGCCTTCCAGTATCCAGCTAGGAGAATTAGCCCTGTTAAAACATGTTTTGATATACATTTAGTTTGTTCGAGCCCTGATAAATTATTTCAGATGGCAGAATATGCATCTGTTTTTCCCTGGAGTCTTTCACACATATCTGTGCGTAATTAATGTGGATTTTGACAGATGGAAAAAAAAAAATGTCCTCGTAAGAGAGAAGGGTACATGCCACAATGTGTGAAGTGCAAGCATGGAGGGAGCCTCTTGTATTATTTGCTGCCTGTGCCAGCTGGACCAGCCAGATTCTTACAGGTAGAAATTCAAGCACTAAATATGTGCAGAAATCAGTGAAAATCAGTGCCCACCATAAATGGGCCATGTTTTTGTTGTTACGGTTGGAAATTAATGTGAAATGTTCTTAATGTTGTTCTAAATTTGGCTTTGGGAAAACTAAGCCTGTCCTATACAGTGTATCTCCATCCATGGTAACTTTCGTGAAATATCCAATAAAGTGCAATTCCTTTCAATGATAATCGTGACTGCAGGTCATTTTTAATTTAAATGCTTAAGTTGCCTTTTAGTCTGTGTGTGTATGTGTGTGTGTGTGTGCGTGCTGTTGTCTGAAACCATGTTATTTTTGAATGCATCAGGGCCTGACTTAAATATTAGTGTAACTACATTATCACAGTGTCTTTGCCTGGTAGCAAACATGTACAAATGAGGATTACAACTCTTCAGAAGGCAACAGGTCATGGTTGGTAAGCTGCCCGGGGGGGTCACTGATATAGAGTCACTTTTGACAGGCTGTGGAGGAGGCTCTATTGTTGCTGGTGTGTCTGGATGTTACCTGCAGGCACTATCGCTGAGACTACAGTATTATCCTATTATTAGGCTTAGTTGTTTACGCTTGTTACTGCTTGTCAGGTAGGCAGAGAATCCTTCTGAAAATGAGCATCTTCATAAAAATACATGACTACTTCTTTATCTCGTTCAAGTACATCGGCTTACGATAATTTTCAGAGGCCTTTAAGAATGTCTTGATAGGACACAACAAACAGAAATTTAAGGTTTATGTTTACATGTGAGCATTTGATTCTATGAAATGTTTCTCAGCACCCTAGACAACACTGTTTGGCAGTCAGTGTAAGGATGTAAGAAACGCTGCATCTGTTTTATATGTATTAAAGCTGATATCATTATGGTCCTGCTTCAGTTGAAAGTACATATACAGTAAGTGGACATCGTGGATTGAAACAGCCTCCATTAATGTCTCTGTTTGTAGAGGAAGTGAACAAAATAAAAAAAAGCCCATCATATGGTCTGGCAGATTTTGGGCACAGGACCAGGGATGACAAATGTGCTCTCGCAATAATTCAATCTGCTCTCATAATTCTCTAACTTTTAGGGACAGACAGAATGAAAATTTTCCGGCAGTTAAGCCGCCAAGTCAACGTCCAATAACTGTGATCAAGTGTTAGTTAAGATGCTTTTTCTCTCACTTTATCTATTGACAGATTGAGGGGTACAAAGATACTGGGTAAGTGGCAGAAAGTTACTGTGAATATGTTAACGAGAGGATTTGGTACCGGATCCAAAATGTTGTCATTTTATTGATGCCACAGTAATGATATTAAGTTAAGGAATAACAGAGAAGAGACAGAGCTGTACTTTTGCTAAAAGAATGAGTGCACTACAGTTGGTGATTAGCATGGCTACAGAACATATTCTCATGTTGTTGCCTTTTTATAACAATATTGTCTCATGTCATTTTTTTTCCTAAGCAACATTTTAGCCTTGACAGCTGAAGTAAGACTGTGTTAAGATTATGTGTCAAGCCAACAAAAGACAAACCCAACCTTCTGGTATGAACTGGGTTTGTCAGCTTTGTGTACTCAGTAGACAAATCAAGTGACTACGTAAAAAAACAAACCACCCATTTTATGAATAGAATAAAATTCACACTTTACAGCATTTTTAAGTGAAAGCTGAGAGTAAAGTGAAGCATCTGTTTTGAAGTATTTAAACTAAGTATTGTTAGCTGCAGAGATGACTGTCAAGCCTTGGGCAAAGTGATGCACAAACAGCACATGGCTGCATTTAGAAAGCGAAAGGGATCAGGTACCGCTTTTACTGGAACTGCCTCTGGGCCAATCACAACGTGTGTGGTACCGTAGTAAAGCACTTTGTCTGTATTAAAAGTAATAATATATGAATCTCCTTCTGTTTGCAGAAAAAGATGTATGTTCTGGTGATGGTTGATCCTGATGCTCCAAGCCGCACCAAACCAACATCTGCTTACTGGAGGCACTGGCTGGTCGTGGACATACAGGTAGAGGAAGTCTGCAATAACCTATGGTCTCACTTAAAAACAGCCTCATGTGTTTTGGTGATGGCGACACAAACAGCATTTGTTATTGGATTAGGAACTCATATGGTACAAATTTATGAAGTAGTGTTTAGATTTTTTTTTCTCTTGAAAATTGTGCATTTTCATGGTCTCACTTGGCATGTCTTGTGTTTACATCTGTACTGGGGCCGATCGCAAGGCTGAAAAATTATGAATGGTTTTTAAGCCTAACTTGGTGAAAAAAGATGCCAAGTTCAAAAAATGTTAATTTTTCATATCATGTATCTTGTGCAATAAATGCCTGTGACAAAAGTGTGGGAGTAAGTCTTTCTAAATGGCTGTGAAAGTTTGCAAGGGCCTGTCAGCAGCAATTTCCCTCTGCTGCAGAGAGCTTGGGACGTGTCAATGCAGGCGTGTGAGACTGAGATTGAGGAGAGCAGCATGCGAGGCACACACTCTTTCTCCCATAGAGCTCCAGTCCCGCAGCTCCCCCTCCAGTAGAGAGATCTTGGCAGAGTGTCCTCCCTTCATCTGTTCCCCCAGGCAGAGCAGCTCCCCCAATGATCCACACTTCTCCATATTTTACACCCCCGAAATGGGCACAGCTCCGATCCCCTTATTTCTCTTCATATTTCACTCCTTTTTATCCATTCGTTTGTGTGTTTTCACAGTCTTGTATTCTAATGCCAAATGCGTGTTGAGTTGTTGATTGCCTCAAATATTTGGAGGTTTTCAGTCATTTTATAATCCCGCGGGAACCGGGAGATCAACCCAGTAGATTAAGACTAGTGGTCTGAAAAACAACCACACAAAGACACTCCAGCGATGTATCACTGCTCCCGTTTCATTTTATAAGGCGTAGTTGTACACTAAGTAAATGCCACATTGATTAAACGATCCAAATGTAATGTGGGGATCTAGGATACATA
Source organism: Siniperca chuatsi (assembly GCF_020085105.1). Lineage (NCBI taxonomy): Eukaryota > Metazoa > Chordata > Actinopteri > Centrarchiformes > Sinipercidae > Siniperca > Siniperca chuatsi. The sequence continues at coordinate 14,573,338 of NC_058046.1, read as the reverse complement.
TTTTAGCAAACCTTTCAATGGGTATGAATTAAGAATTTTGTGATTCAGCTCATCGGTGCTGCGCTTCAGAGATGATTTATGCAACCACATTCCTACTTGCCTGGAAGAATCTGTGGATATTTACCTCATATCACTCTCATACATCAATGATATACAAAAAACAAGTAATTTCCACTTTATAAAATTGCATTAGGCATCACCTTTGCTTCTTATTTTTAAGTGCATAAAGTCTATCTGGCCATGTGACCAGCTGTGAATAAACAAATGTCTTTGAAGTGCTCAGACAGACCACATTCTCTCTAGCAATTCAATTTCCTGTCACTTGTGTGGGTGTTGACCTGCGTTGCCCATGTAGGGATTGGCCAATGTGACGGGATGTTTTTCTGATTGTGGCTGGTGGTTGGTCAGAAGGGTTAATGAGCCTTTTGAGTGATGCCAACCCGTAGTGGGAGGTGTTTAATTGACCAGGGTGGCTAGGTGACATCACACAACCTCAGTTTTGTTTTTTCAAGTGTCGATGTGAATGTGTTGGATTTTGTTTCAGTGCAGTTTCAGTGATTCTGACAGCAATGTAGGTCAATTTATGAATTAATTAATCTGTATAGTTCTGCAAAAAAAGACTAAACTGCATGATTGAGAAATGCTTTGTTCTCTGTAATGTTGCATCTGTATATAAGGTGAAGAGAGTGAAGTACTGTACAATAACATGCTTGGTATTTAAATGGCTATTACTGGCAATGTGCTTGATGGTAGATTGTTTTGTAAAGCAAAGTACTTTCTTTAGCTGAAGTCAGGGGTCATGCTTTCAAATCTCAAATGGATCAGTGTTTTGATCCTCACTCGTCAAACAGTACGAGCTGCAGCAGCCATATTCTTTTCATATATATTACTCCAAGATCATGCAGTCTTGCCCTAGTTTGTAGATGTTTCCATAATTAGTGTGTATTCTTTATCCATAGCCACAACTATTAAGGTAAAAGATTTATATAAATATGAGGTCAGGCTGGACTGGGCAACACGGCCCCATAGATTTACACTGATTCTTCACTTCTTGAATTGTGTTTTAGGAAGAGAACCTTTTTGTTTTCATGTTATATGTCATAAGAAGTTATGGTCTTGTCTGACAAATGTGCCCTCCAAAGCAACTAGTGAAAAGCCAAAGTTAAGAAAAAAGGGTTTAAAGTTTTCAGGCTGATTTATAGGATGTAATTTCTTCATTTTATGTATTTTTAGCCTGATTACTTTGCAACAAAATATTGCATCATTGGCATAGACCATAGATGAGACCTAAAAACTGTCCAAAGCTAAGCAGATACTGCAACTCTGCTAAGCTTGGCTAGTTACCTTTTAGCAGAACTGTTTTTACTTTCCATGGCTGGATTTCACTTCTATAACAAACTAGTTCCTCAAATTGATATTTTTCGAATACAGGAAACAGCTACAGGTAGGATAAAGAAAAAAAGTAAATTTAGCTTTAAAAGTGCTCTAGGCACATGGAGGACATTTCCACTGTATGACCGGAGAGATCTGCTGGGCTTATAAACTGACAGCATGTCTGAGATATACTGTGGAGCTAGACCAGCAAGTGCTTTGTAAACCAAAAGGAGGGTTTTTAACTTAATTCTGAAGGCAACAGGTAACCAATGAAGGTTACGGAGGACTGGAGTGATGTGGTCTGATATTTTTGTCCTGGTTAGTACTCGTGCAGCTGAGTTCTGGATAAGTTGTAGTCTCTGGATTGTTTTGTTTGGAAGACCCATAAACTGTTGTAAACTGAGTTGCAATAATCTAGCCTGCTCATAACAAACACATGCATGAGTTTCTCTGAGTCGGTTTGGGATAGGAAGTCTCTAATTCTTGAAATGTTTCTTAGTTGTAAGAAGGCAACATTGGTGATGCCTCTGATATGGTGTTTAATGCTGAGTTCACCATCAAAGGTTACTCCTAGGTTTTTAATCTGATCACATGTTTTAAGTGATCTGGACTCCAGATACTTGCAGACCAGTTGCTAGGGCTTTAGCACTCACAACCAAAATCTCAGTTCTGTTCAGCTGAAGTACATTTTCTGCCATCCAGTTGTTCTTCTAAGCAGCTGACTAGGGAGTTTATGGGTTGGAAGTTATCAGTATATAGAGAGATGAGAAGCTGTGTGTCATCAGCATAGTTATGGTAGCTGATGTTGTATTTGCTGACAATGTAGCCAATAAATAACATAACTAACTTGCTAACTATATCTGTGTACTTTTTTTCATCCATGTAGGCATCAACACACATTTATAAATATGCCAACTAGACGTGTACTGTAAGACAGTCATATTTTAATGTTTATGTCAGGTGTCAAATCTTTTATTTAACTGGCTGTATCATTTATCACATCATTACTTTTGACTGCCAAGAATAATTTACTCCAGCAGTTAAGTGTAAACTGTGTGGCTGTGTGTCTCGTCTTCTCCCACCAGCTGTCCAGTTTCTTTTAGAACTCACATTACTAGATGCTGTATGTGCATTTTCGTCGCAACTGCCCATTTTCAATGACCCCCCGAGCTACAGAAACAGTAATTTAGAATCTTCTGCAACACACTCTGTGTTTTACATCAATTATGGACAATTACCAAAATAACCATCAACAGATTGTTGTCTAGCTCTCTAAGTCGAAATCCAGATTGTGAGCCTCTCCCTCCCTCTCTCTGCTCTCCCAGGGTCTAAATCAATGCAGATGTTCCGGTATGGTCTCGCAGCGATAATTACTGTAACAAGCAAATCATTAGTATGTGAATAGAGGCAGCTTATATAAATGCAGCACTGGGTGTTACTTTTACTTGTTAATACTTATTCTCTCATTATAGTTTTGGTGGTTTGTGAGTCAACATGATGCAATATGAACTTGCAAAAGAGTGCTACACTTAAAGCTCTTTCCTGCTCTGAGAAAAACCACAGTGTTCATTATCACTGTAAAATCCCATTTAAACAGCGATGTATAGCCTTAGGTTTTTATGGATTTATTCTTACTTTTTATACTGTATGAAGTTTCTCTGCTGAGGGTTTGTCTCCATGAAAGGTGTTAGTTGTCTGAAATACTTAACTTTTTCTATACTAATGCTGTGCAGAAAAGTTAACATAAGGATAATTATTGGATTTTCTGTGCCGCCAATAGTTGTTTTTTTTGTAAAATGATTCTATTAAAAATCAACTGTGCAAATATTTATACTGTATCTGTATATCCACCATAAGCAAAAGCATTACAGCTATTAGCTTTGTTGTTGTTTGATTGGATTGGATAGCAGTTTTCTTATCCACTTTAAACAAGACAAGGGATTCATGACCCATCCTAATGTGTTCAGGCTGTGGTCATTCAGTCAGTATATTTCTTCATGTCCAGATTCACTTCAATAAGGTCTTTGGATTGGAAGCCATCAAATGTTTGTTAACTTCCTCTCCCATGCTAATTGAAGGCTAGTTGGCCAGTTCAGCACTCGATGTGCTGTGCTCATTATTATGGTGCATGAGGGATGTGCATGCTTTAACATTCATCTCTGTTGTAGCAGCTCCCAAAGGGGGACAAAGCCTGTGTTCTGCTGCTGGTCAGGCAAATACAAACAGTGAAGTATTGTGACTGTATCAGACCAGCTGGCTTTGTGTTTGTGAATTCTGCGGCCTGCAGAGATCGTCTGCTCCACACCTCAAGATGTCCTTTAACTGCAAACTATTAGGCGTGTAACTCCTTACTGCATTTCATTCAAAAAGGATAAGTCTTGTGTTATTTAGTCTTTTTGTTATTATCAACCACTCACCTCAAAAGGCCAGCACCCAAAAAAGATTTATTTTTTCCTGCAAACAAGTATTGTTTGTTTAGCGTTGATTATAATGAAGATGTACTGTGTATCAACCAGTGTAATGATAAGGCTATTTTATTAGCATTTCATATTTTGGGGAACAACAAAGGTTCGTGTCACAAAGGAATAAGCTACTGTATATAAGGTTGTGGTTGCACAGACAATATTTGCTAGTAGGATGAATTAGAATAGTTTGGGTCTTTTCAGGAGATTTTTTTCATAATACCACCAGTAATAAAAAGATAAAAGTAACACTCAGTTTATCCTTAAAAAGTGCAACCAGAGCAGTCCTTCAATCAAGTATGGCAATTCCTCTTTGTCTTGTCACAGAAACATTTCTGCATATACACTGAGTGCCTAGAGTATATGTCTTGTCCTTTGTTAAGATACAGTTGATGAAGTTTGATGTTGATGATGATGATGAAGTTTTGCTAAAACAGTCTCAGACACAAATCGTTAGTATCTGAGCAGCAGCAAATGATAGTACTGAGTGTTGAAATTACATTTTTAGCCTCTGCAATAGCCTTAGAGTTTGTTTTAGCAAAATACCGATCCAATATTGCAAATAAACATACATAATTGTATTGTTCTTTATCCTGTAATTATTCCTACTGTGGCATGTTATGATTTAAGCATTTATTTTTGACAGACAGCTGCCCCCATATGGAAGCCAAAAACAATTTCCCGAAGGCCAGGCGAACCATAGCTATCTTCATTGTGAGAACAAAGAACCATTGGTATTATTCATAATTAAACTCTTATTGTGTACTCTGCTGAATATTTTCATTCTTCTGCCTCTCTCCTGCTCACTCTCGTTTCCCTTCTCGGTACTTTGCACCTCGTGCTGGGAACATCTGTCTGGCGTCAGAGTGGAGCCTGGCTGTGCAGATTGGAGCAGGTAGAGGAGCACATTGTAGCCCAGCTAATGATGAGAGTGTCTGCCCTCTCTCTTGGAGGAGACGCAAGCTGCTGCTTCACGCTCGCTCACTCCACTCATACGCCCAGGGAAACAGATTTCCAAACATATGCAGTATGTTTTTAATCCAGTTGAGCACTTCATTTCCCAGCAAACACAAATAACCTTACGGGACATCCATATCTTATGACAAGGGGGTGGGCGCAAAGGAATTGAACAATTTTCCTTTTTAATGTGATTTTTTTTTTCCTCCAAAGTTGCTAAACATGCTCATAACCCAGGTTAACAGTTTGCTTGTTTATGGTTTCACAAACTTTTACACAGAAGTGCCTCCTGGCTCCAAGTCATATGAAGCAACTTTATCCAATCTAAACTCCACTCTGTGCACCTGTTGTCATCCTTTTTAAACTGACAGCATAAACACATGTTCTTTGTGTGAAGTGCCTTAAAGAATTTGAACAGATTGTTGTCAATACTATATATATGAGAAGTAAATAAACTAAGCACCTGTTTACTGTACGTGGTTAAGAGTTGTGCCAGAACTTAAATGTTTTAGGTTTTAAAATTACCAAGAAGTCAGAAAACAGCTTGTATTTTGTATTTTACATTTTATTTTGAGGCTTGAATTAGTTTGACCCTGATACAGTTTACATGCAGGCCATTCATCTTTTTTCATAACTATCTGAAACCTCCCTTGGTACAAGTCAACAATAGCCCTTAACATGGAGGCCCAGCTGGAGGTGCTTAACATTTAGAGCGGTGCTCATCCTGCTGTCAGCTACAGCCAGACAAATGTCAGAGGTGGTACTACATGGAGTTCAGCTTTTGGAAGTCATTCCCTCACTAAATCTCATCAGACTCTCTTCACAGCCTCTCAGCCAGATTAGGATGCTAGTGTTTGTTAGTTTGGCTTTTTTTTTTTTTTTTTGCTGTAGCTTGGCTTTTTCTTCTTTCTTTTTTTTTTTAGCTTTTGGAGTGTAGCCTTTTCTAAGGTTGTACACTTTCATGTGTGTGTGTGTCTGTATGCGTTTATTTGCGTGCGTGCGTGAAAGAGTTTTAAAGAGGCTAATAGAACAGGAACCAGTGATTTGTGGTACATGCCTACTTCATACCTGTCACTGTGGTTGTGCCCCTATCATTCTGCTACACCTGGACCCCCCTGGTCTTGTGTACAAACAGTACAATGCTGTAATAATGCTATCGATCTTATCTTACTTGCAGCTTATTAACAAACAGGTTCTTCTTCAGTGTGGGCTGCTGCTCTCACTGTTCTCCGCCACCTAAAGGGAGAATTACATAAGAATCCTCCGCTTAGTTGTCAGCTCCATCCCCCGTCCACATACAACAAACACACACACACATACACACAATACTGTAGCCGATAACCTACCAAGTCTCTTGCCATCTCTATAACAACTGACCTCCCTGCTGTGGTTGCCGTGGTGAGATGATTGAGGAGGTTTCACTGCATGAAGAACGTGAGCTGCTATGGTTTCCTATCAGAAGCCATGAATGCTGTTTGGGCAGCGAGGGAATAATCATCCATAAATTATAGTTTTCACATGTTGCCTAATAGTTTGGGGTTTTTTTTTGAAAATCTAATTCCTGTTGATTTTACCTCGTGAATTTAGTCTCTTTCTTAGGGATAAAGAAATTCATATTACATTTCTTACACATTTATTTTATTTAAGGAGGTAGGCCTACTGCGTGTCAGCATGCTACATTAATTTCTACCCTGCACACTGTCCTGGATATATCACGATTACTCTCCAAGAAAACAAGGACAACCTGGAAAGCCCTTTTGATCCAGTCTGTCACACTATAGCCTAGTAGGTAAAAAAAGAGAACAGATTGAACCTTCTCCATGCAAATGCAGTTTAAAAACCAGTAGCTCTGCACACATAAAGGCGCTTCTTTTAATATGTGCCCCCTTTCTTCACACCCACGACCATTGTGTATAAAATCCTGTTTTTCCTGAAAAGATTTCTAGTCGCAGCCGCAGACAATGTTCCCCCACACAAGCTGTCGTCTTTGTCATCCCCCCCCTCCCCTCCACTTCAGTCAGTAAAGCAGGATCTCTGGCAGTTGGCCCCGCGTGCAAATTCATGTGTTTCAGGGTACAGGTGGGGGGCTTGCAGGAGTCTGCCTACCTGTTCCCCTGTAAAATGGTCAATTTTGATAGACATGGACAGGGGGGAAAAAGCGGGCATGGAAACCAGAAGGGGGGAGAGAGGGGCGGGTAAATGAACAAATGTCAGGGTTAGTGGGGGGTTGCTGGGGCCGCGGCTGTGGAAAATGCTTCCTCTCAGGGGTGTCTCTTGATAGGGTACACTGAAGGGGAGTGAGGCATGCTGATAAAAACAACTCACTAACAATTATGCTCACCTAAAATAGCCCTTACTTAAGTATATAGCATGCTTGCCAGTTAATTGTACACAAAAACAAAGACTTCACAAAAGACCTCCTGCAGCCAATGTATTTTCTTGTGTTTTGGCATGATAATTAAGTGTGACAGCTATGAATGCAAAGTTGGCAGATATTATAGTGGCCTGTCTAACTCTTTGTACTGATTAATACTGTTATCCAAAACTTATACTAAACTATAAATTAGAAATCTGCAGTATAGTGCAAATAATGACTGTATATTGTATAATGAACAAATCATTAGAACTAGTATGGCAGCTAGATTGTGTATAGTCAAATAAAGTGCACTCACATACCAGAAACAGTGTAGCTAGAATCTACTGTGATTTTATAAATATACTGAAAAGTCTATCCATCATTGTTACCAAAGCTTGGTGATGGAGGTTTGACAATTATCTGTAGATGATTGCAGATAGAAATTGTAGAACAGAGTTTTTCTCTGTTCTGTGAATATTAAATAATAATTGTTCCTACTTTTGTGAGTATTTTTGAGTACTTGACGATTACAAATATTGTACAAGAGATGAGGCCTTTCTGTGCAGATTACAGCCCATGTCTGTTCCTAACCAAGCAGCTGACTGCATGGGATTTAATGACAGCGTTACTAATATTCTCAGGAGATGTTTTTATAATGGCAAGCAAAAAGCCGCCATTAATACATTGCCTTCAGTAGAAGCCAATATTTTATCTGTGTTACACTTGAATAATTTGTGTATGATTGCTGCATTTCCTCTGAATTGTTATCTGGATTTGTTCTTGTTCGTATTGATATGCTGTAGGACTAACAACCATGAAATCTACTAAGACCTCTGATCTGTACTATTGACCATTATCATAGCCAAGAGGTTTGTTACAATGTGGTATTTTTATGCTACAGTTAGTGAGAAACCTGTTTACATTCCAGGGTGCTGTATAGTTCACTTCTCTCCACAGCTCAGTCGGATTCCAAAGCACTGTATAGATTTCTTTGAGCTGATGAAATTAAAAAGACAGCAGTGTGTGTGTGGTGTGCCTTCCAGCAACGCGATTTGCCTGTGAGTTCACGATACGGGTTGAGAGGGGAGTTCCTTTGGGGAGGATTAAATAGCTCCCTCTCTTCCTTCCCTCCTCCCCTGCCCTCCATACTTGCAGAACACAAACAGCTTGCAGGGCTGTACAGTACTTGTACAACATGTTTGCCACAGTGCTGCTCACAGGTAACAATAAGCCAAGGTCAAAGGTTAAGAGGGATTGTGGAGCACAGATTCTTGTATGTTCCTCTGGCAAACATTGTGTGCACAGGCACAGGAAACAGTGCCCAAAGTATCGCTGGGAGAAAGTGAGAGACAGAGATAGCGAGTTGGCTCGGAAGAGATGGGGCTATCAGAAAGAACAAGACTGGGGCCAGTTTCACGAAGATATGTTAGACTGGTCTATAAGGTTAGGACAGTCTTAGTTTTGTTCTTAGACTAGTCTAATACCAGTTAGATATTGATACTAAGCTTAAAAAGAGATAAGAGTCATCTTTCCATTGTAACAATCACACCTGCTGACAACCTGAGTCATTTTAATGTTGTAGATGGTCAGGTTGGAGTTAATTTGAACAACTTTATATACTGCAGTTTAATCAGTAATAATGCGTCATATTTTATAAAATTACGTTTTATCTGAAAAGTAACTGGAAACAATAGTCGACAATAAAATAAATGACTTGAATAAATACACTTAGTTACATTCCACCACTAACTAAAGTTACTGATCTCAAACAGGTCGTTTTTAATCCAATTACAAATTATTATTTGTATGAAGATGATGGGGTCAAGTAACCGTCAATGTCACCTGCTGACAAAAAAAAGACAAAAAGAGTTGTTGAAGATGCTTGGAAAAACATTAAAAAGTATATGTATTGTTGTAAAATGCCCTCGTTATTGAACTCTTCTAGAAATATTTCCATGTTTTGTAAGTGAAAAGAGTTATAATTTACCCCAGGTTTACCCATATACAGACAGTTTGTACCAAAGAGCGTGGAAAACACACAGTTTTCAACAACTGATTAACTTGGATGTCTATCTGACTGTTAGATTTAAGCTATAGTGAAAGTCTGTCTTTCTGAAACCAGATCCCTGCCTCCGTCAGGCTCTTTGAATGGGAAGGAGATTATCCATTTAATCTCTTAATCATGCACACTGTATACATAGTTGGTCCTGTGCCTAAAACCTCTGTCCTGATCAGATGTATCATAGCCGCCTTTTGCGATGATTCCCTCTAACCCACAGACTAATTCAGGTTAGCGCTGACACTGTTACACATGTTCCTCTCCAGCTGTCAGTCTATTATACCCTTGGTGCCCTGTTAAAATGAAACCCAGACCAATGGTGCATAAAATGGAATGTGGAAATATGTAGATTTTAAAATACAGCTTTTTAAAATCCCTCATTCCCGCAAATGTATTCAGAATAAAGGCAGATGTTTCATAACATCAGGTTACTGTACATTTTGCACAGTATATGTTCCCCAAAAGTAGGAATTAATAATGAAGATGCTTTTTGGCCTGAAATTGCTATTCAAACAATTATGTACTTAGTTTCTTCCAACAAATGCATTCCACATTATTGTTTTGCCTCATAGCAAAGCACCCAAAAGACTAAAACCTTTCATTTCAGCAAAGGCCGCTATTGGTCACCGTCAATAAAAGCATAAAAGCATTTATTTCCCACGTTTGTCAAATTAACAGCATACTCCATCTCCCATAGGACTTGTAAGGTTCATTAACCTTTCTGTGAAGTGGGACAGGTTTCCAGCAGTTACCATAACCTCTGTCTCGCGCCTACCTCAATTATAATAGAAGAATTAAACATCCAGCGATTCAAAACAGTAATGCTGCCTCTTAAATCCCTTTGTACCAGCTCTCAGTTGTTAATGACTAAAGACACTGAATGAACTATAGAGTTATCAACAGATATAACCACGGACAGAAGCATATCAAATGGCTACTCTTAACAGCAGGGATTACTAACTAGACATGTACAGTTTTTGTTTGATGGCTGGATTTTACTGTGTCTAAAATTATTGTTCAATTTTTAAATGGTAGGTTGCCTTTGTTTTCTATGAATAACACAATATTGGGTTAATGGTATATAAAACAGTTATTATTAAATTGGAAAACTATGTCACATCTGTCTGGAAACACTTGTGGCTGTTTATTAGTTTATTAATCATTGCAAATTGCAGGATATTTCACCAAAATGTTCCCTCCCACCTTTGTCCACCTTCCTTCCAAAGTCAAAAGAATAGACTGACCTTGAACTAATTAAGTGGTCAATTACACGCCTGTTGATCTCTTTTAATTTCTTAATAATTAGATTAATTTTGTGGGCAAAGAGTTCGTTCTCTTGTCCACCTACTCCTCCTTCATCCTCCACCTCCACCTCTTCCTCTCACTTCTTTTTCTCCTCCTCCTCCATGCCCAGGCCCACAAGGTTTCAATACTCATTTATTTTGTGTCACCGTTCACACTTCAAAAACTGTTCTAATTCTATGCCATTGACCGTTTTAATAAGCTTAATCTTCCTCTTCCTCTCCCACCCATATCTCCCCCATTCTTTCATGTATTAATCAAAATCCAGCACGTGCCTGGATGTATTTGTAAGCATACAGCTCTATTATAACCTATTAATGTACTATCTCCATGGATTCATGGTCTTACTGCCGGAAACTGCTGTAGTTATGGAGCAGTGAGGCCTCGTGTTTGTGTGTGCGTGTCCTCTGATGCTACTTGTAGGCAAGCTCAGGCTGGGATTTTCCAGTGCCACCCCCGTCAGTGGGAAGCCCTATATGGGGACATGTCAGCGCCTTGTTTGCTTGTTGTGATGATGAAGCTGGGGGTGGGGAGAGTGGGCAGCCTTGTTCAGGTTCCAGGATTCCCTTCAAATGAGTCAGCCAGCCCCCACTCAAACCAACTGTTACCTTGGGAACTTAGGCATGGGCTTTCCTCAACAGTACTTAAGTACAGACTCATCAGCACCCATACTCACTAACACACACACACACACACACACACACACACAGGAGCTGTAAGGGCTTGGAAGCCACACCCAGGTTGGATGAAATTATCTTATTAAAACGCTCTCACTTTGGCCTGTACTCTGCCCTGTTAGGCCCAATCTGCTGTTTGAGAATGAGATGACCAACTCAGCACGGCCACTTTGTTAAGGCGAATTTGTAATGTATGCAAATTAGACTGAGTGTGATAATGAGTTTGGGTGGCTAGTTTCTTAAATCAGTGATTTGAGTAATAGTATGCTTCCCTGCTAATGAGCATGGCCAATGTAGTGTAGGTTTGGTACATCACAGTGTGTCGGGTGATGTCAGTGATGTCTGGAGTTCACTTAATAACTGGACTGTTTATGTTTCCAACTCAGTTCATTACCAAAGCCAAATGAGTTCCTTTGCTGAAAGCCATTAGTCTAGCAGGCTATTGTTAAGTGGGTTAATTTTTTGATGCACTGAAGCAGATCAAGGTTGACTCCCCCACTGGCTTTCACCCTGTCCTGCTGAGGCCAATCCATCCCGCTCAGCTGATCACCATTAGGTTGCTCTACCAACCAGTCACTCAAGCCCATTAGGCCCACACAGGCTCATTTAGAGACTCCAGAAAAATTGATTGTTAGGGTTTTGTGTTTTTGATTTAATAGGGGTGAGTATTATTCATTTTATTTTAAAAAAGGACATTTGGTTGTTTATTTTGCTGATTATTTTATATGTTAATTTAATTTACTAAGTTTAGTTTATTGGTATTCTTATATTTCCCCTATTGTGATGGGGGGTGGTAGATACTCAATACTTATAAACCATGAATACAGAAATAAAACATACCTTGCACATGCTCTAACTGCCATACACATCTACCAGCTGCACAACTGAGAAGTAAAGGTTGCCTGCTATAAAATAAAGGCTGGCATTACTCCCAGTTCATGCAGCGCTGGGTTTTGCCAAGGTCTGTTTGTGTGCCATCTTGATCTATCTGAGAAGAAGGAGATAGCGGGTCCCAGCTAATCGTGACCTGCATAGGCCATGCACCAGCTTTTGAAGAGCACCAGAGAGCTTCCAGTAGGAGGAATATGCTGTAGCTTGGGTTTACAGTGCAGAAAAGGTGAAGGCGCCATCTGTTAACTGAGTTCTGATGCCATTCTTCAGCACCTGGTTCAGTCTCTTCACACTTGTTTTGCCTCAGTTGTAGAGCCATATACTGTATATGTTTGATTCCCCTTTCCGAAGTGAATTTCACAGAGATGAACTGTGTCAATGGTAATAGAAACCGTCGAGCAAAAAGCAACTCTAGGAAGTCTGTGACCATGCAGGTTGTGATAGACCCCAATAGACCCCCTATAGCCTCTATGAGTGAAAGTCATAGACCACCACATGAAAGCAGTGGTGTATGCTACGCCATAGAGCCCCGTGTAGAAATGGTCTCACATGTGCTCCCAGGTCCAGACTGGTAGGAAGGTGGTCTCTCACAATGGCCTCAGCGTGTCTATACCACACCAGAACCGTTTGTTCAACCGTATAATGTCTAGGTGACCTTGTCAGCCTTGACCTTGTCTGCAGCTGGCATCAATGGTGTGGACTCATTGGGCTATGCAGATTTTACTCCAGCATGACAGCTGATGTTGAACCTGAAGAAGATCTTTGAGGGCCACCTGGCAAAGATGGAAAGAGTACTGGGTCCTGCTCAAAGGCCAGCTGGAAGGAGAGAAAGTTTCACTTTCAAGTGAAGAGCAGAGCATCTAAATGATGTCAAAGTTGGTTGTGTCCAGGCCTGAATTTGTTAATGGATGGGCAGTGGCACGGGAGAGTAGGATTGTCACCATGTTCTCCCAACCTGGAGTAACCTGCAGGGTGAAGAAGCCTTACTGAGCTGCAATGAATCCTTTTTCTTAATTTTTTTTTGGGGGGGGGGGCTTTTTGCTTTTATTTCATAGGAACAGCTGAAGAGAGACAGGAAATGTGGAAGAGAGAGGGGATGACATGCAGATGATTTGGATTTGAACCCGGGCCGCTGCGGTAAGGACTCAGCCTTGTACATTTTACATGTGTTCTACCACGTAAGCTACAATGGTGCCCCGACCATCAATGAATCCTGAGTGGTCTGTGCCCTGCACCTGATGTGGCTAGCAGGGCTGTAAGGGCTAAATGGTCACAGGAGCTCACAGAGTGTAGCTGTAGTAGTGGAATTACTTTCCTTATGCCTGGCTTCTTCTTGGCCAGCAATTCTAGGGAAACTTTCTTAATTATGTCTTCCTCCAGCCTCTACTGAATGCATACTATTCTATGCAAACTATGTTAGAAAACTCAAAAGTCATGCGATCTCGCTAGTCTCATTTCTCTCATACTAGAGAATCTTGTCACCCAGTCATTTTAAATTCAGAAGTGGCAGATTACACAGAAATCTTCCATTTCTAGCTTCCTCAAGATAACTAAGTCCCCTAGTTGAGCAGTCATGTGAATGTGTCTCTTCCACTTTGGAAAAAACCCCCAGTGTTTAACCTGTAAACGGTGAGGTTCCTTGTGCGACACAGACTTTTAATTCACAATAACCCTGCAAATGAATGGGCTGATTACTGAGGCGAAGATGAGGAGGCAGTCATAAGCACTTGGCTTGAGTGGAATAGGCGAGGGGGGGTGGGGTGGCTGTGGCAGTACAAGTCCAGCCTCAGAAATAGAGCTGTGAACACCATCTGTCATGCTCTCTCTCCCCGTCTGTTAGCCTGACTGCAAGTAAAAGGGAGAATGATGCTCTCAGAACTGCATTAGAAGGACGTGGGTGCTGATTGTCGTAGGTGTGGGTTTACAGGGTGTGCAAGGGAGGGGGAGGGAAGTGGTGGATATACAAGGAGGTGCATGAGTAACTGACAAAGGGAAGCACTCACCCACACAGAGAAGGAGAAGGGTTGTTGGGCAAGTGGGTATTCCTGGTGAAACCGCACCCCTGCACCCACCCACCACCTCCTCGCAGACTCCTACCTATTGGCTCTTGTCAGAGGATTCCTAGCTGAAGTTATGTAGACACATTATACAAACACACTGCTCATCTTCTTCTCTAAGGCCTAGAGGAGTTAACACTTCATGTATAATATTAAGCTTAATTTCAAAAGTTTACATTGGTGATACCTGTAGTACCTGTTTTTGTTAGCCACTTTTAGACCCACCCAGGAGAAGCATCGATGTCCCATCAATAATCATTTTAATACTGCTATCAACTCTGAACTAATTGTGATTCATTTTGTGGATTATGATAAATTAGTTGGTCTGGATCAGTCTTGCTTCAGTTGGAACAGAGAGCCGGAGTTGTGCTGAATATTGGTGGTTGGAGTGTCAGGCTATTATGTGACCCACAGAAAAAGCTCTACTGCATTGCTTTTTCTAGATTTTCAGAATTATTCATTGCTCATAACGTGTAGGTTGTTCGGGATCCTTTCTGCTTTTGTCTGAGTCAGAGAGTGAAATAGAGTCAGTTAAACATGAAGGAAAGCTAGGCCACGATGAGCAACGGAGAGGCAGGATGAAGTGTCTGTAACACCACAGCTGGACTAACATTAGTTCAGTATTAGGTATCTAAAGAGGCAACTGACTCCTATAGTAATAATAGTTTCTTTAACATTTAGGAAAAAGTGATGGGTGATACATACAATCAATTCTTCGTTTAAATCCACAATGCTGTTTTCCATGATTGCCCTCCACAAGCAGATCAGAGGTCATGGTCAGGTATACAACACCTTATAGGGATGCATGGGTTGGTTGCAGAGTCCTGGCCCTCCATACACCCCCTGCTGCCACAAATATATCATTAGATGTCTGGACAGTCTCCAGCAACGTCAACACAGTACAAAAAATATTTAGCTGATTGATGATACCCCATCATAGATTAACAACTGTGGTGACATTTTCTAGACAACTCATTGTTGCAGTTAGTTTGATTATGAGTATTGTTTGGATTAACTTTTTCATTTATATGGTAGAATGAATTGAGACAAAGTATTATACCTGGCCTCCCACTCCTGTTTATGGCTCAATAGTTTTTAGTCTCTCATATCAAAAGTAATGCTCTCCTCTTGAAAGATTGGCACACCTTTATGCACCAGAGTATGTTGTTCTTTTCTTTTAAGTATGTAAAATAGTAAACAGCCATTTAGACGCTTTCAGATTTTATCTTTGTCAGTTTCTGTCTCTCCCACACTGCTCAGTGTGTGATTCACTATCACAGCTACAAGAATGGGTATTCCCCTAGTATGAAGATGCAAGGCGTAGTCACATTTTGTTTGACTTAATAACTCTGGAATAACTCTCACATTAACCCAATCCAGGTAATTTATGTTGTTCTCGCTTTGTTTCATTAGCATTTGAATAAAAAAAGTTTGGCTTGTCCTTCAACTAAATGAATAGAAAAGGCTATAACTTTATGGTAACTATAGATTACATGATTGGCATATTTCTTCTGATCACCAAACCTCCATGTTGTTGTGATGAATGACGGGGTATGATGATTGTCAGGATTTAAGGTTTGGTGGCAGAAATTATTCATAATCTATGTCATCTAGTCACAGTGATTTGTGGTGATTTATTTAATATACATATGAATCTAAAATGTAGTGCCTAGATGAGAAAATATTTAGAAACACTAATAGTGTGTTCCTTGGTAACTGCATAGATAATGAAGCAGTTCCTAGTCTTTTTCAACTTTCAGCTACTGAAATGACATAATGTACAAACACTGACACAGCAATCGTGAGTACTCTATCAAGCTCTCGTGGTAAAGATAATAATTTTTTATATTCTGCTGCTTTTTAATTCAATGATTCAGATTAAACTAATTTCGTACAGAGACAACCAGTGACTAGTGGATCTATATGTTAAATGTTTTTAATGAAAAAGCTGTATTGCATTTGTATCGTGAGCAAACATACTGTACAATTACAACCGTCCAAGCTACTGTTTTCTCAGACATCTGCATTATGTAATGTTACTTTTATCCTCAGCTTGATGCCAGCACAGATAACCCAAAAATAAAACAGTTTGCAGTTGGTCAGTATACCTATGTATTGTACTGCAAAAGAGTACCATTTATTCTTGTGTATATGTTTAAGTATAAGATATTTTGAAAAAATAGATGTATAATGTTAGTACACCATAGTATGATATACTGGAGAATAAAGTTTACAAGAAGTAACAAGAAACCAAGACACTTGCTTCACAGTAGATTTTCTTCCAAACCTTTTATTACGTATGTATTACATAGTCATTAAACCATATTTTAATAAATCTACTTTTCTCACGACATCTTTCAGGTTAACTTGTGTCTGATGTGTCTATTGCCACCAGACATGGTCTCCATATTAAGATAGATATCCTTAGTGTATAAAGTGTATGCTGGTCTTGCTTTTATTGGGGAGCTTTACAGTGTCTGGAGTGTGGAGTCTCAGCGCTTTTGACTTTTCTAACCCTGAGCTCAGAGTATCATCCTTGCTGAGGATATCATTGATCTAAGATTAACTTCATCAATGCGCTATGTGGCTTTTGATTCCCCCTAACAAAGCTGTAATAGATTTACTATATGAAAAACTTTCTGTGGCGTAAGCGGCAGAATGAGCGGCCACAAAATCTATCATCCATGCAGAAAAACTGTAGTTAGTAAGTAACTTAATTGAGAGACCCGTTTAAGTGCTTGTTCACCAGCTCATTGGTGGGTACAACAGACATTGTGGGAGCCTTAAAATCATATTATATCGCTAACTTATAACATCATCATTCCCAGATTTTGCACGGGTGGGGTTAAGAAGAAAATCATTCAACGGTGGTCGAGAGGCACTGGGTGATTATAATAATGTCAAACTACAATGAAGTATCGAATCCTTGCAGTCATCATTTCATTTTTCAGTACTTCTACATGCCATTGTTGCATTTTATTTTCGTCCACAAATTTAGCCGTACAACTTTCGCATTCATCAGAAACTAAAACACAGTTAACTCAGCAAGCAGCTGTCAATCATTTAGTGGTCAGAACTTTTAACGCTCTGTGCCCCGCCCCCACAGCAGGGTCCCTGAGGGAGGCCGCCCACCATGTGAGAAAGTCCTTTAGATTAGTGTGAGAGAGTCCGTCACTCCCCAGTGAACATCAAGTTTCAGCGACCTCAACGTTGCCCTGCCCTGTCACAACTACTGTGATACCAGCTCTGCTCGGGAAGAGATACACCACTATAACCACAAAACTGATTATTTTTAAGATTTTGATACCTTGTGAATATTAATATATATGTGATTCTATGTGAGTTCTGCATGTGATTGACTTGTCTTATATTTGTTTGGCTGAATTTCAATATTGTATTCATTTGCTGTTGTTTTTACTCTATGTATTATAATGAAATTAAAAGGGCAGAGGGTGCCATGGAGAGTGAGCGAGAACCGAGCATTAATATGTGGGAAAATGTTGCTCCCTCAAATGTTGACTACCTGTTGCTATGGCAATGGGTTTGGATCCTGCAGGCTGTAGGACTCTACTTGCTATTTCTAAATAAAGCTTTTTTTCTCACTGATCAGTGGATGAAGATACTCACAGTTGAAACTAATCTTCTGAATTTCACCAGTCTGTGTAAACACTGGTGCTCTGCTCTCTAATACTTACTGCTAAACCTCCTAAACAGCAGTTACAGGATTATAGATGAGATGATGCACAATAGAGGACACATGCTTTGCTACTGCTACATTTTTTTACTGAAAGAGTCAAATATAAATGATAAAATTAATATTGATAAATAAGTGTATCTCATGTATGTCATTCTGGCATAAATGTACAGACACACTGCTTATGACTATAAAGTTGTAAATTTGAATTGGCAGTATATTGTATACAATGGTCAAGCAGCATGGTCAGCATCAGCTGCAAGGTGATAAGTGCAGTATTTTCAGAAAAAGGCAGACTGCCATTGGTTCCACATATGACTAGAAAGCAAATAAAATCTTTCAAATTCCTTGTCAAGAATATAAACTAATACTGCAGTTATTTATTAGATTACTGAAATAGGGGGATCAAGTTGTCTTTCCAACACTGTAATGTTTTCATCCCCTTTTTAAAAAAGATCATAATTGCTGAGTGCAAAATGTGTTTGCAACATTCCCAAGATGTCTTAAAAAAATCAACTCTACAAAATACCATGTGTGTTCTGAGTTGGTTAAGTCCACATCGCTAAAGAGAAATGGCTTAATGCTTCTGTACTACTATAAACTGTATTTTGTTTGGTTCTGTCATCCAGCAAACTGAAATTTCAGTTTAAGGATCAAAGGAGATGAGAAAAAAGCCCATTTGTCCTGCACGTCTTTTGTCTTTGCATGCTGTCTAGTGACACAGTACCATTGTCACCCTGTGGGGGGAGCCTGTGTGTGGCGAAAAGAGGACAGAAATAGGTGCTGAGACCAGATATTTGATGCCTGTGATGGGGACTTCCATGCTTACCTCAAGTGGGTTTTGGGCCATTTCACAGACAACATATTTAGTCCTTTTCCTCCCACTCAAGCCGTCTTGCAGTAAGCAGTTAAGTCTATTAAACAAACATTCCTGGGTGCAATTTGCAGTGTGAGGTGCCTGACTGTGTGCTTCCTGGGGATGAGGGAGTTTAAGCTGACAAATATACAGTAGAAAATGCTTATGAAAAATATCTGCGCTTCACATCGTGTTCTGTTTCTAGGCAACAGGAAGTTAATATACAATTAATAATATAGGAAATTGCTACCTGGGAATCCATTCAGTGGTTTAATTTGCTGGGGAACTGTTTTTTGTCTGAGAGTTGTCTCTTGTCTTCACATATTAATATAACAGACCTTTTATATATTTAACTGACATATTTTAACCAACAATTTTGATGTAAGTCTGTAGTGTACAGCTTCCTGTAAGGATGAATTTTTGAATTACTAGCGACAAATGATTTTCCCAATCATCACCTAAGTCTCAATGTGTAAAATCCCTTGCTATGACTATATATGTCTGTCTTTAGTCAAAATTTAGCAGGTTAGATTATAACAAAATTGGCTCCAAATAAATTTGGCTTGGGAATTAAATGGCGTCTCCAGCCTCTCTCTAGTTGGTACAGTGGGTGTTATTTCAAGGACTGGCCGCTGAGCTAAGCGAGCACAGAATATTTGGCTTTGGAAGCACAAAACTAAAGGAAGAGTGGTATTATGTTAGTGTTGTAGGAAGCAATGTAATGGCCCACTGTACTGTTTTTCTTGTCAAATTGTTTTTATGGTCAGGTTTGTCCCAAAAGTGAACTGACCTAACTATCCTTCATAAATCTCCCAAATGCTTTGCATGACTGACTCTGTGTCTGAATTACCAGGGCAATGCACTCAAGAACGGACACATAAAAGGGACTACCCTCACTGGTAAGTATGGTTTTCAATTGACCATTCATTTTATAACCTTAGTCACTGTAGTCATTACATGTTAGTTTACTTTAAGTACATACATTTATCTCACTCATTTATGTTATGTAAGCTGTACAATGCACTGTGGTAAATTATATATTTGTATTTATTTTTATATTATTATACCAGTATTATTTTGGACTGTTGCAGAATTATGTTTTACCTTTGATAATTCATTAGTTTTTATGTCATTATCACCTAAAGCAATTAAGTTGCTCCTTCATGACCCCTTGCCTCCAGGTAATTTTAGTTCCTACCTGCCATTGTTTTGCAGCAGACATTTGTGAGTGTAACAGGTGTAGTAAGTGCAACAGTAGAGTTGAGAGTCAGATGTGAACCCCGAGAGAGTGAAGTTGGGTGTGTTTACTGTCTTGCAGTGTTGGTGTTGATTAAAGAAGATTTATCCAAAGATAAACTGTCGGCCGCTTATTACCCACAACCCAGAGTGACTGAAGAACGCTAGGAATTCAGGGTTACAATTTTATGGATCTACAGCTACCACTGGTTTATTGTAATCTAAAAAAATAATAGGATGAATGAATGTTAAGAATTTGTGAATCAAAGATTTAGCCCAGTTAGAGTTAAGTCAGTCATATATAGTATATTGCTATGTAATATTGTAGAAAAGGTTTCAGTCGTAGTCATCTGGACACTGTTTTCAGAATCAAGACGTTTCGGCTCCCATCCGGAAGTCATTCTCAATTGTGAAAAAAAAGTGGGACGGGAATTTACAAATTTGAGAATGACTTGGGAGGGGAGCCAAACGTCTTGATTCTGAAAACAGTGTCCAGATGACTACGACTGAAACCTTTTCTACGATAGAACACTCCTGGACGAATGAGGGACTACACCGTCTTACTATGTAATATCATTCACCAATCTCAGCTCTCCTGATTCTGATTCTTTGTTTTTCCATGCAGACTATCATCCGCCAAGTCCGCCACAGAAGTCTGGTTTTCACCGCTACCAGTTCATGTTGTTTGAGCAGCTTCCAGATGCACAAGTGTCACTCACCGAGCAGGAGAAGTCGTCCCGTGGTAATGACTTCACTCACTAGCCCCTTGAGTTCACAACGCTGTTCGCCACTGCAGTATCATCTATCATATACCCACACTGATCAACACAACTGCCAACAGTTAGTTGTTGAATCAGCAGCAGAAAGATTACACCAAGGCATTAAAACTCAAGGCCCAAACATTTCCTCTCAAATTAACCACATTATAGGTTTTTGTGGTTATAGGTTTTGTGTTTTAGAAACCTTTATATGCTACTGCAGGTATTTTTGTAGATTATTCTATTTCCTGACATACAGTAGGAAGTTGTGTCATTTTACAACATCAGATTGATTTAGGTATCGCCTCATTTGTTTGAGTGGGCTTAATCCTTTATTTAGGGTGAGTTTATGTTTCCATATTAGGTTTCAACAAATGTATCTGCAACACTACTGAAGCTGCTATTATTAGTGATTTGATTTATTATATAATATCCCGAGACACTCCAGCCAGACACCATCTAACCATCTTTAAGCCCAGGTTTTGGTCTGTGGCTGTGTTTTGTCCGGACACATGTCATTACGCACAATTCACAAACAATTATGTGCTTTTAATCGAAGCATTTGGAGTTGCTTTGGAAAGATCATTTTCTCCAAGTGGTTGAACTTAACAAGGGAAATGTTAATGAGGTTAGTGAGTAAGTCTGCTACAGTGTTAATGCCTACGGGGTCAAGACAAGTATTGTTGGCTCCCACGCACACCTGCACAAGTCTGCTTGACCACATCTTGTTAGCCTCTGTCAAACCTGAAATCCTTATCAACCATGACAGTACACATGAACAGTGTATATTTACTTATAACCTTGATTTCTGTTGATGTTATTACCAGATCATCTTCTTAGTTTGTCTCTCAAAAGACAACCGTGTTTGTCTTGCAGAAAGCAGAGTTGTTGTTTTGTTTAAATTTCAGGTTTTCTGACTTTTCCTCCCACCGAAGAAAAGTCTCTTGAAGGTGGGCAATTGCACTTGGATGTGATGTACAGTACCTCACAGGAGGCGTGCCTGTCTGTCTGTTCTACTCGGGTCACAGCCAGTGATTTGAGGGGAGATCAGGGCGGTTTGAGACTTCAAGTGTTGCGGCCGTGAATGAGTGGAGCTGCCAGTCTCTGCTGTTTGAAGTTTTGACAGCTATGTCAGCAAACAATCCAGGCACATTAGGCTGAGGTGTGTTTGATGTTGAAACCTCTGGAAAAAGAAATGTCAAAAAAGAGTGTTTTGCGTATTCGAACTCACATTTGGGGAGGTTGAGATGAATTCTTATCACATTGTTAGGGGTATTCGCTGTGTCAGAACTGGTTATGCTGAAGATAATAGCATGAATAATAGCCTGCTGTTGAGAATATTTTAATATTTTTTTTGTGGAAAATAAACTGGAGCATACTCATTTTCTGCTACCAGCTCTGATACAGTAGTTAACCCCACATTATGAAGCGATTGAACTGAGTGGATCCACCCATCCTTAATGTACTGGATGAGTTTAACTCCTGCTGTTGTACTTCCTCTCTCCTGCAAACTG
This sequence comes from Siniperca chuatsi, assembly GCF_020085105.1. NCBI lineage: Eukaryota > Metazoa > Chordata > Actinopteri > Centrarchiformes > Sinipercidae > Siniperca > Siniperca chuatsi. The sequence continues at coordinate 14,551,145 of NC_058046.1, read as the reverse complement.
TGCTCTCTATTCAAGGGAAATGAAATTAAGAAATTCACTCTTGGATAATCAAATGTTTCATTTGATGGGTCAATTCTGGAGAGGATAACTGCCCTTGTAAAGAGGGTAATGGAAATAGACTCTGCATGACATATTAAGAATGAAAGCCTAGTAGTCATAGTTTATGAACAGAAAAATATTGGATTTTACAGTTGCTATTGGTTTGGATGAATTCAGTGGTGTACCTGCTGCATTATTATTGGCCTCCACTTGGCCATGATGAGCACAGTATTCCCGCTCAGACAAGAGGAACGGAGGGAATCCCATGTCTCCCCACCTCCTCCGTTAAGTATGTTCACTTATTAGCGTCTGTCCTCCCTCCATGTGGTATGACACAGAGAGCATTTTTCATAGCCCATGACATTAATTGATGTGATTTGCGAAGGGAGAGCATTTAGTCGTGGGTGGGAGACTCCTAATGATCGTTTTCCACTTCCAGTAGTGCAGTCATTGACTCAATTTTATCGCAAATTTGTCGTCTTTTTTCTTTTCATCTCTGACCATCACTTAATTAGTAAAGGGGGTGAACAATCAGGGGTGGAGCAGGGCTGTTGTGAGGAACCGTGGGAGTCTGCTGTGCCTCCTGTGTTAAGGTTATGAATGTGGGTCAGTGAACTGATGGAGACAGCTGGTTTGTTACACAAGGAACTACAGGGGGGCTGCGCTCTTGGCATCGGCCACAGGGGCGTGATCATAGGGAATCCCCTTCGCTCTGGCTCAGGAAGGCTGTCCCTAACTGGAGGCTGCCCCTGTGCCAGGGTGGGAGGCAGGCGTGGGCACACAGGCCCTTGTGATACTTGTTAGCCACTTGGCAAGCCCTCAATATGTCCTGCTACTGTTTAGTGCCGCCGAGTCAGTTTGTCAAGGGAAGCCGGGGAGAGAAACGCTGGGGCCTTGAGAGAGTCTATCTAGTGTTGTTTCAGCCTACACGGTACTTTGCGCATACACTGTTCACACATCCAGCCCCCTGTCTCCTGACTGGGACATCAACAGATACTGTAGATTGATCAGAAACACACAAAAAACTGTGATGATTACAAGAACAACAGCATCAGAATTACTGGCTGAAAATTTAAGTAAAAGTTGAAAATTAAAAATCGATCAGTTCTTGGCTTTTTTCCCCCTACCATTTTTTCGTGGAAAAATACAAGGGAGAGAATGTACGTGACGATCATGTTGTGTGAATGAATGGATCACAGTGGAGTTAGCTGCTGGATGGTGCACGTTGCTCATCTAGCCTCCTAGAGCCCCTACTGCCAGCTCAGCACACTCCACAGTAATTGAAGCCATTTGCAATGTTGCAGTGTGGTAATGGGCAGATCCATGTCTACCACCCACCCGCAGCCTCTACCATTAATCAGAGCTGCGTGGAGTCAAGAGAGCCAGGATTTGGTTGCTACAGCAGGCCTGAGTTTCAGCCAGGAGTCGGCTGCCTTAAAGGAACACTTTGACGTTTTCAATTTTGGCTGGTTGTGTTGGGTTTTTGTGTGTGTGTGTGTGTTTGTGTGTGTGTGTGTGTTTTAACAGACGCTCGTCAGGTTCGGGGTAAAAGTTTCTAGATTATTCCTCAACTCGCCTCATCCATAAATACGCTTCATAGTATTGTTAGAATTCACTGCTGAAATTAATAATCAAAGTAGAGCTGAAACAATTAATCAATTTGTCAATCCATAGGAAAATAACCAATTAATCATTTACATCATGCCAAATATCCCCTAGTTCCAGCTTTTCAATTCCTTTGGGAAGCTAGATTTCTTTGTCATATGTGATAGTAAAGTGAATATCTTTTGGTTTTGGACTGTTGGACGGATAAAACTTGTAACAAATGTTACCTTGGACTGAAGGAAATTTTGATGGGCATTTTCACAATTTTCTCAAAATGTATAGACCAAATGATGAATCGATTAATCAAGAAAATGAAATGAAAACAGCCATTAGTTGCAGCAAGAGCCGAAAGGGTTAGTTGACTAATCAATTAGTTGAACTTTTCTGATAATTAATTAATTGTTTGGTTCATTTATCAAGCGAATATATTTTTGCAAGCGAATTGAAGGACAAATACAAAACGTGTTTCCTGCAATGCGACAATACTAACCAAATATATTCCAACATGTGACGTATCCCTCTGAGAATGAATATGGAGTCCCCGGCAAGGCTACAGCATTTGGTAACAATGTAGGCTGCTATGTAGACAGCAGGCTGTGAGCTGAGATCGGCAGCCAAACGGTGTGACAACGTTCTTCGACCCAGGTCCCTCCACAGGAGCCATCTGCCCTGCTGAAGCATCTCTGAGCGAGACACATCTCTGCTCCAGAGGCAATGTTCTATGGCTGACCCCTGACCTCTGACGTCCACAAAGAGGTCCCCCTATCATGATGTTAGGATTGCATTATTATGACTATGAATGTTACATGATAAAGCTCAGTAAAACTCTTACCTTGATATGGCTCCTCTTACTCTACTGCCATGAACAGGATCACTTGGTGGGGAGCATTTTTGAGAGACTATAAGAGGTTTAACAGGGACACCGCCCACACCACTAAATGTAGCAGTTCTGTGTCACCTCACAGCAGTGCTGATCTTCCTGCCATACCCAGACGGAGAGGCAAGGTGGAAACAAAAGGGGAGGCAGGAAGACTTTAACATCGCCCTCAGGTCCCACACTATCTGTCCTTTCCATGAGCAGGCAGATGGGAGAGGTGGAAACACGTCTCTGCACTACAAACAGACACCAGCCTATTTTAAGGTCACTTGTAAGTCTAGGCATTTGCAGGGTACCAGGCAGCGTGATAGCACCAGATATTGTGAATTTGCCTCATTTTGGATTGTGCCCAATGATTGCACAGCTTTAGACAGGATTATGTGCGTAAAGCCTTACAAGCAGTGCCTGGTTTTGATCGTTAGTCTACAATAAAATGATCTTCAGTGTGACATTCTCCGTTAGAAGATATGTTGCCTAATACTACTGTAATGTGTGCATTCTCCCTATGAAAAGAGAAAGTTTGACTATTAATGCATGACTTTCATGAGAGTCAAATCTGTCACATGACTCGTGAACTATATCCTTATATTTAGTGTAAAGTTTGTTGTCCCCCAGCTGCCTCACCCCTCAGCTTTCTTTAAAGTGCTACCTCTAAGGGGCTAGGGACCTTGTTCTGGACATGGAGGGGAGTTTGGGGATCTGCAGAGGCGGTGCATTATCTCCCACTGAAGCACAGGCCAGAGGGGCCACTAGGGCCATGCCCTATCATACAGACAGGTCACTTGACTCCATTGCCCTCACTTGATTATTGGAGCCCTTTCTGCAGGCAATCCTCATTCACTGAGAGGACCTGGCAAGATTCAGGTACTCATCTGCTCGTCTCCCAGTTATTATTCATCATCTTCCCCAGCTGAGCTCAAAACCTGACCTGACCTCACAGCAAACCCAGACACACAGAGGTATCAATCTCATAAGCTAAACATGTAGGGAGGATCAGGAAGGGTGTATGAGCCCAAAAATAGTGATAATATGATAATACTGTAATTTTATGTTTAAAACTTTCCAATTCAAACCCATTCAAATAAATACTCTACTTTAAGATTTGATAGGAATTAAATATAATAATATATTCTGAAAAAAGCCTGAAAAATCACAGCCTTGAATAAAACATTTTGTCTGAAATGCAAATGAATCCCTGTGATTTGTGTCTGCACTGATGGAAGGTGAGTGCACTTGACATGTGTGGCAGCAGCAAAGTGTATTTCTTCTCCCTGATCTCCTCCACAATGCCAGAGGATACAAAATGTGGGTTCCTGATGGTGAAAACAGCCACAGCAAAGGCCTGTAAAGCAGCTGCAGCCAGAGGTGAAAAGCAGTAATGTCAGACTCGAACCCTAACGTTGAGACGATTCTCTCTACAGATTTGGACCATTTCAATAGTTGGCTTTCAAAAGATTAACTTTTCCTACCCTATTCTTGAGCATCTGTTAATATAATTACTCCACATACGGAAATACCGGAATGTCAGTGATTCCCTAGATTACGGAGCATGACATTTTCTCATGTACACCCAAACATACACTCATTCTCTCTAGAATCTGTTGAAGTTTGCAAGTTTAGAGCATGCAGGGTTTTGTTGCCTTGGAATGATAATTGTGAATTTGTCTTTTTTTTTGTAAAGAGAGGGAAAGCTGCAGGGAATCAGCGGTTGTCAAAATCTAAGAAGTGATATTGTCATACCAGCCGGATGGCCGTCTGGTGTTTGTTTAAAAGGGGAGGGAAGAAAAAAAACAGTCCAGGCGATTGAATCATATCTTCTTGCCAATACGTCCTTGCGTTCCCACCTCCATCATTACAGCAACATGTTTTATTTTCAGCAGTGCTGTTCTCAGTGACTCACATCCCAGAGCCATGTGCTGCTCAGTTAGGCCTCAGATCCCTTAAACATGGGCCGAGCGGTCATGAGAAATGCACCAGAGATTGCACTCAGACTGTACTAAATTTATGTAGGATATTGTTAGGACAAAAACATGTTGTCTGATCAACTGCTTTTAGTTATTTTAATCTATCTGCAAAACAGTCTTGTATCATACTGAAAACAAACCTGGGTTTTACGTACCTTCCCCCTCCAAATATCTGTAAATACTAATACATTTCTGTGTTTATGTGTCATCCTGCTCCCACAGGTCTTTGGAATCTTCACGCCTTCATCACAAGGTTTGATCTGGGAGAGCCTGTGGCCACTCTGCAGTTTCTCACCCAAAACTACAGAGACTGAAGGATGCTCAGATGCCTGAAAGATGTTGTGGAAGAAGAATTTGTCAGTACAATAATATCAAATAAGATGTTTCCCCACTTTCCCTGAATTAAACAGCATCAATTCTTCAAAGCTTGCAACAGGTTAGCCCTCTTTGCCTTTATCTTATTGTTGAGTTAGAAAGAGATTTCCTCTTTGTGTTCCACCAGCTGCTAGGTTTTGATGTTGCCCTGTATCTCTGTCACGTGGTCTGGAGCGAAGGATTTGGGAGATAGATTTTGACCTCACTGGGGATTTCTTATTAGTTTCCGAACACTGTCGGCAAGAGAAGGAAGACGGCCTGATATCACAACTCGGTGTGGAAAGAGTTCTAATTCAGGGGCGGAAACACGTCAGGGCCAAAAAAAGGAAGTGGGAGGTGAAACCGAGACCGCAACACAGCCGGATGCTGCAGTGGAACTTGAACCAAAATACTCTACAGAGTGACAGGGCAGGGGGAGGGGCTGCAGGGCATGTGGTGTATTGGGTGAAGGGAACTTGCTGTTTGTGTAATTGTTTATCATATTTCCATTGACCATTCTCACCCCAATTGGAAAGAATGAGCTACTTTCAGGTCCTTGATTGATTTTTTTTTTGAAGTGAAAGCTGCTCTAACACACGTTGAAGTGTCCTTGAATGTAACTTTGGGATGATGAACCCGTTTTGAACTTTGGACAGTTGCATAAGAGGCCCACCTGGCAGGTCTGTAGAGGATGGTGTGGATAAACTTTTCAACCCTTTCACGAGGAGATACTTTTCAGACTTCACGGGTCTTTGTAGAGGGTGGGTCAGAGTACTCCCCATGAGGAATATTGGTTTCTAACCAGCAACTCTCCTCTGGGAGGGGTTTGTATCAATACCCCAGATGTCTGAAAAAGGCTGGATTTACATGAGGGACTTTGATGTTCCGATGATCAATCTTTAGTTGGTGGATTCATTGACCCTAATTTGGTGTCTCATCAGTGAGCTCGCCAGGAGTAGGTAATGGAGGTTTTTGTTCCTTTGGTGGTTAAGCCAGCCTTGGTAAACCTCTATGTGCCCTCTCAATGAACTCTGGGAGATCATTGATCAAATTGTCCTGCATCTGCTTTGTTTGCTTCCCCGACTTAGCAGTCAAAGCAGCCGTGTCCACAAACAAAACAACCAAAACAATGCACATAAGCACACAGTTAGTCAGACAGTCCATTGCTTTTGAACAAATGTTAAGTATCTGTCTTGACCTTGATTTACCCATCTTATTTGACTTATGAAATCACATTTTTAACAATTGGCAAGTGGAGTATAATTCCACACTCATTGTAAAGCATGCCAAGTGGGAGAGCATTCTTCCAAAAAACCACCTACTTGAATCCATCAGTACACCATTGAAATGCCAAGATTTGTACTTCCAAATACACTGTGCATTTTTTCTCTCCTTTATATCTTGGAGATATCCTGCCAAAACAGCTGGGTTTTGCCACTCAGCTTCCTTGAATGTGTTTATTTTTACTCCAAATGTCAGGAGAGTTGAAACATTCTGATTAAGAAAAACTGACAGCTGTAGTTCTACGGTGCACAGTATATTGCCTTCTCTGAAAAAAATAACTTCTCACATCCCCTGATGATGTGGGAAAGGCATTTAATATTTTCTTAATATATTCAAACTTACATTAATTAAAAGGAATTTGTATAATCAATTCAATTGCCTAAACGGCACTAAGTGATCTAATATGCATGATGACTTGAGTCTCCATTCTTCTTTTCTCTCTGCTGTTGAAGTAGTGCAGGAGAATTATTTCACTAGACCCTTTCTGCAGTTCATCACTTGTTGTGAGCAGTGGCGAAATGGATTTGAGTGTGACATCTGTTTAATACATGTCAATAGTATGGTCTGCTGACCACTTTCCACATTTATTTTCTGTGTATTTGACCTCAGCAGACTGGTATTGTTCTGCAAATCTGACTGAAGAGATTCAGTGCAGTTTAGTCCACCTGGAGATTTTAATCCTGCCTCTGCAGAAAATTCACATGTATATCTTTATTTTTAGGCTCTATTAAACACTTGCCTACATTCACCAACAAGGACAGCAGAATTTTAAAATGCACCTTTTGACCTCTAAAGGACTAAATAAACATACCTTTATGGATTGATGTGATGATGAAAATGAAACAAAACAATTCTGCACATTTCAATAATGAAATATAATTTCTCAGTGTACACGATCATAACAACAGAGACATTTGCTTTAAAAAGTAATGTAAAATACAGGATGTAAAGTTATTGTTGGTGTAACTGGCAACATTTTATCTTTCCAGCTCTTTAACTAACAGCAAGGAACAACAATTTTATCCTTCCCCATGAAGCTTGGAAAAACAAAACTAATTTGACTATGTATCCACAGTGCCTGGTTAGTTTTCCACTGTGCTTTAAAATGAGCCTGTGCTTCCATGGAATCCCCGTATGCAAAGGAGCCAGGATGCTGCAGTCAAACAGATCTAATGCCGCAACCCGCTGACAAACACTGCAGGCCCGCCCCATGTGACCCAGCTCACAGTCGAGGAAATAAGAGTGCGACAGGTAGGTGTTCCAGCTGGGCTGGCCAACTTTCCAACCACTGAGCCACACAAACGCTTCCCCCAGGAGAGACACCGTAGTACAGTAAGTCCTCAACCTGACCTGCGGGGATTCTCTCAATGGTTTGCATCCATAAACACGACCGTTGAGGCACCCTTTTTCCATGGATCTCAAGCTGCATGATAAACCTATCATCAACATCATGGGGTAGACAAAATAACATGAACAACATAATATAATGCAATCTGATGCAATAACCCTGCAACAAATATTACCTTTTATAAGCTTATAATAGTCTATGTTTAAACTAATTTTGAGGCCATAGGTCATGCCATTGTTATGCATTACATTATACTGTCAGGCTTTCATGGTATTTAGTCCAATCTAAGTATATCTAATACATTCCTGCAATGGTATACAATTAAGGAATACATTCATATGTTAACATAGCACCAGAGATGTGCTATTTGTTGTTAAAGTAAATTCAGAAGGTCTTTCACCATTTAACATTGTAATATTAATTTGTTTCTGAAAAAGTTTGCTTGCTAGAAATTAAACTTTTAATATGCTTTCCAGAACTGTTCTGTCCCATCCAAAGTATGTTTGTCTTTATACATGATTGTATATACAAATAGATATGTAACACAACATTAACAGCCTCTTAACATATGTAAAACTGAATTTCCACCAGATTTGACTGTTACTAAATCTGTACTGTATTAAGCTAAAAACAGGGACAAAAAATATAAAAAATAACTATAAAATCACTAAGTCAGTGTTTAGATAAGGCCTGATAATAGTTGTACATATGCAGATAGATATTTAGCAACTTTTAGCTTAAACTCTGAACAGCTAGAACACAAGACAATTTGAACTTGTGGAGCCTTTTGACATGGACCAATGTGCAAAAAGGGATACAGAGAACCAGTTTAGGGAGTGAGTCAGTATGAGGCACATGATGAAGTCAGCATAGAAAATCTATCTTTGGTCGGACCAAAGGATTGGTCCATTAGGATCATTGTTGTCTATTTTGCTGGTTCAAGGTACAAGACTGGGAGCAAGGCACCCTGAGGGGACTGCTCTGCACGCTGGTATGACTGCTATTCATAAAACACACAGATATACACATGGAGGACTTGCCTGTGGTGATGAGACACACTAGATCACTGGCTGCTCTGTTTGTGTAAGCCCCCTAAACACACAGCATGATTCAGACTAATTCTCCCACACACTCTGTTTACACTTCTGGTTCATTGAAGTATTATTAATTTCTCAGGTCTGAATATTCAGGCACTGACATTTCATTCAATATTTTCTGTGAATTTTGCAAAGGCCTGTGTTTTGTCGCTCATACCAAAAATCTTCACTAAAGTATTAATTCGGAGTGTAAAAGCTGCTAACTATGATGTGATAGTGATACATGAAAAAACTATGAATGACCCCACAGGCTTTCAGTAACTATAGCTGTTTTGACAAATAAATAAATAAAACCATAAGGGGATATCTTCTGAAACGTTATAAGAAACCAGTGTTGGTACTTTTTGTTCATTAGTTGGCAAATAGGTGAAAAGCGAGCCATGACGCTTTGTCCACTGTCATCTCTTTGAATGTCTGTGGCTTCCGATCACTTTTCCACTACTACTTCACCCGGAACTCACATGTCCAAATACAGACTTGAAGGGGCGGGGCCGGACACTGCCTTATTTGGAGTTTCCACTAAAGCGGTCACTTAGGCTCCAAGTCAAAGCAAGCCTGTGGATTTACTAAGCGCCTGCAATATTTACAAGATTAACTCCGTCAATTACTGTCTTTGTAAGTGTTCCTGCATGAAAAAGGGGTTTGAACCAGTGTTCTGCAATACAGGACGGCACAAAGTGTGTGCATGTTTACCAAGAGCAAAGAGCAAAATGAAAGCTTGTACACTATCCCAAGTCATTTTTCTATCTGAGCTTATATGGACAAAAAGTATAAAAAGTAGTTTGAAAGTAAAGTCAACAAAGAAACATCTTCCAATATTTAGTGAGTATTGGTAGAATATTAACAAACAGCATGTAGACCTAACTTGTGACATAAAGCAGTTAGCCCCCGTAGCCACAACACTCTCTCTTTCTCTCTCACACACACATACACACAGCTGCATAAATAGCTCCCAGTGTGCTTGATGGTCCACAATGGACACAATGACATTAATACAGACAAAACGCTGTTGAATCACTGTCATGTTTTCCACAAGGACAGGAACAGAGGAGAACCGCCGGCTCATCCCGAAGAAGAACGCAGCTGGAGGTGACATGTAGATTTTGTCAACTTTGTAGCTATCTATCAGTCGGAGCCTTTTGCCTCCACTGTAGTTTCCACCGACTGACGCGCGGAGAGCCTGGCGCTGGGCGCTCTGTCCATATATGGTCATCTACGTCACCTAAATGTTCCATCCCCCTATTTAATACAGGCAAACTGGAGTCCCCTATCCAGCTCCAATAGAGCAAGTAGAGCTGCTCTTGTGCAACCAACACCACCACCTCCTCCATTGATTCACAGACTTCAAATTCCCCCACAAGCAGCCCATCAGCTTCCACAGTGATCAGATTAATAACAACAATAGCCTGTGATCACACAGGAGGAGATAACCAGCGCTGCTCGTCCTCCGCGGGATACTTGGATAGCTACAGCAACAGGATCCATCCCTGCTCATCTCTCCTTTTTTCACGCCTGATCCACACCTGTGTTTTCCACTTTGAGAACACCCGCTGTTTTTGTGCATCTACTTGGATACCTGCGTGTTGTCCTTTATAAATGTCGGACTGAATATAACTGCTATGACAGGGAAACTAGCGGAGAAGCTCCCTCTTACCATGAGCAGTTTAATAAACACGATCCCTGACAGTCTCTACCCAGAAGAGGACATCCCGACGTCTATGAATATTTTCACCAGTACGGAATCTATTAACCACTATTCACAGATGAACACAGGTAAGAATTTAATCTACTTTTTCGTGTGTGTGTGTGTGTGTGTGTGTGTGTTTTGATTAAAGTGGTACAATCTACACGAAAGGCAACAGTTGTCTTGGGGCTTGGAGCACCTGTTTGCGCTCTGGCTGTTGCGCACAAAGGCAGATCCCCGTACTGAATACTTTTTCGGGGTCAGGTGTAACACTGCCCACTATGAATTAGATACACCTTTAAAATTATGGACTATCAGGTCGGCCATGTGATATTTCTTTCTTTTATTTTCACTCTTGTCCGTAGCCGAATTTCAAACGCAGCTTGAAAAAGGCAACTGGACTCATATCAAAACTTAAAAAAATAAAATCATCGGCTAAGTTCTTATATTTAAGCTAATCTACTGTATTTATAATACATCTCCAAAGCTGTGCTGTGTTTGAGGAAATGTGTTATGAACGGCTCTGGGGGAAAAGGCTGTTTACGCAAAGTCCACTAAAAACGCAGTCGGCTGTTGATTGAAACTGAAATCTGTAGGTTCTGAGAAAATGTGTCTAATTAATGTGGTCAAACTACAAATGCCACTGATTTATTAGTCTAATAGGCCTGTCCACCCGCAAAGATGGGTCAACTACTTTAGACAATGACTTTCATTCACAACTCTATTAACATGTCACAGATTGGATTTTAGTAGGCGTGTGGGGCTGCTTTTCCCTATATGAAACATGTTTAGACGCCAGGCCCCTAAACCGTCGTATATTCCAATAGCGAGGCCGGATATATGGATTGATTTATTGCTTAGTCCATGTGAACGTATAGCCTATTTCTGTTGAATTCAAACGCCTACATAAAGATGACTTGTTCTTTCGGCTCAGTGTTGCCATTAGATCAATCACTAATTGCACAGGTTCACCTTCTGAGGTGATGGGTCAATGCTGCACGAAATATACTAAATCTGTACTTTCCTGGTGTGGCTGAGAAGCTCGCCTTGTGATGCAGCGACCACAATTTACGTTTACCTGTTTGAACTTCATCTTCATCTTTTTTTATGTTCAAGGTTTTTTGTTCAAAAATTAAATCAGCACCTCAGTTTGAATTTAACTCGAAATATTTTCCCCTCGTTTACCTAAGATGTGTGCGTTAAATTATTCCAGCGCCAGGTCTTAAAAAAAGTATACTTCCTTTTTTAAATAAGTGAATTAAATATAAGCGACTTACACATGTGACATATTACATGTTTCTATAAACACGGCAATGCACTGTATTTTATAATTAATAGAAAAACAAGATGTTGCAGAGTACACCTAGGTGTGTGTTGCAGTTTTAATGACGTCTCATCTTTGTGAAATTAACATTATAAACTCTAAAATTATATGGCTGAAATTTTTGCATGTATGCTATTTTTGGGCAAATAACAATAATACATTTTTAAAGTGTCATGCTGTGATTTCACAGGTGTGTAATGTGCTCTTCAATATTGACCTATAAGAAAGAGTGGTGGCTTTATTTCGTGCCCCTCTTTCTGTTTAAATGTCCTGCTGCTCAAATTACTACCAAACGACTAAAGATTTAGAGTAAAATGCATTAACATCAACTCAGGCCTCTTTTCTTAATGTCATACCCCCCAAAAATAAAAAAATTAAATTAAGCCACAAGTGTCATAGTTTCTATGTACCTCATATGTTGAATGGTATTGTGCAATATATGTCATTTTGCTTTTGTTTGTTTCATTATGATTTGCCTTTAGCCAAATTCCAGCAGGCTGTAATTATTGAGGGAGTGAGTATATAAGCACCCCTGTGTATGATTTCCTGCAAATGAAAAGAGAAATCCATTTTAGCTTCTGTTTAAGAAAGAATTCTTTTCAAATGTCTCACATTAGGCCTTCAGAGGATGATCGGCACATAAATGTATCCCCATTAAGCACATCTGCATTTGATGGTTTTTATGGCATCTTTGGAATAGGTTAAATGTGTGTGTGAGTGTGTGTATTCAGTGTGAAGTGTAAGATTCTGTACAATTAAAATAGCGTGGACATTTGTGAAAACGTTGTTAAGCTCACTAATGCAGAGATTGGATAAGAAACTTTAACACTTTAATTTTTACCCCCATTATGTGCAGATGTTCTTTGCTGCAAATGTGTTTTGTGTCCTTGAGCGTGATAGATGTGGCGTCTGCCTTATAATCCTCCCTGCTGCAAAGAAATCAGATCTTGCCATTCAGTTTGGCTGTCCTCCTGAGGGACACAATGACTGGATCAAAGGGGGTGTTTAGGTCTTGATTTATGAGAGCTTGTGGGATCTGAGAGAGAGAGCAAGACACCACTGTCTCACATGCAGCAGTCACACACTTAACTTACAGGTCTGACAGCGCTCACATTTCTTTATGAACTGTATTGGACTTCTTTTATTTTTGATCTCTTGTTGGCACACTATTACAGAGATATGCAGAAAAGCTGAATTTTCGGACACACCAAGGACCGTCAAGGACTTCAAGTTCATTTAGCTTGACAATGTGAATTCTCTAGACTTTTTTCACAACTTGAGCCACATTTTCACTTTTACAGGATTTTCCTCCCAACTGATTGCACTTCATATTCATGTTTGAGCAACCATGTGGATGATTTGTTCATAATATCTGCTTTTTTATTTGCTTTGATCTAGATAATATCATGGATCTGGGCATGGGCAGCGAGAAAGCAACTGGAGAGATTCAGTATGGATCCAGCTTCCAGTCCAACCGCAGCGGGCAGACTGTCACTTATCTGGGGAAGTTTGCCTTTGACACTCCTCCGTCAGGTGGCATTGGTGGCTCTGGCTGGTGCTCTGATAACAATATCATCAGTCTTGTCAGCGCTGGGATCCTGGGCGTTTCTCCATCACCCAGCACGGTAACGACGCAGACATCATCCTCCGCAGCCAGCATGGGCGGACAGACGTCAGATATGGAGCAGGTTTATGGTCCGCCACTGCCTGCCTATTCCACCTGCAGTGACCTGTACCAGGACCAGGTCTCCTTCCACCACAGCCCTGCCACCAGCACGGCTCTAGCCTACCCTGGCAATGACTATCACTCCACATCCAAAGCCTCCATGGATGGCAGCCTTTTCTCTATGATCCCTGACTACAACCTTTTCCATCATCAGGGGGAGGTTGGCGTGATGGAGCACAAGCCCTTCCAGACCATGGACCCCATCCGAGTCAACCCTCCACCCATCACACCCCTGGAGACCATCAGAGCGTTCAAAGACAAGCAGCAGATTCACCCAGGTTTCATCGGTGGGCAGCAGCACCCGCCTCAGCACCACCCACCGCCACAGACTCTCACCCTCAAACCCATCCGACCACGGAAGTACCCCAACCGCCCCAGCAAAACCCCCGTCCATGAGCGGCCACATGCCTGTCCGGCAGAGAACTGTGACAGACGCTTCTCACGCTCAGACGAGCTCACGCGTCACCTTCGCATCCACACAGGTCACAAACCCTTCCAGTGCCGAATATGCATGCGCTCCTTCAGCCGGAGTGACCACCTGACCACACACATCCGCACACACACAGGTGAGAAACCCTTCTCCTGTGAGTTCTGTGGACGCAAGTTTGCCAGAAGTGACGAGCGAAAGAGACACGCAAAGGTTCACCTGAAACAGAAGGACAAGAAGCCAGCTGACAAGAACAGTGGGGCAGCTGGGAGCCACAGCTCGCCACCCAGCTCCTGTGGGGGGCCAACAGTGGGAACATCATGACCGTCACTACGTGCACTTGGACTGGACCCTCACCACGCCCCATAAAGAGACTTAGGAAGAAGGGATCACATCCACTATGAGATAAATAGGTGACTCTTTTCCTCTCTTTTACATCCCCTGCTATTTTCAGTTCCTTCTATTTTGAGATGGATGCCTTTAGTTTAAGTAAGAGGGGAGAGGCTGCTACGCCCTTCTCTTTCAAGTAACTCAGAGCCTCAGCTACTGTAACACAGTGCCAACACAAAGAAGGGCACCTTGGCACATTCCGTCCAAAAGACCACTGTGTATCTATAGGTTTTGGGTGGATACACGTTTGTAAATTTTACTGAGAATTTCTTAATTGGAAGGAAGCCAGAATCCATCATAAGGGTCAAAACAGACAAAATTACAATGGAGCTTAGTTAAAGGGTGAGTTGTCTGGGATGTATGCATTAATTTTATTAGGCTGTTAAAAAGTGCAATTGGTTATATTTGTGTACTGTCATGGATACCTTATTAGTGGCACTTGACTGTCTTTTTGTTGTTTTTTGTTGAGGTGTCGTGTTTTTATTTTCAAATTGAATGTTGTTTTCTCAAAAGAATGTGCCAAATGTATTGTGGTGATACAGCCAACCTTGTTCTTATTATTGTGCCTGACATTTACCAAACATAACCATGAAATCAGCTTAGCACACATGTTGAGTTAAAGGAAAGATCAGATTCAAACACTGTATCTCAGATTTCGATTTACCTGCACAATTTGGTTAAATCTAGATGATGACTGAATGGGTTACACAAAGCAAACCGATGTCTTGTCCTGTTACCTGTACTTACAAAACAAACACGCCTGCAGCAAATCAAAGCCTTTGCCAATACTTATTTATTTGTAGTCACTGAGAAGACACTGTGTATTTTTGTTGCCTTTTTTAATATGGTGGCTATATGTAGTGTTACCAGATATAATTTCTGTTACTTTTTTTGAAAAGCTCACCAATACTGTTCATTTTTCTTGAGTTCTGCAATTATATGCAATATATTCATGACATATGCCACCAACCCATAAATCAAATTAACTAAGAGCACAGTTAGACAGACTGAACTACTTAAATAAATGCCACTGGGTTGCAAACCAGCAGTATATGAAAGCAAAGATGAATAAGGATGCACAGTGTAAAAAGACTAAATTACTTGGCTGAAGTCACCAAAAGATGAGCAGCGTATGGTAAGAGAAAATTTTTAATGTTTAAATTCATGTTTACATCTTTTCTAATACAGTGAGACTGAGACTGGGTTGTAAACTAAGGAGTTGTTGTTTTTGTACAGTATGCAGATAGATACAGTAGAAGTTTCACTTTTGTACTCAAATGTCAAATGCACCATAACTTAGTATTAAATTGTGCATATATGTGCATGCCTTCATGCACACTATGTAAATACAAATGTCTGCATAAACAATTGACTGAATGCTTGTGCGGAATCTGTCTTAAAGCTTTTAGTAATGTAGTTATAATACAGAATATTTTGTTGTCATAGGTCATTGCAAAATTTTTTGGAGCACTACAATAGTGCCAAATATGGTGTATTATCTTCCATAAAAGAAAAAAAGACTAATAGCATTTGCACCATCTGTACGCTTTAAAGTGGTAACTGGTTTAAGGAAGCACTAATGTGTTCTCTGAATAAACAACAAGATTTTTTTTACATTTTGTGTATCTCCATTATAGTCGCAATCAGTTATTTCAATCAACACATCTTCCCCATTGTAAAGAAAACACTGGTTGTTCTCAGATAGACAGGAGACTAAATGATTGGATCCTTTCTTAAACAAAATATATTACAGGGCAATGCCAATATTTTTCACGGGTGGTTCCTTATTGATCTTTGTCCTGATAGAAGGAAATACCTCTCATATCATCCAATGAAACATTTTGTGTGGGCTCATCTCTTCCAATGGGGTCTTAAAGGTGTATTATAACAATAGTGACAAATTTACAACAGTGACCAGTGACTACATTTGATAAAACTTACTGATGCCAGCATAATCACTTTTTCTCAGAAATATTTTATTTTGAGCTTACCTCTGTAAAGGAGGAAGGTTTTGTTTCTCTAAGACTGCATTATGGCCTTGGGGAGCAAAAGCAAATAACTGAGATGCTAATATGGCATTTTCATCATTTATAATGAATTTATTATATTTTTGGTAAAAAATAAATTAAAAAAACAATGAAAAATTGTGAAAATTGAAAATTCCAGAATGAATAAGACTGCAGATATTGAAAATCATAAGGTATTTACTTCTGTCAAGGCTAGTATAAAACCCATACGTCAAAAATATTGGTACTGGTTTTAGCAAACAAATCATTCAGATTTATTCCATTACTGTTAATGTATTATTTGAGGAGTAAGAACCTTGTCCATGTGCTAAGATAGTTTCTGACTTTTATGGATTAAGTTTATTGCTCAAATGCCTCCTTTTAAAAGAAACATTCTTCTCTCCATCTGCTTTGACAATATTTCTGGTTATTGGCTGTGCTCTCTGACTGTTAAGGAGTGTAGGCTGTATGCGAGGAAGATCATTTATATTGTTACATTGTTATCAGCTGGAAAAAAATGTATTGTACTGGTCAGTAGACACATCAATCAGACTTCAGAGAATATCGACTGACAAATGCCAAGGCCAAAAGAAATATTCAGAAAAGCAGTGCCATGAGAACACAGTGCATACAGAAATGAGCTTTCAAGGCCATGCTTTCCCTTCCCCTGTAACAACCAGTTTTCACTGCTGAGCTTCCTGGCAAGTGTCCACCTATTTTCCAATTAATTTGGCCTCAGAGAGTCTTTTCTCAACTCATCTACATGGTTAAATGAACAGACCTCCTTGCACTTTTTCAGATAGTTTAAAAGTTCACACACAGCTAACTGTAAATCAAGTGTATCATAAAATATTTTATTTTATTGCATGGATGGTCATCAACAAATGAAACTTTTCTGAGCTTATCCCATGCAATACAATACAACTGAAATGAAAATCACAGCTTAACAAACTGAAAATGTAACTTTTTACATATTACATTTCACGGCATTCCTTATTTCTGATCTCAGATAATTAGCTTGATAGTAACTAAGATTCAAACATTAGATTGGGATTTGCCAGGTTAAATCTTTCAATGAGTAATGACCTATAATGTAAACATCATGTAATAGACAGTCTCATGGAGTTAACACAAAAGACTATATATAGTACATGAGGTGATAGGAAATACAAAATGTTTCTCTTTAATGTTTATCTAGAATAATTTGATGTTAGACATTATAGACTCTGAATCATTTTGAATTTATTTGACCAAAAAATATGCTCTGGTGTGCTCTTGATTTGACACTTTGCTGGTGAGAATGGATGTTTTTAATTATAATATATAGAATGTGACCTTCTCTAAGAGAAAACTGTGTTTATGTTGCTTTGTGTTAGGGAATGATGCAGAGTAAGGCGGAGACTACACCAAACTATTTCCACATCTAAATGAAGCCATGTAATTACAACTTTGCAAACACAATATTTCATCAGTCATATCATCTCACTGTGTTTGTCACTTTTGTTTTGTGACACTTTTGTAATGGACAGATAGATTTTGTAAAATGTATATGATCCCCTCCATCCCACTCCCTCAATATAGTTTGGTGGTTGAACAACAATACAGGCTGCACCATGTTCTGCTAAACAATAATCCTTCTGTGTAATGTGTGAATGCTATAGATATATGTCAGTGACTTGTTAAACAAACTCAGAAACAACCCCCTCTTAATAGTGCATCTCCAAGAATAATTTATTTTATGTTTTTTATGTTCTATTGTCCAAAAGTGGGCAGCTGAACGCTTTGAAATGGAATTTGCCTCATGCTCGTTCTCTGCTCCACGTTGGATCCGAGCCAACATCAGCAGCCATCTTTGTGCCAAACTGGGTTGCAGGGTTGGCTGATCAAAAACAATATGTGATGAGAACTCCACAGGAGCAACAAATCATAAATGTGACCTCAGTCCACTTGCAGTTGAAGGCAGCCTTGTGCTAATGTTTGTGTTTAACTGTTTGATTTAGCCTCCGTGAAGTTGGCCTTGGGCAGGGCAATAGGCTTGGGCTCATTCATGACAATTAAAAATTACAGGATTTTCTTTTTTTTTTAAACTCACGTTTGAAGAGATTTCAATAATGTGTAGATATTATAGGCTACTCATGTCATCTTATGGACTACAGGGTGGCTTCAGGGATTTTGTGGTCTTCAACAGTGACACTGTGGTGTTCAGATGGAGTCGAGACTCACTGTTTTCTGTTGTGTTGTGTTTCCTTTTCATTACAGTATATCCTCATGTTTGCATGTGCACGGAAATGTTCCAAAGTGCTACCCTCAGATGCTGTGGGTGGTGCTCATTTCTTTATTATGCATGAAAATAAAAGTCACATTGGGTGAAATGGGATAAACCTAACAACAATTCAAGACAGACAATTGAAAACACACACTGGGATAACTGTTCTGTTGGCTTTTTTTAATAAGAAAACAAGGGGTCTTGTTTAAAATGTTGTGGATGTCTTTAGCCTATTTCATGTTTTTATTACCTTATAATAAGGTCCTTTTATGATGAGCTGAATATTGAAATGAATTTTACTATATTCTTGTGATGGGGAGATGTGCTCCCCTGTTTACTTGCCACTTAAGTTTGTTGTAATGCAATTGTTTTGTTATTTCTATGTAAGTACTTGAATAAAGAAAAATATCACTTGCCTTCAGTTTGCTTGGGTCTCTCTTATACGTGCTTGCGCGCACATGCACGCCAGAACGTTACCGAACACACGCGTGCACGCGCATGGCATTTAACTTGATGAATATGCCTGCATTATAAACACACATTTTACAAAAACATGTGAGCAGTAGCCGTCAGGCATTACTATATTAACACATTATAACGTTTATAGGTATTTTTTTCGCTTAGCTCGTTTCTGTGAAGAAACGTCCTCAGAGGAAACACGAGCGGCTTAGCCCCGGACTTCCTGTTTAATGTTCGACTGTTGACTGGTAGACAGGGATGAGGTCCTCGGAAGATAATAAAACTACCCAATGAAACCGGAATAAAAGTTCACTCAAAATGAGCTGGTATGTATTTTGGCTACACCGTCAATTTAGCGTATTAGATTAAAAGTATAACTTTAAACGATACATTAATAGTGATCTAGGACAGATGGCTTGTCGACCGGGCTCCGGCTATTTCCTGCTAGCGTTTCACAAACAGTAACGTTACAGTAGAACAGGAGTTAGCGCTAGCTTGTTAAACTCACAGCTCACGAATATAACCGACTTTTCTAACAGTTAATCGGCGGATAGCAGTATCTGTCTTGTTAAACAGTTGCTAGCAAAGAGGTAGTTGTTTCAAACAGCTGACTTCGAAGGGGTATATCTGCTTGTTTATACTGTTTAAATATACCCAGGCTGTGCCTTTAGCATAACATGGAAACTCAATGTAACTAATTTAGGTCAACAGGGTCATCAACACTGAAGCCATTTAAAGGGATTTGATCATCATTTGACAGTAACAGCCAGTAACAGTTAATCAACTGTTACAAGCTAACGTTAGCATTTTGACATGAACTTCAGAACCATTGAGGATTTATGTTACTTTTTGTACTTCTCTAAGTTATAGACATAATAGTAACATGATGATGATGATGATGTTGTTGTTGTGTCGTTTACCATGTAGCTAACGTTATGTGTGCCGCGAAGAGTAGTGACGATGAGTATTTCCTAGAAAGTAGGTGGGTAGGTCAGTGTGTTGATACCCCTAACATATTTACTGTTATTAACAAAGCTGTGGGTTTCAGCAGGTATCCACAAGCATCTAGGACACCCATATGTTCAAATGTTGTTTTAGTAGTGCAACACAAGTTGAACGGTTTTTGGGTGGGCTTTCAGGAAACATTTGGGCTACTAATCCACAAATCTTAAGTTACCTACTGGAAGCAAGAGAAGCCTCTGACAGCTAAGCACAGTTTAATATCAGGTTTTATGGGCACAGTTGACACAGTTATGTCTGCAGACCCGATCTTTGGATTTTGTTCACTTTGAAGCGTATGTATCATTTGTCAGTATAGCACCACAACTAAAGTCACTTTAATAATGATCAAGTATTATAGCTGAGCCAATTAGTCAGTTGACAACAATAATTCAGCAATTATTTTGGTGACCAGTTATTCTTTTAAGTAGTATTTCAAACAAGTAAGCCAAACATTTTCTGATTCCAGCTTCTCAAATGTGACAATTTTGTTGCTTTTCTTTGTCTTATATGATAGTAAATTAATAGATTTGGGTTTGGGGTAAAGCATTCAATTTCAAGACCTCACCTTTTGTTGTGATGGTCAGTTTACACCATTTTCTGACATTATTCCATGGAGAGTAATTGAAAACATAATTGGCAGTAATGAAAATAATAGTAAGTTTCAACCCTAATCAGCAAGGAATATGAAAATGATTACCATGTCATTTTTATTGTATGATATACTTTTGTCTCTTTTAAGATTTGGAAGTTTTTAATCTTTGTAGTTCATAGTAATTTGCTATGATTATGGAATCACGTTCAATGAATGAAGAGATGTAGTGTGAACAGTTGGTTTTATGACGTAGTCTACATGGATGATCTGCACTGATATTAGCTGAATCTGCGAGTCTTGTAATCAGAGATTTTCCATCCCGCTGATTACCTCCCTGAGAAAGTAAACAACAGCAAACAAGGCTGTGCTGTAATTTTCAGCCAAATAGAACCAAGAAAAAAGTATTCGTCCACAACAGAATATGTTTTGTGCATTTCTGATTCTTGACTCCTCTCTCAGATAAGTTAAGTTTATTTAAATAAAATATCTCTATGATACACAATGTGTGAATTGGCTTTACAGGCCCACATCAGCCCTAGTTCCTGACCCAACCCAGTTCTCTGAGGAGACAGGGAGACAACTCCCCAAAACCTTTGCTTATAAGAAAAAGTTCACTCAAGGGTGTCTGAGAATTTATTTATCATTGGCTCCACCGTGTCTTCTCATGTAGGTGCTTTGTATAAATAGCTATAGTCTGAATCTGTAGCATTATGTACTATGGTCATGTTTTGTTAAAGGAAAATATAGGGGGAAATCAGAATCAGAAATACTTGATTGATCCCTGAGGGGAAACTGTTCTTGAAAACAGTTGCCCACCAGGTTCAGCAAGATGTATAATCTGCTTTTAAGTCTGCGTTCATCACTCCGTGTATTGTATGTTTCACATATGGGGATGGCATGTGTCATTGTCTTTCATAGCCTATGTTTCATACTATGTGTGGTACCAATAGTTTGCTTAGGTATTGAGGGATTTTAGAAAATCAAAATAGCTGTAAGTTTGAATAGATCACATTTGTAGCTCAACATTGACTAACTTTTGGTGAGTGTTTATAAATTGGAACGTTTTGGTTATTTGACAAAAACATAGGCTACGCAAAGAAGTGGCTGTTGTGACAGTAATAGACCATTTGGTTTATCGTCCTCACATTTTAGGCTTTCGGGCTATGCCGGCAATGAAGCGGGACTTGTCTACTACAATTGCTAGGAAGTTTGCAACCCATTAACATCTACAACAGTTGAATTCTGTCTTGTTATGACAACATGTTTTTAATTTCATTGTATCACTCAGAATTTGGCTATGACTATACTTGATTTTTGGTATGTATGGGAAGGTTTGTCATACCAGTCCTCAATTGTGTGCTGCTGTTTAGAAGTTTAAAAAGAGGTTTGAATAAATTCAGTGCTCATTTCTCACAAGTCATAAATGCAGTTCGAGAGGAAATGGGGAGAAATTAACACGTATTATAACACACTCTTTAAGTACGTCTGTGACGTATATGTACATGAACTTCCTTTATAATACGTTACACATTCTCAGTATCATTTTCAGGGAAGACAATAATCAAGTAAGCAAGACGGCGTCACTCAGTTCAATCAGACAGTCAATAGCTGGCAAGCGGCACTTCTACCAGCACGCACCGCCAAACACAAGGTCAAGAATGGGGTGCTTGACCAGTAAAAAGAGTCCTTTATGGGCTCTGCTGACTGATGCATTCCAGTAGGGCATGCACACTTGCTTCTATGACGTGAGAGGTTTGACTTTGGGGTCATCATCAGAACAATTCCACTTCCCAACATCTTCAAATAGCCCTCTGTGCTCCATGGAATATTAAAGTTGAATGATGCACTATCCCTATAAAGGCATACACATTTGCAGTTTTTCGTGAAAAGCCATTGGTTCTTCCAGTCGGTGCATAATGCGTCCCGGATAGAGAAGACTGTCATGTCTTTGTTCTTGCCTACGTGCTTACTTGATGACAGTGACGTGTAGCCTATTACAGCAAAGATCAGATAGCTCTGTAAATGCAAGTTGACCAACTTGTTGATAATGACAGAAAATGTGGAACAGCAGCTTTTTAATACATCTGGGCCTGAAAATGGTCAATGACCGAATATTACCAATAACCTCTCAAGTTATCGTGATTCTCTAAAAATCCTATTCCCTAAAACAATCCTATTTATTTATCTTTTGAGTTATTGGTTGGTATTTATGTACAGATACTATGATGGTAGATTATCAAATTGTCCAAAGTATTTAGCACTACATATTCAGCTGAACTACCCATGTCTGCCATCACTAGGCTTAGATTTCTTCAGCTGGTGTAACACATAAGTTTTCTATCTTCTGCTGTCTTGTGGCCGGGCCTCTAGTATGTCAGACACTAGTTCTGGGTTCACAGGACCCGACTTACCAATGTTTCTAAATGTGACAGCCCCTACCGAAATATTGCTGTGTGAAGAAACATTAGAAATGATTCTCACAGTGACTACCATCATCCCTCTTTCTCATTCTCTCCCTCTGGTTTTCTGCTACATTTTCCCTCTCCCTCCCCGAAGCACACTTCACTCTGTGTGTTTGCCAGTTCTCATGAGCAGTTGAAGAGAGTGACCACTTTCCTTTGGCTCTTTGTAGAAGTGGATATACTCTGAATATATAAAATTAAGGGCTCTCTTCAGTTTTTTCCCCAAGCAAATATATCCTTTGGTACATTACTACATACACTTGGGCGGACTCTCTTGATGTCATCGAGAAACAAATCCTGTCATGGTCAGCTCTGCCAAAATGTAGCAAAAGAGAACATTGAAAGCAAACATTTAAATATATGGTTCATGGTGCATTGGTGGCAGTTTGGAACACTGTAATGTTTATACTTAACTCTTCCATTGGCTTTTTGCTATGGATGTCATGATTTTCTCTCCGACACACCCACCAAAAGGGGAGCAAACACCAAAAGCTGTTGCCAAATGTTGTGCATTGTTGGTAGAAAACCAGGAAAACACAAACTAATGCAAAATTGCAATCTCACTCTGAATGCACCACTAATGCTCTCCATTTAAGGGAATGTAAAACATCATATCAACCAAGTGATACTATACTTGTCAAGTTTCTTAAAATACATCCACATTGGCTGGGTTTTAGCACTTAAAGTTCAGTTATTAAATTAAAATAGACACATTATTGCATATATTTGTTAGTTAAGCTTTATTTATTCAGGAGGTCTCATTGAGATCCAGATCTCTTTTACAAGATAAACCTGAGGCAAATTGCATATATACATCATCATAACAAGACAGTTCAGTCACACAAAGCAGACATCACACACACAGACACACTAATTAAAACAATCGCATATTATTAGCAAGAAAACCTCTAATGTCCCTCAGAGGAATGAGTGTCTGCAATTTGTTTTGCAGTTCATTCCAGTAGCAAGTTGTATGGTACCTATTAGTATAAAACCTATCAGTATATATGAGCCAGTTGTGTAGCTGTGTGTAGTTGTAGTTTCTGCCTGTATTGGGGATTTATCATTTATAAATACTGGAAAATGTTGTGGGTAAAGGTGTCACAAATCATGATGGCATATGCCAAACAAAGGAATACCATATTAGCAAGAGGAACAGTAGTCACAAGAAGTAGGTGCTCAACCACACTGACTGTAAGGGTTAATGGGATATGTACTCAACATGAGAAACTAGTGTTAAGGGAGGTAAGTCTGTCTGACCAGGCTGAATTGATTTTCAAGTGGTTGTTTCCAGATTTAAATCACAGTGAAAACTGATCTTGGAAGATTTAGTCTGGCTGTGTAGAGCTCCTGGTTCTCCTTATTGTTACTTTGGGAGAGCACTGATTGATCTCAAGCCCGAGTTAACATTCAAAGAAATCTCTGTTAAATTATGCTGCTGTTGCATCTTGGAAATGGAATTCAATACAATTTCAGAGACTGCTACACACGTACGTATTGTGACGTTATAGTGTAGTAATCAAAGAAAGGTGAGTCACATAACATGTCGGTGAGTAATTTCTGTGGTTATTTTCCGTGTTGGCTCTCCCAAATGATGACACAGTGGGTGAAACTACTTTCCTGAGCCAAAAGCAACAATGTTTTTAGGCATCAGTAGTCTGTTCAGATTCTGATGATTTAAAGGATGAATTCAAAACTTTAACTTCAACAAGATAAGGCCAGGACAATTGGTACCTGATACAACCTAAAGCACAGCATCAGCACAGCAAATCAAAGGAAATCTTGATACCTTAGCCACTAGTGAAACCTGTTATTTTTATTTTTTTACTAGATTAATCCTGCTGTTATTTGACCATGTTGAGTTTTGTGATTGAGCTGTCATCAAAAGGATCTTCCCCACACATCAGTAGCATTCCCTGGTTGCACAACGAGGCCCTACATCACACCCTCTCTTTTCCATCTCATTAGTCTACACACCTTTCTTTTGACGCAGCTGCTGCCTCACCCTGCCTGTCAGCAGCAACTGTCCATCATATAGCTTAGATTTCAGGCTATTAGTGCCACATCAATGACAACCTACAGCCAAGCACATTGGCAAGGCAGTGTTTTCTGTCTCTCTTGGATTCCCAAAGCACTCTGGTGCTCGGCAGCAACTTATTAAGGCAAAGGCAAGGTTTTGAAATGGGGATAAAAGATTGTGTTTTAACTAAGAAGGAACATGTTTCTTTTTCTTTTCCCTAAGACTATAGATCAGGATGTCAGTGTGTTTTGTCTTTCAAGAGTGAAGAAAAGTTTGTATTTCATTCTGAAAATTAGGTGCAGCTATTGCACTTACACTAAACCCCATGACATACATTGGTCTGCAAAAGTGTTTGCCCCCTTCCTGATTTCTTATTTTTTTGCATGTTTGTCATACTTAAATGTTTCAGATCATCAAACAAATTATATATTAGTCAAAGATAACACAAATAAACACAAAATGCAGTTTTTAAGGGTTGTTGTTATTAAGGGAAAACAAAATCCAAACCTACATGGCCCTGTGTGAAATATTGATTGCCCCCTAAACCTAATAACTGGTTGAGCCACCCTTAGCAGCAACAACTGCAATCAAGCGTTTGCGATAACTTGCACTGAGTCTTTTACAGCACTGTGGAGGAATTTTGGCCCACTCATCTTTGCAGAATTGTTGTAATTCAGCCACATTGGAGGGTTTTCGAGCATGAACTGCCTTTTTAAGGTCATGCCACAGCATCTCAATAGGATTCAGGCCACTCCAAAGTCTTCATTTTGTTCTTCTTCATTTGTCAGCCTCACTAGAATGCTGTATCAAATTCACATCTGAATCCATATAAGGTTCGGCTGTTATGCAACAGATGTTGAATAAACATTCGCAAACATTTTGCTCAACTTATCTCCACTAGGCTACTCCAAAGTCTTCATTTTGTTCTTCAGCCATTCAGAGACCCCACAACAACATCCAAAGAACTGCAGGCCTCACTTGCCTCAGTTAAGGTCAGTGTTTGTGACTCCACCATAAGAAAGAGACTGGGCAAAAATGGCCTGCATGGCAGAGTTCCAAGACGAAAACCACTGCTGAGCAAAAAGAACATTAAGGCTTGTCTCATTTTTGCCAGAAAACATCTTGATGATCCCCAAGACTTTTGGGAAAATACTCTGTGGACTGACGAGACAAAAGTTGAACTTTATGGAAGGTGTGTGTCCCATTACATCTGGCGTCAAAGTAAGACCGCATTTCAAAAAAAGAACACCATACCAACAGTAAAATATTGTGGTGGTATTGTGATGGTTTTGCTGCTTCAGGACCTGGAAGACTTGCTGTGATAAATGGAACCATGAATTCTGCTGTCTACCAAAAACTCCTGAAGGAGAATGTCCGGCCATCTGTTCGTGACCTCAAGCTGAAGCGAACTTGGGTTCTGCAGCAGGACAATGATCCAAAACACACCAGCAAGTCCACCTCTGAATGGCTGAAGAAGAACAAAGTGAAAACTTTGGAGTGGCCTAGTCAAAGTCCTGACCTGAATCCTATTGAGATGCTGTGGCATGACCTTAAAAAGGCAGTTCATGCTCGAAAACCCTCCAATGTGGCTGAATTACAGCAATTCTGCAAAGATGAGTGGGCCAAAATTCCTCCACAGTGCTGTAAAAGACTCATTGCAAGTTATCGCAAACACTTGATTGCAGTTGTTGCTGCTAAGGGTGGCTCAACCAGTTATTAGGTTTGGGGGCAATCACTATTTCACACAGGGCCATGTAGGTTTGGATTTTGTTTTCCCTTAATAATAATAACCTTCATTTAAAAACTGCATTTTGTGTTTACTTGTATTATCTTTGACTAATATTTAAATTTGTTTGATGATCTGAAACATTTAAGTGTGACAAACATGCAAAAAAATAAGAAATCAGGAAGGGGGCAAACCACTGTATTTTGTTTTTATGATTGACTTGTATCACTGGTCTCAAGTTTTCTTTTAAAAGCAAGTCATTGTCCTTGCTGTACCCTCTTGAGTCCCAATATATTAGGGTGTCTGCCTGACATTGTGAAATAGGCCTGCTATTTTTCTGATATACAATATAGCGAGTGCATCTGTGTTTGATTGCCAGCCGGGATCATGCAGTAAAGCCACACTGAGAAGAGGGGACAACCATTTCTGTTTAGTGATACCCACCTGCAATGGGAGACAGATGTGTTTAGTGATGACATGAAGTTAATGTACATGACTTTGACAGCACACTCCAGAGAAGCAGGAATTAACAGCTTCAGATTGTCCGTGTCAGGGATCTGAAATAGGCCCTTGTTCACCTTTAGACCTGCACCAGCCTCTAGTCACCCATTATGCAACTGATGACAATCTAAGAGTTTGGTCATTCCACCCTTTAGGTAGTCATTTTCCAGTTGGTTATGTGTTTCACCTGTCATTTCCTTTTGTGTGATTTCAGGATTCCCTTCAAGATTGGACAACCAAAGAAGCAGATTGTCTCTAAAACCGTAAGTCACTCGCATAGAACAAAAGTTGACTCACTCAAAAAGGTTTAGTGCATACAAGTCAATCAAGTCTACATAAATGAATAAATAAAAACTTGCTTTAAGGCAGTATTTGTAAAAACATGCTTTTGTGAAGTTTTAGCTGTAGTTGTTCAGTTTTACAAATGGTATATACAACATGAATAGTAGCCTAAATATTGTCATCAAAGTGCCTATTTGTCTGAGCCATGCAAGGGGGCAGAGGTGATTACCTTGAAATGACAGTGAGTGGGTGTTCTCCTTGCTGGAGAAAACCACTTCCAGTGTAATGGGTCTGTGGCCCGGTAGTCACTGTCAGACTGGGTTTCCAGCTTCCTGTGCCATCCTAGGCAAAAACTAGGGAGTGGGTTAGAGGCAGCCCAGTCGATGATCAACTAGAGACAAACTTTCAGCTGCCTTCCTCGTTGTTTTGGCCACTGTGTTTAAATCCAGGAGCCCACAGAACCACAAGACAGGAACCCATGCAGCCTCTGTAACCTGCTTGGCATGTTTTAGAGACATGGTTAGACAAACTGTCTTAGCCCTTGTTGACCCTGGGAAGTTGATGTACTGAAGTATTTTACCTGCATTTCAACCACTAGAACCCCAGTTCCTTAGCTGTGGTCCATGCCCCCGAAAAAGTCTCTGTTCCTGAGAAAGTTCATGGCCGTAAAGGAGTAAACCGTTGAACCATGGTTGAGTGGTAACGCAAGACTGCAGAAACTTATCAACATCATTCATTCATACTACAAACAAGCACTGGTTATTGCTAGTATGTATTACATCTCAAACCATGTGGTCACGTTTTAATTTGTTATCAGTCTAATTTGCCTGCATTTCTTCAGTTAATGTTGAAATGTAAACAGAAATTTTGTATTCCTGACAGTTCTTGGAAAGTGTAGTTCCTCAGGCTCTGTGGTCAAAAAACATTGTATCATTATCATGTGTTCATACCTTATGATTATCCATTTGCTGTGATTAAAAATTCAAATTAAAATACGTGTTAAATAATGGAAACACAGAATTTGACATGAAATGTGTTGTTTTTTTAGGTTGAAAGAGACTTCGAGCGAGAATATGACAAGCTCCAAAAGTAAGTTTGCATTTTGATCCAAGGTCTATACTAAGGTAGACGTTCAAAGAGGTTTTCTGTATGTGGTATTCATATCTCTTTGCCGAGTTTGTGATTCTGATACAGGTTTTTACAACTCAAAACCTGCTTTGTGTGTATGAGGTTCATGTATGTCTAAAATGGCGGTCTCTTGGTGCCTTCAATTTGGTGAAAGGTGATTTCTCCTACTCCATATCTGTGCCCACATAATGCATTTTATTTTTCTGGAAGTACTGTTCAAATTCTTAAACCCGGTCATCGGTCAGAGGTGTCCTTGTGCCAATATGAAAAATTCCTAGTCTTATTATCTTGGTCAAAATAAGCATGTTAAGTAAACGCTCATCATCAACATTTAATTGTGCAATTGTACATACAGTTTCTTTGTCCCACACAATTTGCCAATCCCTGCTGTGTTTGGTCACTTCTTTTTCTCAACAATGAACTGTGAAAGGACCCACGTTTGAGCTATCGTGGAGTCTGAAATTAGAAATTGAGAAAGAGAGCTTACTTTCCGTTAGATATTCCCCTCAATCTCTGATAAACCTAGATTTAAGATAGAAGTTATAATCTTGTGAAATTTCCTGTAAATGCATAATTTCAAATTCAAAAAAAGCTTTAATGTAAGTATTTCATTAATTTGTGGATGTAGACATGCTCAAGGCTTTTTTGCAACTTAAAAGCCTAAACTAAAAAGTAAATTTAAAAAACGGTTGACAGCTATTATTTACTGTAACAGCCTACCTTGAATTGAGTAACATGATAGCAGTGTTTCTATGAAACAAAAGAGAAAGGGGTACAGAGCACTTCAGCACCCAAGACCTGAGAGGTCAGTACATCCGGACCTTCTCTTACTGTGAGGCAGAGGTTATAGAAACTCCCTAAGGGCCCCACAGGATGAGTGGGAGCACCATTTTCTTCTCAGGTTTTGTTGAGTAGGAGGGCCCATTATCAGGAAGGTGTGGTGCCAACAGACCTTATAGATGAGTCAGAGTTGCAGGCATGTACAGACATTTAGGTCCTCCACCCTAGAGATCCATATCAACACATCGTGGTGCATCTGTGGCCTAAATATACTTGGTAGGCCTCACCATGATTCCTGTTTTTACATTCTCTCTGCCTGACAAAAGATAATTTTAGTGTACTTTGACTTGTGATTTTGTGGGATTAATAATATTTAATCTAAAATAAGTATAATTGCACAGCAGCAAGCTTCTCATCTTAAATAGAGCCTGACTGATACAGGAGTTTTGAGGCCAGTACTGATATCAATGTGTGAGAGTTACAAAAATCTAATAACAATAGTCTTTTTTTTTTACATAAATGCATAACATACATACACTTTTTGAAAATGTGTAGTGAGCTGGACATTGTACGTTTTGAAAAACTTAACGTAAAAATAAACTTGTCAGTGCTCTCTCTGTCACTTATTTTAAAATGATCTTAAAGGACAAACACCAATACGATATATCTGCAATTAGCAAATATCAAACAATCTTTTGTCCCAGGTTATTTATCTGTCTACCTCCAAGCTGGACACACACACACACTACACAAACATGCAATGCAGCTTGAATGCTAACTGGCTTAATGGCCATCAGTTTACCTTTTGGGGGTATCCAACCAACCTTTCAAAATCAACATGTTGTAAGACGGGTGTGAGAAAATATAATTTGGCATAAATTATTCTGCTTGATGCACACATGCCAGGTTGAATTTCTAGTGTAAATATTGCAGGGGCCAGATTTAATGTACTGAAACTACACAACTCTAGTTGGTAATTAAAGCAGTGACTTACATGGAACCACAGTGCCTGACCTGGTTCTTGTGAGAATGGCAATGACCAGGGGTCTCATTTATAACTGTTGCATATGCACAAAACGGGCCTGAAATAGGTGTATGCCACTTCCCATGCAAAAGTTGTGATCTATAAAAACAAACTTGACAGGAGAATGTGTGCATCTGTAAGTAAACTCTGACCCACGCGTATGCACATTTTGGAGACAGGGGAAATTGCCGACGCAGATGGTGAGGTGGTGAATTGAAGCCAGATTGTATAATGATGCCTCTCATTTAATTTCACACATATCATATCAAACATTAATTATATATCCATGTTATCATAAACATTCAAACCAGCAATGTTATTTGTACTTGCGCTTGTAGTGAGCCATAACTATTCCTCTGTCTCACTATAACATTCTGATAAAATCATCATTGGTTGTAGTACATCCGATAGCATTAAAGAATTGCAGAACAAAGCGTCAGTAGTTTTTAATAATCTCTTCGAATATTGTGCATAAATCACCAAGTACGCGTTTAGTTGTTATATAATTTTTGTGCGTAAAATCACTGCAGTGAACAAGACTGTGCTGTCAGGCGCACAGCACAGTCTTTGCGTTGACCATTTATGGTTGAATGTAGGCATGTAGAGGCTGGGATATGAGGCTGATCCATGTGTGCACATTTCCAGGTGGACTGTGATTTATAAAGGGAAAGTTTACCTGCAGGTGTGCGTACGCACGGTTTTATAAATCTGAAATTTATAAAATGCCATTTTCAGCTTTTGTGCGCACGTACACTTTTAGTAAGGACGCACTGTTTTAGAAATGAGACCCCTGGTATTTACCCAAAAGGAATCTGGTGTGAATGATCAAATGTGGTTGAATTCCTGTTCCTTTTCTGTGTCATACAAAGGGTTTGTGTGTGAAAGTCGTATAAAATGCAGTAGTGTCTTTCCAGTTTTCAGTAGGCGATGTGGCTAGGTGATTGTGGCTGCACAGGCCCAACATTGGGGCACTGGAGCAGCAGCTGTTCCACTAGGCCAATCTATTAGCACCTTTTGGAAAGAGACTCCAGGCTCACCTGGCGCTCATCCAGAATGGCTCTCTCACTGTCAGTGCTGACAGTGTGGGTAAGATGCAAGAGCATTGTGCAACACAAGTAGGAGGTACTATCTGGAACTTGCACTTTCACATGCAAAAACAAGCACTACAAGAACACATCTTGAGTGTACAGGCATTGGTCTCAGAGCAGGCTGGTTTGTTTACATGGTGAGACGCTTTCACCCACTATCCCGCAACCCGATCTCCAAAACTGGCAGGGTTTTACTGTTATACTGTTATTTTCCTCATCTCATATTTGTCTCCTTTCATTACTCTCCGGTGTTAACTGTCAGCCAATTTACAAGACTATTTCAGTTTTACATGATGCCCTCCGTTGACTCTGCCATTCATTGCATTCAAAAACAAATCTAGTTATGTAGTGAATGAATTCTGCTTCCATTTGCTGCCATCACAAAGACAGAAAAGATCAAACTGACCACATATCAGTATTTCCAGATGTTTTTAACAATGTCAGAAGCAATTTGCTAGTTGCAGGTATGACTCAAAACAGAATTGTAATATAATAGCTGCGTGGAAATATTGTCTCATAGGTCAGTTTTTAAATTCTCTTTAGATGTTCTCAACAAAACTTTGATGATTATCTGATCATACACAACCTGAACTCTTCACAGCACATTCATTGTCCTGGTCTACATGTACATGAAATTGTATTTACTGGACAACCTATGTTATGGAAACAGGAAGAAGCCTTCTAATTATTAGATACTGACACAATCCTGCCAGAAATATTGGTGATAATATTGACTATAATGGTAGTAGCATTTGCTACAATTAGAAACGTCTAGGCTATTTTCTAAATATCTGGAATGTAAGAGTGTATTTTATTACTTTAGAGGAAGGCTGATATGGGTTATGAGCCCCCATATCATATCAGACATAATTGGTGAGAGAAATACAAGAAGTTACTGTGGAGATTGTTTTGACAGAATGTTTTTTTCCCCAGTGGTGTGAACAATAAGGGATGAAGTTACATCATTTACTGCAAATGACATTTTTGGAACAACCTCCATCTGGTCTGTGGCGATTGAGTGCAAAATCCTAAAAAACGTCAAGACAAACAAAAGCATGTAGAGGACAAGTTATGATATGATATGAAAATAATTCGTATTTAGTTACCCTTAGACCCTACCTCCTCAGAGTTTACTAGCCCTCTGTAAGGGCAAAAAAAAAAAAGAATAATTGAAATTGCAGTCACAGATCACAATTTAAAATGAAAGCTGTTATAATAAAAATGCAATCTGACATGGGCTAATAACACAAAATGTATGTTTTTTTTCTACTGTTGTCCAGGACCTGACAGGCAGTTTTTACATTTTGTCACAAAATAGCATGTGTTATGATTGTACTTTATGTGATTTACAAGTATTTAACTAAGAAGTTATTTGGCTTCAAAACTCTTGGGATTGGCCTGCGTAAACTGTTTGGTTTAATTTTATGATAACACAGTATGTTGCCCTTTTTCGGAGTTAAACATTTCCTTGTCCTTCCTGTCTCTTGTGTTCAGTTTTATGAAATGGAGCAGTGTGAGCTAACTCATTTTGTTTAACAGTTTAAATAGCCAGTATCGAGGCAGCAGAGAACCAGTCACATTCATGGTTCATGCACCTGTGGGTATGCTAGAGTAACCCACTGTTTTTGTTTCCCAGCTGCTGAACAATTAAAAAAAAAACTGTCATATGTGTGTTACCAATGTCTTTAAATCTTGTGGCCAGTGGCCATAGTGCCCCCACCAGAAATCATATGGGATTACACAGCTATTGTCTTCCTAGTTAATGTAATCCCTCAAAGCAAAGATGGAAATGAAACCCCACCACATTCCCTTTTTCATCAAACCAGGAGAAGTGATATGACAGCAGTCTCAGGGGAGATTCTAAACCCCTCGTTTGCCTTAATTGATATAATGAATGGCGTGTGTTTTCAGCCTCCATAGTCTGGTAATTGCCATTTTTAACACCCATCAATGGAATATGTGCAGTGGAATGATTGAAGACATTAATGCTTTTGAGCGCAAATGTAGTTGACAGTAACAAGAAGGATTTCCTGTATTATTAATTAGCTAACGGATGTTATAATAACATTTTATGTGGAATCAATGAAATGTGTAATTCCTTCTTGAACCGTGTTTTTTTTATATACTGATTTTCTTTTCTAGGTTTTTGGTTTGGATCTTTTCTTTGTCCATGTCAACATGTCTTTAGTGGATGGAAAAGATTTTGAATTATATATTAATTATGATACGGGTGTGGAGACGGTGTACTTTTCACGTTTGTCATTTTTTTCCTGTTCTGTTTCTGATTGTTTCTGTTTGTTATACATTTCAGCCCTTATTTCCCATAGTTTTCAGTGTTATTGATGCTTTACTGCATTACTAGACCAGAAGCTGGCTGATAATCATTCCTTTTCTTGTCTTACAGGCTGGAGGATCAAACAAAAAAGCTTCACAAGGACATGAAGAAAAGCACTGAGGCTGATTTAGGTGTGTTCTGCCACCAACATGTGTGTTACCGCCGGGTGTGTCATTGATCTCCACTTATTCACCAACATACTTGATGTTGCTTGGCAGGTTTTTCAGGGCTAGAAAGACGTTTGGTTGTCTTGGTTTGTTTGGTGGTGCGTCAGCTCGCCAAACGACTCGACAAATGAGACGAGTGCGGGCCTTTGCCTTAATCTTTTATAGGTTTTTCTAGGCTATCATAGTGTGTGTGTGTGTGTGTGTGTGTGTGTGTGTTTTGGAATTATGAGTGTATCTTTTTATTCGATGTTCAGTTAGGGCTCGATTTGTCTACCATCTCTGTCTTCATTTAGTCACGCAATTGTCAACCACAGAAACCATGTTTACTCTACTTTTTATTTGCTTATTTGTTGGTTTTGGAGTTTTGTATTTGGGAAGCAGCAGTAGACATGGCCTGTGGTAAGTAGTCAGTTGTGGGGGTGGAAAAGCAGGGACGGGTGGAGGAGTGAGAGGCTTCTTCATTTCCTCTCCTTTGTGCTCTGAAATATGGATGTCTACATCATCAAAGTGTCATAGCTGTCAGGCCCTCATTATCGTTAATGGATTCCATCTGTTGCACAGGTCCCGTCTTCACCAACTGCTACCAAACAAAGAACTGGACCTGCTCTGCATGTCACCACTGCATTTGATTCACTGCTTTCTATATCAGCTATCATTTATGAAGTCAAGGGTGGTCATATGTAGAGCTCTATTGAACTCACTGCCAATTAGCTGGTGAGGGACGATAATATCTTTTAAGGGCTACTCCGGTTCACAATTTCAATTAGACTAAGTAACAAAAGGCGAAGAAAGTGGCAGGGATAACTGTGATTTTCATACTTAGAAATTGTTCATCTCCCTTCAGCCCCAGGTGATTACAAGAGACTTTAGCTTCCCTTATTTGCACACTACTAATACAAATAATTAAATCACTACCCTCAGGTTACCTTTTTGATTTTCATGACCCTAAAATCAACATGACTCTCGTTTATATCAGACAATGTCAAATCAATCAATTTGTTACTTGTCAAATGGAGAGAGATGCAGAAACGCCACACCACAATAATTGATTGGTTGAAAATTGGTCTTGAGAGAATCCCAAGGTAGTGTGAAAAGACTGTTCCAGATCTCCATGAAGCCCACTTTCACCACAGCCTCTCCCGTCAGCTTGTGTCTCCTCAGTGAAGCTCATTTATTTTGACTGTGAAGCCCTAATCTGATATGTGCTCTGTGTCTAAACAAAGTGGCATGAGTGCAGATTAACAGTAATTGGTGCTGTCAGTGTAGAAACATTGCAAAGATTTTTGGTGCTCTGGTGAATATTCAACACGGCAGCCGGCCCCCCAACCCCCATAGATTTTTACAATGGAGGCAGTGCTGTGCCATTCTACTTTTGCTCTTTAGTTCTTTCCCAAAAGCTCACTTTTGAAGAGCCTACCACATACCAACACATACAATGATGAAACACTAAAGCCTTAGTGTAATCCACAAAAATTGTCCCCATGGTTTAAGAAAAATTTTAAAATCTGGTGTTGATTTGGATTAGAACATATAGATGAGGATATCTTCAGTAACCCTTTATATGGGCTGTAATCTACATGATTGTCTTAGTTATCTAAGTTATTTAACTGCGTTTAAACAGTATCCTCTGCTGTGTGTGTGTGTGTGTGTGTGTGTGTGTGTGTGTGTCTCAGCCATGTCCAAAGCAGCAGTGAAGATCTCTGCAGACCTGCTGAGTAACCCGCTGTGTGAGCAGGACCAGGCCTTCCTGGAGTCCATGACTGCTTTAGATACAGCCATGAGAAGGATGGACTCTTTCAACCAGGAAAAGGTCAGACTCAATCCCACAGTCTTTCACACTTTAAATTTTCAGTGTGTTATCTCACTCTTTTGCTGTCCTTCTCTGCTTTGTTTTCTTGGCACTTGCCATTGGCACTGATACCATTCGATTGGTACCAGGGGAAATGTCTTTCCTCAGACATACAAAGTAGGAAACTAGACGAGTTTTTGTTGAAAATTAATATTTTCATATTTGTCAATATTGTGCAGCCTGTGGACTAAAAATTATCCGTATGTCTTTCCTTCTGCTGTTTTTAAAAAGCATCTGTGGCATCATCCTCTATAAGCTCAAGCTACTGGTTATCAGCTGTGAAAATTGATGCATTTGTGACTCACTGGTGTCTGAAATATCTCATACAATGGGAAGGCCTTTTCTCAACAGGAAAATACAGTGGTGTGAAAAAGTGTTTGCCCCCTTCCTGATTTCTTATTTTTTTGCATGTTTGTCATACTTAAATGTTTCAGATCGTCAAACAAATTTAGCCAAAGATAACACAAGTAAACACAAAATGCAGTTTTTAAATGAAGGTTGTTATTATTAAGGGAAAACAAAATCCAAACCTACATCTTCAGCCATTCAGAGGTGGACTTGCTGGTGTGTTTTGGATCATTGTTCTGCAGAACCGCTCCAGAAGTTCGCTTCAGCTTGAGGTCACGAACAGATGGCCAGACATTCTCCTTCAGGAGTTTTTGGTAGACAGCAGAATTCACGGTTCCATTTATCACAGCAAGCCTTCCAGGTCCTGAAGCAGCAAAACAGCCCCAGATCATCACAATACCACCACCATATTTTACTGTTGGTATGATGTTCTTTTTCTGAAATGCGGTGTTACTTTTACGCCAGTTGTAATGGGACACACACCTTCCATAAAGTTCAACTTTTGTCTCGTCAGTCCACAGAGTATTTTTCCAAAAGTCTTGGGGATCATCAAGATGTTTTCTGGCAAAAATGAGACAAGCCTTGGCCTGCAGGCCTGCAGTTCTTTGGATGTTGTTGTGGGGTCTTTTGTGACCTCTTGGATGAGTCGTCGCTGCGCTCTTGGGGTAATTTTGGTCGGCCGGCCACTCCTGGGAAGGTTCACCACTGTTCCATGTTTTCGCCATTTGTGGGTAATGGCTCTCAATGTGGTTCGCTGGAGTCCCAAAGCTTTAGAAATGGCTTCATAACCTTTTCCAGTATGATAGATCTCAATTACTTTCTTTCTCATTTGTTCCTGAATTTCTTTGGATCTCGGCATGATGTCTTGCTTTTGAAGATCTTTTGGTCTACTTCACTTTGTCAGGCAGGTCCTATTTAAGTGATTTCTTGATTGAGAACAGGTGTGGCAGTAATCAGGCCTGGGTGTGGCTAGAGAAATTAAGTTGTGTTTTAATAGGAGGGGCAATCACTTTTTCACACAGGGCCATGTAGGTTTGGATTTTATTTTCCCTTAATAACAACCTTCCTTTAAAAACTGCATTTTGTGTTTACTTGTGTTATCTTTGACTAATATTTAAATTTGTTTGATGATGTGAAACATTTAAGTGTGACAAAAAATGAAAAAAAAAAAAGAAATTAGGAAGGGGGCAAACACTTTTTCACACCACTGTATGTCCTACCACAAAATTCATCGAAGTAACTGTTCACATTACTTATTAACATAAACAGTTTGGCTTCAGTTCAACACTTTTCTTTTTACATCGATGGTTCACCCCACCTAATATAGTCTTTAAATGTTACAGTTACAGAGAAGAGCAGCTCTAATCAGCTTGAATCACCAAAGACAGACAGTCCAACAGGCAGACCCAAAGTGACATAGCTATCCATAGAGCCACACTGCTAGTGTGGCTAAATCACTTCCTTCACCTACGTTTCCTCTCTTGCCTCCCTCTCTCACAGCTGTACTTTGTGAAGATCTCTTCTTTGGCTGTCAGGCCTCTTCAGATTATTTGCCAGGTGCACTTCAGATTTTTGATTAGAATCATCGCCACAGGTAGTTATAATGTGAATCATAGTGGCACCGCATGTGTGCATCCTCAAGGCACTACACTGTGAAGGGTAGACTTTAAAGAGGAAAAAATACAGGAGATCACACTAAAGCATATACCGATTGACTTTTTTCCATCTGTGTTTTCTTGACTCATTGCCCTGCTGTTAGGTGTTCTGGACTTTTTACATTTGTTGCCTTAAAAATATTCCCCTTTCTTTTCACATTTAGTTGTGTAGCAGAATGATTTCATAACCTTTTACACAACCGTGATCTAACAAGGTGAAAATGAATACCTTTCTAAAAAGTACATCATTTTTTTCTTCCATAGTGAAATTGTAGTGTAGTATCTCAGGAACAGCAGACCATCTGGATTTGTACATATTGTGTTGAGTGGACATGATTTATATTTTCTGCTAAACCTCATGAACTGGACTCATTTTACATTCAAGGTCAAGCTATAACCCTTTTCCCCAATATATGTGAGTGAAGCAGTGTCCATGCTATAACCCAAACTCCCATAGAAATGCCCCTCTTATCATTAAAACCAATTACATCAATTTTGAAATATTTATGAAATAAATCTATTTTGAAATAAATCTCATCACAAAGAAAGTTGAATACTAGATTTGTATTTTAGGTGTAATGTCATGTCATGAACTTTATTTCTACTTTGATAGAAAGCGACTTAAATGTCACAAAGAAAAGGAAAATCTTTGTGTTGAATGTACAATATGCTAAACGTGTAAGGTGGCGTTTAAGCAGCTATACTGTAGCAGTCACTTTAGTTTCTTTCCTTTCTTCTTTAGCTTTAACATATCAGTCTTTCAGACTGGCTTTGCTCACAGCTCATCAAATTTTACAGGAGCAATTTTGAGTGACTAGACAAAGTAGAATGTGGGTTGGACTGAGCGTGTGGGTTTGTGACCCGGTGTGCGTATGTTCCAGGACTTGGCTTGGTCAAGTGCCCAGGATAGCACTCCTGCCAGTTAGGCTGCTTTCAGTATAGAGTAACTTTTACATTCTTCAGATTTTATACAATATCAAATTTGCTTTTTCTTTTATTTTCACTGTCTTTGAATTCGAAGGTCGAAAAATTTTCACCAGTGCTGCCACGCACACTTGACTGTCAATAGATAAGTGATGTTGGTTAATAATCCACCTCTTTTTTTCTATGTCATTTGAAGGCCAAAGTTTGTAGATAGACTCTTTCAACATCAAAGTCTCCCATCTTACCTTTTTGCTCCTAGCTAAAATTGTAACCTTTATGTCCGCCAAACCTGGGAGGTCAGGCCATGGATCCTGCTTGAGCTTGCACAGCTCTCCTCGGTACCCTCATCAACTCATTCATCTCTCATTTTAATTTAATTTTGTACTCTCACATTTTAAGCAGTCTCCTGTAGCAAAAGGCGCAGCTTGTCTTTATAGTGTATAGTTGTGATTTCATTTTCTGGCTCCATGCTGTGTAGTTTTCCTGTTTGGCTCTGTGAATGGGATGTGCTTGACAGTGATTCAGCTAGGCAGTACAGTTTTTCACTAGTGGAGGACAACAGTCACCAACTGTATTGACGTGGTTGTATTTATTTTAACACACTTTCATCCAGAGTGGGTTTTGACAGCTAGGTCACACCGGATTTTCTCTGCACTTCTTTCAGTCTTACTAAATAAAAATCCTTGCCTTAACACAATGTTCAGTTCCAGGTTTGGGTAGGGCTGTGTGGCTCCTTTTTGTAGAGTGGCTAAAAGTGAGCTAAAGGCAAAATAGTGATTGTGAGCACTTTTTGGTCAGCCTGCTATGTCGAATATCACCTCAGGTTTGCTAGGTGTTTAAAATCCAGCACAGCTCACTCGAACACTACTCGAGCTTCTCCCTTCAAGCTGACTGTTGATTCTGACGGCACCAACAGAAAACCCTATTGCTCCAGCAAAACAGACACAAAAGCATCCACCCTTTGCTCTTCTCCGTGTTGAGACGAGATGTTCCGCCGCAGGGCCTGCAAGTGAGAGAGCCAGCAGATAAAACGTGCAGCGATAATGAAGGCAGCAGTGGCCCAGGTCTGTGTGTTTATTTCTGGGGCTGAGGAGGGCGCACAGCCCCGCCGGCACACTGCTGCCGAAGCTGAGCCCCAGTGTAGATGGCGGCAGCGCAGTAGAGGATGCTCCGTTTGGAGGGATATTGATTTCCTCTGCGATCTGTGTGTATTTTTGGGAGGCCTGTGTGCCAGGATGGCCTCTGCCCCGTGACTCACTGATGGAGACTACTGCTTGAGCGCCGGCCTCAGGCTCTGCAGGGCCTCCAAGGAAAAGCTATGCCCCCCCCCTCTCTGTGGGAAGGGGCAGAGGGTAGAGGGCACCAGCATGCTTAAGCAAATCTGCCGCTGTTGTTCTCCCTCCTCGCTGCATGCTCTTACCTTAGAAGCAGCGGCGCAGCTCAAGTCGGGGGGGGGGGGTAAATATGTAAAACAAAGAAAATGTGAATTCCCTTGTACTTATTTGTTATTGGTTCTCTGTTTTCCCTCAAACCACAATCAACCATTTTGTACTTGGAAATCTGCCGGTGTGAAGCAGTGAGTGTTGCTGTATGTTCTCATGGATGGTCAGGGCATTTTTACAAAGCACAGCTGCGATCTCGCTTCCTTGTTGTTGTGTGATTGACTGTCCTTCCAATAGCGAGTGAACATATGATTAGTGGAGCTGCTTACTGTTCTCATGCAGCTGTCACTTCACATATCACTGCTTTAAATTATCCTTCACTGTACTTAGCATCTACTCTTCACTTGACTCGATTGCCTGGTTAACTTAGCATTCTGTCATGCTCCCAGATCTAGTAGTAACAGTCACATTGAATCTGCAATGTAAATGACGTTGGAAACTTTATTAATTGTGCGCCAACTTCTGTCGATGAGACTTGGTGCCGAGGCTGGAGGCCTCGAGATGAGATGTTCGTTTACTTCCATTTAACACCCCCCCTTCCCCTCCTTCCCTCCCCTGTCGGTTCTGGCAACCAGAAGGAGAATGCAGGAAAATATAAACTGTTATTGTTAAAATGTTTGTTTGCAAACGAACTTTCATCTTGTAAGGCAGCCCATCCTCCACAGGATTTGAAATCAGTTGGGCTTTGCTTTCATGTCCGTCCCCTGACAGTTTCATCCTTTTGTATCGCAAGCTCAATGAATATTCAGGGGTTTCTCCTCAGGGCTTGTGTACAATAAAAGAGGCAACGTCACGAAAGTTTCTTTGCAAGCACCCCCCCCCTCCGTGTGCTCTGTTTGAAATGTACACAATTGTTGATGTTTGTGCAGTGGCATTACCTAGCAGCTAATGAGCGAGCGATGTAGAAGCTATTTTGTTCCGACTTCAGTTTTGATGTAACTCAATTTGACAATGAATAACAATTTCTGATATCACTTCCCTTGATATAGTAGTGCTTATCGCTTATGTTAACAAGTGTTCTTTTTATTACAGGTCAACCAGATCCAGAAGACCGTTATCGACCCTCTGAAAAAGTAAGTGTCCATCTTGATTTCTCGTACTCTTGAATTTTTTACTGCTATATTGTAAGGGTTGGCTTTAAATGTCTCTCTGTACCAGACCAGGGTCAAATAGTTGTTGCCGATAAGTTTGTTTGGAATAGCAGAGTGATGGAGTTTTTCACATTGACAGTGAATTTAAATGCATTACAAAATCACATGCAAGTACTGTAAAGGCACTTTAGTTCAGTTTTTGTGGCTTATGTGGTAAATCCATATGACACTCTGGGCAGATTAAGCCCAGTGCCCCATAACATTTTTATTATTTGACCCAGCTCTGCTCTATACAATGGTAGTGCAGGACCACAGGATGGACTGCAGTGTAGTAATACAGATTATAAAAATGAACTAGGGAGTGAGTTGTGCTGCTGTGGAGGTAGTGTGTCTGGAAGAGAGTTTATTTGGTTCTCATTCTTAATACTCGCCCCCATTTGAGCAGGCTGTGAGTGCTATTCCATTCCTTAAGGCTCATTTTTTCAAACATGCACACACACACACACACACACACACACACACACACACACACACACACACACACACTGTACACTCGCACATGCAAAGCAGAGGTACTGAAGGGAGTGGTTGGACTATCCCACCCGTCTTCCGGAGCGCTTGTTAAGGTTTTGCTTCCTCCTCTTGGCTCCTCCCAGGAGATTAAACATATGCTGTGTAAGAGAGCACGTGCATATGTTTCTATTGCAAGTGCATGTTGAACCCTATAAGCCTGTTAGTTAATTTTTCAAAATATCCAATGTGAAGAGATTCCACTAGAAAACATGAATAGGTTGGGTCAGTGTCTGTTTGTGCGTGTGTGTGTCTGTGTGCTAAGCCCTTTCCTCCTCATGTGCTCTGGTGGCAGAGCAATGACAGGATGGAATGGTTCTAATTTCCTCTTCCTGGTGGGCGGCAGGCGGACGTGTGGGCAGGCTCAGAATATGGCAAAGGGCCCAGCTTCCTGGGCCCAGAGACGTGGATTGGTTGAGGAGGAGAACTGTCTCAGGACAGAGCACACTCTCACACAAACATACACAAACACCAACCCAGATTCTGGAAGGGGTGCTGTCTTACAAAGATGGTATTTTAGACCATAAAGTTAGGCATTTACATGATTCTGAAATAGAGCAAAGGAAGTAAGTTCATAAACAAGTTTTGAAGCCAAGCTAAACTGATTTCTTCATTAACTTTTTCACTCCTTAAAAACATAGCACTATTAGTTATTAGTTTATCAAAGTGTCCTCTGTAGAAAACTGAGACACAAAAGCTACTATACTTGTTCCATTAAGATTCCATTAGTCCATCACTAATGAATATTTTTTATTGTTTACTTAGTCTCAAAATACTCTATTGATGATCTTGTGTCATAAAGGGAATTAGAGAAGAGTTGAAAAGGAAAACGTTAATGTTAATGGAAGACCTTGAATGGGTTGTGTGTGTATGTCCATGTGTGATTGCTATTTAAAATGTTGGCATCCATCTTTAATTAGTGTGGTAAAATGTACAGCAAACAAATGAAAAAGAGGCAGCCCCCCCGTGTCTCTTTCTCTCTCAGGCCCAGATGTGAATTTCATCTACTCAGCAGGGTCACTGAGTGACATCACTGTGTTTATGTGAGGGGAGGGGAGTGCGTGGGCTTTGAGGCATTTGTGTAATCTCGGCCTCCTAACCTAGCCCTTTCTGCTCTGTTGCTCTTTTGGATGAGACAGAAGTCAAGCCTGTTTTGAGACCTCTGCCCTGGGTAGATCACTGACTGGACAAGCCACATTCAGCCCCCTCAATCAGAGGAAGACTCTGCCCCTGGAGCAGGTTGTAAGGCCTGGCCGATTTTGTTATTGAATTTTTGTAATCGAAGTTCAGTTTTTTGTACCCAGGATGTTTGCTATGAAGTCATCTAACTTTTTTTCCCATCGTATCCGGTATATCGTATCCAGGCTGCGTGAGTTGTCTGAGTTTTGATCAACAAAGCACAAGGCAAGTTGCGGCAGATCAAACTCTCCTTCTGCTGAGACAAAGGAAGTTCTGCTGACATGTACGTCACACGCACAAGTTCCCATGGCCCACTGCTCTTAAACCATTTATACAGCAGGTGGTAGTTATTTTACATTCACACCAAGCATATTTTAACGAAACTCGCCACGTGATGTAACCTTGTCTGACACCCTTAAGTCTTCATCTGAGACCGTGACACATTGGAAGTGGTAATTTGCACATAAACAATTCCCTTTCCCATATTTTTAGTGGTTTGCTGTGTATTTTTTTCAGTAGTGAGTTATGTGATGGTGATAGTCAAGAGGGACAGCCAGCCTTCTAGACTGAGGGTGTCTAGACCAGACTTGGGCTTGGCTGATGGGTCAGACTGGCCCGTCTGTGGATTGGCAGCTGTTCATAAACACACTCTCCGGTCCAGATGCTATTTCCATCCAGCCTGTTCACCACACCCTGACCTGTCACATGGACAGTGGTGTGCCCTTGGCCCCCGTGCAGCCCACAACTAGCGTAAGACCTCATTCAGGCAAGACTGACCGCAAATGCAGACCTAGCCGGCTGACCGGTAGTTGTCCAGCCAAGGTCAGGACATCGAGGGAAAGACCAAACTATCATTACAAAGTATGTATAGTCACCTTCAACCAGGGCCACTGCTGCATATTCTCGTGTGGGATCCTTTGACACAGCTGAGTCACTATAACCTCCGGACACAGAGAGCCCTGAATGT
Source organism: Siniperca chuatsi (assembly GCF_020085105.1). Taxonomy (NCBI): domain Eukaryota; kingdom Metazoa; phylum Chordata; class Actinopteri; order Centrarchiformes; family Sinipercidae; genus Siniperca; species Siniperca chuatsi. Next base: position 14,507,163 of record NC_058046.1, on the reverse strand, counting down.
AACAGTGAGACATCAGCACCCAGCATGGAAAGGACAGGAATAGGTTAACAAGCAATTGGCTTTGTGTCTAGCTCTTCCTTCTTCTGTGCCAGGAGAGCAGTGGCCCTTAAGTCTCTCAGTGTGCTAAAACATAGTAGTTGCTGGCAGTGTTGTCCCACTTTAGAGCGCAAACAGCAGGCCATCATGGTGTGTCATGAGGAAATTGCACGGTGCTGTCAGGTGAAGTGCGCTGGTAAGAATGTGATCAGCCTGAAAGCTGGTTTGCTGCTGCGTTGTCATCCGCCAATAGGATTGTGTTGGAGAGCAGTCATGCCTAGAGGGCAGTTACATAATCCCTTGGCACTTCAAGTATGTGTACACTGGAAGAGATAGTAGACTTGAGGATCGGCATCCACCCCTGCTATAAACTGGGCCAAAGTGGTATTTTATAAATAGTGGTAGAGCGTGGGCCGCGGGGCAGGGCTGAGCTGAGCTCCGTGATGTCACTCAAATGCTACAAGACCACTCCTTGCTTAACTTCCTGTAGTAAACAATCCCTGCTTGTCTGAGACTGAGCCTCTCTTCGCATCACATTCTACTCCCCCTTCCTGCCCTCTGGTAAGGTGTATGGGCAGACACAGCCGTGATCTAGGATTTCACAATCAGTTCCCTGTGGACTGATTGTTCCCCATGCTCTGATGTGGTTCCCTCATCAGAGCATGGCATGGGTTGGCATGGAGAGGAACATAAATCATGAAGCCCACACATTTTGTGGCCAATAACACTATGGGCGGAGAAGCACATAATAAACTATTGTAGTAGTGTGCCTACACAGTTGATGAAATGCTTTAAATGAGTCATTCAAAAAGGCTATATCTCAGTCTTCATTACGATTGTTTTTGTTACTGACTCACATGTAGCAGACACCTGTGTGAATAATCTTGTGGCCTGCTTTTTAAAAACACTGTCACTGGTTTGTGTTTACGTGTTAGAAAGGTCAAAAATGAGTTAATGCTTGCTTGCTTAGTTTGCTTTGCTATTAATTTGTTAATGTATGCTAGGATTTTAATAACAGCTCATGCTGCTGTTTGATTTCCCCTTCACATATATTATTTGTTGTATATCATTTGTCTTTTAATACTAATAAGCATACTCAATTTAAAGAAATAATGTTGCTGTATGTTTATGGCGCATACATTCGACGATACTTTAATCTTGTAGTTTAGATGTTATCTATCATCCATTAACTTTCATTTTATTTATTTTTTTACTAAATATTATTGGGTTGAATATTTCCTTTATATAGTATTCCTGCTTCCCATTAAAAGCAGCTACAAAACCAGTGCAACAAGTCCCAGGATGAAGCTCAGACTCCTGTTGCTAAGTTACAGATGAGTGTTTTCCTATTTTTAGTGCTGAAGACTAGGATTCTCGTTGCAAGAATATATTTTCATTTGGAATATGATAATTGTCACAAAATGAATTGTTTCATGCAATTTTGAACTACAGTAATTAGATAATAGATTAGAGGACGCTTAATGCAGGGCTGTCCTCTGGGGTTTGAGAGTACCTCTACAATAAGATGTAGAGGAGAGGGATTTTATTAATTCATAATGACTTTTATTAAGATAGGATGCAATGCAGAATGCATGTCTGCAAATTTCATAGAGCAAGGAAAGTGTTTTAATGATTTCAGTAACTTAAGTTTCTCCCATAAAATTCTGTGATGTGAGATATATATAAAATAAAGTTGTTGTTTTTTCTTTCATATGAGTACTCTGGTGTGTGTGTGTGTGTTTTGTTTAGTGCCCTATTGGTTGTGTCAGAGACGTCTAAGGTTGTCTGTGTGCTGGTTTGTTGCAGGTACAGCGGAGTCTTCCCTAGCCTCAACATGGCAGTGAAACGCCGGGAACAGGCACTGCAGGACTACAAACGGTTGCAATCCAAAGTGGAGAAGTATGAAGAAAAAGAAAAAACCGGGCCCGTTATGGTCAAACTACATCAGGTACTGTGAGTTTAAATCTTGCAGCAGTGCACATGCTTGTCCACTCCAATGCTCCCTCTATCTGCAGGGGACCAGAGTTCACTTGCTCTTACATGTTGTGCGTATTGTGAATTGAGCCCAATAAGTGGAAAAAGACACAAATGCTGACTGGATATGAACAAAAATAGTTGAGCACATGCATACTGTACATGTGCGCTCCTTCACCCACGCAAGCTACCAGGCTCTCAAGTAGTGCCTTTTCAAAAAGGCACTGCTGCACATCTACAGGCACGTAATTGAGAATTGTAGACACACATACACATACACACTATGAGGCCACTACTGAAGCGCACACATTCACAGATAGCGCTGCAGTGTTGCCTATGCTATTGCCTCTAACACATCCTCACATGGCGAGCCACCCACACACATTGAGAAAAGCACTGTCAGGGGAACAAAGCCTTGAAGAGGCCCCTACATCCCTGCCCTTTGAATCCCTGTGCACTTAAAGATTTCAACTGGCATGTAATAAAGAAAACTAACTAATGATCGTATCATAATACAGCAGATAAACAATATGTTGTAGTTTGAATATAGCAACTCCCCCCTTCCCCCTAATAAATAAAATCTCACCCTCTCACACATTCATTGTGCATTCCATAACTCCATGCCTACAGTAGACTACCCACTAATACATTCACACACAGATCAGTGGTGCTGGAGTCCACTCACAGCCAAGTCTGCCCACATTACCCACTCCTCCTCACTGTGGTCGTGATTACAGCCTTCTTTTTTTCTTTCTTTTTTTTGCACTGCTTCTCCGTGGGAATTAGGCAAATATCTTTCTGAACAATACGAAAAAGGACACTAAAGATGGCTCCAGTTCTGAAATATACTTAAAATACTTAAAACTAACTTGTTTCTCTTTGCAGGTATTTGTTTTTCTCATAATCTGCAACTCATGCACCAGTTCTAGTGGAAGAATGCGTAGAATTATGTGTAAATTATAACATGAGCTGACATGAGTGAAGTGAGGGGATGTTATGTAAAGCTAGAACTGATAGTGACCGCTGGTGACCTGTTCTTTTGTTTCCCCTTTCCCCTCCACACCACAGGCCAGAGAGGAGCTCCGACCGGTCAGGGAAGACTTTGAGGCCAAGAACAAGCAGCTGCTGGACGAGATGCCCAAATTCTACCACAGCCGCATCGACTACTTCCAGCCCAGCTTTGAGGCTCTCATCAGGGCGCAGGTTAGTGACCCCCCACCCCCCTGGAGATGCATACACACAATGAGGCACTCACGCATGCACGCACACACCCACCCCACAGTGTGCTGTTACACCCTCTGAGCGTTAGTTTAACAGTGGATAAAGTATCTGATGGAAGGGAGTGTATAATCCTGGCCGTCTGTCTCCCTCCACGCAGTCCTAATGTGATTAACCCCCAGTGACGGCCCACACTACTGTGTTTATCCCAGGAAGGCCTCATCTGTCTGGCTCCACTGCAGCCCTGCAAGTCTTCTCTAACCTGAACCTTCTTTTAAAGCAGCTGGGCGTCTCAAGTTAGCGCCACCATGTCCCCCTCCCCCATCCCAGACCAGCCTAGCCATGTCATTTCCTCTTTAGGACGATCACTAGCACACTCCTAATTAGTTAACTAGATTATCCCAGACCTAATGACAATTATGGAGTTCAATGATGTACTTTGAAGTTAAAATTAGCAAATTGAGAAATCAACTATAACCAACATTAAATATTTCCACAAATCTGAGCTCAGGTCTTTTCTCTTTTAAGTTTAAATCACATGTTTACCTTATTGCCTGGCTTTGCATGGTGCAAGAGCTCTTATTAGTCACACTAATGCTATTTTAGTCTGTCTACATTATCTTTATTCATGTAGCTCACACACATGAATGAGCATTTACACATGTTTATATACACACACACACACACAGCCACACGTGGGTGTCCAGTGGACCAGTGGACTTCAACCCCAGCCTTGCTGCATGTGCTTGGTTTCATCCTCCACTCCCTTCTCTCCCAGCCGCCGTTGCTGCTCAGCTCCCAGCGGCAGCAGGAAAAGGCACAAAGGCTGCCTTTGTTGTGAGCCTTCAGCTTCACTACCACAAGTCCTGTCCAGCGACTGTCAGTGGGACACTTGGCCTGACCTGTCCACCTGTTCAGATGTTGATGAATTGAGACATTGTCTTGATTTTTTTTCCCCCCCTCAGTTTTCCATTCTCTGCTGCATGTGTTCAGTGTAAAAAAACACTTAAAAGATTACTTTTTGTCCCTTTTTTCAGCTGATTTTCTTTGTTTCCTGAAACAGTGGTCACGCATTGTTTAAGGACTTACTGGATAGAATGCAACTTAACTTATTCATTATTTTTGTAGGCTAAGAGGTCTAAGTGGAACCTCTCTGTATAAATATTAAGCAGCTGGGACTATGGTATGTTAAAATGCCCAGACAGAAGTCGCATAAATTAAAGCTCTACTTTATCCAAAGGCTCCTTTTTGTATCATAGGTGGTCACAGTTGTGTGAGGCTGCGTTTACTACTTGTGGTGACTCGACTAATTGTAATAGTAGAGTGTCTTTGCTACAGAGGGCACCCAGACACTGATCTGGTGTACATTATCATCAGTGGCCCTATGGACATTTCCGATGGTCCTTTCAACAAGCCACTTTTGGGGAAAAAAAATATCCGCTTTACCCCCACAAACAGCAGTAACCGGATACTTATGGCCCACTCATGTGGTTTAGGTGGCAAATACTGGTATAAACATACAAAGGTCTTTCAGACTGAGCACTTAAAAAGGATTGTACAATGTGTAGAAACTTTACTTTTTTTCCCTATTGGCTGACAGTGTCAAATCTGCTCATGACAGAGTGAGACAAATGTTATTTCTATATAAGATGCGTGATTCTTAGTTTATTTTCAACTTGACCTAGCCCTTATTCTGTTGTGACCCTTAGTGAAACAGCAAGCATTTCTCCCACCGGTATCTTGGTTGGTCTTGCTGTTCCGGCCTACAGTAGGACACACATGCAATTTTTTGAGAATCCAACGATGTCCCCTTAAGAGCATGGTATCGTATGCATCGCTGCATGAATAAATATTGAGATATGTGTGTGTGGGTTTCATGGGGTTGTATTTCCCAGTACTTTCATTCTCTGCCTACTCTTCTGGAGTCTTGTAATGTGATTAAAGTCTATTAATCATCAAAGCAACTCTCTAGGGAGCCTGACTCATGAACTAAGGGGAAGAAGCAGGGGTGGGAAGTGTCAAGAAAGCTTTCAGTGAACACTCTCTATCTCGTGTTCAGATTGGGAGAGAAAAGCAGGGTCACTACCCACTGAAGTGTTGGGTTTTTGGGGCTTTGTTGGAGTTGTTTGATATCTGTGGGCTTCCTCTTCTCCTCTTGAATCACTTCTCATTAGCGGGGTTGAAGAGGTATGAGACCAACAGCTTCTGACTAGTGTAAGTAACAGCAAGGTTACATTGTGCGAGTGGAGCAGAGTTCGAAAATTGAATTTGGAGTTTTTCCTGAGAGGCATCTAAGAGAGGTCTGTGGATTGACCCTGTCCAGTCTTTATCAGAGGACAGACAGGACTATTTTTTTCTGCCATCACAGACTAAGTCTTTTTCTTTTTCCTTCCTGCCCCCCAGGTGGTCTATTTCACCGAAATGTACAAGATCTTCAGCGAGTTAACAGACCAGATCGACCAGGCAGGGTTGACTGATGAGCAGAGGGAGAGGGAGACTGAGGCCAAGCTCAGCGAGTTGCGTGCTCTGTCCATTGTCGCCGACGACTGAGGGAGGAAATCCAAAAACCAGGAAGGGCTCCTTTCATGCCTCTCTGAATGGATCACACTCTTTTCAGCTTCCTCCATGCAGTTCAAACGGACAGCGATGGCCTTAACCTGATTATCAGTTTGTTTCCTCGCGGCCTCATCACCCCCCCCCATTCCTCTTGCACTACACTCCCATGTTTCATTCTCCTTGCAAAGACTCTCTGCAACTCAAAGCAGCTGAAATGCCACATTAATTAAGCCATCAGCCAAGTGCAACATTATAAGCCAATATGTCGGGGGTTTTTTAGTAAAGGAATCAAACAGTTCTCGTCAGAACTAATTAACGGGGTTACACTTCTTTGTTTCAGAGATGTCTATAAGCATTTATTTCTAAAGTAGGAAATTACCGAGTAAATGTTTTTATTAGTCACATCTGCTATGTTATCAACAATCTGTGAAGTAGAGTTTTTATTTCCCAACTTTGAAATTACAAACACTACAGACTGAATGTTATTTAATGTACTGCGGGTTATCGGCAAGAAAATGTATTTCTGTATTTTGGCCTTTGCTGGTTATCTTTAAGTTTAGCTCTGTGCCATGTTGTGTGAGGGCTTTTTATTGGACTTTACAGGATGATAATGGTAACATTTCCTGTGCATAATGTGCCTACATTGTCCTGACTGTGGATGTAACATGAAAACTAACTTGTGTGAAGTGATTGTGCCTGCCTTCGCAGCGGTCGACCACTCAGGCTGCGGAGAGAATAAGTCCCTGTTGAAGTGGAATCGCTGTCCAAAACAAAGACTGGTGCTCCCTCTTGTGGAAAATACTGATTATGACATATTTCCTTTTATTCACACTATCCATCATTTGTTCTATTGTTGTAGTTCAGTTTGTCTGTTAGCAAAGAACTGCACACATTGTTGGCACTCTAGAGAAAGTCCTCTCTCTGTACCCTCTACACCAGGGTTGGAAGCCAAATTTTTTTTGGCTTTCCTAAATTTTGGACCAAATCATACTAATAGTCATTGCACTCCTTTGTTTCCACTTTTATCAGGTACTGCCTCAGTATGATAACACGCTCTGGTTAATGGGGCTTTATGGTAATGTACACACACTGATTGCTCCCATATCATGTTAGTGGATTTTTTTTTTTTTTTTTTTTTTTTTGAGGTGTCACACCAAGAAGTTGACTATTTATTCTTTGACAGACAGGTTTTGATTTTAGAATTATTGAAGCAAATGCGTAGCCGATTGCCTGTCTTTGTGTTCTGCAACGCAGACTGTTTGATTTACACGTTGATGAAGGTGTTTTTCTAAATAATTCATGTTTTTAAGTTGTATTTTTTTTAAACAAGTGAATACTTTAACATTAGTTTTATTTAGGTTTCTAAATGTATTAATATCACAATCTGTTAAACGACTCATCAGCTGTCATCTCAATTTATCATCAATTGTGAAATAAATAACTGAGAATAGCATCCATATAGACAATCTGTATTATTAACCAATTACTATTGTATTGTTTCCTTGATGAGTTTAAGTTTGGATATCTGCTGCATATTCCTCTGGGTGAGTGCAGGAGTTAAGTTTTGCTCTGACAGGAGTAAAAGTGTTTAATTGATTTAATCACACACAAAAATCATCAGTTACTATTCTTTATTTCTGTTTAGTTTTACTTTACTGGAATTAGTCAGTAGTGTCCTCAACAAATCTCAATATAAGCAGTATTTACAGTTCAGCCACTTTTTTTCTTTTTTTTTTTACAAATCATTGCTGGTTGAAACCCTCTTTAGTTTTAATGGTTTAACTTCAGATGAGAGATTACATGCTCACACTGGGTTATGAAATCAAGGATGTTCATGAAGAGCTTATGTCATGGTGGTATAAGCGCCCAACAACCGTAAATACAAACGTACAGCTAATGAGAGTTCTATGAGCAACAACGCCCCAAGTACACCCACAAGTGTCCCTTTAAAAATTCTTACATGAGAAAAGAACAGGGCAGCGTAAATTAAATGTCTAACTTCACATCTCTGCTGGTTGCTTCCTAATAACTTCTGTGATTCTTATTTCTACAACTAGACAATTTATTTATCAGTAAAATCTCCTGGTGAATCACAACTCTGAATTAGTGACAAGGACAACAGTGAAAGTGCAATTAAAAAAAAAAAAAAAAAAACCCCAACAACAATGGTTTGGTCCCCATCTTATTTTCCATGTGAAGAGTTAATACATTACTGTGTGCAAGAGGGGGATGCGTGGACGGGAATTAAAACTTCTTTGAAGCAAAATACCAATATTCCAAAATCCACTGCTGGACATTTTTAATTTTCTTCTCCAAGCTGCCTGTCCTATTTTTCCCTTATTGGACACCAGTAACCCTTGGGTGTTGTGCGTGGAGTCCTTTTAAATGGCCGTCTTGCTGTACATGCTTGATATTTGTTCCTGAAAGACTCTGCGGATGTCGGCACGTCTACTTTTCAGTGTGGGGGTGAGAAGGCCGTTGGCGACACTGAACATCTCTGGATGCAAATGAAGGTCCTTCACCTGAACGGAGAGAAAGGTAAAATAACAACAAAAGTCAGTATTGGGATGTTTGTAACTCGCAAATTTGAACCGAGGCCGATGTCTGCAGAGACTCCTCACTTGTTCAAAGGACTTCAGCCCTGCTTCCTCCCCCACCGCTTTCATGTCCTCTAATACTGTGTTCTTTAAATCCTGATGGAAGACCAAAACTCAAGTCAATTGTTTTGGAATGCATACAGTAATATAAAGTTATGAAATTGGGGGTTTATATGACATACAGGATTCTGGCACAGTTCTTCATAGGATCCCACATATCCTCGCTCTTTAGCCCAGTTAACAAACACTTCAGGGTCAGGCACAACTATGCCTATGAGATAAGACTGGTAGCATGAAATACAAGACAAAATCAAAAAGTTAACTCGCACCAAGGCACATATTTTGACTCTAGATCAACTGAACATGGATTGTATTGTATAATACATTGTACCTGTAAACTATCTCCGTGCACAAACACCTGTAGCACAGTAACACAACGCATGTAGACATTTTCTATCTTCTCTGGAGCAATGTACTCTCCCTGGGACAACTTGAATATGTGCTTCTTCCTGTCAATGATGCGTAGTGTCCCATTCTGGCAGAGGAAAAGCATAAACATACACATTTGCTCACTTACAGGAGACTAGAAGATGACATCTGTCACCTACAGACCGATTATTGTGTCGAATCTTACTGGAAGCCACTGGCCCACGTCCCCACTGTGTAGCCAGCCGTCGCTGTCCAAGGCTTCAGCTGTCCTTTCTGGGTCCCTCAGGTAGCCCCTGAACACACTGGGGCCACGAATACAGATCTAACAGGACAAAGCCGTGAGAAGAGTCAGCAGGCTGTCTGATAATATGTATAGTACGATTGCATCTTTAGACTAGGTCACCTCTCCGTCCCCGTTCTTAGCATAGTAGTTCATCTCAGGGATGTCTACCAGCTTCACCATGGCACAGGGCAAGGGAGCACCAACATGACCTGACAAAGACACATCCACATACCTGCTGAGAACAGGATTAACCAGCACGGGCACAAAAACACAAGCAATTTAGAGACAAAAGTTGGTTTCTTACCTGCGCTCCAGTCTCCCGGCATAGAGAACGTGCAGCCTGCAGTGCACTCCGTCTGGCCGTAACCCTCAAAAATCAGACAGCCTATAGTGGCTCTGAGGAAGGACAGCACAGTGGGGGAGATGGGTGCTGAAGCAGTCAGGGCAAACCGCAGATTACCTCCTAAACTGGCCTGAAACATAAGTGATGCAGTATTTATGTAAAATAGTTCAAATACAAGCAAAATCCCATTTTAACAGCATTTTCAACCTAGACCATATTTCCCCATCTGCATTGACCATAATGAGCCAAAATCTTTCAGTTCTTGCTCGCCTGTGTGCCTGCTTCTCCAATACACTCCCACAGGACCAATATGCTGGGTGATATTGGCATTGATGGCTGGAATAGTGCTTCACTTGTAAAGTTTGGATACAAATGTATTGACTATTTGCAGGGCTTTTGGTCTATATCCACTGTGTTAAGTACTGCAAAAATATAAATAGTGACAACTGTGTAGAATTCTGGATTAACAGAAAATATATCAATATCAGTCATTAAAGACTGACAACCAATGTAGTAAAAAGAAAAAAAAAAATTATTTGGGTGTGGATCTCTGAAGAGGCCACTGATCCTGTAGGTCTTTACTGGAGGCCGACAGCAAAGGAGCTGGCGCTTTCAGCAACTGACCTGGATCCTGTTGAACACCAGTTTGTCCCACAGACTGTTGTTACGTACAACCCCGCTGCTGAGCTCCGCCTGCTTTCTCCTCACAGCGTAGTGAAGCAAAGCCCGTCGCAACGGAGAGGTCACAGAACCCAGGATCTTTATAGAAATCAGTGAAAATGTACAAAAACAAGGTTTAAAACATACCCAACACAGAATTATGGTAGCCTTCTAAATGCTAGGTAGGGCAGTAAATTACAAGATCTGAATCTAATTACCGACCTTGTCATAGATGCGATTGAGTAAACGAGGCACAACAGGAAAGAAGGTAGGTTTGAGAGTTTTAATGTCATCCATAAGAAGAGAAATGTCGCCTTGGTAGAATCCTACTCTGGCCCCATGGCAGAACATGGAGACCTGTGACAGAAATGGACTTAATTTAGGGTTTACCCACAAACACGCTATGAAAAAATAAAAAAATAAGGTCTGAGAAGAGGATCAACTACCTGAATCATCCTCTCAAACATGTGGGCAAGTGGCAGGTAAGAGATCGACACATCCTCTCGTTGGATCACAAACGAACCCTGAGAGAAAACGAGAAACAAAATGAGCAAAGCACAAGGGAGAGATAAAGTTCAGGCAGCAGAGCCTCGCAAGGCAATCAGACATGCTGTATGGCTTTTTTAACAGCAGTTAGATAGCAGAATCTTTATACAGGGGCAATTAGTTAAAGTACCTTGCAGCGACAGGGGCAATCAAACAGCCAATTAATCATACCATTAGACACAGCAGGGAGAGGGACAGTTTTGAGATACAGAGACACATGCAGATGGGAAGTGATGCTAGCTGTGAGGCTGTTCTCAATTAGACAAGGAGGTGGAAGAGTAGACAGACCTCCAGGATCTTAATGACAGAGGAAGTGTTGGAGGCGATGTTGCCGTGGGTGATCATGGCTCCCTTGGGCTTCCCTGGATAAATAAACAAGACATTATTGCAGTGCCCTGTGTAGCAAAGGAAACTACAGCGGTGCCATAAAGAGAGGTTGTTAGTGGGCACTGAAGGACACTTCTCTAATGATGTGAGTGAAGGATAATTACGCAGAGTCGAATGAAATCAGACGGTACCTGTGGTTCCACTGGTGAAGCAAACCACGGCCAGATCCTGAGGCTGGGGCGGCTACAGCAGGCAGCAATAAAACATGAGAATATTGACAACAGGCTTCCTCCACTCTTAACTTAAGCCATGTTTACAAGTGAGTGTTAATGATATCTTATGGGACAGGAGCAACAATAAAACTGTCATCCTAGCATTTAGAGGGGGCTTAGCTATTCACTGGAACCAGTTTGATGCGGTGATGTAGGCCTAGCAGCTGAGAGACGATAAACTCACCACAGGATCTTTGAGGTTCTGCCTTCCCAAGTCCTAAGATGTGGACAAAGAGGCGTTATTCATATCAATTTACATATCACCATCGATGACTAAATTAAAGGGGATACATTTAAATGAGTCAGCCACCCTGCTCACCATGAGCTGCTCCAGTTTCAAAACCTCCACCTCGCAATTCTTCGCCCTCTCCACAAAGGCGTCACTGAAATCACTAAAGAGAACCAGGCAGGAGAGCTTCGGAGTCACGCCTTTCTCCTTGTTCTCCAACAAAGACACTGCCTTCTCCTCCCGGTCACAGATCACCAGAGAGATCTCCGCTAAGAACGCACCACGACACACAGATGAGATCAACTTTATTGATCCCGTGCAGGAAAATTCAAGTGTCACAGCAGCAGAAGTACAAAACTACTACTATATAAAAATGAAGCATGAAGAGCTAAAATAGAAAAATGGTACTAAATATTATGTACACCAACATAAATAGTAACTAAATAAAGAGTACAGTGTGTTAACAACTGACATTGTGAAGGAATAGTTCACCCCAAAGTGAGAAATCACTAGTTTTCTACTCAGCCTTAGTTATAACTCCACTTCAAAAGCAGCTCGCATCCGTTTTACTAAAAAAATTGTAAAACAAAATTTAAAACAATTCAAATTTCAAACATTTCTCAAACAGTTTTGAAGTCACATGACTGCACTGTGTCTCCAAACATCTAACCAGCGGTGGAGAGTAAGTAAGTACATTTACTCAAGTATTATACTTGTGTTGCCATTTTCTGCTCCACTACAGTTATCTGACAGCTAGAGTTACTCATGAATTAACAGATTCAGATTTTACATCAAAAACATAATAAGCTTATAAAATACAATTCACTGTTAAACATTAAACCAGTCATTCACAATCTCTTTGACTTAACCCCTTACATAAAAAAGCACAGTCTATGAGATGTCTGAGATGTTAGCAGTTCCACCAAACAGTGATTTCCCCTCTCGACTTTGTGACCGAAGGAGGTGAAATTATCCAATATTTACAATCCAAAACAAGATTCAAAATTTGTATAGCAGAACTTTGTTTTTACTTTCTTCCCTACTTTATTTATCACCTGCAGAACCATATACTTTTTATATTTTAAGTACATTTAGCTGATAATATGTCTGTACTTTTGTACAAAGTGCGATTTTGAAAGCAGGATTTACTTGTAATGAAGTATTTTTTACATATACTACTTCTATTTAAGTAAGGGGTCTGAGTACTTCTTCCACTGCTGTTTCCAACGTGGCGTATACTTAATTATCTCCTATATTCTCTTAGATTTCCTTTATTGGAGTTGCAAATATGCACACAGTTTGCATGACTCTCAGTCTCCGAAACAATATTCTGGGATTCGTCAATCAAGTTTGATTTGATATAGGAGGCTGGCAATAATGACAAAGTTTATATTTTGTGGTGAACTATTCCTTAATAATAATAAAATCTCATTAACAGTGTTTGTGTTATTTCTACATGCAGGTTTTCTCACCCAGGTTGAGTATGTGGACCATGGCCTCCAGCCCCAGTGTGTCATACAGCGGCACCACCGCCATGGAGTAGGTGTAGCAGGCCAGCTCTGAGATGATCCACTGTCACCAGCAGAGGGTGACAAAGCAGCACTGTTAGACTCATTTCCAGTCTTCACACACCACTGAGTACTTGTTGAGTTAGACATCTAAACATTAGGGGGTTATGCATTATGATCTACATTACCATGCATACCATTTATATTTACAAAACAAACAAAACCGCATTCAAAATATAAAAGCACTCAGTGTGTAGACTGGTGTGATGAGAGAGTGAAGGGCTCTGATGGAGCAGAAATTATCTTTCACTTTCAGTCTACACAGGAATGACAAAAATGGATTTTCCTGACAGACATATTAAAAAATGAGTTTGGGAGCAGACAGGCTCCAATATTAGCTGCCCTGGAGACCCACATTCACCACCAGCACTCTGCTCTCAATATGAATAAAGGCAAACACTTTCAGGGCAGACACAGACAAAAACAAATCATATTTTAATTTTCAAAATGAATAGAAAAAATGTGATCCTGGGATCCAAGGGACGGAACAAACAATATAAAATTAATATGGAGAATATATTCAATTCTACCCAAGTGAAATGCAATTTTGAACTATAGGGCTGTTTAGAGGTTCAAGGGTCAACAATCTTGATTAGAGGCAAGAACCATGCATGTCTTAAAGGTTATCTAATCAGTTCTAAAGCTCATAGTGATGAGTCCATACCTCTGGTCTGTTTTGTGCAAATATCACAACAAATTGCTGCGGGTTCGGCTTGCAGCCTTTGGCCAGCAGCCCAGAGCCCAGCACCTGCGCCTGCTCAGCCACCTGAAGAATTGGAGACGCTCAGTCAACAAACAGCAAAGAGCAACAGATGACACAGAAGTACTATGACGACTGGAGGATCAAAATACTAAAACATGTCAGACCTCAGTGTAGGAGATCCACTCGTAGGGCTGCCCCGGCTTTCTGAAGCCAAGACACGGGCCATTTCCTGAAGGACACAAGACAGCTGTGTCACATCAGCTCAAACATACGCAACATTTATAGTACGGTGTCTGTGATATCTTGCTTTTTTTTTTTTTTGCTTGAATAGGGACTTATTACCTTGAATATCAAAGTTCTGCTTATGACCCAAATCAAATAAAAGTTATGTGAAAATGAAAAGGAATTAAAATGACTTATTATCTGACTACTACAGCTAGAAACAAGCATGGACAATAAGAAATAAAATCATTTATCACGCTCTGGTGGAATTATTTATGTAGTGTGAGTAATTGTAGCTATTACACCACAGTTGACTAAATGAATGATAAAAAGCTAATGTTAATTAATTATGGTAACCAGTTATAATTCAAAAACACATTTTAAAATCAGACTTTAAGTACACTTCATTGTCATTAACATAAATGTGATTGTTTAACAAATGAGTTACTTTGATAATATATCAATAAATTACTTTTGGTTGTTAAGAATTTCATCCATTTTCTGCACTAACTGTAAATCAGGGCTGTTGCTTCAAATCCTACAAAATGTCAGTTTTGTCCAAAACATAAAAAACAACTTCCCATTTAGTAACGTGATAGCCTTTCATAAGACTAAAGGGCATTAACATTTGTCTCATAAAACTGAACATATAACTTTCAATGTTAGTTGACATTTTTATCGTCTTCTTTGATATGATTACACAATAAAATTTAGGCTAAAGTTCAATGAACTCTGTTGTGAAGGTGTCCCTTGTCACCACCTGCGATCCTCAGGCCTCTCTGGAACATGTCATAGGCTGTCCTGGTGTCCTCGTAGTAAAACTCCAGCAGTGCGTCATCTTTAAGTAGAGCTGATCGCCTGCAGCTGGGATCTCCCTACAACAAACACACCTATCAAACACCTTAATACACTCTTACGATAATGACATGTGCCATTTACACAAGTCTAAATATTAGGATGCCACGAGCGACCCTGATCCACTCACATTCACAGCTACAGACTGGGCTTGTAGATCACAGGGAGGACGCATGGGTCGAGGACGGGTCACCAGCCAGTACGCAGTGAGAGAGGCCAGGGCTCCTAAACCCAGGAGAGAGGAGGGTGACAGAGACAGGGAGGACAGGGAGAAGGAGGACAGAGGCAGAGACGGCAGAAGACTCCAGAAGTTCTCTGATTCAGACCCTTTGAGTCCAGTGCTGGAGCGAAGTGACCGTAACCACTCCTGGAAATGCATAGCTGAGAGACGAGGACAGAAACAATGAGAGAAAAAGGACACAGTGAAACAGAAGGAAGTTATATGGTGCATTTATAACACAAAAGCTTCATTGTGTTAAAAAAACTGCAGCATCTCCTGCAGAGGGCACCACACAGTAAACATGTAGCAGATTGAATCCGGCTGACAGGGCCAGTGTGTCCTTTCAAGTCACTTTTAAACATGCAATTTTCCTGCTAAAGCGTTTTTTTAATGTTTTATAATGTGTATTGTGACTGCATTTACTTGTTTTCCTTAACATTTTATCTGTTAACCTTGGGGTAACTTACTTTGTAAGTTGTCTATGCCTTGATTTTATCATCCTTTTTCTTTTATCTTTTGCTGTGATGCACTTTGTAACTTTCTTGAACAGAAGGAGCAGTACTGATTGTGACAGATATTTATTTCAAGGACTAATCTACCATTTAGAGTGAGGGCCAAATATCAGCCGATAGCTTATTGCAGATATATTGTTACCAATAAGTAAAAGAAAATGCAGTACAGAAAACTAGGTTTGGTCAGTATGTATAAAAACAAAAACAAATGTAAGGGTTCAGTATCAAGATTGCTTATTTATGTCATGTGTTTGTTTTTAAAAATGACTTTTTTAAAACTTCCAAATATCCATATCAGCCTCAAAAATCTTGTATCGGTTGGGCTATATTACGGATTCTTTTTTTAAATTAGTCTGTAAAATGTCCAAAAATAGTAAAAAACAAAAATGGCCATCACAACTTCGAACAACGTGTTCGATTTGTAGACAATAAAATAAACTCGCTACAACTGTATAAAAAAATGGATCCTATTCCCACTGGATCAGTACTGGAAAATAAACAAGACTTATATGATTTAGCATTGCACTCCTATAACATAATCGAACTCATGATGGAGAGAACCATAGATATCGTCTTTTCTATTCCACACATTCTTTGTCCTTGTCAAAACCTGGTGCCTACATTACCCACAATGCAGATAACATGGAGATTATGATGTTTTATGCTAGTAGCGGCTAATGTAGCCTCGAGCCGCTAGCCTCAAGCAGAGATTAGGAGCGGGCTACAGAGGTCTGGTGAACTCACTTCTTTCAAACTCTACACCCCCAGATTTATTTCCATTTTCAAACTTGTAGCAGGAAGTGACATCACTTGAGGCAATTTATCCTATTTTGTGCAGCTCTCTCTGGAGACACAAAAGCCTTTATACAACTTTTTTCACATGTGCAGTAGTCCTCCCCAAGACCTGTAAACAGAATTTGAAGTGTAAAGTCAGTGGAGTTTACCTTTAAACATCTCTCCTACTATCAACCACAGTAAACTCTGTTCGTATACTACAATCTAGCTTAAACATAGAATGCAACAAAACCTAAAAGAAAATGTCACTAAAAACATCCATCATTTCACTTCTGAAACTGTTAAACACCAGTCTGAAGCACACTGGGCCACAGGCTTGGCACCATTCAGATAGAGAAGAGGAGAAGAAAGGGCCTGAGCTGTATACAGGGGAGGGAGGGGTGGGTGGGGGAGTGGAGAGACACCAGGACGTAATAACGATTGGCTTAAAAGAAACAGGCACTGAGGTTACTTTCAGTCATGTTGTGCCACTCTTTCATTCAACGGGGGAAGAGAGACTCGGAGTGCGTACAGTAGCGAGGGTCTGGTGGTGAGATGGGGGAGGGGAGGGGGGGAGGACTGGTCCAACCCAATGATTCATTGCTAGAGACTTTATTGTTCAAATCAAAACTGAATGAAAGAGGGAGAAACAGGGAGGGGAAAGGCAACTTGAGAACACTCTGTAGCCTCAAAACAAACTCCGACAGTGTTCATTCACACACAGCAGGCGATTTGAGGGGGGGGGGTGGCATTAACAAACTCATCTACTGCTCACACAAACTGAAAAACTACACGTCTCCCGTAAACAGCTCATTTCACCCCCCTCTAACAAACCACTTCATCTTCCACCAGGCAAGGAATTCACCTCACTGAATAAATCTCTGCTTTCCCACATCCACTCCCCTCCGCAAACACCCCTCAACCTCTCACCCACTTTCTCCCCCAGTACCCAATAGGAGAGGGGACAAGGAGTGATATCATACCCCTCCCTCCCTCTTTAACCAGACCGCTCCTGCGCTGCTTCCCTACCCTGCACGGGCAAAGCAATGCCCCACCCGTCCTCAGAGGATTCACAATCTACTTTAAGCATCAATTTATGTGAATTAAACAGTTAAGTTGCTACTTTACACCTGCTGGGGCGACAAAGCAGCTGGTGATCCCCTTGAGTCCTTTCAATCTGTAAATGGAAAACAAAGGGCTTTATGAAATAAAACATCAAAAAAAAAAAAGAAATGACAGAGCACTGTGAAGAGAGCTTCCTGTAGCCCCTTTCTTTCTGTCTCCCCATCGCTCCCTCCTCTCTCACTCCCATTCATAATGGCTATTGTCAAGGCCCAGACAGGGACCATTGTGCTCTCAGCTTTTACTCCCTGGAAGACATGAGACAAAAGAAATGGCGCACACATGTGAAAATATACTGAAGGAAAACAAATACACCTTCACAGACTGTGTCAGTCTGGGAGAGAAAAAGCTGGATGTTTTGGTGGTTCACACTTGAATTTACATTCAGAGGGGTGACTGCATAGCAGGGCACACATGACAACATCATGTGGAGTGATGTTTGGACAATAATAGCGGAATAAAAGTGTGCTTGGGGCAAATGATGTTTGATCCAACAAAAAAAATGGTGTAAAAATGGAAATAAACTGAGATCCTGCTATGGAGTGCACACAAAATGCCATAAAACAGCAGAACACAGGTTCACAGGGAGACGGCAGACGTGTAACAAACAGCCTTAGGCATGTCTGTACACATTTACTCCAGCTGACAAGCAGAGACAGAGCTGAGAGCACAGAAGATAATTCAGAGCTACAGTATACTGTGTGACAGAAAAAAAGAGAGCAACGCAGAATGTGAAGTGTACAAAAACCAGAAAAACAGAAACCAAAAACTGGTTTTGAGACAAATCTGGCATGTAATCAATGATGACTATAACTTTAATAAATCACATTCACATAAAGTGAACTAGGACATGTGAAATACTGGGAGAAATTATTAAAGTGTTTACACCTTAATTGTTAAAGTAATAATAGTGAAAGAACCGCCTCATCTTGGGTCAAATCAGGGCTTCAATGTAGAATTTGCGAGTTAATTTGGGGAAATATTTTCAGGGTTTAGGTTAATAAATGCAAATGGCAGCGTCATTATAAGCTTTTAGTACAGTAATAAGTATCTTGGCAATATCATCAGCATAGTCAGGTAAAAAAAAAGGAGCAAGTGCAGGGGCTTAAAAAGAGGAGAGAAGTTCATTTCTTGCTCCATTTGAAACTCTGGCAGCCAGACTGTTCAAGTTGTAAAATCATTTTATGGACTGTTCAAGTATGAAAAAGCAGTCAAGGCTGCTTTTAACAAATGTATGCAGAAAATGTCTTCTTTTTCATGACAAGCAGAAAAGGACTGGCCTTGATGATATTCTTTCAGTAAAAAGAGAGTGTTGTATTTTGTCATTTCCCTGTTCAATTGAACTTAAAATGTCGTCTACTACTAGAGCTATAATTAAGTAATTTTCTTCACTCAAAGCAAAATGCCTGCATAGAACAAGTCCCCGAATTACACGTAGAGGCTCTGTACTGTAACCTACAGAGCTTCTGTGTTGATGGGAGCAGTGAAAGGGAATGCTCCCCCCTGACCCAAAAAACTGCAGGAGGTGACACGAGGAGGGGGGAGGTTTTTAAATGGAAGAGAGAGGCCACAGCGTTTTGAACCCACACCAGCAAGAACTCTGCACCCTTTCCATGTGCCCAGAGAAGGGAATGGTCTGATCGAGGGGAGAAAGAGCTGGGGGGGGGGGGACACACGTGAGGCTGGCCGGGGCAGAGGGGGTAAAGGAGCAAAAGAGAAAGAACGAAACTCACGGGGGTTTTCCGGCTGTGATTCCCAAATGAAGCGTGAAGAACACAGACACACACTTTGCCACAATTACGTTTTTCTTGTCGGGGGGTGAAGAATAAATGAGCAAGACCGCATCCTGCACGCAGAGAACACCTTCACTTTCCACAAGACTCTCACGAGTCTCCCGTGGTCTCAAATTCACTTGAAACCATTCAGGATTCCCACAGACAATTCCACTTGTGCATTTTCTCTCCAGTCTCACATTTTCGGTTTCATGTTAACTAAGCAGCACCAGGTTCTGACATCATCATGCAAGGGTCATCTTCCACTTTTAGTTTTCCTGGCACCCCATCCCATAGGTCTCTTTTGAATCAGCGAGTGTTTTTGTGCGCCAGGGCAGATCATTCCGCCCTGCATGGCCTGGCACACAAACCTCAGCTGCCATGTTGCACAGTGTAACTGTCAAACACTGAAGAGAGCTGGCATCTGGCCATGTGGACAACTTGAAACATGTTGCATTACCCAGAATATCTAGACATGCAGCTACAGAAAGATACAACACACAGAAAACAAAAGCAGGCACAAGATGAGGACGGAGTGTGATTTGACAAAAGAATGTCAGAAAACCTACAGTTCAGAGCTGAAACAATCCCCAACCATAATTATCCCCAGCTGGATCAGGGACAAAATACCACAGCAGTGTGCTTAACATAACAGCTACACATACATGCACCCCAGTTCAAGTTTAAAGAATTTGGGAGCGCACTGCAAAAAATATATATAAAACTAAAGGTCTCTGCAGTCTGCACTATACAGTAATTCTACAAATACTACAGTTGGGAGGAAATCCATGAAGGCAATATAGGTTAAAGCGTCAGTTGAGTAAAGGCACAATGCACAAAAAAAAAATCTCATATAGAGTAGGCATTAGTGTTAAGAATCACTCAATGAAATGTGTTTTGAATGCAGTATTACCAAGAACTGTGCCGCCGCGAGGCCTGCATCTAATCACTGGATCATTTAAGAGGCAAAACTGAGTTCTTTAAAACTTTATGCAACAGTTTAACAGGTTGATTCATCTTCACAGTTCTCCAAAGACTACAATGAGCTCCCAGCTCGGTAGCCTGGAGACTCAGCGGGCTGCAGGAAAACTTTTATTATTGTTAGATCGGAATCTAAGCCTTCGTAGTTTACGTATGTTTCTGTATCGAGCTGACACGACTCAAAACAAAACAAAGAACAAAGACAGACAACGGTACTTACCTAACGCAGGCCTCCAATGTCTCCTTAGATTGCTCTCCAAAGTTACTACTTCAGCAGATCATCTGTCCACACGTCAAGTTGGAGACAATATACTTTTATTTCTGGTCAAAACCTTCAAAATAAAACCTCGATTCATGGAAGCATTGTGCGCATCCAAAGCGGGAATGTTCACCCTGGCAGATAATTTACAAAGACAATAATTCTTTTTTATATAATTATAATGGATTTTCATTCTACCACTACTTGACATGTCATATTTCAAACTTATAGTGGAAACGTAAATCTAAGAAGGAAATGTGATGAAATAATTTTAGCATTTATTCTTGTCCATTTGCCATTTACTTTTTTGTTTTTAGCTATGAAGTCAATCAATTATACCTTTCAATGAAGTATCCTTTTATCAAGCCACACCATGCATCAAATCAGTTTGTCACCTTCTTTATAACACGAGTTTCACTCCATATTTCGTCCTAACATAAGGATTAACAGGTTAACATTTGAACATGTTTTATATATAACTATTTTATTCTTACTTTATTTTGAAGTTAAAATCATACAACTTCCTATATTCATCTTTCTACCTTTCTGGTGCTTGACGCAATTCTTCAGACTGGGTCGGCTCTGACGTCACTTCTTAATTATATTCATGCATTTTGGAGAGAGACCAAATAATGACAGAGTTGTACAATCTCCAAAAAAGTGAAACGGAGAGAATGCAGATTTAAGAGGAAAGAAAAGACCATGTAGCCTATTTTTATTGAGTTACATTCAACAGCATTCACATCACTGAACTCTTAATGTTTATAAATCTATAGAGATTCTGCATCAAAAACAGTCTGAGCTCAACACAGTATAGGCAGCATGGTTTATTTATCAAACAATATCTGCCGTTACTGATACTGTGTAAAATATTTTTGTCTGAAAATATAATTAATTCTTGATGGCAGTTAGACTGAGGGCAGTGAATCATTTATGAGGACTAAACCTGAAAGTGATGAAGTATTGTCTTTGTCCAGTTCACAGCTAATCCGTCAGAAATCCTCCCAGTTTGTGCACAGCTCCTCTGATCCCTCAGAGTAATGATCACGTGTACCACTGTCCAAAGGGCGCTTAACCTGAAAGACAGTGTAAAAAATAAAAATACTAAAATCACTACGACATGTAAAGTAGATCTATTCACTGCAACAAGATTATCACAAAACACAAAATAATAAGCCAAAACTGATCGCATCTTACTTGGGGAATAACAGGTGGGTTTAATGTGCCTTTACAAAGTCCGTCCCAGTTGAATCCTTCAAACCATCTGCATAAAAACAAGAGCATCACATCCTATAAAACCATGTTTCCAAGCACAGGCCTCAGTGTTTTTCTCCTGTGTAATAAATCTGTCGTCTTACTTGTGCTTCTGAATGTCCTTGGCCCCATTTCTCTGACTGCCCAGTCTCTCTGAGGGATTGCTCCTTGGTGATGGAAAGCAAATAAGAACACACAAATAAATAAACTATGAATTAATCATCAGATTCTGTCATTCAAGAAGTGGTGTCATAGCAGAGGTCGTGTCCAATACACCTGCATCGTTCCTTAATTTGCTCTGTTTGTGTGTTGGAGCTGGAGGAGGGGAAGTATAATATAATGCATAATGGTGGGTCAATGGAGGATGGTTTTTATGTCTGAAAAAGCACTATAAATTAACTTTATAATTCATGGTGTGTAGTGGGTCATATTTACAACACCTGCACAGTTTCTTTATGAGACTGGAGGCACTTTTGCTGATGGTCTTTGGGAAGTCGATCTGATCGATGCCACGAATGGTTGCAGTGAGAATCTTCATCGGGTCAGAGCCGCTGAATGGGAGTCTGGAGAGGAAAACACAAGCCTATTACTATCAATCTACAACTGGAGAAATGAGCTTAAAAAGTAGGGCTGCACAAAACTGTAAAACTTACCCACCACTCAGAAGGTCAAACACAAAAACACCCAGTGACCAGAAGTCTGCAGATATACTGTGGCCTTTGTTTAAGATGATTTCAGGTGCCATATATCCCAGTGTACCACAGAATGTCCAGGTTTTCTGGCCCACCTCGACCTTCTTCAGACATCTGGAGCCAATCTACAAAAGGCAGATATCAGTAAATTTACAGTTACCTTTGGTAAAATTCAATAGACCACTTAAAATGTGGACTTAAGTTTGTAACCAATTATAGTACCAGTTTGGCATAACCATGCTCATCCAGAACAACATTTTCAGGCTTGACATCTCTATAGATGACACCTCGACAGTGAAGAAAGGTCAAGGCCTCAACAACACAAGCTGTGTAGAATCTGGTGCTGCATTCGTCCAAGTATCCTCTGAAACGGTATGTAGAAGTGCTGATTTAAGCATCACAGCCAACAAAACAAATGTGTGATGTACATAGATGTAAGACATCAAACCCTGGTCGTAAAATTGCATTGTGATGAAAGCTTGGCTAAAAACACAGAGGTAGGACTATAAATATTTTATCAGCATGATGACAAAAAGGGCCTTGCATCTTTATTTTCTTTAGTCCCAAAAATACCTACTTATCTTTGAGTAGACTACATAAATCCCCACCAAGACAAGCTTCTGTCAAAATGTACAGGCACTCAGCGTCTCTAAAGGTTTTATGTAGCCTGTGATCGACAGAAATAAAGCAAAATGATAAAGATCTTTTTTAATCATTAACATATTATGTTATCAAAACAATTCTAATTAGATAACTGTTGAAGAACAGACACCTGATTATGAATGGACAGTGATTCTCCATCAGGATGCGCCCTTCTCTCAGGATGTGCTCTCGTTGACCGTTTTTGTGGATCAGCTTCTTCTTAAGGACCCTCATGGCAAGAAGACACTTGATGTTGCTCTTTAGTTGCACCTTACAGACGTGGAAATCAATAGATTACATTATAGAAACATGGACTCTCGAGGAGGCACCAGCACAGGGGATCGGTGTCATTGTCTGTGAGCTGCTATAAGATCAACCCTTACCAGCTCTACGTGACCAAACTCCCCAACTGCTAGAGTGCAAATAATCTGGAAATCACTTAAGGTAGAAGATAAGAGGAGTTCAGGATCCTTGTCTGACCTGCTCACAAGGAAAACAGAGTTGAGCTGATACATTCTTCTATAGGTGCAAATTACATGTAATTGTTGTAGAAAATAGTGTTGTAATGCTCCTTACTCGCTTTTGGATTCACGGCTTTGCTGCTCCTCATGACTGCAGTCAAATACCAACCCACCGATGATGTCTTTGAAGGTCCTGAAAACACAAAGGCATATGAATATTCTACATATCTCTGGATAAGCACATCAATTTATGGCCAATTTAAGAGTATAGTGTAGCAACTGAATCAGCAGTGAATTTTTTTGACACAAAATATCCACTTACTCTCTGTCTATGACCAAGCATGTAACTTTGCCAGCAGCAATCACATTCACAGTCTGAACACCCTCTCTAAAGACAGAGTGAAGAGAGTATCATAAGAAAATCATAATGTTATCAATGTAAAGCACACAGTATATATTAAAAACAACATCGTTGATATCATGCTGGCACAAATTTCACTTTTTACTATCATGTGCTGTTTTCATAAAAAGCCGCTGTTCCCTCTGCATAACATCCTCTTAAAGTACATTATTTCCTCCTTACCCCCACAGAGCTTTTTCTCCAAACCACTGTCTCTCAGAGAGCTTAGAAAGGACTCTCTGCTCCTCATGGCCTGGCTTCTCTTCTGTCACTTTCACCTGGCAAATCCAAAACGAGAGAGGTAATGAAAAAGAGGTAATGGTGGAGAGCAATGTAGAAAAGCGCCAAAGTCAATTATCACCATCATAATGTAATTTCTAAAGCTGCTCTGACATTTTGTCCTCCACAATCTAAATCTTTTTCTCTGAAAGCCTCACTTCATCTGTGCAGCAGGCAGAGAGCGTAAAACTTTACCTGGCCTTTGCTAATGATATAAAAGGTGTCTCCTGTGGCCCCTTGTCGAATGATGTAGTCACCTTCAGCGTAGTGTGCCTGTGAAAAATAAATGACAGATGGAGGAGCAAACAGTAGAAAATAATTTAAAAAAGGATGAAAAGAGAGCAAGAACAAGAACCAGCTCTCTTACAGATATAAAGATGTTGGCTGGTAACAATGAAGGATTCATTCTGACTCTGTCATAGCGCCTGCTTGTTAACTGATACAACACAAGGAAAGCTGAAAATAGAAAATACAAAGGTGCCGGCTGTGTGCACACATATCTATTGGCTGTATTCTGTCTAAAGAACGAGTGATGGTTACACAGCACTCAGATTTTAAGTACTTAATCTGTACCTCCTCCATGAGATCAGACATTTTCATGATGACATCCTCTGGCAATGATTGCAGGAAGGGAATGCTGCAGACACACAGGTACAAAGAACATGCTAACATATCATCCACAATGAAAAGGGTTTGATTTCATTTTTCCACAGTTTCTGGGTGCCTGACCATATTCAGAAACATCGTAGGAATGTTGCTATTTTGGTCAGTCCTAAATGCAGCACTGTGGTTGAAAGTAGTAGAATACAAAAAGCAGCTTTCTGGACCTGCTCCATGTCAAATCAAGTGTTTCGGTCTGATGTTCACCTGCTAAGCAATTCCACTGAATGAGAAAGGCTGTTGAGAGCACTCTGGATAAGTATGGTCTGGTAGCTCTTGCGGTCAATAACCCACAGCTTGCTGTCCGCTTGTGCTGCAGATCAAAAGACAGAGGCAGAGGAAGTGATAAAGGCTGTGTCAGTGACACAGTAGCTCAGGTGGAAACACGATCAAGAAAGCAAGTATTGAAACAGACGTATGTAGTTTGTGATGGATGTGGATGTGCAATGCAGGATCAGCTACAGCCTAAAGAGCACACAGTAAGCAGGCCAGGACTCTATTAGAAATGCTCATCATGTAGAATAAAAAGAAATGTAAGTGCTTGTTTTCCATACACAGAAGGACTGTTAATATAAATCTAATCTGATTTCCTTACCCTTTTTCTTTATAGTAGAGCTTGAAAGAGCGTTTTGTAAATTAATAATGACCCATATTGATTGGTTCACTGAAGCTTCCTGCAAATGGAAGTAGATATCCTCTAGACAGTCTAATTAGATCCATCCTTTGATGATATGGTGCAGCCCTGATATCTCAGTTCGCAATTCAGGGCTTTATTTGGATCTGAATGCTGTGCAGGATATTTTTTTATTTTTTATATTTTTTTAAAAACATTGCTCTCAAAGGAGGATTTTCTGCAGTATGTCCTTCGCCACCCTGAACTTCCATGACCTGATGATCACTGTCACTGTCACAATGAAAGAGACCACACGAGCACAAGCCTTATTGATGGTCTCAGATGGCAACAATGAAAAAAAAGTAATTTCAGGTCAGGAAGGAGATAAATACAGTGGGCCCCGAACAGATCCAAGGGAAGGGCTGACAGAAATGGACATGGAACAAAAGACAACAGACTGCCGACATGAGCTGAGCATTGTTACTGGAAAGCAGACACGTAGTACACACAGTAAATTGGAATTGACTGGTCGCAAGATAAAGAAAGCAGTAAAAAAAAGAAAGAAAAGGAAATGAGAAGCTTAGGGACTAAAAAAGGCAAATAAAGTGATTTTTTTTTTTCAATTTAAACTGATCCTGGCCATTTCCACAGCCTATTTATTTGTGAAACCAGGTCAGATGCAGGCGATGGATGACAAAGTTTTCCCACAGGACATCTGTGATCAGATGCTGGAAGGAAATGACAGCACACTTTCTATTTTCTAAAGAATATCCCAAATTCTTACACCAGAAATGTATATATGATGATGAAGAGGTTATGATGCAACCATGCAGAAGAGTGAATTGAATACAAACTATTTCTGAAAATGTTATTTGTAAAAAATCAGTTACTGCATGTTGGATTGCAGGGAGGAGATGTGGCAGTCAGGGAGCTGGGTAAAGCAGAAAATGTTTTAAATTCCCCACATCCCAGAGAAAACTGTTTGAAGCTGTGGTGTTGTCTAAGATCTCAAAAGGTCTTAGATTTTAAATTCAACAAACGTCTTCTGTCTAAGACCACTGCCAGAAATCCGTCTGCTTGTGATATTCTCTTAAACAAGAATTATTTATATCCCCACCAAATCAGAATTAATTGCAGTGGAACTCCACCAGTGTTTCAGTGTGATAGATCTCCAGCAATATCTGCATGCAAATATTAAACCAAGAAGCCAACACAATGCTTTGATACCTGAGACAGAGTAGGTGTGGGTGCAGTTGTAGAGGAGAGCCAGCTCTCCAAACATGTCTTCTGGCTCAATTGTGAGAAGCTTCAGTCCGTCTTTTGTCACATCCAGCCTCCCTTCTGTTAATAAACACACAGTCAGTGAAGAAATATAGCACGTACACAGTAGAACTGTTATGTGCATGTGTTTTTGTGTCAAGAAATGTAGGGAGACTGTCAAGAACGTTCAGCTGTCTGAGACATAGTGTAAAAACAACAGATACGCAATCATCATTGAGCCAAACAAGGCCACCACCTCTAGCTGGTTAGGATAACAAGAGGAAAATCTCTCCATCAGCTGTCACGTTACAAATGCAGCCAAGATTCCTGCGGACAATCAAGCGCTAATGAACTCTGCAACCAGGGCAAAGCAGAACCTCTTTTCTCCTGTCTTTTGTATCAAGTTGACATTTCAACGCAAAACATCAATGCGGGGTCTCTTGTCATTCCCCCAAGTGCCTCCTCTTTTCTTGCTCAAACATGCAATTCTGACTCACATCACTGTGTTTGAGAGTGGTGTCAAATTACTAACTAATCGAATTATGAGCCAGCAGCGAGACAGTTGATATACAAAGATATGATAAAAACAAATCGTTTTATCAGACTATTCTTAAGCACCTGTCATCACAAGGAAATGTTAATAAATATCCTCAAGCATGATTAATGTTAGCGACTGTAAGAAGAGAATGATTTACCTTCTAAAACATAAGCTTGCGCCCCGTCGGTCCCCTCCTGAACGACATAGCAGCCTTGATTGATGGTGGTGGAGTACATACAGGCTATGATGGCTTTGATTTCTCCTTCGTCAAGGTTCTTCAACAACTCATTTCTCAAAAATGCTGCCTGAATCAGCCTCTGAGACCTGAGGGCATGAAGGTAGGATACTGATGTAACATTTAAGGGTAAGCTATTAAACGCCTTGAATGCAGTGTCATAGGCTACAGTGTTTGATTCGAAATATTTATTGATTCTGAGTCATGTGGAAAAGCAGTCGGTGAGCCTTGAACATTTGAGGAACCGATTTTATAGTTAGAGCAGGTGGGAGCTGAGGGAACACTGTGTGCTCTTACTCCTGGCTTTTGTCACAGCTTCTTTGTGAAACCATGGCGAGAGTCACCGGGTCCAGGGTGAAGGGCTCAGAAATTACTGTTTTCCTTTTGGCTCTCTGCTTGTCCTCAATTTGAGCTGAGCAAGCTACAGGAAAAATGCACAACAAGTCAGGTTTAAGGCTCGTGCTACCTGTTGATGCTTTAAAATATGACAT
The DNA here is from genome assembly GCF_020085105.1 of Siniperca chuatsi. Classification (NCBI taxonomy): domain Eukaryota; kingdom Metazoa; phylum Chordata; class Actinopteri; order Centrarchiformes; family Sinipercidae; genus Siniperca; species Siniperca chuatsi. Next base: position 14,479,180 of record NC_058046.1, on the reverse strand, counting down.
ATGAAAGCACCATGTTCGGTATACTGTACCTGCACTGGCTGCAGAGGGTCCTGGGAGGGAGACAGTGGCTCTGTAGCGATCCAGTTCTTCCTGCAGTCTCCGAATGAGTTCATCCTTTGTATCCAACTCCAGCTCCAACTCATCTATTAATGTGTCCCTCTGGCGAAGCTCCTCAATCTTTAGCTGCAGGGCAAATTGGAGGTCTCGAAGGGTACCCATTACCTGCAAACATCAGGTGACAAAACACAGCAAAATATATCTGTTGCTACACAAAACATACAAACATATATGGGTCCAAATACACTAAATGTACAATTTCTGTCTGATTGAGTTGCACTTAGTCCTATTTGCAGCTACAATATCACTTTACTCAAAGCTTGACAGCCCTTCTCAAATTCATCTGCATCTCTTCCTGTGATTCATATTAAGTCAAGTCAGTTTTATTTATATAGCCCAATATCACAAATCACAATTTGCCTCAAGGGGCTTTACCCTCTGTCCGCAGACCCTCGATTCAAATGAGGAAAGACTCCCTCCAAACAAACCCTTTTAACAGGGAAAAAAATGGAAGAAACCTCAGAAAGATTATTATTACTATTATTATTATTAATTATTAATAATTAATTAATAATATAAACAGGGAATCAATAAGGTATAATGGCTTCTACTTGGATTAGAACACAGGAGAGTTTGCTTATACATATCCCCATATTTGCTTGATATAGACAGACAGAAATACAAGCAGGCAGGTAAGCAGATAAATCCAGTAGATAGATAGATAGATAGATAGATAGATAGATAGATAGATAGATAGATAGATAGATAGATAGATAGATAGATAGATAGATAGAACATTAATATTAGGCTTGACTAAACTTATTTGATTACATTCCTTTTCAACAGGCTGAATAGGAAAAAACATGGTCAAGTACAATCCAATGACACAGTTTCCAATGCAATAAAAAAGAAGACTATAAATCTTTCTCTGCTCTATGAGCCTACAGTACTTCTTGCAGTATTTGATTTGATTTCCAAAGGTAGCTACATGTACAAATCAATGCATTATAGATACAGTGTGTTTATGCAGTTCTTGTATTTGTCTAGTTTTTCTTTCACCCTAATGGGAAAAAACATTTTAAAAACAGTTTTCAAGGACATAAAATAAAGGACAAGAAGGTTGCTGTGCCATAGTCATGTCAAACAGATAAAACACCTCCGATTAAGATGAGGTCATTATAGACTCTTTATTGAGTCACACACACTTACCCTGCTGGAATAAAATATGGATTTTTGTCATTTTGGGTCGCAAGCGCGCCCGGAGCCATACGCACTGATAACAGCCTTTGTAATGCATGAGTGACTTGAATGACAACAGCGTTTTATGTTTCTTACTTACTGTTTGTAAACACAGATGCATGCTCTGTCCTGTAAAAAATAACGCCGTACTGCATTTCACATCACTCACACACAGACACACACACACACACAAAGATCACTTACCACCTGCAGCCTGTCTGGCGTTGAGGAAGTCTTTCTCACTTGTCCTGAATAGGTTTGTGCCTGTTTGGCAGCAGACAATCCACCCGACAGGTGCTGATCTCCTCTGTACCCGCCCAAATGTGAGATGCTCCTCTCTTGCTCGGGGCTGGCCAGGGCTGGGCACAGACAGCAGGTAATCACATGACCAAGACAGTGGAGACCATGCGGGAGACTGGAATGAAAAATGCATCGACTGGATCCCAATTGGGTCAGAGGGTCTTTGGGGTATTTCCGAGCCCTGGGGAGAGGTGGGTCTCCGCCAAACTGAGCGGTGAACATCAATCATTTAATCCCCAGATATTTGGCACACGTGAAAGAGACTAAAGGCTGGCAATGTGCACTGATCAGAGGTTTTACTCTGCTTCCATTGTACACAGCAAATTGTGAGTTTTTTGGCAGTTATTTTTCAGTGACCTTTACATAAATTTACGGAGATGTTTCATTTAATGTAAACTCATTTAACATAAAAATAATGCTTAAATGGTGTTAGGACAAGAATCGTAGTGTTTTCAGCTGGTCTGAACATTAAAACATTCTGAAACGATGATTAGCAATAGTCACAATGGCTGATTAATGGTTAATGTAAAAAATTGTTGTAAATAATTTGGAGGAAAATTAAGACACAGGCTCATAACTTTGTTCAACAGGACCCAAGCAAAGACATAGACAGATAATCTAATCCATTGTATTTAAGCCTTTATATACTGCACAAAGAAAATTGGGTTACAATGTAGGATTAGTAATATTAATAATTAGTAATAACTAAGCTAGATAGTAATTATATGTTTTTAAAGGTTGCTCTTTATCACTTTTAGATTCCAAACTCCAGCCAGGGTTATCCTTCATCTTCTTTTTCCCCCTTAATATTTAATTATGGTCTGATTATCTCGAGCATAAGAGACAAAATATTTTGTAATTTCCTTTCTTTTTTGGGTGAATTATCCTCCGCAGAGAGCAGCCATCAGCAGCCCTACAACACTCCAGCCAGTAAGTGGCAGTAATGGCACCTGAGAGCAGCAGCAGGCAGCCCGCATCTGCTGGAGAAGAAGATGGGCCGTTGACAAGAGAAGAAGCCCTGTGGCTATCTTAAGTTAGCAGAGTAACGTTACTTGGGTATATTTTGTTGCTGAATCTTTGAAGGCGTTGTTGTGTTTTATTCAGGCTATCTTCGAAAATGATCCTCACCGTGAAACCGCTTCAAGGAAAAGAATGTAGTGTACAGGTAAGTTAAGCACCGCCGAGCAAGCTAACTGCTAATTGTTATCTCCCTAACGCTAGCTTGATTCGCAACATTAGCTATCCTCTATAGGCAAGCTAGCTGATTAGCCGACAGCGGTGTCCTGTCACATGCTGATCTACCTCTGAGGGAAGCAGCATATGTTGCTTGAGTCTAAAGATTAGGTTGTCAAACTCCACACAGTGTAGCTTAAATGGAGCCATTGTACAATCACATCTCGCTCCATTATGAAACGACGTTACTCCTAGCTAGCTTGCGAGCCACATCTTAGAGAAAGACACTAACGTTAACTGTAACGTAGCGTTACCACCTTCAAACACAGCGGTGTTGAGTGGGAGGGATTTCTGTAAGTCCTTATTTGGTGGTTTTTGTAGGAACGGGAAGTCACAAGGCAAATACTTAAATAAAGCAGTATCTTAGGAAAAATGTTTTGGCTAGGCCAGCACAGCAGTATAACTTAGCTACTAACTTACACGTTACTATCGTTAATTGGCCTTCCCTTTGTGACGTTATTTGCTCATTATAGGCCAGTCCTCGCCCCAGTTTGTGCCTATCATGTTTTAAAATGGTAACGTTACTGTATGGGGCACAGACTGGGGCTATAGCAGGTCACATATGAGTAGAAACACCCACAGCTAAATAAAGGAGCGTATGAACTTTATCAGCAAAGCATGTGAGTGTAGGAACCACTATAGTTTTTAATATGATCAGTATACTGCTGCATTAGTCTTAGGTTTTGTGTATAGTTAATTAAAAAAGAACAACATTGATGCCAAACACTAATCTAAAGCATGTGATGATGTGTGTATCAAATGGGGAAGTATCTCACATACTGGACTAAATTTTGTACCCAGTAGAAGAGAAGTGACGCTTAACCCTATTCTTTTAAACTACGTCAGTGATCAAGTCCATGCAATGTTTCTCCTAGCTCTGCTCTGAAAGTAAAAAAAAAAAGTACCTGCCCACACTCTAACATGCCTGTTCTCAGCTATGTCTGCAGTGCTTATGGGGTAAATACTACCTCTATAGGCCAGTGACTGTTTATTTTCTATAGGAAGAATCTGCTAAAGAGGCCATTTACCAAGGTAGAGGTGCATTTGTCACTTGTGAGTGTGAAGTCCTCATTAATCGTTGGTTTTATGTGAAGTTGATGCAAAGTAAGAATTGCAGATTGGCTACACTTTCCTGCAATTTAAATACTGTCCATCTAAAGAGAGAATGCTTGCCAGATATAGTTTCACCACGTTGTTGATCTTCTAGGTGACGGAAGACGAAAAGGTCTCCACAGTGAAGGAACTTGTGTCCGAACGTCTCAACATACCAGCAAACCAGCAGCGGTTGCTCTACAAAGGGAAAGCACTTGCAGGTAGATTTGCCAACAGTTGTTTCATAACTCTTTTGCAGAACTGTAATTGCTTGGTCCACCAATCTATTTTGCACATGAATCAAATGTTTACATTTTTGTTGATTGCATACTAATGCTTTCCTCAGATGAGCACAGACTGAGTGATTACTCCATTGGGCCAGAGGCTAAATTGAATCTGGTAATCCGTCCAGTGGGGGAGAGGACTGGAGCGTCAGGGACGGCAGCCAGCAGCAGCAGCAGCAGCAGCAGCAGCAGCGGCACACAGGGAAGAGTGTGGCAAACTGTGTCCACTATCCTTGCTAGACACTTTAGTCCAGCAGATGCAGCAAAAGTCCATGAACAACTTATTAAGGTATTTGAATGCAACATGCTTGCTGCCATGCATTGTTATCTGAGATCAAATCAATCACATTTTTGCTAATCCATTTTGACAGGTGGATATTTACATTTTCTAAATTGTTAAATCTAATGTTTGATGTAAAAAAGGTAGCAAACCAGTGGAGGCTAGAGAGTCAGAAAATTAAGAAAGGCAGCATCAGATGCTGATTTAAAGGCCCTTGGCCCAATTATGTATGTTTAATGAACATGTGGGGATGAGGGCCAAAGATGATGATGTGATATTTATTTTAAATATTTGACAATATTTTCCAATTGACATCTGATCTTTTGCCTCTCGTTTCTATTGATATACATGCTGCTTTTTAAATTTAGTGACTGGATCCTTCAAAGTCTGAATATATCTTAACAGGGCAAGCCGCCTTTTGGCCAAATATGGAAGACACAACCAGTTTATCCTTTTGAAGCCATAAAAATATATATATATATATATATATATATATATATATATATATATATATATATATATATATATATATATATGGAAGTTATATGGATATATTAACCCCCACACACACACACACAGTCAGTCAATCAGTAGAAAATTTTGAATTTGCTGTTTCTCATTATTTATTTTGTTTTTCTTCAAGGACTATGAACGTTCACTTCGACAGCTTAGTCTCGATGACATTGAGCGCTTGGCAGGAAGACTGCTTCACCCCGACGGCGAGGGCATGGACACCTCATACATGGACTAAGAATGCATAGCTGGAAGTTGCTTATTGTGCTTGTCTTTTGAGAGGTTCTCAGTGCTTGGAGGTGTGCACAGTGTTTAGAGTGTGAGGCATGGAAAATACAGTATCAGTTTTCTTGCAGAGAGCCAAAGCTGAGTGAACACGGATAGCACTGACTGTTAATTATCTCAGCAATAGGGCTTTCTTATCCACGACCAAAGGACTTGGATAAGAAAACTATAAGCCACTTTGAACTGATCCTCGTCATTGATGTTGCAGTAATGACACAAGACCTGATCACATAATATTTGAATACAAAGGAATCCATTTATGCTGTTGGTTGCGCATGATCTCTGGCTGCTAAAACTCCCAGGGGGACACTAACCTCAACTGGAGGGTATTTGTTAGTAATGTCTGTGTTGGATGATGATTGGGTGTTTTCTGTTAACCATCTGTGAGAAGGTAATACATGTTTTATTTCGTAACTAACTGATCTTCATTGTATGATTTGTAAATATCATGTTTATATATACATACATTAAAACACAGAAAAAAGGCTAGTGTTGATGTTTCCTGTTGTGTTGTGTGCTGGTATTTTATGTGAAGTCTAAAAGAATGTAATGGAGGTTGACTGGGAAGCGTTTTTAGCAGTATTCAGCGTTAAAAAGTAGAAGTGGTTAAATATACAAATGAAATGAAAGGATATTGGGTCTAGACTTTAGAAGGCGGGACCAAACTGCGTCTTTTACGTGTCGACCAATCAGGTCACGGAAACGCTCATGAGTCATATTTTATGGCCAATCAAATTCCTGAAGACTAATGCGGGTACCGCCTATGTAGTAAATCGACGGTTTTTTTTTTTTTTGCGCTAATTTTGGATAACTATTCGGATAAAATGCGATGTTTTTGACACTCGCCCGTTTCCTACGAGCTATGAAGGACAGACACGTTGGCTAAGGTGGCATATTATTTGTTGGACATCGGTAAGGTCAAAATGGAGCATCGGCTATTCCAGGGGTTAAGCTAGCGTTAGCACAAAGCTAATACTTCTCTCTTTCACTTCCTGCATTTACCAAGTAACGTTAGCTAAAGCCAGCTAACATTAGCTGATAATACCGAGCCTTTGGGCCTGTGCTGCTACATCATTTGTTGCCATGTAACTTAGACGTTTGGTCAGTGCCGTGATTGATGAATAGCCAGTTTTCAACTTAAAATCCTACTTTTGTGTGTGATCTGGGAGGATTCGGCACAGTGTTGGTGTAACTGATGCTTGGGCGTTACACCCCCTCTCATCAGGACCACTTTTTCCCTTTGGCAAAGCAATACTGTTTTCCCAGTGGAATAACTGTAGCTTATTTATTTTTTATATTTGTATTTGTATATTTGCAGTCGCATTAATTCAACACAGTGTTCTGTTTTGTTTTTTCTTGCTCAGAGTAGAATGCAGCAAATCTTATTCCTATTGGGCTTTTGGGAATAGCGTTTTCTATCTAGCGTTTGTTCAGAGTTAGCTCATTCTATTTTCAGTATGATTTAAGGTCACCTGAGTTACTCTGCAGTACTTTATGTCTGTCCATTCATGTTTGTACTGTTTTATCAATTTAGTAAGCGTGCCCAGTCTATTGGAAGGATGGAGACTCTAATTCCCACCATCAACCGGCTGCAGGAGGTCTTTCTCACAGTGGGTGCAGAAGTCATACAGCTGCCTCAGATAGTCGTGGTTGGATCTCAGGTCAGCCAGGAAAAAAACACAATGAAAAGCCTAATTATAAACTTAACCTTTATCTGTAACCCTTGCCTGAACTTCACTGTCATTACTAAAACTGTAAGGCCTCTGATTTGAGTTTAAGTTTTTGATTTGATCAGAAATTGAATATGTATCGTTAATGTGTTTGCAGTGCACACTGATAGACACTGACTGTATCAGTGCTGTCAGAAACATTGCTGAATTGCTGTCATTATGTGCCATAACAGAGCAGTGGAAAGAGCTCTGTGTTGGAGAGTCTGGTTGGACGAGATTTCTTGCCTCGGGGATCGGGAATAGTCACAAGACGACCCCTTGTGTTACAACTTATTAATATTGCCCCTCTGCAGGAGAGACTGAAGATCGAGAGTGGTACCTACACATTTATTCTTATTTTAAATAAGAGGGGAGTTGTTTTGATTTTCCTTGAAAACGCACAATCAAATTTTGGTAAAAGTTATGATAAACTGAATATCCGCATATTAAAGTAGGATAGCAAGTTCGTAAGTTCTGTCTAGGTATGGAGTCTGCTTAAAGTAGTTTATGTGTGATTAGCACTTAGGCATGGCGCTTTCACTTACTGTTTGAACTGCATACTACTCCTCGTAGAGCCTTGGTCTTTCTTTGCTAACATGCAGTCTTTCTTCCTCTTCTTATTCACTACTTTTTCAGGGAATGGGGTAAATCAAAATGCCCAAAACAGCTACCCAGGTCTCTGTATATGTGGTCTGCATGGACTTGTTTTTGTTTAATCTCATCATTTCTTTTGTGAACTCCGTCATACATTTTGTTCATTCTGATCTATATCTGTCAAGCATGATATAAGTCCATTTGTAATCTTTTCAATTTTCATTATTTCTCCCCAAACCGTAAATTTAAATGGAGACATCTCTTATATATATCTTTCTTACACTCACTCTTCTATATTTGTTCAGGTGTCAAAGCTGAAGAATGGGGTACATTCTTGCACTGCAAGAACCAGGTACATTTATCTGAAAGATTCAAATGATTCAAATGCAAGCAACCTTTGTCCTGTGTTACGAGCTGCGTTTACTTGATACATCATTCTCTCACCTTTTTTTGACAGATCTTCACAGATTTTCAGGAAATTCGTCGGGAAATTGAAGCAGAGACTGAACGCAGCTCAGGTGACAACAAGGTGAAAAGATAGCTTTGATGTAAACTCAGTGATGCCTTCAATTTAGCTTTTTACTGCATTCATGATTTCCTTTTCTTTTTCCATGCCCTCCAGGGGATCAGTCCTGAGCCCATATATTTGAAGATTTTCTCACCCAAAGTCCTTAATCTCACCCTGGTTGATTTACCTGGAATTACAAAGGTAAACACAGCCACTTGACAAGGATGTTGATTTTGTTTCATGTGTACAAACATAATGGTACTAGATCATGATTAATGCTGATTGCATTGCATATCTAAAGATTCACAGCAGCACCCTATCTGTGCCGTGCTTACAGTAACGCTGGTTGCTTTTTGTTGTTTTCTCAGGTTCCTGTCGGGGATCAGCCAGAGGACATTGAGGCTCAAGTACAAGAGATGATCTTGTCCTTCATCTCCAATCCAAACTCCCTCATCCTCGCAGTGTCCCCTGCCAACTCTGACTTGGCCACCTCTGATGCACTGAAATTGGCTCGTGAGGTTGATCCAGATGGTAAGACATTTTTTACACAGGGGCCTCTTCTCCTCAGATTTCATTTTAATTTTCCTTCCTCTCCATCTGTGCTTATTACATAACAAGCTTCAAGTAGAAATGCATTTTAAATTATTAAATGCGAAGAACGCATTATACTCAAGTCATTTCAGGCTATTGGACCTGCCAGTCTTCTCTGTTAACAGCATTCTGACAGTTACCAGTTACTTAGATAATTAATGTTGCTATCATGGTTCACTCTGAAGAATAGATTGATAGATGATGCCTGTAGTAATTGTCTGGGTGGTTGGCAGGCAAATGCTTGTTGTACACTTTGATAGTATGCCAGTTAGGATATCTGTATCTGGGCCCAAATGTTCCCCTGCTGGTTTCGCTCCTGTCCCATCAGAGACTTGTTTCCTTGTTTTCTTCTATGATGTTCTACTGTATGCTTTTCTCCTGTCTTTCTCAATATAAATGATGAAAAACTATATTGGGAGGACTGTTAACTGTCCCTAAAAATATGATCAAAGATCTCTGTGTTTGTGTGCCTGTCAGGTCGTCGAACACTGCTGGTGGTCAGTAAGCTGGACCTGATGGATGCAGGGACTGATGCTCTGGAGGTCCTTCTGGGTCGAGTCATTCCAGTCAAACTTGGGATTATCGGTGTGGTTAACAGGTTTGCAATAATAAATTGTTGATTGTTTTCTTTTATTCTAGCTATGTAATGTTTTTAGCCTCACAATACAGCAAGGTGGCAAGTGGTTCATATCCTTATTACCCTGATCATCTGACTACACTCCCTCTCTCTCCTTAATTGGTGATCCTCTTAGGAGCCAGCATGACATCAATACCCAGAAGAGCCTGGAGGACTCAATGAGAGATGAGCAGGCCTTCCTGCAGCGCCACTACCCCTCGCTCGCCTCCCGCGCTGGCTCACGCTATCTGGCCAAAACTCTCAGCAGGCTGCTCATGCACCACATCCGGGACTGCCTTCCAGACCTCAAAACCCGAGTGACCGTGTTGAGTGCCCAGTACCAGACGCGGCTCAACAGCTATGGCCAGCCAGTAGAAGACCACAGTGCCACCCTGCTGCAGATTGTCACCAAGTTTGCCAGCGATTACTGCAACACCATCGAGGGAACAGCCAGATACATCCAGACCTCAGAGCTGTGAGTCTGACCTCTCTACAGCAGCAGGATCTTTGTTGAACAGCAAATGCTTTTATGATGAAAGCAGCCTTTGTTTAATGTTTTAGTGAATTGCCTCAAATTTTCTCAGGTTGTCATCAAATTTAGCACTTTTTTGTTTGCTCAAAGCATTTTTACTTGCATTGGTTCACAATGTATTTCTTGAGCGTAATGTCCTTGGAGTAATGTCATTGTAAATTAAAGTGGTATCAGCATCTTCTGTTCACCTTCATCTCTACAGCTCTCATACCACAAGGCTATTAATTAATGTAAATATGTAGGGAGCAAATATTGACCTTTTTTGGATGACTGCATTTCATTTCTGTGCAATTAACATTGCTGACACACAGCACTGAGAAACAGCATTGGTGTCACAGCTGAACCCATCTCTTCCACAGCTGTGGGGGTGCTCGAATCTGTTACATATTCCATGAGACCTTTGGCCGCACTTTGCAGTCCATCGACCCGCTGGGAGGACTGACTGAGCTTGATATCCTCACTGCCATCCGCAATGCTACGGTGAGATTCTCCTGAGTTCATTCGTGTAATTTGTTTAATTAAAATTCTAGTCATGTTCTCTCATTTGAAGAAATAGCAGGTAAATAGTAGAACTGTGTGTGTGTGTGTGTGTGTGTGTGTGTGTGTGTGTGTGTGTGTGTGTGAGATTTGCCCTGCAGGGTCCGCGGCCAGCACTTTTTGTGCCCGAGGTGTCCTTTGAGTTATTGGTGAAGCGGCAAATTAAGCGGCTAGAGGAGCCCAGTCTGCGCTGTGTAGAGCTGGTTCATGAAGAGCTGCAGAGGATCATCCAGCACTGCTCCTCTTTTAGCACACAGGTTAGCCAAAAGATATTGATTGACTTCCTGAAACAGAGTAGCATTAATTATGACAGCGCCATTTTAAGAAAGTATGTCTTTGTGTTTGCAAGGAGCTTCTGCGATTCCCCAAACTGCACGATTCCATTGTGGAAGTGGTGACTGGATTACTGAGGAAGCGCTTGCCGATAACTAATGAAATGGTAATCCACACTTTAGCAAAGATGATCTTTAATACTAATTATAATAACTAACAGCTACGTCCTATTAATTGCCTGGGGTATTTCTTTTGCTTTTTTCCTTTTAAGGTACACAATTTAGTAGCAATAGAGCTTGCCTACATCAACACAAAACATCCAGACTTCACGGATGCAGCGCAGGTCTCAGCATCTGTCAACAGTCAGCAGGTAGTTATTTGTCCCTTACAGCAGGTACTCACATTTATCATTTCTTCTGCTATGGTAAACAGCAGAGTTGTGTTCTGTAAAGCTTTAACCATTATGTTTCACATCCAAACAGTACAGCCCCTTTCAAAGCGTGTAGTGGATTCCAGTATTCCAGGCTCAGCCAAAATTGCTTTGACCCTCTGACTTCCTCAGATTTCTTGTTGTCAGGCAGAGGCCCTTGATGGAGGGAAGCGCTGGAAGAACGAGAAGGTTGCGGAAGAGAAAGGCCCCGCTTCAGGCTTTGGCAGCCCCAGCAAAGGCCAGGCCATTAACCTCCTGGACACAGTGAGTGGTGGGATTAGCAGTAGGACAAAACACTTAGTACTGAATACATGTCAGACTGTCAATGTTTTACTGTGCCCCTCTCTGCCAGGCGGTGCCCATATCCCGCAAGCTGAGTGCGAGGGAGCAGAGGGACTGTGAGGTCATCCAGCGCCTCATCAAGTGCTATTTCCTCATTGTCCGCAAAAGCATCCAAGACAGGTTTGGCTGGAACAAGTCCAGATCACCTGGGGGGGCACGCACTCTCCCCATTTCTCCTCCTTTTTCTTATGGTTGAGCTCAGTTATTCTTATTCTAACTTTGTCTCGGGGCTGTGTGTCCACAGTGTGCCCAAGACAGTGATGCACTTCCTGGTTAACTTTGTGAAAGAGCATCTGCAGAGTGAGCTGGTGGGTCAGCTTTACAAGCAGCGACTGCTGCAGGAGCTGCTCATTGAGTCACAGGACATGGCACAGCAGCGGACCGAGGTTGCTCAAATGCTTGAGGTAAAATTGGCTGATGCTTTTGTTCTCTGAATAGGTTCTGAGCATCAAGAAAAGCAAGTCCCTTCTCTTTTTCTTTTATCTACTAATTTAAGGCCAGTGATTTAACCACGCTCTTTTATTTTGTATTTTTTTTCTCAGGCGCTCAAAAAAGCCAGTAACATCATCTCTGAGATCCGGGAGACCCATCTGTGGTAGCCAGAGGAAACGAACAATTCCCTTATCATAGGACAGCTTTGAGAGTATGATAGTGTGTGTGAGTTTACAGCACAGAGAGTAATTGTGTGTGAGAGCGTGGGTGTTTGTCTATGTGTGGCAGTACCACAGTTTTCTCATGGACCAACGACCATAGTACATTTAGATCTACTTTTTCCCGTCAGTTGTAATCCTTACCAATACACCGGGACCGTTGCTTTTCACTGTGAACGTTGTGTAGTGACGGAAATGAATTAAACACTCAGGCCGAAAGTGTTATTGCAAAGTTGAAATAAGAAAGACAAAGCTGTGAACAAAATCTTTTTGCGTCTTTTTGTGACAAAATGTTTGTTGGGTCATAAGACTGTTGCTGTAAATGTAAAATGTAGATTATATGTGGAGTATTTAAGTTGTTCTCCAGGGTGTTTTTTGGATCAAAATGTGTTCACACTGTACAATTCCACACTTTCCAGAAACTGGGCTTCCTCTGTGCCCCTTCAGCAGGTGCTAAAATTATGTTAGATTAGATGTGTTCCAACTTTAATCCCCTTTGTTGGAGCATTCACCAGAGATGGAAATGAAGTGAAAATTCAACTGACTGCAATGCAACACTGCAGACAGACCATTGCCATTTGCAGAAATTACAGGATGAATGCAGATTGTTTTTCCAGCTCGGTAATGCTAATCAATATCAGGTTTATTTTCCAGAGTCAAATTTACATATCAGCCCATTTGTACTGTTAACTGTTGCACTGACCTTGTAGTGTTGTATGTAATCATAAACACGGAGACAATGTGTATATATAATATACACATACACAGAGGGTAGGACTGTAATGTTCTGTAGCTTCTCTTTATTTCCTTGAAACAATTATTCATTGGTTTCTGCTGTTAATAGTACGGAGAGATAGGGAACTATCTTATTGTCCCTGACCAGTAGTAAGGATATTGCCCCAAGTATAAGAGACTCAGTATGTGGATACCTCCTGCATGCATCTTAAGTTAGCCAGAGCCGTTTGCTTCTGTGCCAACAATCATTTCGTTGTGTAATATCGCTTGATGTGAAAAATTATACATCTTTTTCCATCTGTTCCCGACTTAGGTTGTTGTTCAGGCAGATTCCTCCCCCCAAGTGCTATAGCGATTAATGTGAATCGCTTCTCTTAGTCAATACACATAGTTATCCTAAAAATGTGGCTTTTTCAGGAAGACCTGCCTTAACAGGATGATCAAACAGCAACACTTCTTCTGTGTAATCAGGGAGCGAACACAACATCCTGTCAGTCTGTCTTTCTGAAAGCCCTGTGTAAGTTTGCATGTGTGTGTTCAGTATGCATGTGTGGAATTATGAATGGCTGCTTTATGTATATTTTGTATTATTTAAATGTATATTATTATCATGTGTCAACTGCCTCTGAGTTCTTGCCTGCCAATATTTGTGATACATGTTTACTGAATGAAGTCTGTTGAGATTGGAGGGACTCATTAAACCCTAACAAAGGACACTGCAGTTTGGGTGTTATTGATGACATGCAGTTATAACAATTGATCAGTTTTCATAAAATCTGTTTGTCTCCCACAGTGCTGCAGCAATACTGTAGATGTGATTAGACTCACTCTGCTTCACTTTATTGATCTCGAGTGACTGAAAAAGTCAGTTTGGTCAGATGGGTCTGTCACAGCCGCACCAACAGGATGAAGACGAAGTGTCCTGAAGGGTGCCAACACACACATACTAACAGTGACATGAGCACCAGACTCCAAACCTGTTTTCTTGTTTTTTGACTCCACACTGCACCAGCTGCTATGGAAAGAGCTACATAGGGTGAAAGTTCGCTTCAGAGTTATCCGCTCTCATTTAGATGATGGATTATTAGCTTTTGATTTCAAGGCAATCCAAATCAAACCTGAACAGAGGCTGAGAAGTGAGGTGATGGATGAGTTGAATGTGGCAGTAAGAGAGGAGAGCTGGTCATTAATGTTAGACGAGAGTGAGCGAGGGCACTAACAGTCCAGGAGAAAGCATTACTGGCACAACGAGGCAAACATGACAAGTCAAATCAGTGCTGAATTTACAAACCCCACAAAGTATTAGTGGTTCGCACAGCAGTCGTGTTTAGTCATGCTAAATTGCATCTACAACAGAGAGCCAGAATGATCGGCTTCATTTCATCTGGTGTGAGAGCACCGTGCTCGAACAGGAAGATGAACCACAAAAGCTAATAAACTCTTACTTCAGGTAATTATTTTAAATTGCTTGCACTTTGACTCCCACTGTAGCCAGTCATTCTGATCACCCTCTTATAACACACCCCACCTCCCCACCAACTGAGACTAGACTAGACCATACCAACTCTGACAGCAAAGCAGGGTGCTCGGCTGCAGTATCATGACAGCCGCATCATTTTGGTTGCGTAAAACTAGCTGAATTAAAGTGGAGCCAGTCCAAGACACATTTTGATCCATTTATAAAAATCCCTCCAGGCTCTCCTGCCTCCCACCAGTCGCTTACAGAGGTTTTCGGGCTGCATCCCCTTCCTCGTCGCTCCTCCACTGGTGAGCCAGTCAGCAGAGCCAGCTGAACAAAGCCATGGGAGAGAGAGGAGCTTCTGGGAAGAAATGTCTCTCACTGACTCTGTCTCCTGGACAACCGGGTAAGAGAGGAGGGGTGGGTGCACGAGAGAGAGAGGACCAGGGAGCATAAAAGGAGAGGAAAACAACACATTATTAACTGCTGAGATTAGAGGATTCCTTTAGAGTGTGTGTGTGTGTGTGTGTGTGTGTGTGTGTGTGTGTGTGTGTGTGTGGAGGGGAGTGGATTGTTGTGTGTCATTCTCTTGTAAGGGCTCCCTTGGTCTCTCTCTCTCTCTCTCTCTCTCTCGATGAGTTATTAACTATGACAATAAAGCAGTAAATTATTTTCCCCCCACAACAGAGCATGGAGGGGATGAAATTGCAGAGCACAAGTTCAGCACATTACAAGTGGACCCAGTAGGCCTGAACGCTCCACCTGTAATTCTCGTCTCATCAGCCTCAGGTAAGAGTCTCCGCAGTTTTGCAGATGTTTGTTTTGATAGGGATGCTTTTGTTTTCATTTGTTGATATATTGATACAAATATTAATTACTGGAGGCAGTAAACTGTGCAATTATCTAGAAAATGAAAGAGAAAGTCATAAATGGTTCAACAAATCAATAAAAGCTCATCCCATCTGCCTGCAGCTTGGAGTACAAGCATTGTTCATCAGAGTAACTCTGAGGCAGATAAGTTTTGGGAAATAGGCTTCATTATGCGTTTGAATTTGTTGTTTATATGCCGCCAGAAAAAGAAACTATCTTTACCGTAGCATGGGGCTTATTTATTCCGTTTTATTCAGGAGAGTGAGAGATATTGCGTGTTACAGCCCCGGGATGCTTCACACAACGTGCACAGAGCTTTGCGCTTCCTTCAGTGCGAGCATGAATTAATCGACAATAAGAAAATGAGCACACCATCGTTAGGCGCAAATAAATCTCGAGAGTTTGACTTGACTCCGGTTTCACAGTGCGTAAAGAATAGAAGGCACGTCCGCTATCAACACACTGCTGAGCGCTCACGCATAAGGAATATATTCATAGAGCGCTGGTGGTGAAATGAATGCCCCCTCTAAACGAGGTGGTATGCTGGCTGAGTTTACACCAGGCTGAATGTGTGTGGGGCAGGAGGTAGCAGGTGATATCCATATTGGATGAGATGGAGAGGAGATAAACCGAGGAGGATGGTGTTATTTTTAGCTGCTGTCAGTAATGAAGGTTACAAATCTCTCACCTTTGTAGACAAGATAGAGACATAGAGAAAAGGCCGACAGATTGAAGGGAGGAAAAGGGCAAGAGGGTGAGGGATGGCGAGCAAAAAGAGGGTTCTGAGAGAGATAATTATAGGCGATGGGTTCAGGCACACAGCAGGCTGGGATTGCTCAGAGCTCCCAAATCACCTACCCGACACAATCCAGAGATGTAGTGGAGGGGGAAAACGCTGACACTCAGCTTATCCGCGTTTTTATTGGAGAAAATATACATAGGAAAATCTATGTCTAGTGGAGTTCACCCTCCTTTTTGCCCAAATGCAGCTCTGTGCTGCACAACACAGCCCATCAAATGCAGCTGCTGTACTTTGAAACAAGCAGGCAGGTACAGCGTGACCACCTGGGCAGCACTTGTTTAAAAGAATTCAATAAAAACGCTACACAGCAAGTTCAAAATTGAGTTTTATGTGAGGGAAGGCAAGGGTATCCAATACACAGTCCCACAGCATACATAATACAAGAGCAGGTTCATCTTTCAAGCGATTAAAACAAGATTTCATACCTCAAAAGCTGCAAATAGATGTTCATTTCAGGCATCAGTGCATTTAACTCAGTCTCAGTTTTTGAGTCTAAAACTACATTGTTGACAAAGAAACACCGCCTCACTATTAAGAACGACATAGCTTTAATATTGACTGAGCCATATGGGAGACAGCTTTTATTCCAATAAATACAGAAAGCAGGATGCCAAATTACACTCTATTTTTAATCCACACCTGCGAAGGGTTTAAATTGACTGTGTACTCCTAATCTTGAATGAACAATTCTGGGAGCTTGTAAACACATTAGTTGTACCGGGCTCTGCACTGCTCGCAGTGCTTTGTAGCTGTACACCGCTCATAATTATTGTATATGGGGTGCAATGTTCTTGGACGCGAAGAAGCGTCAGACTGATCATGAAGAGAGAAAAGGATGTGTCCCTGAGGCCGTGCATCACTTTAGTTATATTTCCTCCACCATACCTGCATGCTGTCTGTTGCGAGGTACAAAGTAGGTGAAAGAGGGTTCGCATAAAGCACAGAGCTCTGCCTTAATGCCTAATACACACTAAGTCTGCATTATCAGTCTCAAATGAGTTCCTCAGACTGTCACACTTTGACATCTGCACAGCTAATCAGCCTGTTTTGATGTTGAAACGGACACAGAAATGGAGATGTGCTGATAGTCCTCTCATTTAATTTTATTCCACCAAGAATATTAAACTGCAGAAAAACACAATTTCTTTTCACAGATCTTTGAGGTGCCGGACGCTTGTTTGAAGGGTAACGGCTGTGGTGTGTGTGTGTGTGTGTGTGTGTGTGTGTGTGTGTGTGTGTGTCTTCAGTCATTCTCCAGGCTTTTCTTTCCCCATTTCCTCCATTCCACTTCTCTCGTCATATTTCTGTGCTTGTCTGCGTGCCTCCTCTCATCTTCTGTTGATGAGAGCACCATCATCAAAACAAGCTCCAGAGGCAGAGAAGAAATGTAACAGGATTACAATAATCTAATTACCAAAATTAGCAGCTGTATTCTATTTCATTTGCTGTAAATGCACAATTATATCACATATTTGTTAAAGATTGGTCACATTACTTGGACAGAAAAACATTTGAAGGGGAAAAAGCGGCTTGCATTATGGCATTATAGAAAACAACATAATAGTGCTCATTTTGAAATAACAGCCCATGATGGGTGTAGTCATAATGACCCCAAATTACTGCCTGTATATTGGAAAAAATTATTTTCCTTGATATTACAGAAATATCAAGGCACTGTAATCCAAAAGTAACTGAAAATAATTAGAGGATTGTGTTGAGATTGCATATTTGGTTCTCTGTTTTCACACTTTCCCACCACCATAAATGAATTTGTCCTCTAAAAGAGCAGGAAGCTGCGTGGGCAGATGCTGGTCTGTTGCTGCTCTCCCATTAAAAGGTGCACTGGTGCTCTTGTCAGTGAGAAAGATGACATGTTCATTAATAAAAGGAAATGTTGTGCAGATAAAAACAAGTGGCCCAAAATAAGCCTTTTTTCATAAAGAATTAGACACAGTGGAGCTCCTGGTTTTCCGCTCAACAGGCTTTCTTATCTCTTTCATAAAATCCTCCATAAAACTGCATTAGCATATGTAAGACCTGTGGACATTTGAGAACATTAAAAACTGTCTCTCTCAGAAAGTGAGAGAGCCAAGGCTGTTAATGATGTGGCCATGAAACACATCCATAAGCTGCTCCATTACCAGTGAACTGGAGACTGACATTGTGGACACAGTGACTGCACACGAGGTGTGTGTTCTGCAGCAGGCATGAGCACATTTTCTTCTTTAGCACTACCATGAAATAAAGTTCGTTCAGGTGTAAGAGCACAAACAAAAATCCCATAAATCAACAAGCCTGCAGTTAATTTTTAGCTCCAGAGTTTGTCTCTCAAGAGTCTTTCTTCTCTGCTTTCTAACGCCAGGACGCTTGGTCATTGTTACAAATATTGATTAAATGGTATAATTGGTAAATTCTTCTTTTTTATGATGGATTATCACTTCAGCTACAGAGCTGAGCGCAACTATATTTTACACATAATCAAGATTCACTGAGATACCTGCCTGACCTTAAAGCACTATTCTAAAGAGAATAGATACATTGCTGCAGTTTGGTGGCTCACTGGCACGTGAATACAAACCGTCCGCAGTATCTTATGTCAAGAAAACCACCTATTGACACCATTAGTCAAAGGTTGTCCATCACAGGAGATAAACCCTCTCTTTTTCCACAACTCTGTCTAATATCCCAATCACTCTTCTTGTCAGTAATTAGACAAGTGAGATGATTTAATTTGCTGCAGAGCAGACACATCTACTTCGACTGCTGATATGTAGAAAGCCATCAGCAGACTCTCTCAGGGAGATAATGGCTTGCGCACGCTGACAGAGAGAAGAATTAAATTACAGCCTTTAGCCTGTCTCACCCTCAAGCTCTTGTGATCAGCATCTTAAAGCAGGACTCAGCCAACCATTTTCTCTTAAAAGCCCTTGAGGAAAAAAAAGGTCTCCCCTCCTCAGTTTTCTCCATGTGAGCTGCCTTCATTGACAGCTGCTTGAGGACAGACTTAATTTACACATCCTTGCTCGCTCAGTGCAACTTTGGAAGTTACCTTGTCCTTCATTTTGTCTGACGCCCATGTCAGCTGCTGGTAGTTCAAACATCTATTTTGTGCTCGTGTTCACCTGCCCGAGGAGAAAAAGGGGTGTTGCTTGAAGTGAGCGATGATCAAGTGGTGTTATGTGTCCCTGACAGGTGCCAGCATGGATGTGGACGATGAGCCGCTGCTGTTTCAGACCAGCTGGGGAGGGGAGGAAGATGAGGAGGAGGAGCAGCAGGAAGAGGATGGACTACCACACGCAGCAGGACAGAGCTGTTTCTCTGGGGAGGTGTGTGGGCTGTGGAGGGCAGTGGGGTGGGTGTACACACAGCCGTGGGCCAGTGGAGTAATTATAGGGGTAGTTGTCCTGCTGCCATGTGCCCTGTTTGCCTACATGCTCCTCTACTGCCCTCCTCTGGACATAGACCTCTCCTACAGTGCCTTTGAGGTTCACAGTCACTTCTCTGCCGAGCGCTTCGACGCCCTCACCATTGCTGTAAAGACTCAGCTGGGGTCCTGGGACAGGCGTAGGCGAGGCTTAGATAACAGCGAGTCTGAGGCCCTGCGGGAGCTTCTGCTGGAGAAGCTGGGCAGACAGAGAGTGTTCAACAGGACAGATAATGAGGGCACGAGGTCCTCCACTCCTCGAAACGACCCTTTACATGCAGGAGATGATCAGAGGAGAGGAGCCGCGGCGGGCAGAGATAAAAGGACAGCGCCTGATTTGGGTCAGAAGGAAATGGGGAAGCACAAGAACTTAAATCACAGAGCAGAGGAGGACGAGGAGAGATCATGGGATGGAAACTCCACTTTACCGCTCATTAGGAGGCGCAGGTTTGCTCCCAATTACTACTTGCAGAGCCAGGCTCTGTGGAGGATCGAGCTGGTGTTTGTGGCTCAAGGGGAGGGCGATCGCAACATCTTCACCCCAGAGCGCCTGCAGACGATTCACCACGTGGAGCGGCTGCTCATGCAGCACCCGCAGTTTCACCAGTTCTGCTGGAAGCCTCTGGAGATGTTGAGGGATCTGCCACTGGGACCGTCCTACTGCTCCCCACCCAGCTCACTCCTGTCTTACCTCTACCCCAGTGAGAGAGGAGGGAAGATATACTATGATGGCATGGGCCCCGATCTTGCTGATATTCAAGGTGAGTCCACAGTGAAGAAAGAAAGAACAAAGAACAGCTTTCAAGCATAAAGGAACACCTGTAAGAGTCCTCCTAACAGTGCTGATTTGCCATGTATGTATTCCCAGGTTCTCTAAGTCTGGCCATCACCCACCCACAGTTCTACTGGTACGTGGATGAGAGTCTGTCCCCTGAGCACCTCTCGTCCTCTCTCTTACGCAGTGAGATCCACTTCGGAGCTCCTCTTCCTTCCTACTACTCCCTGCAGGACCGAGCTGACGAGCAAAGATCTCGCTTCAAAAACTTTGTGGTTCAGTATGCAGACATCCTGGCCAAGCAATCTACCGGGTCAGGAGAAAATTACTGCAATATTGGCCATTTATTACAGTACATCATCATTCCTTTCAGGGGTTTATCTTGCTGCATTATTTACATGTACTACACCTTGTTGCAGTTTAAATTTGATGTTGTTTTGTATCTGCTTCCTTCTCGTCGCAGCCAGGTGAAGGTGCTGTATGGGGGGACAGAGCTGTTTGATGATGAGGTGAGACACACCTTCCACAATGATATGATGCTGGCTGTCATCAGCGGAGCCTGCATTACTGTGCTCGTCTATGTCCTTACCTCCTTTTCTGGTACAGTATGACCTGTTCCTTATTCCACTTGCATTGGCATGTACATATCTCAGTCTATGAACTGTCAAAGTCGGTTATTTGGTAGCATATGAATGTTTACAAGTTCCTTGTTTTATCGTCTCTCTGCAGTGTTTCTGACTTTCTTTGGACTCGCTAGCATCGGACTGAGCTGCTTGATGGCTCTTTTCTTATACCATGTTGTCTTTGGCGTGAGGTACCTGGGCATTCTCAATGGAGTTGCAGCCTTTGTCATTATCGGTATTGGTAAGGGAAAAGAAATACACCAATTTTTTGATTAAAGGAATTGTTTGAAATTTTGGGAACAGATGAGAAGATCGATCCCACTCTCATGTCTGTATGTTAAATATGATGCTTATAGCCAGCAGCCAGTTAGCTTAGCTTAGCATAAAGACTGGAAACTGGAGAAAATAGCTAGCATGGGTCTGTGCAACAGTGACAATATCCGCCTACCAACATCTCTAAAGCTCACAAATTAACACGTAATATGTTGTTTGTTTAATCCGTACAAAAAACGAAGTGTGAAAAACAACATGTTGTGGTTTTATGGGAAGGTTTGTGATGGATTTCTTGGCCGGAACACTAGCTTCCTGAAGTCTTGTCATCACTGTGAGGCAACGAGCAGAGACTTAAGGAAGTAACAGCACCAGGCCAAGAAATAGTCCAGCACATAAACCCCCGTAAAACAACAACCTCCAAAAGCCGTGTAGCTAAACCAATATAAGTAAAGCTACCGGCTGTCAGAACTATTCCTATAAAGGTTGCAAAAACACCTTTTTACAGTACATTTACCATAATATGTAATAAAGCAGATCTTTTGTTCTCTCACTGTTGTTCAGGGGTGGATGACGTATTTGTGTTCATCAGCACCTTTAGACAGGCTTCTCATCTGCGCCAGCCACAGCAGCGCATGATCTACACAATTAAAACAGCTGGCCGAGCTACTTTCCTCACCTCCTTCACCACTGCAGCTGCCTATGCTGCTAACACCTTCTCTCAGGTAAGAAGAAAAATGCAGTCCTTAACAGGATCTGTACAAGAAGTATAAATGACTCCCCTGCTATGGATGAATAGAAGTGCCTCTCTCAGCAGACAGCCATTTTTATGCGATAAGCACAAATTGAATGTTTCTAGGTCCTTTACACTGTGCTTTGTTTAACTGACACCTAGATCCCAGCCGTGCATGACTTTGGCCTATTCATGGCCCTCATTGTCAGCTGCTGCTGGCTTTGGGTGTCCATCCTTATGCCAGCCACCCTGTGTGTCTGGACTGAGAGTGTGGAGCCTCAGGAACATGCCTGGTTGAATTGGTAAGGCATTTCTTACTGTTGTGTGAGATGTTATTTGTGCATGCTGCACGACACCACAGGCGAGATGTAATCCCTTCAGCTGTCTCTCTCCCTAAACTTCCTCTTCCCTCTGAAGCTGGAAGCTGTTTTCGGGCCTGTCAGCCAGCCACGGCCCTTTGTCAGACGAGGATGATGATGTGGCACTTCTGTCAGTGGAGATGGAGCCAGGTGAGATTATTATCTCCCTAGCATTGAATGAATGATTGGGGGAGAATGGGAAAGGGAATGAGTCCAGGCTGTAAAACGCTGCTGTCCAGGCACCACTCAGCCCCTGTCTTTGTCTCGGCCAGGCTCCTGTGACACAGACGGTGATGCAGCCATTCTTTCTCTGTCAGTGGAGACACCTCTGTCCCCTCCAGGGCAGCAGCATGTGGGTGTGGTGAGCACAAATCTCCAGTGGGCCCTGAAGCACTTATTGGCAGAGCCAGCTGTGGAGAGACGAAAAGCCATTCTAGGTGAGACTTGCTATAAACTCTGAGAACTCACAAGGGATTTTGATACGGCTAAGCTCAATTTATATTCAGGAACCTAAACTTCAGGGAGAATCAGCCTTTATATCTGTCAAGCTCTTGATCTATGATTTAGACATGAGAGTAACCTGCAGCTCAAATAAGAACTGTATTGGATCTGTGTCCGGCCTGAGGGGAAGAGCAATCGCCTATCATGGAGTATTCATCCTCCTTCTTTTCAGGAATGACTGTAATTGATCCTTGTTCCTGATCTGTCCCTCAGCTTCTCTATCTACTCCATCAGACCCTCCTCTCTGCCATTGTTTATCATTGTCTTCCCGTCGGCCCAGGTGTCTTCCTCTTGGTTTTGCTCTTATCTGCCGGGTGCTGCTGTCTCCTGAGGCCGGCCACCCACGCCCCCCTTCTGTTCCGCCGGGACACAAACCTCCAGACTCTGCTGGCTCTGAGGAGCAACCTTAGCGGTCAAGGCATCTCCTGCCCTATGTGCTCAGGTGAGACTGTGGCAGTGATGGAAACACACTGCCAGCTAACCTCAGAGATCCAAAATAAATATCTGAAATGCACGTTGTGTCCTGCAGGTGTGTTCATGGAAAAGCCCCACCCTTTGTACACCCACACTTCCTCGTCAGCATTTAAGTTTTCTACACATCAGCAGACGCCGAGCACAACAACCTCCACTGCTACTCGGAGCTCAGTAAAACCAAATTCAAGCACCAACCAAACAGGTAAAACATTCAACACATAAATATCCTCTCCCTCCTTATTTAAAACCTATTCCACTATTTTGAAATATTGCACTTTGTACTTTTTTTTAGGCTCTTTACTTACAGTGTACATATCAAAGTTGGACCTCAGAGCCTCTACAACCCTTTACCGCTTCTCCCTTAACACCAGCACTCCCTCTCCGTGGAAACTGTGCGGCATAGAGCATGAAGAGGTGTCATCATTTCAGGTTAGAGAGCAATAAAAGTCAACTTAATAATTTTATTTTATATAATTTGTAACGTTATATCTCCCAACTGTGATATCCGCCACTAAAGCGGCTTATAACTAATCTTGTTTTATCTGAATAGGCTTATAATCAGCCCCGCAGCAATTACACCACCAGAATGACAGTGTGTGTTTCCCATGTGTACCACCCGTACCCCAGCTGGATGATCACATCCGCCTCATGTGACCCCCGTCATGGCTGGACGCCAGAGTTTTCTTTTTATGCAGCATCGTCTCCACAGCAGCACAGCAGGTGAAACACAAATGAGGAAATCAGAGTAAAAGTGAGATGGACTGTTACGTTGTTTTAGTGGACAATCTGTCATTTCACCTCTGCTTTCTCCTCCTAGGAGACTGTGCTTTGCCCAGCGCCGCCTGAGCCCTCATCCCAGCCGAGTGTGTGTCAACCCGCCTGGCTGCGGCGTCAGTTCTGGGCCTGATGGACCCACACAGGGAACCTTTTATACTCCTCTCCCCAGTGGTGAGCGAGCTAGTGTCAGAAAGCATCATTAACATAAAGATGGTTTGTTAGCCCATCAGGAAAACAGTTTTCGCACTGCATGTGTCACACTGTGTCTTAAAAATAGAGAAAATTCTCTGATTTGACACTTTTTTCAAATATAGCTTCTTAAAGTGGCACTCTCTGAACCCACTGGAGGATTTTTCCACATCACTCCAGTTGCCCACATACTGTATTTTTACACTGTATAAATAAATGCCATTTAGAGATTTGTCTCTGGTTATTTTTTCAAAGATCCCTCATCTGCTGCCAGAACGAAACCATCCAAAACGTTTGGCTTCAACCCATGCAGCGGCGGTGCATGTGGCCACCCAGCGGTGCGTCCTCTGGTCGACACCGGGGCAATGGTCTTTGTTGTGTTTGGCATCTTGGGAGTCAACCGAACTGAACACAGGGACAACCATGTTATTGGAGATATGGTGAGGGTCAGGCCTGTGTCAGTATATCTGAATAATCAACAGAAATAAAGCAGAGCCAGACTTTTAAATTATATTCTCATGTGGCTGACGTGATGTTTGATTGTCTCCAAAGGGCAGCATTATATTGGATCCAGACTTTGATATTTTCCAGGAAATGGGGCATCTTTGCAAAATATGTAAAGCTATTAGTGCAAACAGACAACTTGTGAAGCCAGGAGGAGCTCAGTGTTTGCCTTCAGGTAACGCAATTCAGAGTGGAATCTTTTATTTTAGCATAAAATATCATAAAACAATAATATAAACCTTACAGAGCTGAAATGGTTTGTTTGATTATTTGATTAATTAATTTATCAACAAAAAATCAAATCAATTTGACTGTTAAAGCCTTTTTTTTTTTTAAGCAAAAGTGCCAAAAATGCACTAGTTCCAACTTCTCAAATGTGAATATTTGTTGGTTTTCTTATTCTCCTTTTATAGCAAATTAAATATTTTTGGGTTTTGGACTGCCGGTTGGACAAAACATGACATCTGAAGATGTTAACTTGGGGTTTGGGAAATTGTGATGGCCATTTTTCACTTTTTTCTGACATTTTATAAACAAAATAATGAATCAGTCAATCAGGAGATTAATCGATAATGAAAATAATCAGTAGTTGCAGCCCTAAAACCTTATTTATATAATATATAGTGCTTAACAACTAGGTAAAAAAACACCCGGCAAATCAAATCCTGAACAAAAAGAAGATAAACCATGACATACATTTCTGATAAAATAATCATATATAGAGAATGAAAGTGTGTAAAAGGTAATGTCCTTTCTTCTGTTCTCGTCAGGTAATAAACTGTCCTCTATTCTGCCTCTGCTCCATCCTGATTGTCACTCTCTCCCTGAACCCAACCTGCTCCCGGGGCAGCTCTCCCACGGAGCGGTGGGAATGCACGGAGGCAAGGTCCGCTGGCTGTCCATGGCCTTTGAGTCTGTAAGTCCTTTCATCTTTCAGCTTTTCATCTTGCTGCATCACAGAGCAGCACAATTCCACTTCACTTTCAGTTGGTGCCGTGCCTAACGCTCTACCTCTCTTCTCCCAAGACCACATACAAGGGGAAATCCTCCTTTCAGACCTATTCTGACTTCCTTCAGTGGGAGAACTTCATCCAGGAGCAGCTCGCCTCCCTCCCGCAGTCCTCTGCTCTGCAACGGGGTTTCCAGACCTGCGAGCACTGGAAGCAGATCTTCATGGAAATCATAGGCAAGTGAGAGGTGGCATTGCATGTCGAAGAGATGTGGTTTTTGTTATGCAAACTGAAAAGGGAGCGTGAGCGCAGCAGTATGTAAATATCTGATCATATACTGCTCTCTGGTCTGTTTGTAGGTGTGGAGAGTGCTCTCTGGAGTCTGCTGCTGTCTCTGGCCATCTGTGTGGCAGCTGTGTCTGTGTTTACTGCACATCCTCTGCTGCTGCTGCCAGTACTCATAACCATTCTAGGTAAGAGATGAAGTTGCATATTCATGTTTGGAAATGACTTTTAATGGATTTTTAAAATTGAATATTCAGGCATGGGTCGGGATCATGCGTGTAATTATGGGTTTTTGGCCCTCAACAGGAGTGATCTGTCTGGTGGTGGCGGTCATGTATTGGCTGGGCTGGGAGATGGGAGCAGTGGAGGCGATTTCTCTCTCTATACTTGTGGGATCTTCAGTGGATTACTGTCTGCACCTGGTGGAGGGATACCTGCTGGCTGGGGAGACAATGCCCTCTACGCCTGGTCATAACTCGGTATGGGAGTGTAAATTTGTTTCACAGCAGCAGTTATGAGCAATTGTGAAAAACTTCCACAGAATTTTCTGTTTACACACGTTAAACAAGGTAATGACTAAGATTTTGGATTTAATAAGGCGAGAAGCGCCCTGAAGGCTCATGAATCAAGACTCCTTCTAGTAAATTGTGTTTTGTTCCCAGGAGCCTCTGGCAGAGAGGCAGAGGCGGACCCTGCAGGCAGTGAACCATGTGGGAGTTGCCATAGTGTCCAGCGCCATCACCACGGTGATCTCCACAGTCCCTCTCTTCTTCTGTGTCATTGTGCCTTTTGCTAAGTTTGGCCAGATAGTGGCCATTAACACCGCCGTCTCCATTTTGTTCACCCTGACCGTGACTGTGGCCATGTTGGCGTGCATGGCCCCTGCCCACTTCAGCAGACCCCCCGGCGCCGTGCTGAAGGCCAGCCTGGCTGTGATGGCGGCTGCAGCCTTGGGAGCAGCTCTGTGCTGGGTGGGAGGACAGCTGGGAGCGTTGGCCTGGCAATCAATCAGCACGTAAACTCAACCGTCCGCCAACTCACACTGATGTCAGGCAGAGGAGTTCCTCTGTATGCAAAAATGAGAACTACAAGTACTGTATTTTACTCCATGTTCAGGAGGAATATCATATCAGTAAATGATCTTGTACTTTACAGCACAAAGATGTCAAATCTATTCCTTAATTAGAAGTTGTTTGTCATCACAAAACACATTATTTTCACTTGTATTGATCAATGGATTGTAAGTATTACCCACTGGGTAACTCTTTTAAAATATAGATTAAATGGCCTTTGTGGGTTGACATGATGATTCAGCGGAGGTATTTTTTTTTTTAAAAATCTGATCGCCTAGAGGTGGAGATGATTGAGTAATCGTTTTGAAAACTGGCTGAGTCACAGTTTTCATCAGAGTGTAACTTATTGAGTTGTGAAGAGTCACTGACTGTTCTGGGACCTGCTGTTGTGAAAACTGTCAGGGCGCTGTGCTCTGACGTCCGTAAAGATTAGTGTTGCTGGTTCACATGATTCATGCCCATCTTGTGAAACATCACTTTTGTGTTTTCTTAGTTGTGCATTGAATGTGTTTTCAGCCACATTTGTAACGAAGCTTATGATGTCCTAATGTGGCTGGATTAAAGGTTGTACTAGTCAAATTTATACTCTGCACAGTTTTGTTCAATGTGATGTAAATGTTTCAGTATGCTGCTCTCACACATTCTGAACTGAACCTCTGATGCCGCCAGCACACACTTGTTCTGAAGAGATATGCATACCAATACTCACCACAAGATAACATCCTCTTTTCTGATCCTTTCACATGTTTATATCTTAGATCTCAAACTGCTTCAAGGTCTCTATTTTTGTCATCAGCACCAATTGAAAGAGACCTCTTGTCGGGTCCTCAGGTGTACCCTCTACACGCACTCCACCACACTTGTAGGCACTAAATTGTAACTAACTCTGCTCTCACACAATTTAGAGCACCACTCATACACCCATCGACGCCAGCTCTGGTCTGCCCCGCAGTGCAGGTGAGGGCTATTTGTCAAACCACATAACACAATAATGGTTAGGGAGAGGGACTGACTCAATTGCGGTGAGAGCAGTAACTATCTGTTTTGTGTGTGTGTGTGTTACTTGTGAATGTCAAATAAAACAGATGCAGAAAGCCTCGGGTCTTTTCTTTTGTGAAAGCTCAGCACTGTTTTCTTCTGCATTGTTATATAACGGAGCAGGATGAAGACCTGTCACTGCTTGCTTACAGTCACATAGTTACTGTGAGAGCTACAGTCGACAGAGTCACATTTCCAGTTGGCTTCCATTAATTATTCATATGAAATGGCTCAGATTTTACACTGAATCGCAGGGCATCAATGTTTCATGTCACTTATTAAACAAAAGGAAGTTGTTCTACATACAGTGGCATTCCTGCTCATCCTGATGTAGGAAGATGTAAACAAATACTTAAAACCATAGACTTTTGTTCCAGAGAGTTCTATTTTGACTGAAGCAGCAACACCAAATTTATTATGTTGCAGTAGAAAAACTTCTTGTGTGGAGATCACATTTCCTTGCAAATAAGTGTGTGCAGCTGGTACATAAAGAAATAATATTAATTTGAAAGGATGTGAAAGATGGTGTGTTTCCTGATCTTGAAATATATTGTGCCCTTACTGGAGCAAAGACACTCCTTTCAAGGTAGTTTCAACATTAATGTTTTTATTTGTGTTAATTCCGCTACATCTAATAGGAGTATGAGTTCACTGTTTTTACTATTGACTAAAATGAGAAAGGACACATTTCAATCTGATACAGATAAATGTAGTAAAGGTACATCAGATTACACAAATCCAAAATATGAATAATCTAAATGATACCAATCTTCTTGGGATAAATACGTGAAATTCCATCATCAAAAGAAAACACAAGTTTATGTAAAAAGATACCTGCATCTTTCAGGAATCTTTATAATCTATTCATGTATGTGAAATATATCTTGATCCTTTTAAAGTGCGTTAACCCAAACTGTGTCTCAGCAAGACTCCAGTCTCATTACAGCTTAATGTATTTTGCAGGACTTTCTGTTGGGTTAAGTAGAGCGAGGGACAATTTCAGTCGTGCCAGTCTGGCAGTTTTCTGTGCAACAACACTGCTCTGCTCCTCGTGTTTTTATAAAAAAGCACAACAGAATAGTAATGGAATAATTATTGAGGGAGAGTGAGGTTACATGTAGGGGAATGAATATTTAGCAAGGTGGAAAAGGAAATGCTTTCCTTCTGTAGTCTGAAATGATAAGCTCCAACTATAAATAGTGAACCGAAGATGAGATGAATAAGGGATATTTATATTCGGCTTTGTTGTTTTTTGTGTTTGCTGGGTGTCAAAAAATTCCTCTGAAACTTATGTCAAACACACACCAGTGTGCCATTTAAGTCCTCACTTCTGTATTACTCCTCCTACTCACATGTCCTGGATTGCACTCCACACGCAACTCAGTCAGCCCAATGCAAGCTTAACTGTAATGGCACAAAACAGGTTTACAGTTATCAGCTCATATTGTGAACAAAGGTCAGACATCAAACAGGTGTGTCAGACGGCTCAATGTCACACAACATTATTCTCATAGTGTTGAGTGAGAAATAAATGGAGAAAAGGAATGAGTGAGCAACATAGTATATTCAACATAGACCAATGGCTACACATTGGAAGGCAATTATAGGGCTAAATTCAACAGTACCTTTCCACCTTTACATTATTTATGTAATTACTATAACAATAAATACCCGGGCTCATTTGGTTCTTGAGAAATACTTCATTGTACCAAGAAAAGGCATTTTCTCTGGAGAGAAATTATTTTACATCAGATCTGTAAATCAACACTGAAACATAAGTCATATCTTTATTACCCCATGTCACAGGGCACACACAATGTTCAAGTATGCCCGAGGAACTAAATGGAGCAATTAAAAAAACAAAACAATTAAGAATAAGAGAGATAAAATGCATTTAAAAATAAGTGAACTGGCATTGCATTTCACAAAAACTCATAAGCTCATGATTTTGGAACAATTCACTGTAAAGTGCTAACTGGTTCGAGCTGAGAAAAGCACATGTTCCCTTTGAAAGATCATACACATTACTTTATACATGGAGGTACAGTAATAGCCAGTCATCAGGCAAGCAATTACCAACCAGAAGACATGGACCACAATTCATTTATTAGTCCTTTAATAAGATAACTGCTTCCTTAATTTCCTTGTTAATGGTAACAACGAGAATCTTGCCACTGGTTGCCAGGACAATGCCAATTACAAATGCTGGTGTTGTCACTGTACAGTTTTCCTTCTTTCCTTGTAATTACATGCAATTAACTGACATACAGTATCAAAATCTCAAGTCAAGTCCTTCTAATCCTCTTACAGATAGGAATCCTTGAACCAAAGGGATGCGTGTGAGGAGAGGAGAGCAATTATTGAGGAGTGCAGGAGACCTTCCCATACTCCTCCTCCTTTTCCTCTCCTCCCCCTGGATGTGGTGGGTTGGCCCGACAAAAGCAGGGATCTGTCCAGCTGATGCCTGCCTTCCTACAGGTCCTGAGAATCCACTGTTTTCCTTTGTACCTCTCATTAGGAGGCATGTTTTTAAAAAAAAAAATAGAAACAAACAAAAATATTTCTGGAGGGGACTGGGTCAATAAATTTTCCCCTACTGTCCGCCTAAAGCGGACGTTCATCCTCCCACCCCAATCCTAACCATAAAAAGGTAAAAACAAGGTGTACTGCAGAATGGCTTTACTCCTCACAGTCTGTGGGGGGAGCTAGAGCCCCTGGGAGCTGAGGTGCGGTTGGTGGTCTTGCGGTTGTTCTGTCGTGTCTGATTCATCTTGGTGGCCGAAGGTTTCCGAGCGTCAGGCTGGCGCCTCCCCTGGGGGCCCCTCCGTTTGCCCCTTTGCCCTGCACGGCCCCTTCCGGCCCCCGCTGGTCACTTGCGTGAGTGCAGTGTGTCCTGGAACTTGGTGCTGGTGTAGCGGACGTGAAATCCTTTTTTGTTGATTGTATCGTCAGAGCGGAACTTGATCACAATGGAGTCACCGGCCGAGTAGATCTCCTCTGGAGGCTGTCAGGAGGGACAAAACAACAGATTCATTTGTGCTGTCACTTTCTGGTTCTTTGACTGCACTTCAATTAAAACTAAAGACTTCTCACATGCTGAAACTGAAGTCAAATCAGTGACCATGACGAATGGCTTCTGACTGCAGAGAACTGCTAGTTCTGTAACAGCCAGGGGCCACGTAAGGGTCTGGGTCCAGGACTGGCCCTTTCCAGCTTTATTCTGATTGAGGCTTTGGCTGCTATTGAAGTGAGGATAAAATATACTCTGATGATTATTTCCAGGTGCACCAGTCTACAGAGCCCATTTCTTCTCTGAACAAAACCATATACTGCACAGCACTTTTTATTTCTACTGTCTTTAGTATAAAGTCGGCCAAACTGTTTCCAATGAAACAAAAGGGGAATTAACTGCATTATGTGAGCACAGAAAATATGCAACACTTGGCCTGGCTGTTTGTCAGAATAGTATTATCACATGAATATTAATTCGGAACATCATACTGAAAAATAATTAGTTGGTTGAGGTGCTCTGGCAGCTGCACTGTGGCTACGACAAAGACAAGCGCTGCAATGTCAGAGCAGCCAAAGCTTGTGCAACCAACTGTAAAACACCAGAATGTTGATTAAAGCTGCCATTCATAACATGAATAATATCTACAATAGCCCATAAGAATTGGCTTATTGGGAAAGGGATTTAAAACACAAGATGAAAGCGGACTACAAATTTTCATGTACACCCAGCAATGTATAGTCTACTTTTTAAATGAGAAAAGCCCTTGGGCTAAACATAAGCCTCCCCACACTATAATGAGTTTTCACCCTACTTTGGACTGAATTGTGTCAGTTTATTTTGACCTGTTTTATAAAAAGGAAACTTGATTGAGGAGCTGCTCCCCGGGGTGCTGAGGGTGTTATGTCCCCTCCAGCGAATGATTCATAGGAACAGGCGTAAGTAAAAGGGCAGAGCTCATTATTGAAGTGTGTAAATGAGATCAAGCTGTTCTCTGACCTGAGGAAACTTGTATTTCTATTCCCTGCTGGGCCCATTGTTCCAGACTCCGGCTGCAGCATTGGCTGATTAATTCGCAGTTACAACCCAATGCCAGAGACTCTGATAGGATATCGGCACCCAGGGAGTGACGGCTTGTGTCGACCTACAACCGCCTCCACAGCAACACTCCCAAACCCAGAGGAACACGTCAACTTTAACAAAGTGATTAAAGCCGGACTGGAATCAAAAGCCCCAGGGTAGTTCACAAAGCCACCCTTTTACAAACCGCAGGCAAAGATTACCCAACAACAGTGCTAATTCCAAAACTAAAACTCATACTCCTGCTGTTATACTGTAAAACAGAAACAAGTGATAGACATTCAGAAAAGACATTCAGAGAGTAGTGGTTATTAGAAAAATGTTCTCACCCCTGAGCCACAGTAACGTCCCAGCCTTGGAGACTTGGTATCAGCGCCATCGAAGAGCTCCATGTAGTCATAGCCGCAGTCCGCCTCCTCCTCAATCTCAAAGGTCTGGAAGATGAGCTCCACGCCGTAGCCTTTCTCCGCAGATATCACCCACTGACAGTCGGAGGCTCCGGGGTAGTTATTGTCCCCAAACTGGGCATGGGAGAACAGGTCCTTGGTTTTGACTTCAGCCTTTAGGCGACCCCCACACTCTGTGAACAGAAAAGTTGAATTCAGTTGGACATTTTGTAGGCAGAGGCCAGTGTTAAACTGATAAACGCAGCTGCTGTGCTTGTTGGTCTCTGACTCAATTGTGCTTTTACAGTCATCCACATGCAAAGGATTCTTAAACATGCTCTGTTGTTACATATGAGTCATAATCATTCTCAGACAAGGTGGTGAATTGTGAGCAAAACTAAAAAAAAGGAAAAAAAGCTTTGTGAGTCTGATATGAGTAATTGAAATTAACTTGATGCGCCCAAAACATGAAGGTTTAGAGATTTTACTGGAATCCCTCTTAGCTACTATTGTGTTTTTTCTTCAGCAGCAAGAGAAACTGAGTACTGTTATAACAGCATCTATTCTTACCTGCAGTATGGGAAGCCTCAAAGCCTTTCTTCTGCACAGAGTTATCAGAGAAGAAGCGAATGAACAGCTTGTTCCCACCAGACGTGATGGGTGGGGGCTTCTTGGTGCCACAGAAGCGACCCAGGCTTGGAGCTTTTCCATCTCGCCCATCGTAAATCTCTATGTGGTCATAAGCACACTCCAGGTGGGCCTCCATGTCGATCTCATTGAAGGCCTGCGACAAAACAAGATGATGAGTATGTTTAAAGAAGTGTGTTATAAATAGAAACGTATGAGATCGAACTTTAAGCTTCCTTTCTTTAATCAAATGACATTATCTGTGTGCGATGTGTGTTATTTCTAGGAAAAGTGTCTGTACTGAAAAATAAAACTGTAATTCTGTTATTTGAAAATGGAGGCATGCGTGACATGCTTTGATATTATAAATTGTTTAGTGAAAATAATCTAATCTAAGTCAGTGACACAGTAGACAAAAATGCAGATAATAACAGAAGGGGGAGCCACACATCATCGTTAGGAATGGCATAACAGTTTCTGACATCAGCACAGTAAACACAGATGTCCTCAGTGGATTTAGCAATTCAATTCCACAATAAGCCACACACAAATAAATACATGATTGACGAGTGAAATTATACAGAGAGCAAGAGGAAGTGACACATACGATTTTGATGCGGTGACCTGGAGTGGTGGTGAGTGCCCAGGTGCATGCCTTCTTGCTGGGGTATTTATCTGGCCAGTTGGGGCTGGTGATGGTACCGCTCACACTATTCACAGTGTGATCACAGCCAGCTGTAAAAAGACATCAGTGAGTCAACACAGACCTCTGTATCATGCTAATATGGAACAGGCACTTACACTTAACACTACTGCACTCAAACTGTTTCTGACACAAGCAAGCATTCCCTCATCGACCCTAAAGGCTGCTCTGATCGCAACAAAAATAAGTCAGAAACAATAATGAATGTGCAGCCATGTCAAAGACACAAGAAATTGAGGTGAAATACCTTCTTTACAGTCGTGTTTGTTCTCATGCAGCACAAAGCCACTCCTGCACTGACAGCTGTAGCTTCCGAAGGTGTTGACACACTCATGTTGACAGCCACCGTTCTCTTTAGAGCACTCGTCTTTGTCTGAGGAAGCACAGAGGACACAACCTTGATGACTGTTCCCTTTCAAGACTGACAGACAGCAGCTCCAAGCAAATAAATGAAAGGACTTGTGATGCTGTGCACAGCACAGCCAGAGGACTCACCTGAGAAGAACTGCGCTTTAAAGCCCTTTTTGGACACTGTATTGTCTGATTTGAACTCAATGCGCATGTTGTTGTACTGGGAGGTAATAGCCTCTGGTTTCTCTGCCCCACAGAACTTCCCATGTAGCCTTGAATCAGCTGAAAGCCCACTGCGCACTTCCACGTAGTCATACTTACAAACCTGAGCAGGGAAACAGAGCATGTGAAGAGGCTGGGACATTTTATTTGGTATTAATTATGAAATACAGGGAGGAGAGGAAGGTTTTATTTGCCATGAAAGTGGACAGATGTAGTGCAATGACAGAGCGAGAACACAGAACAAACCCACCCCGTGCCAATTCATAACAACCCCAGTGCTCACGTCATTGCCCTCAGTCTCGAAGACGTCAAAGAGCAGAGTGATGCGGTACTGTGTGGGGGCAACCAGCTGCCAGATGCAGTTCTTGTTTGGGGGGTACTCTCTGGGCCAACCCGGGCTGGTGATTGACCCATTCAGCTTGGTGATGAAGCCTCCACAGGCAGCTGGACAGAAAACACAACATGGGAAGAGACAAGGACAAATAGTTAGCTTGATACAGATGCAGATGTGTGGACAGAAAATAAA
The DNA here is from genome assembly GCF_020085105.1 of Siniperca chuatsi. Taxonomy (NCBI): domain Eukaryota; kingdom Metazoa; phylum Chordata; class Actinopteri; order Centrarchiformes; family Sinipercidae; genus Siniperca; species Siniperca chuatsi. Next base: position 14,444,369 of record NC_058046.1, on the reverse strand, counting down.
TTATATCACCAAATGTTTCAACAGGTCATGTTCCAAATGTTATGTTACAAATCATACAGCTAAAATGAAAGCCCTCTGAAATATCCTCCCTGTGTCCTGAATAAACCCGATTACTGCCTGACCTACCCGGGAGGACTCAGGCAAGCTTTGTATCAGTTACGCAATATACATGTTACAACAACTGGTGTCACCCATTCCCTCACCTGGCTATTTTTAGCTAAAATGAATGTGCAGTGTTGATCCTTACCAACTGCCCAATTCTTACCCATTTAATTTTTTTCTCTGTATGTAAATGCAGGTATAATTGTAAAATACTAACTTCTCCAACTCCTTCCAACATTGCTGTCATGCTCACTGAATACACACTGGGCAGATCCCTTAGATCATCAAATAAAGGGAACTCACTATACCTAGAATCAATACTAAATCAGCTTATGGTGCCTTCAGTCATTACGGTCCTACTCTTTGGAATTCTCTACCACATGAACTAAGGTCTGCACTAACAGTGTCTTCTTTTAAAAGCAGACTTTTTTTGCAAGCTTTCAGTTAGGTTTAAAGTGTGTGGTTAACGGGTAGAATTTTTATTTTAGAATCAGAATTATCATTATTATTCCCTTTTTAATAATTATGATAATAATAATACCTTTTTATCTTATTTGTTGTCATCCGATATGCATGTTATGTATGTTATGTTTGCCTATTTTTTGCTTGCTTGCTTTTATTTTGAAGCACACTGAGTCTACGCCTGTCGTATAAAATGTGCTATATAAATAAACTTGACTTGACTTTGTTATTTTAATGTGCAATATTTTCACTTTCTTGACAGTATGTGCTTGTATAAGAGTAGAACTGATTACAATGTTGGTGTGAGAATGTTGCAAAGATGCAAATGCTCTGTCATACTGTTTGTGTACCATTTGTTTATGTGAGTGCATATACCATTATATTTGTTGCGAATGCACTGCATTATTTTATTATATTTAAGGCATATGACTGAACTGTATTCATCCTTTCTTTTCAAACCTTTTCTTTCAATTTAATGTGCTTGTCTTTAATTTTTACAGCTATATATTTTCTTCAAAGGTAAAAAACCTACTGCATAAAAATCAGAATCAGCTTTTTTTGCTGAGTAGGTTTACACATACAAGGAATATGCTTTGGTATTTTGGTGCAAAACAATAAACATGCTGAATATTGGTAAACATGGCAAATCTGCAGTGATAGCTGACTTTCTCTTGGGGCAGACAGTGGGTTGACAGTGGTCAATCAGATATTGTACAGCTTGTATACTAGTAGTTAGGTCTTAAACAACAACATATAATTTGAGATAAAAATAATTCTTGCTTTGTTGTGACTCAAGTCTTTGTGATGCTTATGCCCAGCCAGCACAAGCATCACTGTTTGCATCTTTTCTGGCTTTTAGCAATGACTGTACTTATTGTATTTGGGTGGCTAACTGTGTAAAGTGCTTTAGCATGTAAATTACATGGTGAGCAGGGCTGGTGACTTTTCTCCCTGTACTTACCCTCACAGCTGCGCTTGTCAGCAGCCAGCTCATAGCCTGGGTCACAGGCACACTTGTAGCTGCCTAGTGTGTTGACACAGCGTTGCTCACAGCGACCGTTGTCCGGCTTGGAGCACTCATCCATCTCTGAAAACACAAAGATATGTTAGAACCCTTTTAGTTGGCCCCCTGGCTTGGTGGCTTACAAGAGAAACTCTCCCGAACAACAGCAGAGCCGGGCAAAGGGGGTCGCACAGAACCCAGCAGTGCAAGTGAAACAGAAAATCTCATACTGCTGTAATATTTAAAAGAAAACGACAGACAGAGTGACTGACACGTCAGATAAGAGTTTACAACACTTAACCTCTGACCTTTGAAGAAGTTAGCAGCAAATCCGGCCTTGTTGACAGAGCCATCTGAAACAAATTTCATCCACAGCTGGTTGGAGCTGGTTTTGATGTCATCTGGCTTGTCGTAGCCACAGAAGCGGCCCAGCAGCGGACTATTTTCAGAGTTTCCATCACGCACCTCCAGGTAGTCATAGGCACAGCTGTCATGTCTCTCAATCTGAGGAAGGTTAGAGGGTTTGAGGTTAGAGTTGAACATCAGCAAAATCTCCAAATAAGTCATAAAATTCCCAAAAAATAAACACTATTTGATTTAATAAATAACAAAGGACTGTGTCTTACCTCAAAAGACTGGAAGGTAAGGCCTACATGGTAGCCCTGAGCTACAGTAATCTTCCACACACACACTTTGTTGGGCCTGTAGTCATCAGGGTAGTTGGGGGACTGGATTTGGCCATTGTCTTTCTTTACCTCCCCACCACAGATGGCTGCATGTGACAGTAAAAACAATAAAAATAATACTGAGCTCCCTCCATAGCAATATCATCAGCACATGCCTCTGAAAAAAAAAACAGAAAAACGTTATGCTATTCTGATTTACGCAATGTGGATTAGCTGAAATGCCTCTACCACTAGCTCCCACATACACAAACACACATCATCCCTTTGCACGGTCTGGAAACAATGGAGCTGAATGTGAAGGCCGGCCAAAATTTGATTAATGCAGCGTAAAGTGCCTGACACATCAGCAGTAGGGGAGCCAAACACTGTGGATATTACTGCAGCTTCTAGGCACATTGTTGGATGTGTGACTGGCCATGCGTTCAGTCAGCTGAGCTGGAACGGGGTGCAGGGAGGTTGGGGAATGGGTGCTTACCCTCATAAACGGCGGAGAAACCTTTTCCCACCCAGTTACTGCTGCTGCGGAACTCAATCCACAGTCGGCTGTCGGTGGAGATGATTGGTTCGGGCAGCTTATCACCACAGAAACGACCTGGGTCACAGGTAAAGACACACACACACACGAACCATGATTTGATCATCACAACACCTCCAAGAGCTCTGAAATTCCTCTACACAGCTCTTTACTTCATAGAAACTAAATACACTGAGAGGATAAGAGAGAACATGAAAGACGGTATTCAAAAACATTAACAAAAATAGACAAGAACTACACTTAGAATATGCATCTTTATTATAGCATTTAATGTTCTGCTCTGCCTTTACAGTTCCTGTAAATAATGTACATATTTTATATATTTAAACACACATAAAACCTGTGTTTAGCTGTCACTACTGTCAGTTCTTGTATCAAAAGCCCAGAAACAAATTCAACAATAAATAAGACTCATCTGGTTTTCTTTTATGATTGTAAACTGAATATGTTTGAATTTTGAACAAGACATTTGGAGATGTCACCTTTTTGTGGTGAATTAAATTGAGAAAATGAAATTTATCGTTAGTTGCAGCCGTACTACAATATTCTCCCTTTAAAACTGACCTTTGAGAGGCGCCTTCCTCCAGTATCCATCTCGGATTTCCACGTGGTCGTACCAACACAAGTGACTCCTGTACAGATCCATGGAGGTGAAGTTCAGAATGATCTTAAAAACCAAGAGAGCGTGATTACTGACACGGCTCAGGCCAAATGCCACACTCTGCTATTGGTCAGACAAATAAGAAGTAACAGAGACACCACATCAGTGTATACAGTCAGTGAAGCTTGTTTTAAAAGGCATCTCGGAGTTGATGTGGCACCTTCCATAGGCTCATACCTTTTCCCCTGGTGTGACTGATATTCTCCAGATGCAGTGCATGTAGGCTGAGTATCCATTGGGGAAGCCGGGAGAGGAGAAGTTCCCGCTGCTGTCCTGCAGACTGTCCCCACATCCTGTGCACAGAAACAAACACACACAGACCCGCACGTAAGGCCTGAGCCACGAGCATGATGCACTGCCAATTAGTCTCTGCCTGAAAACACCTAAGCCACTAATTCAAGCTATACAGACATCAGCTCTGAAGTAAATCCCCTGAAACCTCGCTGCATAGACAGATGCTGGAATTATAGCACCAAATGTGAGGTAAAGGCCAGCTCTTTTATGTTCAAAGGCACATCTGCTGATAATATTCACCCCCCCTCCCCCCACCAACTCCAGATGATGATCACACAAAGGAATAGAGAGTGTGAGACACTTTCTCTGAGCATCCTCTGAAAATAAACCTGGCCCACTATAAATAACACAGCCCTCTGGAGGATGTGATGCATTATGTACATGTTGCCAGTGAAAAACCACCCTTTGTTTGACTGGCAAAAGTAAGTGTGCAAGAGTGCAAGAACTGAATACACAGCCTCATGGAACGAGTGAGGGAGACTCATGCCAAGTGGGTGGAAGATGTGTTTAACTAAAACAGAGAGGAAATGATAGACAGTAGATAGTATCTTCAGTTGTCCATCTTGAGAACTGTGTATGTATTCATTATTACCTCTTTGTTATCTTTACCTTGGGCTGCATTTTGCAGGAGTAAGGGAAACATCTCCCTCGACTGTTTGCATTCACTGCTTCCCTCGAGGTTTGTGTGTAAGCAATAAAACGAGGAGCCCGAGCTACGAGTTGTGTGTAATAATGCTTGGCAGAGGTTTGCCAATACTAAGCATATAATACTACATTAACAAGCACTCGGGCACACACCAGGGATGACAATCACTCCCAGGAATGCTGCATGAATGGGAAATCCGTGGCTCTTTAAAGGTTTTTTTCTCCGAAGAACATGTGGAGACTCGCCACCTCATCCCCCACAATGTGCGTCACATTATCCAGTCTGTTTCTTCCTCACGAGACAGAGACGGTCGTGAAGAAAGAGACAGATCGCTTTCACAGACACATATAGATTCATTCAAGGTTAAAACTTCCAGTTCTACACTAAAACCACACCAGCTGGTCCAGCTCTGGTGACCAACACTATGTTTATTCATTGAGCTTTAATGTGAGGCTGACAGCTCAGCTATCCTGGCCTGACCTACAATTAACTGTCTGACATCAAATCTATTCAGCAGAAGGCTGTTCTCAATGTACATCTGTTAATGCTATAAATTCTGTTTACTTCAACAGTATTAAATCCTCCCTCTCCTCTATGGAAGCATAAACAAAGTGAGTGGTTCGGAAAAGTGCCAAGCTTATGTAACTCTCCTTAGTGCATAGTCTCACGGTTTACATTGTACACGATGTGATGTGTGGACACGAGCCTTGTCTTCCTGAGACCAGCTGTTCTTTTGGGTCTATCTGGGAAAGAGTGATGACAAACTTCCTGTCCCTGGGTAGTGTTTACACTCCTCCCAAATTGGGAGTCTCGGACGCTGTAGCCAAGGAACCACACCAAATCAATAGTAGATGCTGGGCTATTTCCACACAGTGTGCGCTGCATCTAGGGAAGGCGGGAGGAGCTACAGACCTCTCTCTCAGGGCTATGTTGCACAAACATGCAAAAAGTAGACAGGAAAAACCCATAGCAGACAGGATCTGTCATTTTGGTCTTACTGGAACATTTGTAGAGTTTGCGTGCCTGTGCGATATCCCCTTTGCTCAGTCTGGTTCTCTGGCCAATGGGTGGTCGCACTCCATTCACATCGTAGCGTGGCAGGATGGTGTCCAGGAAGATGCCTCTGTAATTCAGCAAGAGAGACTGATGTTAATGTCGCATGAAACCCCAAAGCCATGCACGAATTCTGATATCTATTCCAGCACACCACCAAACATGTTTGCTCAAGGATTAAGTGACTTACCGTCGATCAGTGCAATTCAATCACAGTCAACATTATTATTAACGGTTTCTAAAGGATTGAGACTTCTAAATACCATGATGAAAATGAGCACTGCCAGTCTTGACTAAGCCAAACAGAATGTGGTTGTTTTGTAGAAAAATACCGCAAATCCAGCAGTCAGACAGGAGGGGTATGTAGAGCTCATTTTCATATTCACTTTGGATTAGCTTTTAAACAGAGATGTAAATCTGGTAACTCAGAACACTAATATGCATTTGCTACCATAAAATGTCTAAATACATTTGAGATTTCTAATGTGAAACCCACAGCTAATGAAGTCTGTCGATGTTTCTTTCAGTTAAAACGTATAATGCTAATAGATTGTCTATTGATGGGGCACCAGTTAAATTGGAAAACATGAAGCCTTCTATCACTGCCAACCTCAGCATGCGCATGCACACCCACACCTATGTGGACACATTAATGGTCCTGACCAACCTGCAAAATAGAAAATTTATAATTTTAACTCTTGTCTATGCTTTTTTAAATCTCAGTTACCAAATGTTTCTCCATCTTCCACCAACATACATATATGAATGTAAAAGTGTGTAGGTTGGAGATCTCATGTCATTAATTTTCTTTTCTTATTTTGTTTTTTAAAAAAATCAACAATGTTTACTTTCTGATTCTTTCAGATCTACTCGTCTCTGGCTAAAATGCAACAGATGGACAGTTGCAGTCACTTATCACAGTCTTCCTTTGAGGTCGAGGTCACACAGCCTGTTTCTGAAGTTAATGCTGACATCATTCTTTACACATGTCTGCCTTACAGGTGGACCCAAACTAAGAGCTTAAACCCTTCTCCAGAGTTACTGAGCAATCAAAATAAATTGCACAAGCTGTAAAAGGTAGGGATGTGAACAACAGCCACATTTCAAGTCCAAAGTGAAAACTGTAAAATCAGGTTAAACATTTACGTAGCTTTGAAAAAAAATGGCAGATCAGAACAGTTAGTCCAGAAAGACTCTTTTCACACTGCTGTCTCACTTGACACTTTGCTAGTTTATCATCTCCATTTTTCTCCAGTATTGGCGAGCAACGGCCTGGCTCCCTGGCCGTTCCCATGGCGACATGCCTATCAACGCCAGGCATGTGCAAACAGAGCAGCCTGAGCTAACAGTTTAGACTCTGCCTGCCCGCCTGTCTGTGAGCTTCCAGGAGCCCGTATGCTGGCTGTCTGTGAAAAACGCCACTCCAGCCAGTGTCAGAGCAGACAAAGGGCACACTGGCAGGTCTCTATTTAAGTTGGCACTGCTCCATGCACAAGACTTGAAAACTATCTCGAGCAAAGCAGGGGGTAGGCAGAGATGTGGGCCGGGTAACACGCCCAAGACAAAAAGCATGGGGATCAGCCCTGCATGTCCCCAGGAGACACAGCAAAACATCAAGACAAGCCATGAAATCTTCCGAACAACACCCGCGGCAAAGGCCCTGGCTTCCCACGGTGATTTACTGTAAAACACCGAGCAAACACACCGACTAATAATGGGGTAACAAAGAAAGATACTGGCACAGGTAAATCAGCCAATCAGCGCTCAAGAAAAAGTGCTTGGAATGACTTGTGGAAAGCTAACAGGAGCCCCTTGTCTGCTAATACGGCTCTGTGAAACGTTCCCCCAGCAGTGGCAGCCATTCCTCTCTCATGTCTAAACCGTCTTATTGATCAACACAGGTCCACGAATTAGGATAGCAACAGTATAAACAGTGGAGTGAAAACAAAACAGGGTGGATTACCCGACATAAACATACTTAGGGCAGGGCCACTCCGTCGTGCAGCAGGCTGTAGTGCATACCACAAATTTGGAGTTTCGAATTTTAAGATCCTAAGAATTACAGCAAGTAAATGGATGTCCTTTCTTTACGTGCTGATCTGATTGAAATCCAATATGAGATAAAACCATAGTCTAAAATGCCTTCCATTTAAACAAACATTTATCAGCTGCAGTGGACTTTGTTCAGGTCACCAAAAGGATGTTTCATGTTCTGTATCATACCAGATGCATTTTCCTGTTTGCCTGTATAATTCTAAACACTAAAACCAAGCAAAATCTAATTCTGCAAAACAAAAAGTGCAGTATTTCAGCTCCCTTCTGTGTGAAGTGCATTCTCGACCTACAGTTTGGATGCACAGGGCCAGACAGGCATTTCTGGCCTACACCCAGCCCCAGCCTCCATTTAGACAAAGATTCCCTCTCTGCTTCCCAGAATCTGTTTGCCGCAAGAGCATGGTAGTTGATTTAAGAAGAGGCCCATACACTGAGAGAGTAATGCAGGGCATGGGAGAGCTGGTGGTGGGGAAAATGGAAAAAATATATATATACAGCTGACATAGAGGGCCAAGTAAGAACAACAGGACAGCCAACAGCTGGTTCTCATATCAGAGTAAGGTAGTTATGATCATAGTCTGGGCTCACTTGTTATTTGTTTTGACTTATGTGTGCCCATAGATCACATTACACCCACTCTGGCTTACTGAAGGCTGTCAAAACTATTCCTGCTATAGGTAGAACATTGCATAATTGAAGTGACTGTTTCTGCAACTATCTGAAAGCTTCTATGCAATAGAGGCAAGGGTCAAAATGCAGTTTTAATAAACAAAACTGAGGTCATATACTGCACATGGCAGTAGGAGGTAACCATAATATTTATACGACTTTATGTAAAGTTCGGCTGTCACAGTTTATGAAATAATTTAATGTACATGGACAGGTTGTCGAGAAGCCACTTTGCTTTTGCTTTTGAAATTACAATGAGCCAGAAGATAAATCTGAGTCAACTAATTAAGCTTTGCAGTCACCCAGCTGGTAAACAACACTTCAAATTAACCACAGCCTAAGATGACTAGAGTAAGAGCCCAGACTGACCAGTGTTTGTCATGGGGCTTTTTTTTGTAAGATCCTTCCTCTGATGCTGCAACACCCCTGTGTACTGCTGAATGACAGCACAACATCTGGAGGGGCTTCCTGTAGCATCTGACAGGGAGTAAGGAATGAGGTCAGCTGGCGACAAAATTAAGTAGAATTATTAAATGAGTAAGCATGAAACATTCACAGTTCTGCTTTTACAAATGGGAGTTACTCTATACAACATGTTTCCAGTATCCAACAAATTCAATACCAAATTTGGTTTCATCTGGTTCTCCACAGTTTACAGTTTATGTTTATCAGTTATTTACCTACTGTCCTACTGTTACCTAACTCTAAGATACACAAATGTAGAGTAATGTGAATCTATTTACTGAGCCTGGGGAGTATTAGAAATTTGGCAGAACTTTTCCTACATATGTAAGGGAATCCAAAATTGAGACAATAACATTTCCACTTCTCCATTGCTTGCCATATGTAGGTGATTATTAGGAGTTGACCTAAATTGTGCTTGGAGTGCATAAGGCATTTAGTAGCAAGGCATGTACTATAACACCTGAGTGCTATGTAGGTGCTATAAAGCTTTGCGGCAAACATAGGAAATAAATCTGAGTTCCTGCAGTAGCCTAGGGTGAACATTGTGATACTATTTATCAAAGCCCCTTCAAAGGGAATTTAGGAGCATAATGAGGTGGTTCATAGTATGAAAGCACAGCTTTTACGAGAAGATTCACATAGCCTTGAAAGTGGCGTGCAGACATTTTTTTGTGATGCAGCAGGGCTACTGTTTCTGGGCTAGGTCAGCCCCAGGACCGATGCTGCTTTACTGGGGCTGCTGCTGCTGCAAAAGCCGCAGGAACAGAGAAGAAGAGCCTTAATTTGAACAGGCTGTGGGAAGGAGCTGGCACATCACAGACAAACACTTTCACTATGGCTACAAAAACTTGGCTATCACTTTAAAGAAAAAATATATAATGCAGGATTATTTTAAGTTTTTCAGAGACATTGGATTTTAATAATTTTAGCTTACAGTATATTTTGAGCTTGTATTCCTACTGCCATACTGCTAATGCTGAGAAAGCCAGAATGAGATTGAAAAGTGCAAAGGATACTGCTCTAGATGCCATAACAGGTAAAACCTATGAACCTATGAACAGGCTGTGGGAAGGAGCTGGCACATCACAGACAAACACTTTCACTATGGCTACAAAAACTTGGCTATCACTTTAAAGAAAAAATATATAATGCAGGATTATTTTAAGTTTTTCAGAGACATTGGATTTTAATAATTTTAGCTTACAGTATATTTTGAGCTTGTATTCCTACTGCCATACTGCTAATGCTGAGAAAGCCAGAATGAGATTGAAAAGTGCAAAGGATACTGCTCTAGATGCCATAACAGGTAAAACCTATGAAGCAACTACTCAACTAGATGTAAAGCTGACAAATCTACTCTGATCCACTCCGGGTCCAACAGGAAGAAGCTAAATGGAACCGGACACGTCAGATGTCTTGCTACGAGTTACATCACGCAAGTGTATTATTATTTTTTCCCCTCAGTATTCCCAATACAGAAATAAGCAATTTAATCTTGTCCAAATATTACATTAATAACATTAGTGCTCCCTCAGTCTCCCTGAAGCCCCAGGCAATGTGAGCATTGATTGTTGAAAAAAAATAGTCCAGCCAAAAAGAAATGTAGACAAGAGGAGAGTCCTTAGTTTAAAATAGAAGATTTTGTAGGAGCTACTTCACAAAAGACCCACCTTCTCCAAAGAAACCAGTTTGTGAGGAAACAATTCAGATCCAAGACAGACATTCAAGGAACAGTGAGCCTTTTCTAACCTTGATGTCCTCAGGCTACACGTTAGTTTTCTAGTGATTTATGATTGGGGAGAATTAAGTGTTTCATTCTTCTTCCCAAGCTTTGGGAATCCTGCCACATTACTCAGCAGCAGCCCACAGACACAGACCTGGTGCATTACAGATCTATATAGTCATAGAACTATATAAGCAGAAATGGAAAACAGTATGATGGGTTAAAAGGTTGCAGCAGAGTGGGAAACAGCTCAGCCTGAATTGATCTCAGACTAGTTTTCTTGTCTGGGGCGTATGCAGTGGAACTTGGCTTGGCTCCTACCTGGAGAATGTATTCCTGGCATAGTGCATGATACTGTCAAAGTCATAGACTTCTCCCAAAGAGTCCACCTCCCCCGGCTCCATCTTCAAAAAGTTATACTCTTGTCCTGTGAAAGGAAAAAGGGAAAAGCACAGTTGAAATATGAAACTGAGTCATATTGTGCAACCATATGTATGTATGTCAAAGGTGAAAACAGTTCTACTCAGTCCAAAAAATGTATCATACAATGAGATTACAGATACAAATGAACCACCTGCATTAGTGCAAGACACAGCCGGTTTGCCAGTGATATTTTATGCATTTTAGGATGACAAAGGTTTTAACATTTGATATTTTACAGACAAAAATTTCAAAAAGCTGGCCTGGATACTGACAGTAACGATTAGCCGTTTATATGCGGTTGACCACTTCTAGTAACACTTGCTTTAATAGAAATCTGCAGGTTGAGGATGACGTATACCCCAGTGATGTTTTCTTTTTTTTTCTCTTTTTACCATCTTAGCCCAGACTCTCTGTGTGTACAAATGTGTTACTTTTATTATTTTGTCTCTTACTGCATCTTTCCAACATTATTGCTGAGGGATTGTGTGAGACCTGTGCTCCTACCTGGTTGAATGTTGTCCCTGATAATACTGACGTGTTCGTCTCGGTCAGGCCGCGTGTGTTCGTGCCAGAATCCAATCACATGACCCAACTCGTGCACCACAATGCCAAACTTGTCACAGTTTTTCCCAATGGATATGGCCTGGGGGCCTCCTCCGCGACGACCCACATAGGAGCAGCACCTATGAATCAGCAGCCACACACACACACCCACACGCAAACAGAGGCAGTGTTAACAAAGCCAAAATATAGTGACTAGATTTTATGTTTTAGTAAATGAAAAAAATCACTAACAAGTAAGTGGAAACTACAGAGGGAGGCCAAAAAAAGTTATGTTTCCCAGGAGAGAAGAAGAAGGAATGTGTCTCTGGCTCTATAATGTCTACTAGCTCCTATATTTCAACATGCTCTGTGCGTATATAATGAAGCTTGTAATGAGAACGACATTATCTTAACAACCTCTCATCTGTTTTTCAGGAGAGCTGTACGAGGCGACCCGTCATCCACACATACAGCAGTGACATTCACTCATCCGTCTGCCAATGCAAACGCTGAGAGTGACGGTGGAAGCTGGCTGGCTGCAGCGCTCCATCTCAGCGTGACATGAAAGGTTCAGTGTGGGAGTCTGGAGGACGGGCACACACATCACGGCCCTGTGGGCCAGACAGCCGCTCTCTAATTACCGCGAGCCCAGCCAGGCTCTCCTGAGACACGCCTTGAACTTTGCACAGGACAGATGGGGGCCTGCTGAATATGTAGCAGAGTCAAGCGTTCCCACTGCTAACCACTGCCGCCTGCGTGGATAATGTCATCCCTGTTGCTCCAGAGGCCAGTTACCAGGCTAAAAATGGCTATCAACAGTTGGCTGGAAAAAGTTCAGTTTTATGAGCTGCATCCGCTTTCTGTTGAGCTGTTTGTGTTGAATGATACATATCAGTGGGAGAGGTATATTGTGTGTAATGACATAATGGTTCTAGCTTGTGGTCTAAATCTGTGTGAGGTTAAAACAGGGGAACTGGGAACATTTTAGGTTTGTGTGTCCCCTGGGAACCTCTCTAATACTTCTTCTAACAGCATTGGCCTCTTTTCCCCCAAAATCTCAAATTAATAGGTTTGTCTGGTTTGCGTTCCCAACAGCAGCAAGTGCTTTAATTTAAAAATATTTTCTCATTTAATAAAAAAGCCCTGCATGTCCTCACAGGTTGTCAATAGTCGCTTAGCAACAACAACTGCCACAACCAGCTCTTCCCCTGAGTATCTGTTTAAGACAAGTGCTTTAAACAGGGTTATGGAGAGGATGAGGAAGTCTCTCCCTTGGGTGCAATTCTGTACACCATGTATGACACAAGTTCTCAGTGACTGATGCAGTGGAATGATGAGGCACAGGAAACATTCCTTGACACTGAATGGCTGTCTCTCAGGACTGGTAGGGGGCTGAAATAGCAACTCACACAGACTGCGAACACAGAGGATGAACAATGGTGAAAGGCTGCGGAGCAGGAGGCAAGGACAAGTACTTAGGCGCTAAATAATTAGCTGTAGATAACGAAGGTTCAACAGAGGCTGACCATTGTTCAGTTCCTTCATGTGGGAGCTAAAAACCCCACTGACTCACCCACATGGTCGGTAGGTGAAGACAATATAGCTCTCCTCCTGCGTCCTCTCAATAAAGGTCACACAGGTGTGCTTCTCCCAGTGCCGCATGGCTTGGCGGAATATAGCCCGCTGGCTGCCTGAATAGGATGACAGAGAAGGTAAGATCAGTGGGGTGAACAAAAACACACACACACACACACACACACACACACACACACACACAGCATTTTATAGAAAAGAGGAGATGAATAGAAAAGGGGACACCTGGAAGCAGCTTTAAGACATGGAGTTGGATAGAGAGTTACTGGAAATGAAGTCACAATGAGATGTGTACCAACATAATGTAAACCTTTTTAATAATATTTCCAAAGTTTCATAATCTTGTATTTATTATATAAAAATTGCACTACCTATTTTGCTTTTGAACAATTACCCAGCACAACTGCCATCATACAAAGTTTTTTAAAAGTAAAAGTATTAAAGTGACATGACTAGATGACACGTTACAGCAGTGTATGTTTTTATTTCTTTATTCATTTTGGAGGAATTAGGAATTCGTCTCAGTTAAAGATGATGCCTAAATACTTTATTTTCTGCAGCAACATCCCCTTTCAAAGGGAAATATGGTGAATTACAGAAGCAAAACACCATCAACATGTTGTTTTTTTTGTCATTTTAATCCCATCCAGGAATAATGTTTTATAGTTTTGAGAATTTGTGATATTTAAAGGATATAAATGTTGACTTTAGATTATGCATGCAGCATTAAATCTTGTACATGAATATATTCTTTGTTAAAAAAGCAGGAGTGAGTCTTCCTCAAAAAGGATCAGGATCAGTAAATGATTGTTACTTACCACTAAAGTTACCACTGATGACATAGGGAATAACACCTTCAGGCCAAACACGTTCAGGTCTGGAGGTGGCAGCCCTTTTCCTGCGGCGTGAACCTTGCCTATTTTGGCTACTCTGATTGGTTGATCCTGAAGATTTCAAATTAAGACAACAGAAACAACAACATAAATGATTCAATTCATGTCTGGGTCTGATGGAGCAAATGTTTCGCCAACATTTTTATAAAGAAATATGCTTTCCCCTTGGATAGTTGCTCATCTGACAAAGGAAACATTTTATCTTAAAACTACATGGTTTGATGCCATTCAGAAATTCTAATTATTATTATTAATTATTATTTCTCATTTAGGAAATTACATTTACTCCCTTAAAAAGACATTTGTTCAAATAACATTGTTGTGGAATTCTCTCTTCTTTCAAATTAATTTCACCATTTTAATGTCACTCAAACGCACATAAATGCAGAGTAACCATGGAGACTAAGCTCCCACCTAAACCTGGTGATTATAATAATAAAAAAATCCTTATGTGAACCACGTATAGCACATCACCCTATTATACTGCATTATGCTGCAGAACAGGGGTAAGTTTATCCCAAAGATAAAAAAATAATGGCAAGTACATATGTTGTTTGTTGGTTTTCAGTTGATTTACTGAATGAAGCAGGTTAAAACAATAGAAAGGTTTTATCCAGTGAAATAATCCTTTTATTTTAATTGGCATTTTATGTTCGGCATTAAGTCATTAGAACAATAAATTAACAAATACAATCAGAGAGTGACACAATGGTGTGTCTTATTGTTTGAATCAAGTTAAAATGTCAAAGAAACATTTAGATTTTTATTCTAGACAATCTAATTAAGGATTAAAGTGATGCTCCAATGTGTCATTTCCTGCAGCTACATCCCCTTTCAACAGAAAATATGGTGAACTACAGAGAAACTGTTTCTCTGTTTCTCTGTGTTGACTTTTGATTATGCATGCTACATTACATCATTACACAAAAATATATCCGTTGTTATAAAAGTAGACTCCTTTCCTTATTAGGAGGATCAGTAAATGTGTGTAGGAGTGAAAACTTGAGCAGTCTGATAACCAAGACTGAGAATTATTGACAAAAGACCTTTAGATATAGTTCGTGCAGTGCAGGTATTTAATGGATGTGTTGGGATGAAGTCAAGATTTTAAGTCATACAATTAATAGTTATATAAAAAAGACGATGTGCTGCTATACCTTTATATTGTTCCTTCTATTTTTTTCCATTTGACCAAGATGTTTAGGATAGGGATAGATAACTTTGATGTGCTTTAGAGGGCTGAGACAATGCAGCTTTTCTTTCCACATAAAGACTCAGCTGATTTCATTTCATATTTGGGTGAAGGTGCGTTTCACTTTCAAAACCTGCAGAATCCCCATGGTACATTGATGCTTGTCCCTGGTTCAGGATTTAATACATGATTAATTTAACATTTATTGAAACAATTAACATGTTGACCTCTATCCATCGTGGAGTTTTATGTGATCGCTGCAGAAACAGTAGAGTAGGGATTTCTGGCACAACTTCACCTACTTCAATGGTGTATGGAGAAAAGAAATAGTCTGACAATGTCAAAACTCCAGCAACACTTAGTATAAAGAACAACTTTATTGTGAGACACCACCTGGATGACCTTGATGAAGGGCCACAAGCTGAAACTTGTCGGTCACACAATAAAGTTGCTCTTTATACTACAGCATGTAGTATCGCTGTAGAAACAAAAAATCGTACATCTGGTTTCAGTATATCCAGCACAAGCGTTGTTCCATAACAATAATCATCTTTTCTTACTAAATTTGATTAACATGCAAGCCACAGTTTGCAGGAAGTTTTTTTTTGCTGGAACAATGTGTTCTGTTGAATTTCAGTCTGCAGGAGTAAATCTTAGCAGCCTGGTGAGATCAATTAGCACGTACACTTGTGCATGTGTTGATGAAAAGTCTGATAACAACCAAATCTGCTCAGTTAACTGATAAGAAAGAGTGCTGGTGAGACAAAACTTGTGGAAGATGTGTTAATTACAATAATATGATTAAATCTACCACCTTCATTCATAGTTGAGACAGGGAAGGTTTTTAGGGTCAATTGTTTTCTTATTATTATTACGATCGTGTTATTTATTTATCCAAATATCCCTGCTCTTTGATTTACAGTATGTAGGGCAGCCAACAGTTCGGATCAGGTGAAGAGATATGACCACACCTGTAGCAAAAAAGAAGTTAAACATACAGCTGCTGTGTTCAGGTTTATGATAAGTGAACAAGTTAATGAGATGCCCAGTGAGATGACATGACAGTGTTGAGAAATCTTTTGAATCCACAAATTGAATTCATTGACACCATATAGAATACATGAAAATGATGATTTGTCTTGTTTCCTGAAATAAGGATGGCTTGTTTAATAATCAGCACTTTTTAATAATGTGCATATACTGAGAACCAATCATGACAGAGTGAGTGGAGAATACGAAAACATTATTATTTTACTTTAGATTCAATACTTGGACTGTCCTTTATGATACTTAATGTGTTGATTCATAACTATGACTGAAATGTTCAACTCTTGGAGATTTAATTGATTTGTATGTACTTTGGATTTAAGAGGACCTCAGGGGTGACCTAATAAGGTAGAAACAATAATGTGTAAAGGTTATCTTGACTACTAATTAGGATCCACACCTGTCTAAGGCTATATATACTGAAGTGACAGATTGTCACAGATTGTCTGTGCAGCCTGAGGAAGGTACACGGGAACAAAACTTTACTGTGAATAAATGTTATGCCCATGCTTGATGTGTTTGTAAGTGCACTGATTTTTCATTTTGAACACTAGAGTAGCCTTTCCACTACACAATGATTAGATGTGCAGTCACTAACCTGCTCTAGTGGACAAATGGATATTCAGAGATGAGTGTACACACAGTCTGTCTCTGTTGCAGTTATGAGCCACGAGGCACTCTTAACTCCCTACCTCAGAGGTCTGAAAATCAATCTTACTGAGTAGATATTATAAGAGCAGTTGAAATTATTTTTTAATGCTGCAAAATGTTTCCTTTCCTCAACATGCTCATTAACTCGAGTGAAAAACAGCAAACGGACTCACCTATATTTTATAGGATTGTGAAGTCTATTGGTCCCTGTAAACTCACAGCTGTTGCTTAAATACTGCTTTTCATTTTAAGAACAACATTTAACCTGGCAAAGCTCAGCAATTACTGTGATACAGGTGTAGCAATTTGCAGCGATAACATGACAGTTGTAGGCATAAACATTTAAAGAGAACTCATGAAAAACACAAAGCTGCCATCCGACAGGTGCTGCTGCTGACTCTTAGCTGGAGATGATCTGAGGGGTTTGACAGTTGCAGTGTTAGAGAGTAAAATGTCGGTGTATAGAATTATTCCTCAATGAGAAACTAAATGTGGGAACCATGTTCTATTTCAGGTGTTTTGTTGCAATTTTATCTAGAGTGACAAGCCAAAACACTATGCCTCAGTGCTCTAATGAGAACTTTCACCTCAAGCTGTAAATCTTTGAAGCAATGGTTCTGTTGTTGTTACCTGTGTCTGTGTGATTAACCGTCAGAACGGTTCTCTGAGCCAAATCTATTATTCTGTCCACTTTAAAAGATCGCAGGTCCTCCTCATCCAGAGCAATGTCTCCCAGAAAGGCAGCTGAAACAGACAAACAGAGATGGCACATGTCAGACAACTGTAAGGCAACTCCACAATATGGCGCATCAGTCTGAGCCGCCCAGTCGCCTCAAGCTTTTCCTGCCGCTCAGACTGAGTAGGCTGCATGGAGGCCCAGTCAAAGCACTTGTGGAAGGCCTAGAGCATGTAACTCACACATATAAAAATATTTATTTCATTCCTTTCTTGACTATGTTCTGTTTACCCTTTCCTTGCTGTGAAATAGAAATAGAATTGTGAAACAGCAGTATGTCTGTTTGGATAACAGGAAGGTCGCCTTGTCTGGACTCCAAATTATAGGATGGAAATGTAAGCAACTTATTGCATATGGCTCGTAAGATTCATGCAATGAAGAGAGAGTATGAACTCAGAAACCTGACTGTTTACGTGATTAATTGAGCCATGTTCAGTCCAGATGTTATCAAACAAAAAAACTCACAATGTGTGCTTTGGCGCCATTTAGTTAGTGAGAGCTATAAGATATGATACAGTGAGACACTGACACCGTCTCAATTAAGTAATATGGGGCACCTTGAACAAGTAATAGGTCTTTAATGAGGCCAATGAGGAATGTGCTTTATGGGATTCCTTACTAAATGCCCCATTTCTGTGGAGGATAAGCTAGAAGTCCTCTCCGCAGAGACAAGGCGCTCAGTTTTACAGGCTTTTAACACCAGCAAGTTTCTAGAATTTATGGCCCGGCATGTATGCAGGAGTTTTTTTTTTTTTTGGGGCATTCAGGAGAAGGCGAAGCAGAAGGGGAGAGAAAGGCAAAGGGGTGGCACTGTAATCTGTGTCTGAACAGGACAACAAAGAGAAGAAGAAGGCATATCCCCTCTGCCCAAACCGCAGCTCTGAATAAGGAAGGCAGATGTGGAGCAGAAAGAAAATGACAGCCTTGTTGATGTGTGTTTGGAGGTTAGTGTGGTGGAAGAAAGACCAACCCAGAGGGGTAAGAAGCCGGGAGAACCACTAAACTGTAAAGTTAATGGGAGTGATTTACAGTGGTTGTGTAAATCTTCAATGTGTCACCCTGATACAAGCTACCCTCATTGTGAAATACACAAGAAAATTTCATCATGTGTAGATGAACTGTTATTAGTTTTGAGGTAGAGTTTTTATTTTTTTATCGTTTAGACCGCAACAAAAATATCCACATCCACAGGAAATGTCTTTTATCTCCTGCACTCCTATAAAATTTGACAGAGGTCTGAGACAAGAGAGAAAGGGGTGAAAAGCAAAATAGAAACTAAAGACAAAAAACACTCGTATGCCTTTTCACCAGAAGAGTATCACTGACACAATCTGGAGTTGGTTTTGGCAGATGCAGGCCAGTCTTCCTCCCTGCAGGTCGAAGCGCATGCACAGCTGAATGACTGTGTTTGGGATTAGAGGCTAATGACAGCAATAAGAAAAGGTGTAGACCACTACTGGCAAGACAGGGCATGCACAGAGGACAGGTTTAAATTCCAGAGGTCAAAGGGATCCTCTAATTTGTGCTCACAAAAAAATCCCCACTAATTCACTTCAACCAAATCCCTGAGACACAAAACAGACTACTCACAATCAGCTCTCATACTGTCAGCCACTGCCAAAAACACCCCTGATAAGGGGAAGCTACCAGATGTCGCGCAGTATAGGATGGATAGGCTGACTGCAGAAGGACATTTTTCTCTTTTATCTTCACATTTTTTATTTGATTCCCAGAACTGGCTGAACGCTGAAAAGAACAGGGAGTACTTGAACAATTAATTCCAAGTTGCTGTCATAAAACACCATAAGCGCTGAGAAAAAGTATTCAGAACAATTCTATGAAACTCTTTTTCACTCCATATTGACTGAGGAAAATTGAACAACAATTGGAGGATGTTTCTTTTCCCATGTAGTGACAATTTGCACATATTAGAAGTGTTATGTGCAGGCTGTGACCAAATAATGAGGTGCAGGCTTTCTCCCACCCCCATGAGGTTCACAGAGGGCTGCGCTCTGCCCAATCATCCACCACTGTGCTGAAGACAGCCCGTTTAATCCGCAGTGTCATTGTTTTCAGACAACAGTGGAGATTGAAGTGAGCGAATGCACGACCCGGCGGCATTAGGACTCATTTCCCCCGGGCACAGCAGTCGTCCTGGAGACGCTGTTGCAGGTTTATGGAAAGACTCACAGGGATTGTGAATTAATCCCCTTGTCTCCTGGCTTTAATTATCCACAGACACACGGTTTTAGGAATCTTTTGTACACAACTCTAGGCTGGGATTGAGGACAGGCTATGAAGAAAGGTGATAAACTCATCTAGATACAGAGCGCTGTAATGATATGAAGTACAAACAGAGAGACTCATGTGTTGTACTGTAGATTAAAACCCAGTGAATGTGGCAGATGGCAAGTGATCACCATAGAGTACAGTGCTTCATCTCTTTCCAAACATTATTCATTACCTAAATGACAACAGCGGCAGCTATAATAAAAAATCTCTACGTAGAATTGTAAGGTAATAGTAGTAGGGTTTTTAGTTGCTGTTCTAGTTCATATGTCCCTTTTTAGTCAGAGAAAACAACAAATGGTAGGCGTTTAAGTGAAAATCTGTGTGTGTATATTTTACAAACTAATGAGACTAAAGTGAATGTATGACAGAGACATTTGATGAAATGTTGGACTCAACATATTTGATGTGTGATAAAGTCCAAACTCCCCCCGTCAGTGATTTTTTTTAGTTAATCTAAACCATCATAATCCTTCTCATCTCAGACTGCCCCCATCAATCAGCGTATCCTGTCAGATTACACATGAGATCTCAATCAAATAAATCCCATTGATTCGTGTAATGCCCTAGCCTCGACCTCTGCGGTGTCAAATACTCCAGGACTATTCCCATAAATCTCCTTTCGTGAATACCAGACAACGACATCTGCCACTGAAACCTGCACAAACATCAATACTAAGCCTAAACAGGCACTAGCACCAGCCTATATTTAGAAGGCCAGCTCCACTGTGAGGCCATGGTTTACTCCTCGCTGGGCTTATATAGTCTTCCCCTATACAAGACCTAATGATGAGGGATGAGAAGGCTTGGCCAATATGTAAACCTGGAATGCATCACAATACCCTGGCACCGCCTTTCACAGCCTGTGTTTGGTAACAAACGTTGCATTTGAATTCCAATAGAGGCCAATAGTGTATTGCATTAAGGTGATTACCATCTGATGACAGTGTAAGGACCACTTTTCAGGTTTCATTCTGTACCAGCCCTTTCTGCCAAATGCTGACCAGTGTCCCTCCAAACACTGTGTGTTTAAAACTGCACGGAAAAAAGGAGCAAAGCCTGTGTAACATGAATATTGAGACAAACTGTTTCTAAGAAGAAAAAAAGAGAGCATAATCCTAACTAAGGAATGATGAATTGTATTATGCAGGCATGTTGTCGTGTAAATATGGTACCTCTCTCCTCTGTAAAAACAACACCAGCTGTTACTTCCTCAGCAAATGCTTACCTTGACATTTCCTAACACTGCAATTTGAGCCCAAGGCGGGAGAGGGGAAAAAAGTCTGCTTATCTACACTTTCAAAAAGTTAACTAAGGTATAATTAGAAGAGAGATCCTGGCGAAGTCTCGAGCTACAGCCTGAGATTCGAGTAATTATTTTCCAATAAAAGCCTGAAGTCACAGCCACAGCTGAGATCAAGACAGAGTTACTGTCATCGCACTGCAGCTTCAATCTTATTGACAAAATGAGAGTGGCTTCAGATGCAAAGGGCACACAGCAAGAGGCTGCCTCCCTTTAACATTTCACACTCCATCAAGCACATTAGCAGATTGGATTTTCCAGCTCATCCCTGCCACTGATTACTGATATACCCTACTGCCAGTCGAACCCCCTGTAATGACTCATCAGCTCTCCAGCCATTTGTCTTTTTTAATGTCAACGATACACTGTATTTGAGCTCTGTACAGAGATGAATAATTCATCGCCACACAGCAGGGATTTTCACCTTTGACAAAACTTACTTTGACCATCCAGACTTCATATTTCTGGTTTAGACAGCAGACTAACACATACTCATACAGTCTGGTGTGACAGAAAAGCAGGTTTTCTCAGAACAGATATCCAAAGCAAAGCTTAAATGGGCTTGTGGATGAACTAAATCTGGAAGATATCTTCAACCCTCAACACTTTCCATAAATAATAGCTACCTGCAGCTGAAGAAAACACCTTAAGTATTCACCAAAGGTGGAGGGAACAGAAAAACCATTCTTCCAGATGAACAGCAGCGTAGCACTGATGAATTATTTAGAAAAAACAAACTGTGAATAATGAAGAAGTGACTGTTAAGCTCTTCATTATGGTAGGCTAATTGGGCATCCTTTGAGCCATTTAAATGAGCTCTCCCAAAGCATTTGTTGTTACTTAGGCTCCAGACTTTGTATTAATGCAATGCAAGATTAGTTATTACTTAGCTCTGACAACAAACATTGTTCCAACTAATGCAGCACGATCATGCCAATAGATCGGCTCCCTAATCACCTGAACCCTGCAAAGAGAGAAGTGGCAGGGGTCCTGTAATGTAAAAAAAAAACCACCCAGTGTGATCTTGTCTATCCAGCCTGCATTCCATGATAAAAGAAAAGCATCTGCTTAAGTGTTGTTTAAAGGCCCAATCACGAAGTTCAACAGGCAGCCACATCACATTGCCAGAGCAGGGCTGAGGGATGGAGCTGGGTAACGAGTGTCATCTGTTTTGAGCTGCCATTTTCAGAGACTCAGATGAACAAAACCCTGAGATACAAGTAAAACCACACTTTACAATTTTGTGAAAGGAGGCAAAACACAGACAACAACCCACTGGTCTGGGTCGACTTAATGTTAAAAATGCACGTTAATGCTTCTTAGCAGAAATTCTTAACATCATATTATAAATCTCTCATGCTACACAAGTGGCTGTCTGATGAGTAATCATAATGTAGTAGGTCACAGTGGCTTTTCAGAGGCCCTTAACAGCAAGCGAGTGACACTTCAGTGAATAAAAACCAGACTTAAGAAAATAAAAGCTCTGAAACATTGTTATCAATAGAATCCAGCTGTTGTATTTTAAATTACCAAATCAGTCAAGGCCTGACATTGAGTGGCGAGAGGAATGACATAAGTCTCTGTTGACAGCAAAAAAAACAACAACTTAGAGGCAGCAGGCAGATTGTGGATAACCTACCAAGCCCCCTCGTGAATGGCCTGCACTCACCTCACCTGGGCTGGTGTGGCACAGTGCGGCTGGCCTGCCCTCCAACTTTCAGCCGTGCTTTCCCTTGGCACAAGGTGAATGACCTACAGTCTGTGTGAAGTGTTTGAGCCAGTCAGAGGAGAGAGCTGGGGGCCCAGGGAGACGAGAAAACCACTTGCATAAGAGAGAACAAGAGAAGAAGGGGGTGTTCAGGTCGCCCTGTCTGCAGCCGAGGCCACAGCAGCACAGGAGCTCAAAAGCACGTATCCAAAGCTTGAACACGCACAACGGAAAGCACGGACAGAAGATGCTGTCACAGGAGTCTTTAGTAGACAAAGATGTCTGCTTCATAAATTAATGCATACGCACAAGTCAAAAAGTCACTGCTTTCGTGATTATCATTTAAGCAGAGCAGACAATGAGCGTGACTGGTTCTCATCCATTTTTCATTTTGAAAATGAGTGGATCTAATCTCAGTGGGTTGTTAGCGTCTTAAATGACTTCCTGGGATGCTGCCAAGTTTGGAGTTCTGCAAACTAAGGAATTTTCCACTGGTTAACTTCCTAAATAGATGGCATTATTTCAGTGTTATTGCACTGCTCGCTTCAATCAATGCACATTTCTATCATGTCTGGTATAGTGATGAGTTATTTAATCCTTTGTAAATGTGAACATTTTTGTGGATTTTTTTTTTTTTGGCTTAACTGGGGAAGAGTGGCACACACACGTGTGGCAAGAAATGAAGAAATTACCAAGTGCATTTTAAATAATCTGAGGAAATTAAATGAAATGGTCACCACTTGGTCAATTAGCAAACTGACCAGCCATCATAAATTAGCTGAGTATCACAACAATATTCACAAGCATTTACTTTCAACACACATGTATCCCCCAATCAATTAGTAAAATTCCTGACATAGAAGAACAATGTTAAGCAAGGACAGCCATACAAAGGACAAGCATGAAATGCACTCCTCACGGAGCATTAGAAACTTCACACGGCACGTAAGCATTTTCCTCGGCGGAAGCAGCAAGAGGTAAAAATGCTGACCTCGAGGCCACAGAAAGCTCAGTGCAGTGATGTGCTTGAAAAATTAGGAAAAAAAGAGAGAAATCCAATAATCCAAGAATCATCAAGTCTATACTAGTTATAGACACTAGCGTGGAGTTGACTATAGTGAAATATGTTGTCCCTGGTGTATTGAAACTGAGTGAGGAGGAGTAGGGAGTAAAAGGGAGAGCTGAGAGATCTTGGACATTTTGCTGCTTAGTAGGAAGGAGAAAAGCAGGTGGGTGTTGGAAGAGCTGGAGACTGGGAGGGTTAAGAGAGTGGGAGTTTGTGCTTGTGACCGTCTCCCAACCACCTGTCTGCAGACGTGCCCAGAGGAAACAATAAACAAAACTGCACTCCATTCAAACGGCACTTAAAACTGGATTACTAATAATGATAACATCCTCACAAACAAGACAGTCATGACTGGGGATTATCAAGTGGGAATGTCCCTGCTGAGACATTTTTGTTAACTATCGACAATTTCTTGAAAACAATGTCAGAAATCACTTGAAATATAAACACAGCATCATCGACCTTTTGTCAGTTCACTGTTCGGTCTTAAGGAGTCATCTGAACACCATGTCCATGTCCAGTAAATCTATACTAGTGATGCAAAACAATCTGCTATGACCACTTGAATGACTCAAATTAAACAGTGAAGCAAAAACAGGAAGCAACATCTTCACTGACTTGTACATGGGACATGGTTCATCTGCAGCCTGACCTTTGTCATGTTTATGTAGCCACAACACTCCTAAAGCACAGTATTTACGTCTCCCTCTACAACTCACTCTTCTTCTCAAAGGAAAGGTGAAGAAAACAGATAGCTGAGGTAGCTGAGAGTCAGAGGATTGAATTGTGTTTTATACTGGGGTGCCACATCAGATATTGTTAAATGCCAAATCAGTGAGCACTTCCAGGACTTTAGAGGTCATTTTGACTAAAGCCAACTCTCTGTATCTGTAACCTGAATACTTTCACCAGATGGAAAACACAATCTGCTCAAACTCCCCCAAAGGGATTTGGCAAGACAGTGAGTTCACAGTACAGGCACACACACACACACAAATTACATTAAGTCAGATATGCTTTTGCCAAATGATGGGAAAATATGCAGGTCTCACCGCAGCAGAAAAGAAGCAGACATATTTATACCTTGAGCCATAAGACAACAGCCAACAGAATTATTGTGTGCATAATTACTAAGCTCCACTGTACTCTCCTCTCTCCCCTCCTCCACTTTGTTTTAGTGGCTGTGTGAACAGCCGGTGGAGAAAAAAAAGACTATTTCTGCAGTGACAAAAACCAACCAGAAAGGGAGCAGAAGTCTTAAAAAAACAATGTGCAGATTTCCTTTGTGTGGCCAACAGCTCAGGCCTTTTAATAATACACAGCGGACAGCCTGCAAGAACTACATGATCACATTTTGAAGAATAAAAGTGGATTTGCCGCAAAATGGCTGGCTGTAACTTTTCAACAAGCACTTTAGCCAAAACTTTTCAAGTCTCGAGAAATGTATTCAGAGACTCATCCTTTTTATTTTCATTCCTACAATCCTTGCAGCCACTCTCCGAGCTGGGTTATCCTAGGCGATTCGCTGTGGGCTTCAAATGTTTCAAACTGCAGAAACTATGTCACTCAGTACAAAACAAATGCACATAATGTTCTCTCAAGCCTTTTAAAAACTACATCCACTACTGTCATCTCTCCAAAAAGCGTTTCTCTGGCCGATCTTTGCAAGCTCCACAAACAGATTCGTGGCATGTTTTTACCTCCACATAAAAGGTAAATCACACAGCGTAGTGCAAAAAAGGGGGAAAAAACCTCACCAGCTTTACAGGGATCCTTATAGTCGATCGCCTCTGATGTGGCAGTGGGGTCCACATAGTAGCCTGGATCAATCGCCTCCAAATCGATCGCCAGTATCACGCCGAGACAGGATAGAAGAAACAAACATCTCGCCGTGAGATCCATTATTGTGGTGGGGGAAACGGCGAAAGGCGAAGGATAGGCTAAAGGTAAAGGAAGAGAGAGGGACAGAGGGAAAGAGAGAGAGAGAGAGAGAGAGAGAGAGAAAAAGAGTGAGTGAGAGAGAGAAAGACAGAGAGAGAAAATGGGAGGTTTGGGGGAAACGAGATCCCTCCGGAGGGCGGGTTTTAAATCCAGCCTCTCTCCGGTGTCTTCTTGGCTCTGGGGGCAGTGATTTCTCTCCTCCAGCCGGAGCTTCGGGCTAGCGCAGAGTAGCTACTGCCTGAGAAACTTTGATGATATGGCAGCCCCACTGGGGCGGTTTCATTGCTCCCTAGTCGGTCCATCAGGGGTCCTTGAAGAGCCTATGAGGAAATTTGGTTCACTAGAGATGATCTCTTTGTAAATAATGAATTGTGGTGATAGTTTACCCTCTGCTGTCTCTGCAATCCTCTGTTTATAGTTATAGACCTTAATTCTATATTAAATCGACCAAAGTAAAGATTTCATCATATTTAACTCCCTGGAGCAAGAGCTTGTTAAAAAAGGCCCCCGTGGCGTTCGATTTTGTCTATAAAAGTAAAAAGTTAAAATGAAACTGTACTTAGCCTACATGACAAAGTCGACCCTTATTATTTTCCGTATCTTTGTACAGTTTAATTACACTTGTTTTCACTCAAAAACGTTCTTTCGCTTTCATTTTTTCCCCCTTTAACACACACGAGCGCACGGCACTATTTACGCACGCACATAATTCACACGTGCGCACTCGACTCCGGCCGCCCATTCGCGCTACCACACGCGCGCGCACACAAACACACAAACAAACAAACAAACAAACAAACAGACTGAGCTTGACCTTTCAGTAATATGCTTTACTCACATACAGTATAAGCAGTCACGAGCAAATTGAAGTGATTAGAGCGCCCCCTGTTGGCGATGTACGGAACATTACACGAAGACATTGTAAGTCAAAAGTAAATAAACATACAAGGTTGGTGTCTGGCAGTGAAGCCTCAGGTGCATCATATACAGTCTGCTCACCTGGACTTAAAAAGCCTACATTTATTTATAACATTAATAAATTAATCACATCTATTTTATTACTGATTAATTTGTTTTTCATTTTCCCAATACTGTCTAGATAAATATCTGTATGTAAACAGATGTACATACGTAGTGTAAAGTATATGGACTATTGTTAATATTGTTATTCACCTGTACCTGTGAGTATAAATATATTCTATGCACAGTTAGTTCTAGTTTAATGTTAATTTAACGGACAATCCTGCGTATAACATTTTCCTCTGACTTGTACAACTAATGTAAAGTATATTACTGGCATCCGCATTGCACTGTGTATTCAGTACATATCAGAGTCAAAGCTTATGGTCCTACTTTTAGGCTCCATTCTAATTTAACTCAGAGTAAATATCAACCAAACGTATTCAGAAAGGAGATAAATTAAAGTATTCCCTCAGTGTCTTCTCAATTTATCACACTGTTGCTAATTTCATGCCATTAATACGTGGTGGAGATTGGATGGAGCGACCTCGGATGGATTGCTTGAATATCCACTGCAGCTGATGATGGGAAGCTATGCCAGCAGCTCTGCCTATTACATACAAAGCTTATATAAGACAGAAGAGACATGCTCCTCTCTTTATCTCATCTGACTGCTGCCTATGTGAGGAATTTAAGACAGGATGTCTGCTGAGATGAGTGCGCTGTATTTATGCTGTTGCTGTAAACACGGCAGTATAACTATCATGCATGAGAGCAAGCGCCTTCATTGTATTCTGAATAAGAGGAGTTTCTTAGCTTGCTAAATGCTGCAAGTGTTGAACACACAGGACCAAATATTTAGATTAGCAAACAGGGAACACAGTTGAGTGTCTTCAGGCAAATCAGAAGTTTTTAGGTTTTTTTTAAACTGTGGCAGTTTCAAACAAAAAGTCCATCTACAGCGAAGTGATGACACAGTGCAGATGGGAAATATTGCCGTACACAGTAGTTCAGACTATGGAACATGAGGTTATAGAGGAAACATTTGTAACAAATAATGTTCATCATAAATACTGACAGACATGTCCCGTTCATGTATTGCAGCCTTTTGAGTGCTTATTATTCAAAGTGAGCATTGCACAGGTGTACTGGCATATAATATAATAATGACATGTAATTAGCGTTGAAAATTTGTCATACGGTGAAGTTGAAATACTGTAATGATGTCAACATAATTACTGTGATGAATAATACTGAAGCCATGACTATCATTCAAATGCAGTTATCTCACAAATACGGAGTTATCCAGTTGTGACATCAAAATGCTCCACACACACGCTGACATTCCTGTTAATCATACTTATCAGTGATAAAAGAGATAATGACAAAGGGATTTAAACTGAATGTACACGCATACAAAGCTAAAGATTATTTTAAAATCTTTTTTTTTTTTTTGTTGAGATGTAGGTGTATAGTCAGCATCAAGAGTTGCACGTCTGTCCTTTTGTAGGCTGTACAGGGGCATTATCACAGTCCAGATAGGTTGCAGTTTATCCTCACACGATATCATTTTCCTCCCTAGAGGATAACATGACATGTCGTATATCTGGCTGTCAGAATTTGCGAATTAAAGTTAAAGGTGTAAGAAGAGAGCACAGAGTGTAGCATGAAGACCACCACTGCAGTGTTAGTAGAGTCGGTGCTACCCATCTGTACATAGAGGTTAAGCGTCGCAGCGGCTCAGCCACAGCCGACAGCGACTGCCTGGCCTTTTCCAGCCATCTCGACAGGGGAGCTCTCTGGAGGATGTGAGGCGGTACGTTCATCGTCTCATCAGCTGGCTCCCAATAGCCTCTGGCACAGCAGCAAGCTTACATCAGGTGTATCGCCACATGGAAACCGTGAGCCGAGATTTTCACTGCTGTAAAAGGGTACAGTGAAATGAATGAACTCACAGTCCAAAAAATGTAATAATAAACCTATTTATAATAAAGTCTTAAGGACAAATAAATGTTTGACATTTACTTCTTTGGCTCTAGAACTGACTGACAACAACTTTAGAGTGCGTACAGTATCCTCTAATAATGTGAGGATATTTTCAGCCATATCAGATGAACATTGTCAGAAACGCAGCTCCCTTTTGTACACAGCCTCCCATTAAGATTAAGATAACACTTAGCTGAGGAAGTCGTTTTCACTCTGCCGCCATGGCAGGTTTTTATGTAATTCTCTATTACGCTTGTACGTCAAAATATGAAAAACGAGTACTTAACTTTCACTTATTTGTCATAATACTTGTGACTCTAAAATAAGGGGGCATCTGTGAAAACAGCTGTTCAATAAAACAAGGTGTTTCCCTAAATAATCTAATAGCGGTTGTCCACACTTAAACCTTCTAGTCAGCATCATTTCAAACAATAAGGAACCACATCAGTGTGCATTTGTTTATACACTTACAAACCTCAGTATGTGCATTTAATGCTTATCTGTGTGTACCTTAAAATGCACATTAAGCTACAAAATACCATAATAAAGTGGGTAAAGACTTACTATTTAGGGCAAGTATTAATTATCCATTATGTATCTCCATAAAGAAATTGTTGTAGTCTGCAAAATGTTATGGCATTGTGGTTGCCATGGCAGTGAAAATATTCATAAGCTGCCCAAAAAGATAAATTTCTTTGTGTTTGGATAAAAATGTGGGCAGTGTGAAGCAGAAAAGGCAGATGTTGCATGAATCAACAAGTAGAAGCCAACACGTGCTATCACAGAGACAATAAGTAACCAAATAAAGAGTTCAAAGTAAAATGTGCCAACATGGGGAGCCATTATATGCTTAAATGAGACACACCTTGGGCTCTTGGGTGAGAGCTGGCGTCACAACCTCACCAGCTTGGCTGAGAGATCCCACTCTACTTGGCTGTGCTCCTCGAAGGGTCACCGTTATCGAAGTGGGGGCTTTCTGCCCTACTGACACACAAACAAAACTGCTCAGCACTAACAGCTAGACATGCTAATCCCCAAAATATACTAAAATGGACTTGAGCATTTGACTTTGTCACAAAAGTTGTCAAACATGTTGTGATGGAAGTCATCAGAATGACCTTTTTGCTTTGTGGGTAGGTTGGCAAATTAAAACAATAGCAGGGTGTTGGACAATGAACATAATGAGAAGTTTTAGTCAAATGAGAGGAGTGAGAAATACAACTGCATCACACAGCAACGAAAACATGAGTTTGATTCCAGTCTTTATTGTAACAACAGGAACAGAGCTTAGGTAATGCCATGAGCTAATTTTATTGCTTTTCAACACGTCTCTGAAAGAGGTCAGCATTCATACGGATATTATAAGCAGGTGATTTAATGGAAGGGTTTACAAAATGTTACTACATGAAGAGGCAAACAAAATAACCACAAACATGAAGTGATAGCTCTAACAAACTAATTTGACATAGAAAAGCAGTCTGGATTGAACTTTTGGGTATCTTATTAAATTTGGTCAACTTTACCAACATTGGTTTTAACTTAATTCACGATTCTTCTGTATCAAATGGTTTCACACATTTATACTCTACATTTGCATCCATTTCTACATAAACATAATGTGTCCAGCTTAAACTGGGAATTTTGACCTAACATTTCCCATATGGCTCTTTCTGAACATGTAAACAAAACATGTTGTACGCCGCTGATCTGCCCTCCGATGCTGTATAGCTGCACATCTGACTCCGCAAACCTTATAGCAGTCAGGTTTTTCCAGGCAAACTATGTACACACACGTCGACAGAGCTGTCCTCTATGGTCCTCTACTGCGGCAATCCTCCCTGGCCTACAGACGTCCTGAACTACTATTTCCAAAACAAACGATGAATGAACCCTGGGCATTCAACGTGGCCGTCGTGTTTTGGTAGTTCGAGACATACCAGCGGTCTGATTGGTGATGTGCGCCAAGCCGGGCAAGCTGCTGGCAAGTTTGGCCAGCCCGCCATTGGTGAGCAGCTGGTGGATGGCAGTGGTTTTAGCCACTCCTCCTGTGGTGACCACAGGCACCGCCCGGAGCAGAGTACTGCTGCTGGTACCGATGGAGCTCAGGACCTGACCCTGGGGCTTGCCACAAACCGCCTGAGGGTGGAGGAGAAGAAAACAAACAACTAGGGTAAGGTTAAGTCATACATGTGCACAAAAGACTGAGGATGAATATTCATCTTTCAATCCCACCAGTAAACTTTTGTAACACAGTCTGTACATTTTCCTGTCATATGTACAATGTTCAATGCAAGGTGTTCATTCACCCATACACATTATTTACAGGCTCAAACCGGAGGTTTTCCATGTTTTTGCCTACTAACTACAAAACTGTGCATACTTAATACTTTGAAAAATGGTTGTCAGTATAGTATGCATAATTCCTTGTGACTGGACTTTAAACAAGCAAAACATCCGCTGTGGTCGTTCAAACGTTTATGTAATGTAACCATGTAACCAAGAGGTACCTGGGTGCTGCCTGTGTTGGCTGCTGTGGAGGGCAAGCTAGGAGTTTTGGTGACGATCTCCTGAAGACTGAAACTTAGGCCTTGTAGCAGACTGCTGGCGGAAGGCGCTGCACACAAACACAAAGAGAAGTGAATCAATAGAGCTGAAAATTGGGTGAATTCAATGCCAAAGAAATAGGAACACAACAACTCCTACTTTTACAACCTGCTCCCACCCAATCCCCCCACAAGCCTAAACTAGATGGACACACACACACACACACACACACACACACACACACACACACACAAAACACACACAAACACAAACACACCATATGAAAGTCATGTCCAAAGGTTAAGGTTTGGAACAGTGACAGACAGCAATGGCGCAAGAGGTGATCAATGATGATGTTTGCTTAAATATGTTGTCCTCACACACTGTTCTCATCCAGTGTTCAAAACTTTAATCTCACCCTACAAAGCGGTTAGAACTGCACTGTGTGTTGCAGCAACTGCGCTGAGATTAGCTGCACAGTTGAGAGTGCAAACAGGCGTGCAGGGCAGGGCAGGGCAGGACAGGACAGAGATACCTTGGGCAGTGGCCGGAGCTTGCGCCTGGACTGGTGTGGAGGACCCTGACACCATGCAAGGCTGCACACTGTTGAATGAGCTGGAGCCTGGGGACAGGGCACCAGACACCTCTGAGAGACTACCAGACCTGCAGTGACACACATAACCACCAATCTACTCAGGAGCTAACCCAGCAAGAGCTGTTTAGCCATAACTCAGCTCCAAAACTCTGAGTACACCATTCATCAATCCCTCTGCACCAGACACACTTTTGTCCAATAGGGTGGGAGTGGGGATGGGTGCAGGCATGATTAGGGGTTTAAGCGCTCTATACTGAATGTGCCTGTGTGTAGCAGGACAGGCTAGCTTACCGATGACCTGTAAGAAGTCCAGAGAGCTCCTTGGCTCCAGCCACAGTCTGTCCCACTGTCACTGTTAAGGGCCTCGCAGAGACACCCACTGCATGAAAAAAGGATCATATCATGATGGTCGGTTATTAAACTTTGAAAAAAGAAGAGATACTTCATATGGTCGTTCTTCAGAAAAAGGCTGAAACAATTACCAAGCACAACTAGGTCAAACTCGGAACTCATCGGCTATCGTCTGACGATGTTTTAGCCTCTGGGGCAACAGCCAATATTTCAGGGCTTCTGGTGTAGCCAGCAGATATCCAGATAACGGATATCTGGGCTAAAACTTCCTCTTCCGTGCGCCGGTCATTGTTTACAATCCGATTAGCAATGGTGGAACCCATCGGCTATCGTCTGACGACGATTTGAATGCAGATACATTTTAAAAAACTAATAAAAAGCTCTCTAGGAACATTTCTCTAGGGTTCCGAAATTGATAAAAAGATAAATCGTCGTCAGATGATAGCCGATGAGTTCAGAGATTGCACTTAGGCCAATGTGTTTGCCTCTTCTGCTCTTCACACTGTTTACCTGCATGCAACCAATGGACTACAAACGGAAACCAAAATGCTTCCAATACAAAAATCTTGTCCCTACAGATTCTGCATTCATATGCAGATATCTGTTTCGGTAACCAGGTAGTCGTACATTATAGGTAACATACTATTTCAGGAATAAATGGTTTTCAAAAGTTCTACTTTCACTTTAGCAATACAGTATACCAAACAAAAGCACATTTCTATCATTCCATCTGTTTGAAGGTGGGCTACTCAAAACTTTTACCATCCTTTCTGCCACGACTGATTCTACCAATCCACAAGAAAACAAACAACAAAGAACTGATTATACTAACAAAAAAGCCCAGGCAAGCTTTCTTAATGTTTAAAGAAAACAGAATGAATCCTCTAAAGTATTTATCAAACTGCTACTTATAGAGTCTCATATGTAAGTAATGAAGTAAGGTAACCAGGTTTTGTACCTTCCTGCGCAGCAGGGTTGATGGTGCCCCCTGCTGACTCGCTTTGGGAAACAATGGTGACCTTGATCTTGGCTCTCTTGGAGGCTTTGCTTGGCGTGGGACTAGGCGTCTGCCTCCTCTTGCCATGGGACCTCAGTTCATCTCTGTCCAGGCCCTCCATCTGATCACTGGTTACTGGCACTGCACCACACAAACAAACAAACACACATAAACAGATATTCACTAGACTGCTGAGGTGACTTGAACCTGGTCTGTTTTATCCTTACCCTACCATTGATTTTAAATCTTACATTTTTACGCAATTTTCGATTGTCTGTCATATAAGCCTGCTTTGAAAAGTGCTACATTCTTATAAAACCAGGGCAATGGAAACAAGGAAAGAAGTGAAAAGACACAGAGGAAAGAGACAGGAAGAGGGATAGACACTTACCAAAAATACAAGGAGGGGTGCCAGGAGGAAGATTTTTCCTCACAAGCATGTTTTGTTTCATAAAAGCAGCAAACTGAGCTGGAATGAATTGGAAAAAAAGCCGGAAAGGAAAGTTGTAGGAAGAGAAGAGACAGAGGATGGAGAGGAGAGTATTTCAGTCACGTTCCATCTTGCCCCATCAGATGTCGTGACGTGATAATATCTTAAAATTTTTATTTGCAATCATTTTCCCATGTCACTTACAAACCGGTCTGGCACAGCTCTTGCAAAATTCAGCAGAAGTTGAGGGGAATGACTCATTGTAACAAGTTTACATAAACAAGTGGGGCGAATGTGAGAGCTGTGTACGCACAAGTGCCAAGGATCACTGTGCACGTGTAGGCGAACGTCAATGCACTCAGAGTTGAGAGCAGTGGTGAACTAACCTTGAGCCTGCTTGTGAGTGAGTACTGTGCCAGAGCGCTGCATGTGTGTCTTGAGGAGTTGCGTTGCTGTGATCAGACTGGACTTCTGTGCTGGAGACAGACCAGATGTCTTGGGTTTGGGACTTGAAGTGGGACTGCTACAGACACTGGACAAATCCTGAGGACACAGTGAAGAGGAGAAACAGTCACTGAACATGTAGACAGTGTAAAGCTATTGCTTTTAAAATTCCTTAGACACGATACTTGATTTGAACATGGTTGCAGCCAGCCCAAACAAGGTCTGTATATTATTCCCAAATGCAGTGTACAAAATGTTAGATTATTACAAATGAAAACCAAAGAATATATTACCTATTACGTCACTGTACAGTGAACCAAAGACACAAAAACAAGGAAATAAATTGGGGTTCACACTTTCTTAAAACAAATGACTTTCCAGTGCTTTTGAGACATTTTCAGTGATATAGAGTTGGTATGGCAGACAGGTATCAAAGCCACTTTGCAGATGTTAATCCTGAATTGTGGAGTGAGTGGAGGAAGTGAAAACCTGTAATAAAAAACTTGCCACCCTCAACACTCTGTTGTCTGGCAGATTACAATTTGTCTGGCAGATCTGGCATTTCTTGCATTCAGCAGAAATGAGAAAATTTGAGAACACGATGACTTTCAAAACACAACCATTTCTCTTATTTTCCATCAATTTTCTATGACTGGACAGCTAGTCTAAAACCTCAAAGTAAACAAAGCAATCATTAGATGTGATGCAAATGTATTTAATTATTACTCCATGTAAAAATAGAAATATTATTTAAAGCTGGAGTGCGGAACCTTTGTCTCCCAATTCTATTCAATTCAATTTTATTTATATAGCGCCAATTCGTAGAAAAGGTTTCAGTCGTAGTCATCTGGACACTGTTTTCAGAATCAAGACGTTTCGGCTCCCATCCGGAAGTCATTCTCAATTCTCATTCACAATTGTGAATGACTTCCGATGGGAGCCAAACGTCTTGATTCTGAAAACAGTGTCCAGATGACTACGACTGAAACCTTTTCTACGATAGAACACTCCTGGTCGAATGAGGGACTACACCGTCATAGCGCCAATTCATAACAGAAGTTATCTCATTGCACTTTTCCTATAGAGGAGGTCTAGACCGTACTCTTTATAATATTATTTACAGAGACCCAACAAATCCCACCACTAGCAAGCATTCTGGCAGTGAGAGTAACACAAACAACTGTCAACGTGTTCTTTTTTTATCTGGAGCATCAAACACTTTTCTTGGACGTTTCTAAGGTTTTACTCCTAGTTGCTATAGCCTACTCCGTCACTGCGGTTGTTCCAGAGCCATGTAGACAGAGTTGCGTCATCTCCATTCAATTTCAATTCAAGCGGGTTTATTGGCGTGACTGTATTCAATACAACGTTGCCAAAGCATTTTAACACAAACTATACAATCATAATAAACAATGCTCAATAATAACCATTCTCTCCAATGGACCTTTTTTTCCCCCAGCAATGGCTGATCGCAGAGCTCTCTACATGGCTCTGAGTTGCTCCCCGCTTCCTCTCTGGCAAACTAAATCAAATCAAAACCAAACCAATCATTACTGGTTGGTGTAAAACGCATCATTACCAGTGCGATAGTGCGGGAATGTCGCCACAGACATCAGATTTAAAAACTCCTATGCTGCGAAATACAGAGAGATTTACCTGGCGGTGATAGGCTTAATCAGCATTGTGTGAACTCGTTTGGCAAAGGCTCAAAAGTAACAGACGTTCATTTATATGTAAAAGTCCCACACTCTAGCTTTAAAGTGCTCCTATAATAAATTGATAATCAGATGCAGCCCTGGTGGTTCATCTAAAGGCTAAAAATAAGTGGCACTTCTAAGCCTTTGAAAAATGTTGGTAATTGTAACCGCTGTCAACTGACCTCTGAACCTGATGGTGAGATGGGAACTCTAAGCGCAGGGGAGGAAGGTCGTCCTCTCTCCATGTCAAAGGGAAGCTCCCGGCGAGGCCTTTTCTTCTTCTCTGTGTCCAGGTCCCTCATTTCCCCTGAGCCATGGCCGTGGCCCTCTGCCCGTGTGAGGACACCGGACAAGAAGTCAGCTATCTCATCCTACAGATCAGTGATGAAAGAAGAAAAAAATCAACATCATAGGTGTTTTTGTTCTCAAAAAGAACTGCAGACAATGAGAAACACTCTAGAGAAAAAGTATAAATTGATTATTTACAGTTACAAGGACCAACCTGAATGCAGCGGTCCACCATGGTCTGTGTCAGCCCCTCTGATTTCATCTTTGCTGAATTGATTCTGTGGAGGGAGACCATTTAGTGTTACTATTACTACTGAATGATATTAAAATCCTTATACTCAGCTAGAAAGAATATTAAAGGATTTCGTGCAGATCAGAGGTTGTGACTAACCTGAGGTTGTCGTCTGCTCCTCCCACCACCACCATGCTGTTGTCTGCCCTCAACTTCTCTCTGAGCTCCTCCATGCCTTCTATGCTACACTGCAGAGCATTCTGGCCAACCACAAACAACACTGGGGTCTTCATGTCCAGCAGTGGGTCATCCACATCCTGCATACCAGTAACACATTAACATTCATTATAGGGCTGGGCGATATATCGAATATATCCGATATATTCGAGTATCAATTAATGAGTGATATGGCAGATGACCATATCATCATATTATAGTTATTCGTTGCGCATTTTAGTAATTTATTTCTGCATTATTACTTGCTCTCCCTCTCCCACACAGTCACAGACTGCCCAAACTAATTAATCATTGTTGTCCTGACTGAGTTAACTTCAGTTCCAGGCAAAGTTAATATCAGGTCGATCATATGGAGATGGCTCAGTTTCTGGAGGGCAGATGTGAAACAAAATACTATCCTCTGCAAAATATACCACAAAACGATTGCTACAGAAGCCAGCAGTAGGCAAATCTATCCCTTCACCTAAAACAGCTCCCAGTGTGGAATGAAGAATGCATAAAACTATAGAAAAAATAATAATGTACAAGTGCCACAAGATGACAGAAGCTACAGTTGAAACTTATGGGATTAAAGTTCTCTGTCACTATTTCCATCAATCGGATTCCAGAGAGGCCATGTATGAGCGTAGATCTGAAGGGAAAAAATGTACGGGACTTGGCAATCTACAGGTGACAGATAGCTGATTTATAAAGAGCAATCTACTGTGATACAGGCTACCACGCAATCAAATAAAGCGCTTCATTATTGATGATCTTACCACGTTGGTTTTGCACATGCTGCGGATTTATCGCCTTTTTCAGGCACTCATAACGGTGAAGTCGTCTCTGTCACCCCAGAACTGAAGCGAGTGTGCAAAACAGATTTATGGGTGTGCGTCTGACAGTAGTATTGGTCCCAGACACCAATATTTTAATGCATCAGAAAAGATGAATCACTGCCAGGTCAACAAATATTTGTGTATGTCGGTACAGCTGAGTATTGTGTCTTTTATTATTTTATTCCTACAGAAGTGTTTTTGGAGTGGCCTCGTCAAAGTCCTAGCTGAAATGATGAAGTGGTTCATGCTCAAAAGAACTAGTCTCTCTGAATGAATGTCAAATACCAAATAATTGTTTTCAGTTATCACTCCTAAAGCCAATGCAACAAGCTATTAAATCAATAAAAGGGTGCAATTACTTATTTATATAGATGTTGTAGATATTTGATCACTTTTTCTGGAAATTATTAAAATAATAATTAAAAAAACTGCATTGTTGGTATTAATAGCATAATGCAATAACTTTAACACAGCAAAACAGGAGCAGATCAGAAAACAAGGAGGCTTCATACTAAAACATAATCAAATATACTATCAAACTGAGGGAATTAGAAATAAAGACCTGTCTCTAAGCCTGCTCTCAAATAAAGGCCTGGTGTCCTCTGCCCTCTGCAGCTGAGAGAAATAAAGGCCTTAGCCACTACTTGAGAATTTATGGTATGTTCTTTTGGAGAAAATGGGAAAATATCAAGATATATATTGTATATTGCGGCATAGCCTAAAAATATCGATATATCATTCATAAGCCATATTGCCCAGCTTTAATTCATTACAACTACTGCCTTGAAGCCAAAGTTCAGTTTTCTTAGTAGAAACAATAAAATAATAGAAAAGGAAAAATGCATATCACTGGAAGATAATGCCTTAGGTCTTACCCCTCTTGGCCCGTTGACTGTTTGCAGGGGGAAGCCGAGACACACCACAGCGGTCAGATACTCCATAAGGGATACCTGTAATTAATCAGCATTTAATTAACTAATGACGCTTTAAAGAAAAGAAAATAATTTGCATAGTTTCATGGGTGAAAACAGTTAAGCCTTACATTAGATCAGTATGATACATGATGAGAAGTCTTACGTGACAAGCGATGAGAGCACCAGCATTCCAACCAACCAGGATAATGGGTTTGTGGGGGAAGTGACTGTGAACCTGGTGGTTACATTTATAACATATAATCAATACAGCTGCAAACACATCATGCACAAAGTCAAATATTAAACAATACAGAATTTATATTCTACATGGTTCTATTTTTTCCATTTTGCCTTCACAGACATGTTCACTGAAGTGTTAAAAGAAGCTAATGAGACAAGATCATTTGTTGTGTAATTCATTTCAGTAAGAGACATTTTAACACAATATTTCTAGTAGGTCAGTTTGTGGTTTAATGTGCATGTACTGAGCAATGTCTGTTAATAATACACACCAGATAAGAAAAGTACACTGCAAGGGCTAAAAAAGACCAAAGAATAAAATAAATTAATATTTTACAACAGCGAACCTGAGCCCAACCTGATAAAAGCAAATGCTGCTGTCTAGCATGGCCACCAAGGTGAGTCATCATAAATATAAAATTATTACTTCAAGTTTTACACATCTAAGCAAGAGTGTGTTATAACACTTTGGCCAGTATATGGCTGTCTTTCATGCAATAAATGCCATTTCAAATGTGCACATTAAAAACAAATCAACTACATGAATCACAAACAACATCACCATCACACTGCAACCACAGTTACCAAATAAAGAACCAAAATAAAAACAGAACATCCTACCTCCATGACCTTGGCCCTGACAGTGCCCAACATGTGCTCTAGGCACTGTGTGATGCTAATATTTGCTCCGCTGTTCACATGACTGTGCACTGGGATGACCTGATAAAGAAACAGCTGTTAAAGGCACTTTTCTGAGATTAATAAAAACCTAAATTCTTGGTAACACAGATTTAACTGAGTGTGACTTAAAACCTTTCCCAAACAAGAGAGCTGCGACTGCCAGAATCTCATTCGCCGCGAGGTAGAGAGGGCAGGATTGGTTGGGCTTGATGGGGCAATTAGGATGAGTGGGGATCCAGGAAGCTTACTCTGAAATTTTTTAAGAAAACAGACAGGGATCTGGTCTTCAACTGTTACAGATGATGAAGAACAAAGTAAACAAAGTTATATAGAAAATGCTTTCCATTACAAACTGAGAGTGAATGGTTAAGTATTACCGGTTTGTTTTGAGACAGGACTCCAACAGCTGGGTCCCAGGGCCGTTTCAGGAGCAGTGACAGGGCCTCTGCACTTGGAGCGCCAGTCTTTGCAGATGTCAGCAACATTCTGTCAATCAGCAAGGGCAGCTGCCAAGACGCAAAGAGGAATAGTAATGAATCAAGAATCCCAGATCTTGCAGATACTGGTGCAGACATCAGACAGGAAATATAGAAATATAGACTAATTCTTACTCTTCATTCAATTAGACACATCATACCTTGCTTTTGAGAGTCTGCAGCACATCCAGGTAAGCAGCAAGCATGGCGAGACTTAAGGATTCAATCATGGTAGTGTGTAACCACTGCGTCAGTTTGGTGTCCCAGTTCACACTGGCTAATGCATGCCGCACCTTCCTGGCACACTTGTCCACAGCTATCCTTCGCAAAATTGGCTCATTGGAAGCCTAAGGGAAACAAGATCACACAAGACACCCAGTAATATTTAAATAGTTTCGAACTGAATAATTAAAACATATTTCACAGCCATGCTGTAACTGAATCTACAAAACCCAAAGCTAAGTATTGTCATGCTAACAATGGAAATTTACAAAAGGCTTTAGTCACACATATCACTTCACAGGATGCCTTAACTTTAAAAATGTGAAACTAAAACATATCTGGGCAGGTGCTTTTCAAATGCTGATACATGCTGGTTTATCAATAACCTCCACATTTGATTTCACTTACATTTAGCATTTGACTTGTGTCCACATGCTCTTTAAAAAATGTATAGTTCAAAACAGGCTAAAATACTGATTTTGGCCAATATAATTTTTGTGTGTAATCACCATTTTATAATCTCATTATTGATCTACTCTCTTACTTGAGGGTCTGTCACAAGACCAAAGCCAAACACTGTACTTTTAGTGTCAAAAACATATTTGGGAGCATATTTGTTAAGTCTTTCTCTGGCAAAATGATATGTTTACTCCCAAAAGAGTACACTGTTTTGCAACAGCTTAGGAGATATGGTTGCATTGATTTGTTGGGTGTAGGACGGATAAAAACCATCCACGTCCATAATGACAATCCAATAGAACAGTGACATAAGCTATATATATATATATATATATATATATATATATACACACACTAGAGTCCAAACAGTCATTGATG
This sequence comes from Siniperca chuatsi, assembly GCF_020085105.1. Classification (NCBI taxonomy): domain Eukaryota; kingdom Metazoa; phylum Chordata; class Actinopteri; order Centrarchiformes; family Sinipercidae; genus Siniperca; species Siniperca chuatsi. The sequence continues at coordinate 14,403,681 of NC_058046.1, read as the reverse complement.
CACAATAAATTTAGTTTTACAGTGCCTATGTTATGAAACAAGGGGTAAATCATACACACTGTTGAAACTCTAGACTAAGCATTACATGTACATTGTGCAATAACTGTTGATTTCAGAGAGCATTAAGTGTTGAACTGTTTCAATCCAGCGCTCACAAATGGTGCTGAAGAACATACACAATGTCTTAAAACTTACATTTTCATTGGCCAGGCGGGCTAGTCTCTCAGCTTGCAGAGCTTTAAGGACTTTATTGAACAGTTTGTTCTGGGCCACTGACCATCCAGTCCTGAAACAGAATAATGATATATAATAATGTCAAAACAATGCACTGTAACTGAGATACTTTTAATCATAACTTCTACTCTCAATGAATATTAGTGTCAAGTAAAACAGTAGATAATAAATGAACAGTGGATCCCTCCAGATGTTTGATTACTTGTTTATGTGTTCCTCCCAGTCTTCAGGGGGGGGAGGGCTCTCAGCAACCGTGCGTGCAAACAGAACATGTCGCTCACATTCCTTCATCACACTAAGAGCTTTCTGATTATCATACAGAGGAACAGGTGTTGGTGTGACTCTTTCCACATCTATTACAGAATCTGAGTCTCTGCATACAAAGGAAAAAAGATCAAGTTACTGCAAGGCATAAAAGTAGTAGTAAAAATAGTTACTACAGCTAAGAAACAGAGTGGGAGGCTGCTGTCAATCCCAAAATGTAGTCTGATATATAGTTCAGTTACAGATTATGATTAGGTGCTTTTTGACTCACGACAAGGCTTCAGGTTGGCGACGAGGGGTAACGAACAGCGTCCTTGTGGGCCGGGCGCTGCTGGCATCTGGGTGGGCGTTCCATGGCTTGGCATAGCTGTGGTCCAGAAATACCAAATCCAGCTCTCTTTCATGAGCTGACAGCTGGAAAAGCAAGGATGTGCCCATTTTTCGCGCTGATATCTGAAAGTCCTTATCCCCACCACGATGCATCCTCTTCTTGGGCCCCAAAGGGCCCCGGGAAGCGCTCAACAACTTGTGTGGATTCAGACCAAACTGGCGAAGAGGAGCTGAAATGTATTATTTGAGATAGGTTGTAAAAAACAAAGAATTCCTTTCTTTCCCTTCCACCAAGGAACTTAATATCTTTTTATGATTATGTTGAACATAATCTTGAGTTGAAAAGTTAAGGGGCAACAATTCCTATAGTTAATTATTTACTTAATTGTTTAAAGAAGAAATGCCAAAGAAAACAACACAATTACTGATTCACGCTTCTTAAATGTGAATATATGGTGTTTACTACAACAGTAAATTGCACATTTTTGGGTTTTGGACTGTTGGTCAAAACAAGACATTTTAAGATACTACGGAAAAGTGATGATTCATTCAATATTTTCTGGAATTTCAAAAGACTAAACGACTAATCGAGTAAAAAACCGGCAGATTTAATTGATATGGGAAATAATCGTTAGGTACAGCCCTGGCATAATCTGACGTTCAAACATGCAGGTGCTTTGTCTACAGTGAGCACCACCCATTACTGCCATGTACTGGATATTTTTAGCTTACATAACATCATTGGCCTGTTTTGGGTTGAATATAACTTCTAAACCAAACATTAACAAATCGGTTAAGTATAACTAATTTACGTGGCAATTAGCTCAATATTTATCATTAATGTTAACGCTGTGTAAAGGGAATGACGACTGTGGGCTGGCCTGGCATGCTAACGTTAGCATAGCAAGCTAAAAGCTAACCGAATGGCGCTATCGCTGTGTTCTGCTGCTCACCTTTTCGCTCTATAACTCCATGTTTGTCGTGTAAGTTAGGTTTAAACTCTTGTTTTGACCCAAACAAGACCAAAGAAGGACGTTTTTCTTGATAAATTCTAGGGGTTATATAAAACACATATTTAGTGCGTACAAGCCTCACTTCCTTTTGTTGTGTGATTTGTTGCCATGTTTCGCTCCACATCCCTCCTTTTCAGAGCACTAAAAACAAGTAACACAGCCAAGGCTGCATTTCACCCAAACTGGCAACCCAGTTTGTGGCGCGTCAGTGTGTGACGCAAAACATGGACTGGATTACAACGGTCTGGGTCATCTACCGCTATAAAAATACTCAATACTTTAAAATAATGAACCTAATTCCAGGAAATTTCGGTGTATTGAGTGCGTTGCTGTTTTAATGCATAATTTAAATGTTCTTTTTTTACTTTACTGAAGTAGGTAGTCGTGTGTAAACGTTATAGGCTATTTCATACAGCAGAAATTGAAAGAAGCGGAGATCCTGATCTTAATTTTACATTTAAAACAATGTTTTTTATTAGTTTTTTATGTTTCAGGATTGAGTTAGTTATAGTTTGTTCAAAGACGTGCTTTTCAAAATCTAATTTAGTAAAGCAACCACTGACCTGAATTACCTTTACTTTAGAGGGAATGGAGTATGAAATGCCACTTCAGGTCATGTGACACTTCATCTAAAATCTGTTATCCCAGTTTAGGCTGCCAGAATGCCAATATTAACAAAAGATTTAGACATTTTTACTCCAAAAGAGTACCATTAATTCTTGTAAAAGTAGACATGACTAAGAGGCACTATATTTTGTGAAATCTTAATAAATAAAATGAACCTGAGCTATATAAAAAAACGACTTTGTCTTTGTTGTACACAGTATGTTCTATTTTTTTTTCCTTTCAAGACAAATGCAAACAGTGGTGACCTCTTCCAGTAAAGTGACCACCCCTCCCGCCCCCTTATTTAGCTCCAAAGGTCTCTGCAGGCACACTATTTAAAAGACAGAGCCCTTCATTAAAAATACAACATATTTTAGCTTTTGCCTAAACACAATTCAAACCAGACAAGTTTGACTGCCACAATGGTGAGTTTTAAAATTGAGTTATGAAATTCTGGTTACAATTGTTTGATGGTAGCTGTTTTTGTGTTTTGACAGGATAAAGAAATGTAAAAGAGAGTTGTTATAAAATGTGATGTTTACTAGTGAATAAAAGTGATCATAATTAGTTTTGACTCATTTTATGGCACTTTACAGAATGATGAATCTGTGTTTTAAAGATATAATATACTGTTTAACTATCCATGGCGTTTCCCTGCATTTTGCCAAATGCATGCTGATGTTTGTTTCCATTTTCCTATTAAGAAATATTTGGCTCTGGCTTTGCTGCTATGTGCTGTAGTGTCACTGACAAACGCTCAGTGCTACAATGTGGCCATAAAACCAGGTAAAAGAAAAGAAAAACAAACTCATGCACACAGACAAACAGTATATTTATGGTATATACACACATTTTCATCATTAGAAAAATATCAAAACATTCACACATGATGCCACACTATGACCACTTTACCACTTTTTCTTTCCACCCATAGGCCTGACCCATTGTCAGGACACTGTAGATAAGACATGGCATCCAGTAGGATCTTCATGGAGAAACAGTGACTGTTGGGACTGTACTTGCAGTGGATGTTGCGCTGCGTAAGTACACAGATCACAACATTTTCATTTTTAAACGTGAAGAAAATAAATTCATCTCTGTATTTACATATTCTACTGTTAACTATGTGTTCACTGTGTGATTACAGGTATTCAACCCCCAGACAGTTCCCTGAAGACTGTGTGTCAGTGTTTGACCCGAAGGCGTGTGAATACATAGTGCACAAGAAGGACGACCCATCCGTACTATGTCCAATTTATAGTGCAGTAGGAAAGTGACGGAGTTGTTGTTTTGAGTGGTCTGAAGTATTTCCTTCTTTTATTGTATTCATGCAGATGTGATCCCTCACTGGCTTCCCACAAGGAAACACTGCCCACAACCAAGCAGAAAGCACTGCTGCCAGAAATTGAAAATTAAATACTGCCACAAATGAAATTTCAAATCAATAAATACATAAATCATACACTTCTTTGTGATTTACTCCTTTTTTCACAACTCTGTTTGTATGAGGAAGAGGAGAATTTCTTGTCGTCACAAAAAGTAAATGGCTAAATGAAATGGCTAGAGGCAGGGGATCACCAAAGTCATTATGATACATCTTCTAGGAGCCACTAATGTTTGTTCAGACTTTCATGGCAATCCATGAGAGCTGAGATATTTCAGTCTGGACCAAAGTGGTGGACAGATATTTCCATCTCTAGAGCCATGTCGCTGGCATGGCTAAAAGTAACATTTTGCCAAAGACTAGAATTTTCGCATATCATGGTATAAACCTAAAATGAAAAGATCTGGCATTCTCTCTCTTGTGTGGCTCTGTATGTTTATATCAGGACAGTTTCTTGAAAGACTATCTAATATTGTTGTTTATTCAATATTTATGCTTTTAATGAACATCATCTCCCATAAGCCCTTGATGTTTGCAGGCTAAACGTCATGGCTCGACAGAAGAGGCGAGTCCATGTGCAAGTCAAGGGGTTGCAGCTAGCTCAGACATGTCTGTAGCAACATGTACAGTCTGCAGGATTATATTGGTTATATTCTTTCTGTTATTTTTTGTCCATATACCCTGCATGCCCCATATTTGTGAACATGAACTGGATGCAATTTCCCAAAAGTCCAGTCCTTGCTCTGTGTGGATTAACAAACATATATTCTTGTGACTAACAGCAGTCGTGATGGGCAAGAGCAGGTTGCTGCATGAGCCAATAGGAACCTCTCTGTGATAAACATGTTTTGGTGCTGCTGTAGCTCAGTGAATAGATTTAACTCATGGGACCAAAAGTTTGAACAACTACAAATAAATGCATTATAGATAAATCTAGAATGTATCTATAATGTAAGAGTTTGATGCAATCCACCTTGATCATAATAGTGTATCAGTTTTGCAAATGAGCAATAACAATTATTCAGCTTATTACCTCAGCCCATGGAAAGGTGACTGAACATGTTTGCTTATCTTTGAACGCCTTGCTAAAGGGCATCTCAACTGTAGTTTTTCAGGGAGAAAGACAATGACATAAAAACAACATTGTAACAAATAATCAAGACCTGTCTTTCTCTATCTCTCTTGCAAAGAGCCTGAAGTACACAGCCAGGGTCTGAGGATCTGTCTGGAAAAAACAAATAAGTTGTATTACATTTACATTCCATTAAATATGGCAGGCGCTCTTGTCCAAAGGGAATTGCACTGCATTGTAATGCAGGGACTTCTCATTCCTAGTTCACTTCTCAGGGCACTTTTCAGAGCAGGTCTAGACCGTACCCTTTATAAAATGTAATATCAAATAAAATAGTTGACATTTCCTTGATTTTACTTTCATAAAATGTGAATAAAATGGGAGATAGAACAGCTATCCTGGCTCTTTCCAAAGGTAATATAATCTGCCTAATTCTTGGCGAGGAGCAGTGGCAAGACCAGTGTTAATTTTGGCACCTGACTTATGATTTAGTTTTAGGTCTTTTGACGAAAATGTATATTAGTTTTAGTCTAGTTTTAGTTAACAAAAACTAAAGACATTTTATCTGTCTGGACTGTATTTGAGGTGGATGTTGTATCTTGTATGCATCTTCTGCTGTTTAATGTGTATTTGTGGGTATTTACTCCCCTGGGAGTTCTCTGACTACTGTGTCAGTTTTTGACCCAGAGGGATGTGTGCAATAGGCCTACATAGTTCACAAGTGGGACGATCCATCCGTATTATGTTGAATTTATGATGCAGTATAAGTGATGGAGTCATGGTTATTAAGTGAAGCATTTATATGTGATCCCTCACTGGCTTCCCATCAGGAAACACTGTTGTGTTGACCAAGCAGGAAGTAATGCTGCAAATGTAATTCTGCTAGAAATAAAATTTTGTAAATTTGTTCACAATTTCTGTCTTTTCCTTTTCTCTTTCTTTCTTTTTATTTTTTGCTTTACTTTTTTACGAGTCATAGCTGAGGAATCAGTCTATTTATTATAATGCATTTTGAAACTGGAGTGGATTTAACTTAACAATTTTCCAAAATGGTACAGTAGACTGAATTCAGATTTGAAATGGGTCGAGTCTATGTCAATTTGTCTAAATAAGCTTTGTTGATTAGTGCCTTCACAGAGACTGCAAACTGCAATTAAATGAAATAAATGAAAAGATATCACTGATTCAGTTCATGTCAAAATGATAAAATAATTGTATAAAAATGTGTTTTTTCCCCCCAGTTATGTTTCTCAAAATGAGTTGGTGCCTAATGATGAGTTCAAAATTATTATTGTTAGCATTATTCTTATGTCTTTTTTTTTAAAGATTATTTTTGGGGCATTTCTGGTTTATTGAGATAGTGATAGCTGGAGAGAGACAGCAAAGGCAGGGGAGAGAGAGGGGAAGTTATGTAGCAAAGGGCCCGGGCCGCTGCGGTAAGGCCTCAGCCTTGATACATGGTACGCTCTCTGCCAGGTGAGCATCTAGGGCGCCCTCATATATCTTTTCTGACCCTCTATTCTGGTCTTCCAAAACCTTTCTTGACAAAGATACATTTTTGATTTATTTTCCCTGCCAAATGTGAGGCCAAAGGTTTTTATTATATTATTATTGTACTCCACACTTGTATATATTATAATACTCTGTCTCTTTGCCAGAGAACAATCTCAAGTTTGGCATTATGTTGACTTTTTTGTTGCATGTTATAAATATGAGTAGGAGCTCTTTTGTTGAGCTGCCGACTGTAGAAATGCTACAAGTAAGTGTGACATTCCAGATTGAAATGGCAGAAGTCTAGTTAGTATCTCTGAATGTCTCACTCTGTCCTGTCTCACTTTAAATATGAGCAAGACTGCATGTATGTATTTTTAAATCAGGAGGAAAAATGTTCATCAGCCTGAAATCTTTGTTAAGGGTGAAAAACTTCAAATAATCTCAGGCTTTAAGTACCTTGGGATAATTATCGATTCACACCTAACCTTTGAAAAACAGGTGAAAAGGGTCATTTGAACAGTCAAACTGAACTGTAGCAACTTCAAATTAGGAACCAATTGTCAACAGATGCTGCCAAGTTGTACATGCACGCTATGATTTTTTCACACCTGTCACATTGTATTGCCACTTGGTCCCGAGCAGGAAAAAACATTCTTAGGCCCATGCACAGTTTATACAAAAAACACTCAGAATATTGAACAAAAAGCCTACAAGGTATTATCACTACTGTTTACAAACTCCTGCTTAAAGTACAAAATTACCCACAATCTTGAGCTTAGAGCATCAGCCAATAGGAACTTCCCAGTGATGTCATTTTAAGAGACTTACAGTGATCACAGCAATGACATAAATCACATAGGACCAAGCATTAAAGGAACTAAAGAGATATAGTTCATCTAGTTTCTGTGTTTCCAGTATTCTTTTCCCCATGTCTGTACATAGAGGCGATCAATTTTTAAGAAGCATCCTTCAATATAAAGCAATCCAACACCACAACAAGATAACAGCCTCAAAAATTAAATTAGAGAGTCAACACCTTGACACAGTTTCCCTGAAAACGTAACATAATAGGCTTCATAAAGGTAGTTTTTATTGCAGTTTCACAGTATTCGGGGTCACTGAGTTTATATTTAAAATGGTCTAGTGGTTCAAAAGCAGCCACCAGCCACTTATCACCACCAGGAGGCAGGACAACCCAGCAGATTCTGGTGTTTCCACTTTATTGTCTTCATCACTCTCATCCTCGCCAGAGAGAGAGAGAGAGACTGTAAAATACAAAGAGAGTTTTGCAAACTCTTAGACATCCAGGATCTGAGGATCTCTCTGTTGCATGGCCTTGTCATTAACAAAAAGCAGCAAGAGTGGAAGGTTGTGGAGCTCGTCTCATCCTTGTGCATGCTGTGTCGGACCCAGTGATGAGAGGGTCCCAACAACAGTGAGACCCACAACACTCACGCTTTCTCTCACCCCTCCACTTTAACCTCTGAGTTACACTCACTGCTCTCCTTTGGATTATTGCTTTTTTTGATGCTGAATCCTATGTAGGATCGAAAGAAGAATCTGCAAGGAGGATTAACTTTGCAGCTTGTTTTTTCTTTTTCTTTCCAACTTTTTCTCCACTGAAGTTGGTTATATTCATCATCTCATCTGTATGAGATTTTCTTCAGCTGGAATAATGCCTTTGTGCTGGAGTAGAAGCTCCTGGTTTCCAGTGGTGTTTGGTGCTGCGCTCGTTGTTCTTACTGCTGGTAATGCTGGACCCAACCAGGACAGGAGGCAGGCTGGGTCGTCCTCGTGCTTTGGAGGCTTTGATCTTTACTTTGTTTTGGACAAGTGAGTTACCTGGCACACATTACCTGACACACTTAGAGGAGATGGATGAATAGGATTGTTTCTGTTGACAAGTGAAAGTCATTCATGTTAAAGTCTATGAGAAATATTAGTTAATCCATCAGAGACTGAATTTGGAATTTTGTTATCTTGCATTGTGTTTATCTCCAGTGACTGAGCTTGACTTGAATATTCCACCTGTCTCTGCTGATGGCCTTAAAAAAGGTATCATGACATATTACTTTATGCATTATAATTAAAGCATATTAATGCATAAAGTAAATATGCATTATTTTATGTTGTTCTTGTGCTTTTCCCATCATGGTCTGCCAAAATGTTTTCATGTCATCACCATTTCTGTCATCATTATGCCCCCTGGTGTCATTTCATGCAGGAAAATGGATGGATGGACTGATGATGCATTGCTCTGATAGGCCTCGATCTACATTTCAGCTTGGTATATGTCTACAGATGGTAATGATTAGTGGTGTGTTACCCCATTCATCAGTCAGCTGCAGGCTGCACAGACTATAAGCAGTATAGGTGACTGTTGTGTTCATCCTCATAACATAACATAACACATACTGTGTGGGCAGTTTTTATCCAGAATTGGTCACCAGTAAGTGCATAAATAACCTGCATCATTATATTTATAACATAGTCAGTGTCTCTCAAGTAGGACACAGGATGTTTGGACTTCCTGCAAAGTCATTTGGATACATGGGTCTTGATTTAGAAACAGTTTCCATGTTTATCTAGCCTGGTTTTTGGTGAGCTCTGCATTTCCCTTCAGCCACATTGAACGTTTATCTGATCATGTCAATAACACTTTGATGAGGCATGATATGGTCCCTTTAATTTCTTATCATTTTTGCAGATATCTGGATGATATACATGTTGTATTTGTAAGTAAAACTTTCATTTCCATGCTCTACAAATTTAGATAAACAGGAATTGAGCAATCTCGTCAGCAAAGCCAGTCAAGTGAAAACAGTTTAAGGTTCTCAAAAAGGGTCATTGTCATACATGAGCAGTGTTTACCTGAGTTTTCCCGACTGGGATTCGTAAGAAAAACACTTCATACTATAGATAAATATGCACACAGCTCCTCTGGCACTGACAATTAACTTACCAAGGCTGTTGCCTTTGGACTACAACAGAGAACTTACCTTATGACATTTGTGTTTTGTAAACCTGGCTTAAAACTACTTGTTTTTGTTAAAAAGCCTAAATGTTTGCCAACTAGGTCAACAACAAATGTATCATCCAGCTCAACTCGTAATTTTTCTTATCTGGAAGATGGGATCGGAGGATTGCAGTCTGCCATCTCCCTCTCTCCGTCACTCTCCTTTCAGAGATGGTGTTGGATTTTCCAGTTGTCCTACAGTACATGTCAGTGCCAACTCCGGGCACACTGCTGTTTCTCTGAGAGGAAATTAGGCAATTGATTGTGTGTAATAGAGAGTAATTGTTAGCATGAGCAATGTTTTAACAACATAGATTTATATTACATGTGTGACGTCACAGTATTTATTGTCGGGCATCAATTCACTGCATTAGCTGTTCCTTTTCCTGTCTTTTCTCCAGGCGGGATCTTAGCTCGCTCCGCTGCCTTTTAGCAGTGATGTCCTCCACCTGCCCTCACTGTCCTCTTGCAGTATCTGGCTGATCTTTCTTCTCCTCTCTTCTCTCTTCTCCGTGTCTGCACTGCTCTTTCTCCATTCCGTCCAGATGTTCCAATGTTTCAGCCTGTTGGCTGGGCTGTTTGTGCTGGGTCATGGTAACAATGGAAAAATAGGTGTTTTGAGATATGTGTGGGGTTATAAAAACACAGTTTAAAGGAAAGACATTTTGATAATCATCAATACTGATACATGTAAGCTTGCACACTGTTCTTTATTAACCTGATACAACTGTTTATTGATATCTACAGATAATTCGATAATTAGATTAGATCAAATAACTGAGAAGCTTTTCTCCTCCTAAATCTTTAATCCCTTTGTCTTTGTTTCCTAACTACAACAGAGTAGGATACAGAGGACCTTGTGGCCGTTGCCATACAATCCAATAAAAACATCAAGTAAAAATGTGAATAGCACCAGCTCAGTTTTGAGTTCATTAGCAAAGACGGAATAGAGTGCAAGACGATTAAAATCCACATTGACCTAGTTGTGATCACAGAGCTGGTTGCATGGAGGCTTAATGAGGATACATTCATCTGACTCCAATAACACTGATATAATTGCAGGTGCATTAAAAAGATGTTAACTGTAATGTGAGGAGTACAACATCATTGCTACTCCTCAGAGTAAACCAGCTGTGCTGCCCAAAACATTTACTCATGCAGAACTATTTTGCAGGCTCTTTCTATTCTACTATTCCCTTCAGAAGTCTATTCCATATATGGATTACTGGCACAAGGTGTCAGGGGACGTCGACTGCAAAGAGATGAAAAATGACTACTTGGGACACAAAACTACTATAAAGACACGCTAAAGGACCACAGAGACGCAAAATGACCACCAAACAACTACAAAGAGAAACAAAACTATAAAGAAACACAAAATGACCACAAGGAGACACAAAACGACTACAAAGAGAACCACAAAGACTACAAACATACACATAATGAGTACAAAGAGATGCAAAACAACTACAAAGAAACACAAAACAACTACAAAGACACGCATCATTTGTAGTAATTTTGTGTCTCTTTTAGTCTTGGGGTCTTGCTCCTATGTAAAAGGGGTTGGGGGGCTTTTAAATGTCTGTGCCCACTGGCCCAATTGTCTCAAAACGTCTATGGTCTATTGTTAATTTGACAACACCTAAACACAGAGAACAGGTCATGTAGTTTAGATGCACAGCCGTGGTTGAAAAAGACATCCTCACATTCATTTGGCTTGTCTCTTCTCAGATCTGGGAGTGTGCAGAATCACTGGACCGAAATCTACCACTTTGTTGAACATTTAGCTCATAAATTCATAAGGTAAAAAAAAAATCACAATTGTGTCATCAAGTGTCTGTGGGAAAACATGTAAAAAGAAATGATTACTGACCTAACAGAGTATATTTTTTCCCCTCTTCTCCTTGCCCCAGTCCACAGTTGCGGATGTCCTTCATTGTGTTTTCCACTGAGGGAAGGATCTTAATGAGCCTGACAGAAGACAGGTGGGTGCAGATCCCCTCAAAACAGCTTTTAATCCTTTGCTTTTCTTTCATCCAGCTGAAAGGAACAAGTGTAATACCAGATGTGGACACAAGTCACACACTTGATCCCTCTGAATGTTGATGACAAAGAAGAGATTCTAGACAGATACTTTCCCTCACTGTGATCTGTCTATAATGTCGTCGGTCTGGACAACTACTTCATTGTGTGGTTTTTGACACATTGTGGGCAGTTTATGTGTCTAATCTTTCCTCAGCAGAGTGTCTCAGCAGCCACAAAACCTTTTCACTGTTTCACTGCTTCCCTCATATCTTATTCTACAAAGGGCTCATTTCCTGTCTATCTGCGTGACAGTTTCTCGAGCCAATACACACCAATACTGTTTCAATTCATTCATCTGTTACACATTGCTGGTGTTTTCTGCAAATGCTGCCCTTATGGAAAGTATTACTCTGTTACCACACCTCGCAGTGTCTGGTTTAACTCAAAAGTATGCTCACAAATTAATCTGACAAAATAAATATGTTCAATTAGATTAGATTATCAACAATGTGGATTACCTCGTTTTATGTATATCTGCTCAGGGAACACATTCGCAAAGGTCTAGAAGAGCTCCAGAGGGTTCTTCCAGGGGGAGACACCTTCATGCATGAGGGCATCCTGAGAGTGAGTCTCCAACTCCCAGTTGGCATCTGCTTTATCTCTACTCTGGCTCTAGAACAAACACCACATGGTCCAGAGAGCTAAATGGAGTACCGTTATTATCTGAATGCTACCAGAAAAATAGTCTAATAGTTCATACCAGCTTTGCTTTTTTCACAGGCTAGTGAGCAGATTTACTACGGAAACACTGAAGGTGTGTATTACTTTTCTTTGCTTAGATAGGCAAACACAGTAAATTGTTTCTAGCATATGGTAAGCCAGTTTTTACAAGTAACTAAGTATAAACCAGAACCTTTTTGAATGTATGATTGATTGTCTATTTCTGTGTGTGAGGAAAGTATTTGCATTAAGTCAGCAGTTCCCAAAAAGCAGGACGCCAAAGGGGGTCACAGGATATATCTGAGGGGTTGTGAGAGGATTAAAAATGTAGGGGAAAATAACTATAGTATTTTTCTGTTGCACGAAATTGCAGCTGACATTTATGTCTTTCTAATTTTGAAAAACTGGATGGTTTTACCACTTCAGGCCTACAAAGGATTCAAATTAAACAACCTGCTCACAGTTCAAGGAAATTAAGGTTTTGAAGTTGACTTGCCAAAGCGGGTGGGATCCACTGCGTTAAGTGACAGTTTGGATTTGCTCCTTGATTTGGAATTAACTTTGTGACAGCTCAAAACGAGTGTGTTCAATTCTTAATAGGAGGCCTTCAGGGATGCAATTCAAAATTGTGCGGTTTAGATTACAATAAATTAGACTGTGAGCTATCAGAAAAACGATTAGATTTTGCATTACTATAAAATGCATGGTTATTTTCAGGAGGATAAGATAAATGTGAAATTGCAGCAGGAGTGAGCAAGTTCATTCTGTCTGCAGGTTATCGCACTGCCAGTGTTATCATAGCTCTGACAGATGGAGAGCTGCATGAGGATCTTTTCTACTACGCTGAGAGAGAGGTGAGAGAGATGAAGAGATGTTAAATGGGTCACACAAATTATAACCAGGTGAAACATGTGAAGCATCTGATGGATCACATCAAACACTGCCACCCAATACATCACCACTTTGATCCTCTTCCTTTGGTCGGGAAAAATGGGGTCAGAGCGTCTGTCAGATTTATACATGCGAGCCCAGTTGTTTTCCTCACATCTGCACTGGGCTCTAATGATTTATTTGCTCCTCAGACCATTCAGGCACTACAGGTAAAGGCGTGCAAAAGCCTGAGGCTTTAATCAGCTTCGCGTGCCCTCAGACACATGTTGATGGCAGGGATGAAATGAGGCTGATGTTCATGTTCCTGGAAATGTTGACAGCTGACAACCTTAGGTTGTCATTTACTGTCCACAGGCATTACTACTTGGAAATGAAATATTTGGCTTGTGTGTTTTGTTTGGCATTCAGGAATCTGTGTGACATTTCTATTGTTCTATGACGTCTGAATCATATTATTCACTGGGAACATGGTGTTGCCCAACTTCTTGTAAACTCTTCTTAGAGGCCAGACAAACACAAGCCTTTTTTGACTGTTTTTGGATGATGTTATGAAATGCAGAGGTGTAATTGAACCCATGTGCTGAGCTTCTTCCTGTTTTTGCCGTGAATCTGTGCATACCTGACAGGCCAACCGCTCCCGAAGTCTGGGTGCCTCAGTTTACTGTGTGGGGGTGAAGGACTTCAATGAGACACAGGTGTGTTTTTCTTTTACTAGATTTTAATCTGTACCTTAATGTCTGATGACATCTAAGCTTCAAGGAGTGAAATGGATAGTAAGATTGTAAATTTTAAGCTTTGTAAATCAAACTATATTTTAAAACCAGTGTTTTTAAGTAGTTATAAAGTGCTTTACATTACTTAAAGGCACAGTTCAATCCAATTAAAAACATTCTGCAACTTATATCAGTCAGAACTATTTATACAACTACCAAACACATAGCAAATTTGCCCTCATGCTGCCAAATCTCTTCCCAGCGAACTGAAGTGAATGTGGCTTCAGAGTTCGAACAAGGACATGAGATCAAATGTCTCTAAACAATTTATACAGCATTATCCAAGTGTTTGGTAGCCTAATGATTACAGTGTCAGTCAACAAGCCTTTTTTCCTCCATGTACTGTGAAAATAGTTTTAGTTGTCTTCTAAAACAAGGAAATTAGTTAATATTGTTGGTTGTGTTCATATGAGCCACTCCTGTAATTAGTTATGCTGTAAGGTTAACTAATTCTGCGTCTTGGATGAATAAGTGTGCAGTTCTTACAGTTGTGATTGCAATAACTTGTTTCCTCTCTAGCTGGCAAAGATTGCTGATAGTAAGGACCATGTCTTCCCTGTAAATGATGGATTTGAGGCCTTGCAGGGGGTCATTGACTCGGTAAGCATTTCAGTTCTGCCCACAAAAATATTCAATCAGCACTCACGTTGAATACATGACAGTATCAGTTACATTGAGGACTGGTAGACAGTTGAAAAGTAACATGTCTTAGAGGTCCGCAGGAAATCATCTTGCTTTAATGAACTTCAGGTAATCGCTCCCATCACTTCTTCTTTAATCCATCTACACACTGATCAAATAGCAAAAAGGAAACAAGACAAAATAGGTTTAAAGCACGATACGTTTTTCCGTTCATGTAGCCCGGCCAGAAACAGAATTCCAGGAAAGCCTGCTGCAACTGTGACTTTCCTGCTTTTGATCATCACGGCTGACGTCTGGTCAACCATGATCAAAGTGTATGCTGTATCTCTTAAGACCTACCTCAATGGAGTTGACTTAAATTGTTGTATTTGCTAACTCGAGAAATGAAAAACAGTTTGTCATGAAGGGGCTGTTGTCACTGGGATACCAGGTTTGTTGAGCAGAGTTAAAGGTCAGGCAGCTAACTGTCATCTGGAGCACATTAACAGCAAACTGAAAGCTGTTGCTTCTTATTCATGTGAGCGGGGCAGTGGGTCATGAATCAGTCTTCTTCATCTTCAGGGTTACATATGGTATGTTCCTGGAGAGCAGCGGGTAAAGATTAATCTGCGAATGAGAATAAATGGAAACTTCAAGCCCAGAGACCTCAGTGCCAAAATGTTAATTAATAGGCACATAAAAGTCATGGCTGTGGCTAAAACCAGTTGTTCAGTATAGAAGTGAATAGATTACCACAGACAGACACTGTAAGCAGAGGCTATTTTTAAAAGTCTCCTTGTTCGTGCGTTTAAGAATTATCCAACATTTGAGATGTGCTGGCTGGTTGCTGAAAAGTGTAGCATTAATGAGCTGTCTAATGCTTTTCTCCTTATCTCCTCAGATCCTGAAGAAGTCCTGTATCGAGATTCTGGCAGCAGAGCCCTCTAGTATCTGTGCAGGAGGTAAGACAAGATCTACCTCCCGTTCATCCTCATCAGGCCACTCAATTAATGAAATCAGACAGAAGCACATCTTAGTTGACCCTATGTGATTTAACCCTTGTTGGCACTGGCTTCCTGCTGTATGTGTAAAACTAATAATAATTACAAAATCAAAAAAAGTTTTTTTTTAAAATTAAAACCCAATATGTAGAAGTGGCAAAACATTGTTATTATCAAAAATAAGGAAATATTTTGTGATTTATATGTCATCTCATACAGGAACATATATTTGCCTAAAAGTCTTTACACAAAGAAATGCACAGTAGGTTATCTTACATACAATAGTGACATTACCTATGTCAATTTGAACCCAGAGTGGTTGACCTCCCTGATGTCTTATGAACAAACTGTTACAAAACTCCAATAACATAAATTACAACAGACTAATTTGGAATTTGTGAGAGGATAGTGCTGCATATAAAGTTCTGTCAGCACCAGATATAGATATAGAGTAGATGAAAATCCATTGTATTTAACCATGGAGCCACAACTGGAGCCTCCGAGACCCCAAACAGTATTATGCCAACATAGGCTGGCAACACAATGCTAGTCAGTCCATTGTTTTACACAGAACACCATGTTAGTAATTGTAAGAAAGTTTTATGGTGGCATACTTCTTTCTGTGAACAAAATCTCTTTCTCTCACTGAAGGCATTTCAAGTCAGTAACACTGTGACGAGACAATAGTGGTTGAGAGCGTCACATAATGTTCTAACATGATGAGAAGTTTGGGTGTTACTTTGAACCACAAATCAAACTTATGGTACATTTATTTAAAATTCTTGAGGTGACGTTTTGTATTCTCCTCTCCTCACTCAGAGTCCTTCCAAGTGGTGGTGAGAGGAAATGGATTCCTCCACGCCCGCAATGTCGATAAGGTCCTGTGCAGCTTCCGCATCAACGACACCCTTACTAAGAGTGAGTGAATCACTGAACATCTCTTCACTGACCCTGATTAACTACATGCACTGTTTCATCACACATGAGTGTTTTAACTGAGTACACATTGACTCAAAGCATCAAAGCTGATTGGTCAGTTCATTTACAGTCAAAACAGCTGGAACAAACAGATGAGTGTGTAGGCCATTGTAAAATTCATCTGAATTACACTTAGCCGAGCCTCCCAAAAGTTAAACAGCAAGTCAGCCGCACAGCTGGAATCCTCTATGATCAAACAAGCAGCCATGCTGGTGTTACTGGTATCATGGCTTTCTGTTTTAAACAACCTACAGGGTAATTTTACTGCTTGGAAAGGAGCCAGAAACAAGAGATAAAGGAGAATGAGTACCACACATCAGGCAAAAGGAGGGAGATACCTTGAGTTTCCCCATGGTCTTTACTGGTGGCTTACAGTAATAGTTGTTAAAACCACTTCCCACCAGCCATGCCACAGAAGCTGCAGGGGGTGCTGATCTAATTACAAAGTAAGATATTCACCAGCACTGAGGTCCAAACAAAATGTCTGCTCCTTTGAGGGAGGAGTGGTGAACAGATGTGTTTCTTTTCTAACCTGATGGCATGTTCATATCAGTGCATCTCACTTGATCTGTCAGTCAACTGGAGTTCATTGTTCAACTCCTTGCCTGAGGATCTCACTTTTATCTTATGGCTTTTTCTTATGGTATTTGTTGTAACTATTTAAATGATTTTATCCTGTTTTGTATCTTATTGACTCTAATTATTATTGTAAAGCACTTTGTGACTTTGTTTTTGAAAGGTGCTATATAAAGTGATCTGTTTTGAAGTTTCATGTTGCATGTTGGTTAACCATCTTTTCCGCTTTCTCATGTATATACTGTATATAGTATGCATGATAGCACACATTCAATACTTATTAGCAAACGTTAACAATTCCTCAGAGTCATAACTGTTTCTGCATGATACAACATCCAACTTCCTGCAGACAAACAGCGGACATGGAAACAATTTCAGAAAAATTATCTCCTTATGTCAAACCCATTAAACTTGCATACTCCTCCTCCAGATTCATTCACTTCTCTAGATTGTTTACACACAGTCCTCTGGAGCTTGTTTACTTCACATCAGGGGTAAACTTTAAATGAAAATAATTAGGCCACAGTTAGCTCGCCTGGAGATAAATATGTGATTGGATATAAGGAAAACCATTTCTCTTCTTTCTAATGCATCTCTCCTCAGTGACTACCAACTTCCAGCCCTCTGCATACTTTGCAGATATGGTGAAATGGTGAAAAAGAAAGTAGCAATGTATGTTTAACTGCATGTGTTGAGCAGATGAATCGATGTTTGAGTTTGAGTCTCCAGGAAAAAGTAGCAGCAAATACAGTCAGGCTGGGATTTGGCAGGTCTTGCCCTAAGCTATCCATTGTTTTGGTGACAGATGTTGCAACTTTGGAGCCATGGACAGTATTGAACTGTGTGAATAATGGGAGACAACACTTCTTTAAAGAAAGAAACATTTTGGGGAATACATTTATTTGCATTCCTGCAGAGTGTAAGATAGGAAGATCGATACCACTCTCATGTCTGTACGCTAAATATGAACCTACAGCCAGCAGCTGGTTAGCTTAGCTTAGCACAAAGACTTAAAACAGCGGGAAATACAAAAACTAAAATGTAAAAACATCAATTTGTGGCTTTTACTTTTTCACGGTGCCAACAAGACTCCAGGAAGGTAAAACCACAATTGGTCATTTTTACACTAATTTTCTTGTACGGATTAAACAAACGAGATATAAAAATCCGAATAGTTGAACTATTCTGTATATAATGTATATATAATGTCATCTGTATATAATGTCCATAGTACCACTTGAAAAATATTTTCATAATATCCTGCATTTATGCACATATTTTATATCCTGCACTTGCTAATTGCACTTCTGGTTAGACCTAAACTGCATTTTGTTGCCTTGTACTTGTACATGTGTAATGACAATAAAGTTGAATCTAATCTAATCTATTCCTTCAAATACGATTTTAGCTAGCTCTGATAAATTCAAATATTTTCTGTAAATTTCTTCAACAACTCAAAGATGCTGCTGTTTTCACATAATCTTCTGTAAACTGACCTTGTCGACAGTCCGTACCAGTGATTAGTCATCATCTTAAAGCAATAATTCAAATAATTTACTGGTTAAAGTTGATCTCTGGGCACAGGACTACACCTCACAGTAAAACATGACCTCTCTCTACACTTGGGGAATAAATAGTCCAATAAAATACTATGACATGGACTCGGGATGTTTGCCAGCAAATTTATCCTCAAGGAATTTAAACAGTAGAAATATGCAGAATCAGGTCCGGTCAGCTTTTTACTGGACTTTCGGATGTAATTTGTCGTTTATAAGGCTCTCAGTCCTTTTTGTCATGCTTTAATAGTGTAAGGCCATTCTGAGTGCAAGGTGGGTGCAGAGATGAACTCTGAGTGGGACCATATCTGGGCCAGTTTGTATTGGCGCTGAGCTGTTTTTGGAAGCCCCCCCCCCCTCCATCCTGCATGGTGTTTCAAGAAAAGAGCAGCGACCCATGCGGCTGCTTGTGTTGATTTCCTCAGTTCTGGGGTATGCGCTCCCCCTGCCAGGATAAACAGACAGGCTTGGGCGACGATGCTTGTTGTTGGAGCTGCTTTCCTAAAAGCCAGCTGGACAAGGAGAAGACCTAGATTTGCCTGAAAAACAAAAGCTGTGGTGGAATAGTTGGTATTGGTGTCTCTGAGAGGGATACAGATGTCTTCAGACAGTAGGCAACAAAGCACTTGTTTTGAAGAAATGCTCCTCTCAGACAGTTTGTTAATCAAGTTACAAAAGAAAGATGAGACATCATTTAACTTCTGTGATAATGTGCATGGTTTCCCCTCTCTTATTGCCCAATACCTATTGAATTAAAATGAAGTCATGTGGCGTTATTCAGTCAATAAACTAATCTTACTGTAATCAGGCTAAACAATGACATAGTCTGAAAGGTGATTCAGTTCATGATTTGAGGTTAAAGCCTCCTGGTTCGGGAGCTTTATATGTCAGTGAATACCACTGGCTGTTACCACAAGACAAGACTGGAATGTTCGGCTGATTGTTTTGCTGTTTTCAATGACCCCTTTCCCTCTTCTTCTCTAGTGGTGAAGCCTTTGATTGTGGAAGATACATATCTTCTCTGCCCTGCACCAGTGCTCCAAGATGAGGGGATGTAAGTCCTGCAGTTTATTTCAATAAATGTGAGGTTTCATATGACACCATCTACTCTGTTTCCGCATAAATGACAGCCGAGACATTTTTCTTTTCCAGGGCAGCAAACCTTTATGTCAGTATGAACGAAGGTCTCAGTTTCATCTCCAGTTCGGTCACCATTACCACTGTGGGCTGTGTGAGTACAATATAATGTACCAGCATTTAGCTTCAAAACTATATTCTTTTGGGTAATTGTGCATTTTATTGTGCACTGTAAAAAAACAGGCTAGCACTAACAATAGATAACAAATTAAAGAAGATGTCTAAATGATGGATGCATATTAATTTAAGTATTTCAGCAGCATCAGCAGAATCACAGTCTTCATGTACTGATTCCATGGAAGATGAAACCAAAAGAGCCTCTTTCCCACACAAAGCATTAAGCCTAGAGAAGTGGTTTACATCTTTGTAGTGCTCTACATATTTAGTCTGTGTTGACGTGTCTGTCTCAGTCTGATGGGACCATCCTGGCCATAGCTCTTCTCATCCTGATGCTGCTCTTGGTCTTGGCTCTCCTCTGGTGGTTCTGGCCTCTCTGCTGCACTGTGGTGAGTTTTCTAAAACACTAATGCCATCATAACATGCACACATACTGCTTTACAGATAGCTTCTGGTCTACTCTTTTCAGATTATAGATGGCTTCAAACACTTTTGGAATGCTGTGATGTTGTTTGCAGACAATAAGACAGATAGAAATGTCTTTTCCAGATTTGTCTCGTCTGGCTAACGCCCCCCTTATTAACCCAAAAAACATTCCCATGGTGAGAAGGTTAGGGTCTATGAGTCAATAAGGGCGTATGACCCTTTTGGATCCCTGCAGCTGAATTTAGTCTACAACCAGAAGAGGTCAAGGCCACCAGGTGAACGTGTGTTTAAGTAATTGTGCTGCTGTTGAAATAATTAGCGTTTCCAGAGGTCACAGCAGGTGACCTCCGAGTCTCACCTCTCAACTTCCTCAGTATATTCACTGAAAGACCTAAACTGGTAAGACTTAGCAAACTCTTCCATCGGTAATAGGGCTGAATACTTAGAATTTCCAGCTAGTGGTGTGGAAACAAAAACTCAAATAGGCTGTTTTGGGTAGAGAGTTTTAGAAGCAAGATAACTCACCAGAAATAAAAAGTTTCATGAAGAGTATTTTTATGACAGTCATCTGCTCTGGATACAGTAAAAAGAGGAAATGCGCCTGGAAAAACATATATCTGTGCCACTATTTAGACAGTGGTGAAACTGAGAGCATCACAATATTTCAACAAACGTTCTTATTATGAGCCACTTATTGTCAAAATCTGTATTTCTCCTTTTAAATGAACAGCATAGTGTCTCTTCAAAACCCAATGTTTCCAGTGCTGGAAACACTGGAACGTTGAGAACTGCCAGCGATGTCAAGCTTTTACAACATGGCTGTCCCTCCCTTTACTTTTTTTCTGTTCTTTGTCCATTAAGTTGCAAATTCAAGACTGTGCAGCAAGTCTGTTTGGGAAAGTGATGCTAGGTTACCATGGGGAATCGTTTTGTGTTCCAGGATTTGGAGAAGCAAGGAGGAAAATGACAAATAAGAATCAGAATCACTTAATTTGCCAAGTGCATTAAATGTAGAAGTAACTGTCTTTATTACACTGGTGAAAAAACACACCGACAGCTCATGCTGTGACATACATACAGAAAAAGACACAAGGCACAAGAGGGGACAAGACATAGACTAAGACATAGACTTCTTTCTATGTGCAATCATGCAGTGTAGTGGCTGTACAACATACTCAAACAAAAAACAAAAGGTTTAAATACTATAAATCTTTATGGATGGAGCCTGTTACTCTTCCCTTCTCCTAAACAACAACCACAGGCCAAAAAATCTGGTTAGCAGATTTCTAGGTCAGTGCAAGAAGTGTTACCCATTGCTCTTGTAAAGTAGTAGAGACTTAGAGGAAAAAACAATTCCTCAGCCACATGTTGTTGTGTAACCATCTTGTTGCACATAGAAAACACATTGCTGTGACATGCAGATTATATAAAAATCTATTTTGATGTGTTGTGACTTTTGTTGCCCCCCCCCCCCCCTCTCATGCAATCTTTTTTTTCCTCCCCACAGATCATCCATGAACCCCCACCACCAGTTGCGGAGGAGAGTTCGGTAGGAGCTGCACCGTCTGCACTGTTTCTTATGATTATTATCATTAATTAAGATTCAGACAGCTGCCAGTGTCTAGGTTGTGTAATTGTTCACTTTATTCTGGCATTTTAAACCTCAATGACCATGCAACATCATTCACTCGCTTTCTGGCACAACACTATGATTTCACCCATTTAGTAAGTCATCAAATCTGATGTGGGTTAACGCCCTCTTAGAATAACAATGAAATCCTGACTTTACTGTGTTTGGTTTTTTTTTTTTCCTTCTCTTGTTTTAAAGATGACATTTTTTGTTTTCAAGACTTCAATTGATGTTTTTCAAATCACTTCCTCTGGAACTCTGTTGGATCTTCATGGAATATAATAACATTATTTCACATGAATTTGATCAACAATTTCATGTTATTAAAACACATTCTGACTTCCCAGAATCACAATGCAATAACAGCAAGCTAACACAGGACTGTGGGACACATCAGGCTGCACTTATTTGCGCCAATTAAACTGAAAATTAGGTTTAACTGGTGAATTTATTCCAAAAACAGACTCCAGTGACAACCATGGCCTCAAAGACAACTTTCAGCCTTCATTATGTCTTCCTCTGTCTGACATCCTGGTTGATTATGAGTCAGACAGGGTGTATTAAAGAGCTGAAACATCACAAGTTTGGCCAGTGGGATTTGTAATTTCCTCTGATCTGACTACCAGCACTGAGGGAACAAAAATAAGGGTTTGGAGTGGGCAGGGCACACAGAGAGATATTTACTTCAGATAGACTGCCTGGTGACCAGTGAGAGGACATTTATACCAGGTAGCTCCCAGGTGTTCATTTGGTATGTATACTTTATGTAGAAACTGTGAAAGGTTCATTTACCCTTTTACTGTCCCTTAATTGTAGCTGGTTTGCCTGTCAAATGGCTCATTAATAAATGTATCACAATAAAATCTACTTCCTGTCACTCTCCCACAGGATGATGAAGACTTTGATGCCCCTAAGAAGAAATGGCCGACTGTGGATGCCTCCTACTACGGAGGAAGAGGAGTTGGGGGAATCAAAAGGATGGAGGTGAGATCAAATAAATCTCAGGTCAAGTCAGTTTATTTATATAGCACATTTAAAAACCACAGGAGTTGAGCCAAAGTGCTTTCCAGTCGAGGCAAATGGGTTCGAATCTGCCTCAATACAGGTACAAAAAGGCAGTAATACATAATCTAATACAATAATGCAATAGCACAGAGACGACAAGACTAAAAATGGAAACCTAAGACAACTAACATGATAAAATCAGAATAAATAAAAAAATAAAAAAGGAAGTTAGGAGAAATAGAATAAACAACAGATTAAAACGCAGTAAGAGGACTTTAGAAATAAGTTAAGAGGGGACTTAACAAAAACCATGGGGCAGCCTCAGACTGAACTAAAAGCATGAGAAAAATGTGGGTCTTTAAATTTGATGTAAAATTGTCAGTGGTGGAACAGGACTTAATGTGGGATGGGTGCCTATTCCAGAGCCTGGAAGCAGCAACAGAGAAAGTTTGGTCACCTTTAGTTTTAGGCATGAGTGAGAGAGTGAGAGGAGTTGTTGTGAGGATGACCTAAGTGACCTGGGGGCAGAATATGGTCATAAGTCAACCACACCACTTCCAGAAAGTTCAAATAACACTAGAGCTCTCAGTCAAACTCACTTTAATTTCAGCTACAACTCTCCATACTCTCCATTATTAGGTTCGCTGGGGTGAGAAAGGGTCCACCGAAGAAGGAGCAAAGCTGGAGAAGGCCAAAAATGCCAAAGTGAAGATGCCTGAGCAGGAGTATGTGCCGCCCCCCACGCGGGTTCTCAATAACGGCATGACCAAACCCCCGGGGCCACGCAAGTGGTACTCACCCATCAAGGTACAGTACCAACAAAAGCAGCCAGGAGGAAACTGTCTGGGAAATGTATTTGGTCTGCAGATGCTCGTTCAAATCTCATTGTTGACAACAACTAAAAAAAGCGAACATATAGGAATTATGAGTTTCAACTGTTCAACATAAAAAATAAGACATTTGTGAGATTTGTGAGATATGTGTTCAACATGTCTGTGAATATAGCTCAGCTTACATTTAATGAATTAAGAATAATTAAGAGCATTCCCGATTGTTTAATATCTCTGCTGGGACAAAACGCTTTCTTTAGCTGTTAGCATGTGTACTGCATACAGGACAGCTACAACAACATCTGTTACAAATTACTCCATGTTAATCTGGCTGAGGATATGTAAGTAATAGCATTATTAAAATGCCGTAGTGAAAGTAGCATGAGATGTGTTATGGTAATAATGCTTAGGTGACTACTGGCACACAGTCCCTTCCTCCAGGGCCCACATGGGGTTAAAGGAGTTGTTCTGAAGCCTTCCCAGTCAGCGGGGGATTGCTAATAGAAACCAGACTCCTGCTGGACTGACCTCCAGGGAGCAGGGCTGCACAGCCAGCAGTTTTGTGAAGAAAAACAGCTGTATTTTCTGCCCTTATCCTTAAAGTATTTGCTGTTTAAAAACTATGAAGACTCAGTTCACAATGAACTGAAACCATTTCAGGGTGTCACTGTGAAATGGCTGTAGGAATTGGATGGTACTGGTCATTTCATTGCAGCTCGAGCTAGGTGCACAGTGTGGAACTGTGTTTTTGAGTGGCCAGGAGAGAAAACAAAAAGGTTGATTGTCAATAGAAAAGAGCTGTTGTTTTATCCTTAAATAAATTTAAGATTACTGTCATTTCAAAGTTTGATTTCTTCTCTGTTCCCATAGAGCAAACTGGATGCATTGTGGGTACTTTTAAGAAAAGGCTACGACCGTGTGTCTGTAATGAGACCTCATCCGGGTGACAAGGTAAGAATAACTCAGATACACAGGTTGGCTGTGCATTAGCATTTGGCAAGGATGAGATTCTTGTGTATCTGGAAATGTTGAGAAAATTAACCAGCTGTGAGCAATGAAGTGTGCACAGAGAGACTCATGGGAAAACTTGTGGTGAGTTAGGATTTAGACTGCAGCGTCTAGCTACAGTACAATGCAATGTAAAGAGGTCTGGGGAAGTCATTATAAAAAGGCAAATGTAATTCCTCAAAGGCCAGCTGTAGGGGTGGGGGGGATAACTGTGCGATGACCTCTACTGTTGGCAGCTGACATGTAGTCTGAGACTGTGGGATCTACAAGTGTTGAAAAAAATGAGTCTGAGAGAAGTCTGCATATGATAATCCCTCACCCGACAGAGTTTATGTAATGCTTCATCTTTCCCTGAGTAAGAAATGTTGATCTAAGAGCAGCATCAAAGCCAAATTACCCTCAAAGTTAGAAAAAATCTTTTTCTTTTCTGTTTTTGTGTAATTTATAGTATATCAAGTTTGCATCAGTTGAATGTACAAACAAGAGAGACAGTGATGTCTGCTGTTAAAACACAGGCCTTTGTTCATAGTCTGGGCATGAGCTGATATGTTTATTTTCACGAAGCTGTATAGGGTGGCACACAGCTATTTTGACACTCAAGTCTTAGAGGAAGCTGAATTTGGAGGATGAAACGATGCTCATGTGGCCATGACTTAAGAATGCCATCACCATCATCAAGGTGAGAAGGAATAACAGGGGGCCAGTGTCCAGGGGTAAAATGTGTTTTATTTGAAACTTGTGGTGAAGATACCAACTATAGGCTGAAGTGTAAAAATGTGTATTCATTTATGCAATAAAATGTTTCCATCTGATGCGATGGTGCAGCCATCAAAATATAAATATTTCACTCAGTGCAAGCATCATATAGCTACAAGTGATATGTTGCAACAAGCTGACAGAATGCCATACAATCATACAGGGTTTTTAAGAAGTCTGACAGTTCATAATTTTAAAGCGTTTATGGACCAGCAGACAACACATCTCACTAACAGAAAATCAGAATTCGTTAAGAATTCCCTCAATCGAACGTTGGTGCTGAAACTCCGCCCATGTGACGTAATGTGCCTTTGACGCAAGCCTATTCCACATCCTGAAAGAGAACTTGAGAGGACACCAACAACACACATTTATTAGTGACAGGCGGATTACTAGTAACAATAATTTTACTCACATATTGTAACACGCGTCAAGCAAAAAAAACAAGGATATTCATTAAAAACCAACAGAAACAGGCATTGTTAATCACATTTAGAGGCTGATAAAATGTGTCCCATCCGCAGCCTTTCACACGTATCAGTGGCGTATCAGTCCCTCCGGCAAGCGGAACAGGAATTGTGGGGAAAGAGAAGGGGACCAGAAATGGTGAAACAAAAAAATATGATTTATTGAAGCTTCACCGCATCATTGGAGCGTTGAAAAAAAGTTGACGCCAGCTTAACTCTGATTTGTAGCGTGTCGTGTGTCAGGCGTTAGTTTGTAGCTTCATGTCTCTGGCTTCCATTGAAAATGACTTGTAGCCTGTTGCTTTGTCACCGGTAGTCTAAACACACCATAATGCAACACACTGACACTCTCTACCCAAACATAACAGCACTCCGCAGAGACTATGAGGGCCTTTAGTCAAAGTTCAATGACTGTAAAAATTAAAATGACCTCCACAGTGAGCAAAGTCTGAGACCTGGAAGCAAGCTGGAGAAGGAGGAAATAAATGTCATACTCCAAGGCGAGGATGTCTTGCAAAATTGAATTCTGGAGCACAATTTCCACAGTGCAGAAGGGACTGACGAAGGGACAAAGATGACAAAGCAGACGAATGTCTGTGACGTGGCTGTCAAGTGCAAAGTGGAGATGGTGGAGGCCATGGGAAGAGGCAAACAAGACTTCATGTCAGAGCCTCATGTCTACTGTGCAGCAATAAAAAGCACTGAAGAGCAGAGCAGGAGAGAGGACTTCCTCAAGGTTCACGCATTCTGGGAGATGAAGGTGAAGGGAAGCCCTCACCATGACAAAGATAAAAAAGGACATGAGCATCTCAAATGAAATCTTTTTGAAGTCACGTGAAAGTGAAGAATCACTTGAGCACAAAAATGAACACCTCCCAGAGGAGAACATGTTTCCACAGAAGCTGTCCACGAGTCCAATGGCCTTGAAGGCAGAGCAGGAGAGCTTGGAGCAGCACACAGATAGCATGAAAGAAGACGAGAATGTCAGTGATTTGTCGGACCGGTCCGAGGAGCAAGAGGGGGAGGACATGTGCCAAGCCCTACTAAATGAACTTCAGCACCTTTAAACAATGATTAATGAACAGAAGGATGTGAAAAAGTATTGAGGTTTGAGGCACAACAACATGTTATGTTACACAATCTAAAAGACCCAAAGGCAGGACACAGCAAGAGGGAGAACTGGATTGTTAGTTCAAACAGTTTTTATTGTAATTGTGACAAAAGATCACTGGTAGGGGAATGCTCCTCCTGAGCGGGTGAGGAAGGTGTAGTCCGTTGGAGCCAGTGGGGAAACTTTCCGTCGCGGCCCGTGGAGGACCAGCAAGGCTCAGAGGGCGGAGCCGGTGAAAGAATGTTCTGGAGAAGGCTCGGGTAGCCTGGTAGGCAGAGCAGGAAAGGCAGCTGGACAGGAGACTGCAGAGATCATGTAAACCACGATGGCTGGGATCACCGGCAGGAAGTAAATCGCAATGGTGCACTGAGACGATCTGGCGCTGGTTGTATGGTAGAGCCGGGTAGATATACTGTGAGGCTTGACTGGGTGATGAACATCAGGTGTGCCGGTGATCAGCAACCGGAGGGAAAACAGGAGCGTCCCGCCCAAGCTAGTACACACACACATACACACACACTGAGAGACAAACAGAGGACTGACAATGAACACAGGGAGGGCAGAGCTGCACTAAAGTACCCAAGGATAGAGGAGAGATGTGGCTAAACTATGACACAACAATCTCGCCAAGAAGATTAGGTCACAGAAAGATCTGGGCGAGTTATAAGTTATGAGTTTTAAGGAAGCAAATGAAAAAATATCAGATGATGACCTTGAAGAGCAGGCGGAACACAGTAAACACAGCAATAATAATAATAATAATAATAATAAATAAAATAAATCCTTCAAAATAGAAAGAAAGGTGTATATAATAATAATAATAATAATAATAATAATTCATTAATCCATCAAAAACAAATGAATGCCTCTCTAGTGTTTCATTCCAAATGAGATCACACATTTGTCTCCTGCTTTGTCTTCACACACCATTCATGTATAGTTTTTTTGTGTGTTTTGCGTGCTCATTTTAGTAATCATGCTCTTTATTAATTTTAGAATTTTAACCTAATCCAATGTAAAGCAGTATGGTATGCTTCGGCAAATGGTTAGCAGTTAAGTATGTATACTTAAGTATAAATTCTGGTTCTGGTATGGTCTGGTATGATAACAACAAGTCGTTACATTGCGAAAATAATGGTTTGCCTACGACTTAAACTTTGGCATCTTTTCAGACTGATCTAATGAACCCTTGTTTATTTGTCAATCAGTCAGCAAGGCTGCTTCCAGGTAACATGCAGTGCAGTTAGATACTGAGGAAATGCACTGACAGTCTAGCAATATGCTTTGTTTATGTAGAGGAGCTTGGGAAGCTACACCTGTAACCTAATCAGTTTAAAAGGTGAACCAATCTTCGAGGTGGGCTAGCTCACCTTACTACACACACAGTCAAACAACGTCACCAGCTCTGGAATTATATTAAGAGGGTCACATTTCTTGCTTTTTTCCAGCACAGTAAGTACAGCACACCATTGTGTAATTAGCTGTGTATGAGTGAGTCCTCCTCACTTTAAAGCTCCTCATTAGTGCAACGGGGGAAAACTTTGCGCTAGTATCCTTCATGATTTGCAGTTCTGGTTGCAATTAAGAGTCTCTTGTCAAAGCCTTGCTTTTATAACTTCCCCTAAATGAATAGCAGTGGTGGGAGGGAGGAGGCCAGTTGATCCTACTGCCTGCCTGAGAGAAACCCAAGTCAGGTTCCTGTAACGTGTCATATATTTCTGAGCCTCTAAAAACTGCTGTGTTTTTAGTAATTAGTAAAGGAATCAAACACGGGACACAACATAGATAAAAACTCAGCATCAGACATCTTAAAACACTTTGCAATCACATATACAGTATTTCCCTCAGTACTGACTGATTTGTAGGTCAGCTGTAACTATGATACAGTACAGGAGTCCAACAGACATTAAGATCCATGATATTCGCTGTCCCTCAGGCACTAAAGGAATAAAAATATAGGTTGAGTGTATTTTTCCATCCTTGCCGTATGTATGACATGCAACATTTTGCCTGGTTTTGTCTCAGAGGTCATTTCGCCCTCATTTGGTAAATGAGAGGTACAGAGCAGTGCTGTCATCCCTTATCAGTCCACTGCAACTCCCTGATCCCCTCAGTGCAGCTGCTCCTGGGGTGTAGCTTGTTTCTGGAATATGATAGTCTCTTTTGCATGACCTCACTTTGGTTTGGATCGGGAGAGAGTGGTGGCAGGTTATTTTGTCCAGTGGAGTAGAGCATACACATAATTGCCCATAACTAAAGCTGTGTTTAAGAATTATAGCATATGTTGAGGTTTGTTGACATTAAAACGCAGTCATGTGGGTGTATGTGGCTTCTATAAGTGAGAGTCACAGTACCATCTGTTGTAGCCGTCAGTCTATGTGATTTGTAACAGAAAGCAAGGGACATTTTTATATCTTAGACTTATTCAGCTGTCAAAGCAGGGGATTTGTGTATTTTGTCAAAGAAATCAGGTTTAGAAAGTTCTTTAAATAAGGATGTCATTTTCCAAGCTTCAGATATGAAACTATACGTTTGACCACACAGGCATATTGAGAAACAAACACAGCAGTTGATAAATATTATATTCATTACAACCAGTTGTCTGAATGTGAATGACAAATTAGATCGTAGGTCCTACATAACATTTCAGAAAATATCTGAAAACATTTTTTTATAATTCATATCAGCTTTGGTCTGGGTTTTTAAGACGAGTTTAGTATGTTTGGCGTAAATAAACATGGTTCTACTCTATCACTGCTAACATATGGAGCCACAAAACTGACAAAATACAGTAAAACTTTATCAGAGAAGTGAATAATATAACTGAATACATGGGCTCCATAAATACACAGATAAATCATACTAGTTAAATAACTAAAATAGACTTTTAAAAGAAATGCAAAGCTTACTTTTCATTTAACCTCCAATCTGTTTATCCTTTTTATTTACCATCAGTTGACAAAATAAATAAATCCATTTCACTCATCTTTACTGGCTCATTTGTTAGTGTACCTGTGAACTTCTAATTTTAGCTAGCTGACTCCCTATGTTCCCAGGGTCATATGTCAAAGGGCTGTAAGTAAGGGCTATCTTTGCAGTTCAAATTGCAAAAGAATGGAGGGAGATGGATGTTTCAAATGCAGTTTGAATGGTAAAAATCTGTTCAGCCACTGGAGATATCAATGGAAAGTCAAGAAAACTGTCATGCCCGTAAATTTGAGGGCATAGCTTTCAAGGAGTAACATCAGTAAGCTATAAGCTATAGGTGAGTGATTTCAACATATTGATACAGTGAAACATACATTGAACATTTGACCTAGGGAAAAAACATTGCTGAGAACCCTTTGAAAGGTCTCCTTAATGTGAAGGTGTAGTCCCTCATTCGTCCAGGAGTGTTCTATCGTAGAAAAGGTTTCAGTCGTAGTCATCTGGACACTGTTTTCAGAATCAAGACGTTTCGGCTCCCATCCGGAAAACCCCTCTTTGAACAGAAATGGTGGTCTGAGATTCAATCTGCCCAAAGTCTACCACAGTGTATTAGCACCTTGGTCACGCCACTCACATGCTAATCAGGTACTTAACAGTGATGAGGGAGGTGCAGCCAGAAAACAATAGGCCTGATTACTGATTACTGGGCCATCATGAAAACAATTAGGTCAGTTTCAGGTGAAACTAGCTAATCAACAGATACTCAGGTAGACTCCTTCCTGAGGACAGGGCTTATGTAACACAGAGTAGCTTAAATTTCTGAGTTCCCGTGCCATTTTTTCACAATTGAGAATGACTTCCGGATGGGAGCCGAAACGTCTTGATTCTGAAAACAGTGTCCAGATGACTACGACTGAAACCTTTTCTACGTCTCCTTAATGTGTCATATGCAACATAGGTACACTCCTTGTTAGAGTTAGCTTGTCAGATAAAATGCTTTACGATGTTATAAGAGTTTAAACAGTAATGCCACAGCAGTGTGCCGTACAGTATATGGATAATTAACATTACGTGCGCAGGCTGTCGAAGTTTTATGAACAGATTTAGCTTCAGCTATAGGTAGCTAGCTAAAAAAGCTGGTGCTTAGTGTGTTTAGCCACCAGACTGTGTCCGAAGATTTACTTTTTGCCATTTTATTCGAGTGTCTGAATTGAGTGTAAATTTTATTCACAATATAATGCCCTCGAAAATCCCCACAATGGAATGAAAAAGGTACCCTACCCACCCATCTCATATAGGCTATACATAATAAAAATGGAAATGTTGTGTGGGGAAAATAGGCATTTGAGAAGGACAGCAGAAACAGAAAATACATCTCAGTTGTTGTTCATACAGTGTGTTGTTTATCATCACTTTATGTTCCTCTAAAATCTGCTCTGTTGTCAAATTTCAGGGCAGATGCATGAACTTCACCCGCATAAAGTCTCCCCTTCCTCACTACCCACACTACAACCACCACCCATCTCCTATCTACAACCCTCCCAGCAGGAGTCCACCTCCACCGCAGTGCAACCTCCCACCGACCCCCGGCAGCCCTCCATCATCTCCATCATTCTCCTCCTCCACCCTTCCACCGCTGCCTCCAACACATCCTCCTACCTCCACCACTCCCTCCCCTCCCATCACGCCTCCCCCTTACACGCCACCTCCCAACCGGGCTCTTCCTCTTACCACCCTGCACATACCTGCGCCGCCAGCGTTCCCACCCACCCCTCCACCCTCTGCCTCCCCGACCGGTTCCCTGCCTTCTCTTCCTCCTTTGGGACCTCCTCCGGGACGAGCCCCTCCACCTGCCCGTGCACCACCTCGCCCTGGCCTGTAGAGCTCTGGCAGCAGACGGGAGAGAGTTTAAAAGGATTTAAAAAGGCAACTCACCAGCCCCACCAGCAATCAGTACATGACCATCCTTGATTGCACCTGCAAGCGAGGACATGAGTGCCTCGTGCCACGCTCAGTGGGCTGTGGCCTTTCTGCCTTGTGAAGTGGTGCAGTGATGCCTTGTTTTCAGCTATTTGTTTACAGTGACTTTTGTACACATTTAGCCCAACAGTGCAATTGCTCTAATGCTTGAATTACACAGACATTCCCTACAAATGAGGTAATGCAGGCCGGCTCAAAAACATTTGCCTCTGTGGTCCTCAGAGCTGCTTCAGGCCCTGTTGTCCCCTCCATGAGCACACAAGATTGGATGAATCCTGACCAAGCAGGGGAACAATAGCTTGTACTAATGCCTCTGTACGTAGGCTCTAAACAAGGAGCACAATCGTGTTTAAAATGGTCATGACACTAAAGTATGTGCTTGTGTAACATTCTTATCTTTCCTGATAATAGATAAAAGATATTGCAAATGTTCCACATACAGCAGATTTAGAAGAATCTGAAAATCCCCGTTTGTGTACTCTTGAATGTTGAGCAATTGCATGCAATAGCGTTTGAGTCAGCATTTTTGTTCTTTTTTATAATGTTTCTACCTTGTTTTATACAACATAAATACATTTTTTATTTGTACTTTTATTGTGGAGTAGACCACATTTTAGAGTTTTAATTTTTGAGGTTAGAAAAACAATCATTGCTGATAAACACATGTACAGTAAGCGTATTGCAATGCAACGTCTGTGAACTTGTTCTTGCAACTTTTGACTCCCATGCCGTATTAAACCAGACTAATGTGAGTCACAGCTGGCTTATTTTTTGTACACATCAGAGTAAACAATAAATTGGGATATAGACACAAAATTATCCCTATTACTATGACCGACCTGACCAAGATGACTGCAGTCACTGCTATAGTTGCATATGCTCTGTCTATCAATATGTGGACAAAAATATGTCAGAGTCAGGGAAAAACAATATGTGTAAATAATCATTTTGATATAACCATGTGTGCGCGTGTGTGTGTCAGAAAGAAAGAGACCAGTCTACTGTATGTATTCATGACAGCCAGTCTCACAGTAGACTGACCTCAGTCAGTATGCTAGTTTTATCAGCTTAAACAAAAATGATCTGTTTGGTTGTTTTTTGCACAAGATGCTTTCAGTTCCTCAAAGCATGGAACATGATAAAAGCATGTTGTTTCATGGGTCATATAAAGTTCAGTGTAGATTAAAAGAAGATTCAAAGGTTGATATGAAGCTGTTCTTTGTTGGTATTCAGAGGAGTCTCAGCAGAATGCAGTGCAGATTGCGAGCTCATCTTTAGCAGTCAGAGAGGATCTTTCACTGAAAGTCTTATATAAATGTCCTGGCAAAACTGAACAGACAGTATGTAACTTTCCACCAATACAGTATGTATATACCTATGTTTGTTTAATTCAAAATGAAAGTAAACAATTTAAGTGTATTAAATTGGACTTCTTGTCTGTCTGTATTTTTCTTCAAATACAATTACTGACCTGTAAACCATTGGGATTTACCTCCTGATAATGTGAAAACAGCCACTGAGCCATACTTTGCTCTCTAAGCTTTCATCAAAAGCCTGTAAAGACTTGAATAGGTTTACCGTCATATTCCCTTAAGTCACTTTTTATCCTTTTCCACACTCTACAGAATGTCTCCCACATGCCATGTATTCCACAGCATGTTAAGATAACGCTATTCTGTAACAGTCTAATTGAATGTACAACTTTTAATCCTATTTTCTTTCATTCAACAGTAAGTTAGACCACTGATATTGCCACTGGGATGATTGGGTTCACACAGTGCAGAGTGGCTGTTTGAAAAAAAAAGCACAGAGCACCTCACTCACTCCCTGTGATGGAAAAAAAGAAAGAGAAAAGAGAATGCGGAGCATGGCTAACTAATTCCAGATGTTCATATGTTGCATTATGTCACATGCACGAATGGAGTGAGCTATCTTGGAAAATATTAGACACCATCTAATCCTCAGGAAATGTGGACAGGCTGCAGGAAAGGTGTGCTGGTGCTAATCGTAAGTGACATTTAATATACATATACATAATCTAGCGACAGCGGACAGGACAGAGTGGAATAACGAGCTACAGCTTCTGAATGTCTCAAAGAAAGTGAATTTGATTAAAATTTGAAGTTTTCTTTTGTCATTTTAAGTTGACAGTATGCAAGGACATTTACACTGGGCTTAGTTCAGTGAATTTTCCATGTCAGACAAACTCCATGCAAGATCTCTTTAGTCTGTTGCCAGTTTTTGTTTCCACTCTGACCAAACCATTACAGCACAGATGTCTAACATATGCATATATAAACATCGCATCACAGATTATGACTATTACTACACAGACTTCCCCCATATGATAAAAATTCAACAACAACAGGCACTAGTGTTATGCTGGGTGCTGTCTCCTTTTAAGTTATTTTTGGGAAGAATTTGGGTGAGGTTCTCCATCAGTATGAAACGTAGACCTTAATTAGTGACTGACAGTTTATCAAAAAGATTTTTCTCCAGACTTTTTCAGCAGTATAAGAGAGGCCAACTTTATGTTAAACCAACATTCACTGGTGTCTGGCCTACATACAGCGTGTGTGGTAGATTAGATTATCAAAAATCAGGTCATACGTGTTCTTGTGCACTGAGATCATTCGGTATTCAAAGAGAAAGCCATGTGCTTATCTATGTCTTCAAATTATTCATCAACTGCTAATAACCAGGGAAACTTTTTTTAACCAATCAAACAAGCCTTAAAAACAGAGAAGACAGAGGCATTATCACAGTTTTAAGCTGTCAGTATTACTTTCAAACCATCATCAGGAGCAGGTAGGACACATCTAATAAATACCAGGTGCGTCAGCTGATTGCATTAATTAGACTGGTGATGTCACAGGCCTACACCTCTTGTAAGAGAAAATAAACACAACACCCACTGCTGTCAATGTCATGAAAACAATTCCTTAGAACTTTTTGGGCCACTATTCAAGGTACATTTATAACTGCTAATTGAAAATGTTTATTTAAGAAGTAGGATGCTCCAATGTTTACTTTGGTCAATTATTTCTGTGTTTTTCCATATTGTCCATTGATGAATGTCTTTTTCATTAGTTGTCTCACAATGTAAAAGCTACTTCAGTTATGCATGTATGAAGAACAGGGCCCAGACAACAGAAAGTTTAATTATATCAGATGTTTGAATTAATGACATGAGATAATGATTTGATATTGAGATTCACACAGGACAATATATTCATTTCACCTTGGAAATACAAAATGTCAGGTGTAGTTTATAACAAACAATGGCTTTGATCCATTTAGGTGTTCCAGTCCAGGCTCCTGGTGAGGCTCAATGACATGGCTTACTGGGACACGTAAATACAATGGAGCCCTTGTTTTATTTGTTACATCTGTGCTTTTCCTGCTGTGACAAATCAAAATGTCTGTGATTTAAAATGGCCTCAAAATATCCAGAACCACTTCAAAATAGGTCCTGATTTAGTTAGCAAAACTATATTCAAGCCATGTAACAATTAATCAGTGGTGACAACACCTGCTGATAGTTATTCAATCCCACTCAGACACCATAAAGCAGCTGATTGGTCTGTACATGCTGTCGAAGGACTTGGCTGCAGCACAGAAACTTGAAATGCAACAGATGATGCGCTTTCTAGATGAAAAACTACCCACAATGCTGCCTGTGGTTGGAGAATGGAGGCTGTCTTTGTTCAGAGCTGTGGCCATCCTTTGTAATTACTCTGCAGCCGCACTTGAAGCCATTGTTGTGATTAGTCAGTGCAATGAAATCCTTCTGAGCATTGCACTTGCTTTCACCAACAGTTTAGCTTTTTACCTTTCAACCATGCTGAGGCTGAATTCGTTCCTCAGGCTAACGCTGGCAGGTGTGCTCCCGTCACGAGACGAACTGGACCAACATGGACGCTCGAGCTGCTCCACCTGGTCTTCATCACAGATCTTCAGAAGCATAAGCTGCTCTCCTCTTGACTGTAGGAGAACTGCGACGTGGTTAAAGTCGGTCCAGTTGGTACTGCATGTCGTGCCTGCACTCTACCGGTGTTCGCTGTCAGTTTGCATGACCATCATCCATGTGGCTCTAACGGCCCTATCAACTCTGTGCAGTGATTTCAGACCCAGTGTCTCCACCATTATGACTTCATGTAGATGCATCAGACCATTACTGTCCACCTTACAGACGGTGACTGGTTACTCTACACAGCTACTTGGAATCGTTTGGGATCTGTCATTGCTCATAAGCAGCCACTGAATGTGTCCTGTACCTGAACTTTGTATATAATGTACATAAAACATGAATCTAACCAAATATGATTTTTAAACTTTGAATAATATTCCAAATGTACGACTGTAAGACTGAACTTGTTTTTAATTTTAATAAAAGTGTGAAATAGTTGCTGACAAGTCTAATCAAGCACACTATTTGACATGATTGTCCATATTTCAGGATGTTTAGGACTATGACAAGCATGCACATCCTTAACTGCACATTTTTCATTGAATGAGCTTGGACACTTAACAAGGGAAGTATTTGACACTTTAATGCATCAGTTCCACTAATGAATAGTGCCCCACTCCCTCAGTAACCCAACAGCTTCCAACAGATGTTGCTAGGATTCACTGCAGCATCCTTTGTCAATGCCTCCAGTCAAGAAATCAAAATCTGCTTAAGTATGAGGGTTACAAAAGTACCTGTAACAACATTGTCCCGTTTTCAAACCCTTTCACTGGCTTGGGAGAAGCTCAATGTTGGGGAAAAGAAAAAAAAAGGGGGGAGGGGGGGGAGTTAAGGCTTGATTACAAAAGCAAGATAAATATCTTTAAACCTAAAATATGTGACTGACTTCAAAACAAGCAGCTCCCATTTCTTCACTACACAACTTTGTGTGTACAACAGCACTCTTGACCTTTGAAAGAAAGACATTTGGAATCACAGACACAGGTGATATCTACATAAACATCTACAGTCTGACATACTGACATAAAACTGTATATGCTCCCTTTTAAGCCTTGATGTATCTTCATAGCACACACAATCAATCAGTACATGTTTGGCTACAAAAACAATATAAATGAACATGTTTTGGTTTACAACTGCCAAAGCCAATGAGATTTTTGCTTTGACAGGACATTTCAAGTGACAGTAACATTCACATTTCAAATCAAAAGCATAACGTCAATAATATAAATTTTTATTTTTATTTTTTTAAGAAAATTAAACAAAACAAAAAAAGATTTGCATCAAATGGTTCCAATATTGCAGCAGTCGTGGTGGCAGGGCATGGGCCGGCAACTGGGTGCAACTTCTACTTCAGGTTAGTAACTTCATCTCGCTTGAATTCAGTTTGTAATTTCAATGTAAACTGGAGACCTGAAATCAGCAATAAGGTCTCTCTTTTGAGCAGTGAAGCAACAGAGTTGAACATAAGAACTAAACAGTAAAATAAAGAACTAAACAGCAAGTAGTAAAAGCAGAAACAGTGTATGGCCAGAAACACTAGGTTTATACACGAGAACATGCTTTTGTAACCTACCCAAGAAGATTTTACACAGTAGTGTATTCACAATCTTTTCTGTTATCTGACTTGTGATGCTGCTGTAATTTCTGTGTCCTCAGACAAAAGTCTGAGAGAGAAACGGAGTCAAACCTGGCAAACTGCGCTGCAATTACGAAGCGGTGACCTGGGGCTTGGAATGATTTACTTTTCTTACTGTGGAGTAAAGATGCTTCAAATGACTAGCTGCCAAAGAAAAATATCCCAACTAAACTACAAATCATTGCACTACAGGATAAAAAACAACCAAAAAACAAAAGAGCCAGTAAGGTCTTTAAAACCTAACTTCTGTCAGTCAACAGCTTTAACATCAGCTCCAAGATGCTCCCAGATGCTCCCAGTGAGACTAATCAGCACAAATAAACATGGAGCGGGAAAGTGAATAAACCCGAATGGCCACTGTCAGTTGCTACGGCTTCACAAACCCAGAGAGTAATGGAGATATATGTCAGTACGAGCCCAGACCCTGCCACCACGAACAAAACAACTTCTCTAACAGTAATTTGACAATGATGTCAATGGTGTTGGAGAAAATAGACAGTGAGATATAGATGATATGCAACTGTTGAGTAAAACATTGCATTAAAAAGAGTCATGACACGAGACACATAAACGGGACATGGTCTTCTCTTGGTTTCTGCATACAGACGCTCCCTCGCCGTCTCTGTGTGTTTGAATACGTGTCCGCCAGGCTTTTGTTGCTAGGTGATGAATGGTGCGGTTCACTCTACTGTCACAGACTTGGCCAGGTTTCTTGGACAGTCCACCTGTGTTCAAACAGAAGAGGTCACTTACTACATGACAAACAACAGCCATTCAAATGGTCAAGTAATACAGGGCTTCGGCTGTTGACTTAATGCTACTGTCAAACTATCCAGTACGATTCACCAGAATCTTAACAAAAACGTTAATGTGCGAGCCAGCAATATGGCAGCTTGATAGCCCTGCTCTTATAATTCTCAAATCCTCGACCAGAACACTTAGACATACTTTAAAAAAAAAAAAGCAAAGCATGTGACTGAGCTGTGTGCACATAAATGTTTGCTTCTCTGTCAGAACAGCAGTGCAATTTGGCTCTGTTGTGAGTAGTTATTGACTTAAAAACGAAAAGAAACTGGGCTGCGCTGTCAGGACGTCTCTCTGAAATGAAGTGCTCCAAAACCAGCATCAACACTGGCTATATTTACATGCCACTTCAGTTAAGCTGTTTACTTTGACATCCTGTAATAAATCAAAGCTAGTGAAGTATACAAAAAGGCTAAAACAGCTAGTGCAATCCTGTTTAAATAGTAAAGCTACATCTAAAAAACGGAGACAGACGCAATAATACAAACACTATTAATAGTGACAGTTGGTGTTCTTTGCCAACAGGGATTTTTGTTTGTTAAAAATGAACCAATGACAAGTCTGCACTGACTGAGGTGTTTACATGTAATTGTAATCCTCGCAATGTCCTCGCACCTTCACTACAGGGTTCTGAAATAAGGAAGTTTACATGCTTCGACTCAAAATTAGGTTACTTGTTTAAGTGAGTTAAAACACTATGATCTGCACATATAAACACTGCATTTTGTTTATTTCTGGCAGTGGATCTCTGTGCCTTCAGAGCAGTCAAGGGGTACACAGCCAGATGATCAGGGACACTGAGCTTACAATTACACTGTATAAGCAGGTGCAGGATTTTTTGGACAGTTCATCTCTAACTAAATGTCAAAATTATTGTTCTCAACTTGTATACACTTATTATGACTATTTTCCTACAGTGAACAGTCTATGTAAACACTGGCGATGCTGAACGTTTTTAGTTAGAATGATGACTTCGGATGCAAATGGTGGAGATGTGGGAGTTGAGAAACTGATATTTTACTGCATTTGTGTGTTTTAAGTGACAGATGAGGTATTAAAAAAAAAAAAAAAAAATTCGCATCTGGCAAAACAGTCAGGATCAGTTACCGCTGAGCCTGAAGGGACAGCACTTACATCGTAGCCTCGGAGGACAGCCAGGTGGAAGGACAGCAGCTGCAGCGGGATGACGCTCAGGACGCCCTGCAGGCAGTCCACACAGTGAGGCACTTTGATGTTGCGGCTTGAGTTCTTGATGGTCTCATAATCGTCTTTGTCACAGATCACAATGGGGCGGCCCTGTACATCGAACAAAGCAAATCATCTGTCAATCCTAAACCTGGATACGTGTGGCAAAAAGCTGAATCTGAAAAGTACCTGCCCCCCAGTTGATTTTCACACCTATTAAACCCACATGTGCTGCAGATTACTAACAGCAATGATGTCACGCTGAACCGACCCCTCCCTTGTATTTATTGAGGTGAAAGACCAGAGGTGTGGCACAGTCAGGACCTTGAAAATTAGCCTAACATGCAAAACGTGCTGTGGTCATCAAAAGTTCAGGGACTTTAAAATTTAACATTTAAATGTTTCCTGAGCATTTAATAATCTGCAGGGTCAATGATTATGGGTTTAGGGCTGCAACAGGATATTTAAGACAAATCATAATTTGTTTTTTTGTTTTTTTTTTGGGGGGGGGGGGGGTGAGACAAGACTGATGAGATGATTTCAATGCTCTGTGTAGCAATTACGGACTTAAACATTTCGCTTTAATATTTCCTAAATAAATCAACAGTTGGTAAATATCCATTACATTTAATTTTTTGGGGTGTGTGTATATAGGTCTTACCTGGCGGGCAACAACTTGCTGCAGGGCGTTCTGACATTTGTTGTAAGTGTGGTCTCTCATGATGATCATGATGACTGGCATGAGTTTATCCACCAGGGCCAGTGGGCCGTGTTTCAGCTCTCCGGCCAGGATTCCCTCGGAATGCATGTACGTGATTTCCTTGATTTTCTACACAGGATGAAAAACATCCACAGGTTAAGAAAATCTCAGCTTACGTTGTCATTACCGTTTACACCTCAGTCCATGTCTGTACTAACACCGCTTTTCTAAGACTTAAAATTGCTTTGCTCAGTATTTTATTATTCAAAAGGAGGAGTGAGATGTACAGTCAGAAAAGTATCTATTATATAACTCATCACTGAAAACCAACCTTTTTGGAGTAAAAAAAGGGTAAAATATTTATTGCAGTCTGGCATTATGTTTATAAAGCCCTCGAGAGACACTTCATTACTGATTTATAAAATAACAGCAGTTTTAATAGTGCAAGAAGAAACAAAAACTCAGACGAAGCTGGTGGAAAAGAAGGTTGTACTTGCTCACCAATGCTCCTTCCAGGCAGGTAGCATAATGGTAGCCTCTGCCCATGATTAGTACACTTTTCTGCTGGTACAGCTCTGTCGCCAACTTCTGGATCTCATCATCCAAACTGAGGACCTCCTTAATCAGATCTAACACAGACATATCAGAAAAACAGATATGATTGAAACTTAAAAGAAAACTATGCATAATCGTGAATAAAATACTGTGTCAACATGCTGCTGCTGTCACATGGACTCAGACTCATAATGTTGGGCAGGGAGCAGCAGAGTGGCCAGACATTCCTCATTAGTTTACCATTAGGGACATGCCATCATATGCTTTAGATCCAGAGAAGCATGCGAGGGCCTACAGCCAATAGCCAGTCCTCCCTCTCCCTCTCTCATCACTTAGCTTCATCTTCCAAGAGGATTGTTTGAACAAACGACAAAAATCAAACAGGCTTTGGATGCACTTGATCTTTGCTCTGTGAGCTGGTTTTCCATCCCTATACATTATAATCTCACATGTGATCAGGACTTCCCTGGCTGAACCAGGATACTTGGCTTGATTTACCTGGAAGCACTCTCAGGCCCTGGATTATCTCACGGCGCCTGGGCTGCATGGAAATCCTGTCATCGCACATCAAGAGAGCAAACATGATCAGGGCCACAAACTGGCTGGTGTAGGCCTGCAGAGCAAAAAGTCAGAAAAGCAGAGTGTTATTAATCTTAGCACTATATTGAGAGGTGGGGCTGTGCAGTGATTGAGCCCCCCCCCCCTTTTTTTTTTTTTTAAATATTTCATTGGTTTTCTTATCCACCGCTTAATAAAGACAACAGTTGTCTGATGATGTGTGGATGAATATAGAAATGGTCACAAAACTATCACTGGACGTTCCAATATTGCTTGTTGTGACCTGATTACTAAAAAAGGTAGTAGTTTTCCTGTTTTACAGCACAATACTGAATACAAAGAGCAGCAACCAGATCCTGACTTGAGCCTCTCTTTCAGTAGAATCCTTGCAGTCTGTACTTCTTGTCTCCCTGTTTTCATAGTGAACTCTGTCTCCAGCTGATAATCTGCACCAGATGAGAAATGGAAGGCAAGGTGGGTTTCAGTACATGCCAAGAAGCATTAAAATGCATGCAGTTGAGCTCAGTCAAGCTAGTGCTGCTCATCCTGGAAAACTTGGTGAACACACAACATCACACCAGAGAGCAAAGCTCACAACCCCGGCACATATGAGACTCGATGCCTGCCGTCATCACCGCCCACTCTCTCTGTTCCTTCATCTCTGAGCACGTTTGGAGGCCTTCCATGCCCATTTGGGAGATTTAATCAGTGCTCAGGTGAAGCCAAGTCATTTCACGGGACCCTCCGGACTCAGAAATGCCAGTGTCTAGGGCCAAGAAAATAGCTGTAAAACCTTTATACTGTTTTTTTCCACCCCTGACAGCACGCTAACCACAGTCCCTCAGAACTCTGACAGCCTGCGCTGTTTGGTCAGATGTGGCAACATATTTAATCCACATAGTAAACTGTGGTGTCTTTCTGTGTTCATGTCACCAACTTGTGTTTTTCATGAAGAACATGCCAACTTTTACCGTGCAAAAGGTGACCACCCTTACATAAAGCTAAAAACGTCAGATTTCTCTCACACAGAAACAGTTGTGGACGAGAAAACAAACTTTGTAACCCTGAAAATTCCCAATGGATATGGTTACGTAATTCATCAAGGCAGTCTTCTTCAATTCCCAGTCAGTTGACCTGCCAGAAGGATTTGCCTTTTGATAGCATCAAAGTACTTTGTCTCAAGTCTCAACTTATTCCATAAAACTTGAATGTGATCATAGTAATTGGAAAAAGCTCTTCCTTTTTTTCCCCCCTCCTTTTTTCCAGTTCACAAAAAAAAAACTCAAATTAGCATGAAACAGAGAAAATAGAGTCCAAGTAGATGCATTTGGAGTCATTCAGCAGTTGGGTGCGATACATGTTCTCCAATGATTTGATGAGCTAGGTTTTGCAGCATTTGGTTGAGCTGGGTGTGGGTGTGTGGCCCAGCCAGCCAAGCAGTAAATGATGGCGTCTCCGAGGCGTGCTCTCGGGCTTTGGAGCAGCGCAATAGTCGCTGAGCCAAGCCCAAGGGCTGGGCCAGGGAGGGACCTGCTTCATTCTCCATCTCTCCTCACTAGCTGGTGCCGGGCTCCACCACTTCTCTGCTCTGAGTCCAAACTGACAAATGCTTTTGGTTTCGAGAAGGGCGTGGGTGGGTGGAGATAGAAAAATCAAGGATCCTAGCTTTACATGAGTTGAGATGAGAATATCAGGCGACTTCGACTCCCCGTGGGATCAGAGTGGAGGAAAATGTCAGCTTCCATGAGGCGGGGCCAGACTTACAATGGAATTTTCATCTGGGTTTCATTCAGTGTCAGTGGGCGTTGAGTTCATTTATGAGATGATGCAACAAATTGGTGTACAGTTTCCTCAAGCTCAGTATAAAAAAAAAAAAGGGGTCAGTTCAGCCAAAATATAATATAATATAAATATATATATAAAAAAGTATGTTTCTTCTAACTTGGGTGACATCTATCCATGCAAATATTTTTGGTGTGATATGATATGAGGTACAC
The DNA here is from genome assembly GCF_020085105.1 of Siniperca chuatsi. Classification (NCBI taxonomy): domain Eukaryota; kingdom Metazoa; phylum Chordata; class Actinopteri; order Centrarchiformes; family Sinipercidae; genus Siniperca; species Siniperca chuatsi. The sequence continues at coordinate 14,360,324 of NC_058046.1, read as the reverse complement.
TTTCTAACTCGGACACGTGCTTGTGACAGAAAAAAGAAATTACATTCTTTTCTCAACTGAGCAATAAGTTCAGTGGGGCTTAGTGAGTTAGCAGTATCTGGTAATTTACATATGAATCTCTGCTAGTGGTGTACATTCACTTGAGTTGTCACCAACTGGTCTGTCTTGTCCAAAAGTATTAGCAAACATTCTTCATTGAAAAGTTAGAAAATTGGCAGGTTTATATCAATTAAAACTAAGGCTGCAATTGATGATAATTTTCTTAGTCTATAGTGTCTTGTGTGTTTTTTGTCCGACCAACAGTTTAAAACCCAAAAATATTCAATTTCCTATCATAGAAGACTAAGAAAACCAGCAAATTTACATTTGAGAAGCTGGAACCAATCAGTTTTTTGCATTAAAAATTACGATCATAATTTCAGAGGAGGGAATTATTTAAATTTATTTTATAGCAGCAATCTGGGAAGAAGTAAAATAAGTTTTATTGCATTTTGTGCGACCTAACCCTTTATCTGAAAAATACATGTTTGTAGATGTAGATTCCCCCCAACACAGAAAAGATTCACGTGTACTGTTTGAGTCACTTAGTGTCTATGAGAGTGTGTGATAAATGTGTCTTATGGTAAAAACATTAGAGGCTCACCTTAGTGCTGGCTACTCCGATCTCAGGCCCAGCGTTGATGTGGACTCCGCAGTCAGTCTCCCTGGAGATGGAGCTGCCCACTGTATTGGTGATGCCCACAGTCAGAGCTCCTCTCTCCTTACAGTAGCGCAGGGCCATGAGGCTGTCAGCAGTCTCCCCTGGAGGATTGGCAGGAATGGAAAAACATGACAGTTGCAATGTAACAGTTCTGACAAAAGAAAATAATGCTGATTTATTAGTTTGTTAGGAAATAGATTTTGCACCATACAAGACTCTGATTTGAAACAGCTTCACAGAAAAACCACCACAGAAATACCACACACACAAAAAAAAAAACCCCACACACATTCAGAAAACTCCACTGTGCTGTACAAGTTTGACTCAACAATTTGCTAAGACTCAAGCTGAGCACAAGAAAAGATAAATCAGGAAGAACTAGAGTGGCTCCCAGGGATGGAAAGTGGAGGACTTGGGGGAACGTGCACTAGATCAAGTCCAGATGGCATCGGCTTCCCCACCTGACTGGCTAATAAAGAAGCAGACGTCGTCTCGGAAGACGGGAGTGTTCCTGTCCAGGAAGTCGCTGGACAGCTCCACCATGACAGGCAACTCGGTTAGCTCCTCCAGGACCTGGCGGGTCTGGGAAAGCAACAGAGCACTGCTCAGTATCATTCTGTTAAAACAAGCCAGTCAAGCAGAGCATGTGCCAGCACACAAACCTCACACCTGTGTCCACAATTCACATTTCCTACTAGTCTGATGGATTCAGTGTGGATGGCAATACAGACATGTTTCCATTATGTGCATTTTCACCAAAGAAGAAAAAGCATTTGGTAAGTGGCTACTCACCGCCACCCCGGCATGGTAACTGGTGCCGCAGGCAATAAGGATAAGTCGTCGACACCTCTGGATCTCTTTGATGTGGTCCTTCAGTCCACCCAGGATCACTGAAAAGCAAACCGAACAGCTAATCCATCACTCTGCTCCATTATTTTCCACCTCATTAAAAAAAAAAAAAAAAAAAAAAAAGGGCTACAAAGAGCCCATGGCATGGGAGTATGTAGCATATGTATGTATGTAGCTCTGTTAATGTTAGCTCTGTCGTTTGAGCAAAATGCACAAAGGGACAGAATGGAAAATAGTGTTTTCATATTATTATTATTATTACATCAATGCTCCACTGAGAAAACGAATCAGACCCCACTCTAACCTGTGTTGTTGTCGAAGTTGACTCTCCCTCTCATGGTGTTGACCACAGACTCTGGCTGCTCAAAGATCTCCTTCTGCATGAAGGCACTGTAGTTGCCTGTGGTGGGAGGACCAGAAATCAGGGAAACATTTCCAACACTAGTTAAAAAAAACAAAAAAAAGGTAAATGTCTGTTTGACAACACAGTGATTGTCTTTTTATAAAGTGTGAGCCCACATGAGGCCATCTGAGAAGGGTCATGCAAACCACAGCTTCCCAGAGGAGTAAGAAAAATCTTTACATGGTTTTAATGTAGGGAGTTACTGTCTTTTTGTTGCTTTATTAACATATTCAGAGCCACAGGGTAAATCATCACTTAAATGAAGGGAAACAAACATGAGACATCAGGGAGATAGTGTTTTTCCATCAATAATAAACTGTGGCACTGAAATATGCAAGCGTTTGTCAGCCTGCTTCTGACAGCAATTTGGGTCATGCGAATTAGGTTATTCAGCAGAAAGGCTCCAGAAACTGAAACGGAGAAGAGAGGCTGAGTAATGACAGGACCACAAAGGAATGTCAAGACCAGCCAACATCAGTTTACTTCTGCCCTCTGCTGGTTTACTGAGGAAGAGTCGATGGAGAAGAAGGAAATACAAAAATTCACACTCACAAATTAGTAAAAGGTAGTGCGGCAGGGACACTTTTTTAAAAAAAATGTTTGTTTTTTTTTTTATAAATAAATTGTGTGAAATTAAACAATGACCATGATGTTAAAGAGCTGTCTTTAAGGGTGTTTACATCCATATTGGGTAAACAGTGCAAGGCACCCTTTTTCTTCTAAGTTCCCTAATTTAAAAAGGACAACAGCAGGATAAAGCAGACGATTGTAAATTTGACCAATACTGTACACTTTGGTCCCCTTTAAAAAACGATTCAATTATTTTTTCAAGCACAAATGCTAAATATTTGCTGGTTCTAACTTCTCAAATATGATGATTTGCTGCGCATTTTTGTCATAAGATAGTAATATTGATTTTGGACTGTTGGTCGGATTAAAAAAAAAGAAAAAAGAAAAAAAAAGCAATTTAAAGACATCACTTTAGGCTCAGTGAAGATAGATGTTTTTCACTACTTTGACGTTTCATAAACTAAATGATTAATCGAGAAACTATTCGACAGATTAATCAATAATGAAAATAGTGGAATAATGAAAATGCGGCCCTATTCCCCTTAAAAAGGAGTAGTCTGACATTTTGGGAAACACATTTATTTGCTTGCTTGATGAGAGTTAGGTGAGAAGATCAATACCTCTCTCATGTCTGTACGGTAAATATGAAACTACAGCCAACAGCCAGTTAACTTAGCTTAGCACAAAGATTGGAAACATGGAGAAAGAGCTGGCCTGGCTCTCTCGGAAGGTAACAAAATCCACCTTCCAGTACCTCTAAAGCCAAAATCTACAAATCAGTGTTTTACGGGAGGTTGTGTGCTGGACTGTTTCTTGGCTGGGACCTGTAACTTCCTAGAGTCTCCACTCTTTGCCTGGCAACTGGTCCCAGCCAAGAAACAGTCCGACACACAACCTCCTGTTAAAAATGACCGTTTGCCTTTAAACACTGGTTTTTGTGCGGATTAAAACAACAAGATATAACATGAGATTTGAGACATGACAATCAATCTTCTCAACTAACTCTCAACAGCAAAGCAATTACGCATATTTCCAAAAATGTTGAACCACTCCTTTAGTTTGGGGGGACTCTGTATAAAAAGAGCTACAATTCCTACAACCGTTAATCTGATGTAAATGTAAATACTCTCAAATTAAAGCTGAAATTTACACTTTAGCACTCATTAGCCTTCGATTCATTTCATATCCTGTGTGCAGGAGCTCAAAGCTAAAAACAACAAGAGGGATGGTGAGGGTAATAAAGTCCTATAAGTCAGGGGTCATTTTAATGACAGTTGCTTCCCTGGGGGTGCAACTGATCCAGAACGGTGGTAACTACCTGGATAACAAGGATGGCCTAAGGGCTGGTTGTTAAAAGCCAGTTCAGCTATCTCCCGTTAAGACTCGCACAATAATAACAGGGTTCAGCACAAAATTACAAGGCAGTGTACCAATAATTTATTTGCAAATATGGCCAGGAGAAATGTATGGTGGGAGGGAGTGAACAGAACAAAGGCTGACCATCCACTCACCCTTCATGATCTGCTGTAGCTCCATCTGCAGGGTCTGGATGGCGCGGGCTGGATAGTCTCCGGCCCTACGCTTTATCCTGTGGATGGACAGCCGGCCATCCATCACAGCAGCCACGTCATCATCCTCCAGGAAGATCACCCGGTTTGTGTGCTCAATCACTGCACTGTCATGACGAGAGAGACGGACCAAAAAAAACAACATCAAACACACTCCACAGATGAAACGGAGACGTACGGAAATGGTGAGCATGTTTCATAGAGAATCTTTGGATGCTGTAAAGGTGGATGCAAAGACACAGGTATCTGCTTACCTTGCATCAGAAGCAAAGTAGTACTCCACAGCTTTCTCATCCACAGGGAACAGGCATGTGTCCTGGTCTGTCCTGGGTAGGGCGCTGCAGCTTTTCTTGTCTTTAGCAGCTGAGAAATAAAAAAATAAATAAAAAGAAAGAAAAGAAACTGGGCCTCAGTCACACTTATGCAATCATATGTGGACAAACTAGACTAAAAACTGAAATTTAAACTTACAAGAGCGGTACAGCACAGGAATATGATCTGCGGACAGCTTGTGATCACTCCTCACTCCCATCAGCAGGGGACTTCCCCTCCTGCACAGCAACATTTTTATGAGCCAACAACACCTTAATCTGCAATAACTAACAGTTTGACAGCATCAGTGGGAGCGTACCTTGTGCCAACTGCCTCTCCCGGGTAGTGGACACTCTTGAAGACCAGGGCAAAAGCTCCCTCCTGCCAGGTGGAAGAACACACACATCAGACATGCCTTTCTATCTGCTGATCACTTCCGCAGAAGCGGTGTGCATGAGCAGGTCCTTACCAGCTGCTGCGTGACCCGTTCCACGAGTGTAGAAAAATTTATGTCGTCACTCTCCCGGTTGTCATACATGTACTTCACCAGCTTGGCGATGGTCTCTGTGTCAGTCTCTGATTCAAACTCGTAGCCTTTGCTCTCCTGTGGAGATGGAGAGAGAGTTAACCCTGTCTCCCGTTAGAGTGATGAAAAATACGTTATATTATATATATATTATTAGATATTGGCTCACTAAGAATTTCCTCAGGTCTTTGTAGTTGGTGATAATTCCATTGTGAATGACGATGAACTCTGCAGACCAAAAAGATTATCATAAACTTTAAGATATCAAGATACCTACACCCAGGTCAAAAAACTGACTGAACCGTTGTGAAATACAAGGTAAAACGTTTAGCCGTGTGGAGAGAGTTCGCTTTCCATCTTTAACACAACTGACCATTTGTCTTGTCAGATCTATGCGGATGGCTGTTAACTGGGCTTGGTACACCGTGGGTGGCCCAGCGGGTGTGAGCAATGCCGAGGTGAACATCAAACTCCACATCCAGGTCAATATCCTGCTGTTCTAAAAGTCAAACAAACACAGAATATTAGTATCATAACTGTACCACAGTATATAGGATGACAAATCAAAGCTTCATTTGTTAATGATTGATTCTTGTCAAGTGAACAATTTCATCTCAGCTTACTGTGGATCTCTTCATCAAGAGCTTTCACTTTTCCACTTTTCTTGATCAGATGGATGGACTTGGCATTTGACTCCCACTCCTTGCCATTTCCGCCATCAATTCCCACACCTGACAAAATATAAAAAAATAAAACATGAGAATTACAGTGATCAAATTCTTCAGTATTAACTGGTTAAAAAAAAAAAAAAAAAGGTATTATGGTGCTTTTACCACTTGGCAAGTAATGTCCTGTTTTATTGGTCTAATGTCAGAACGAAGTCCAACATAACATGCTGTAACACTCAACACAATCATAGAAAAAACCTTTAAGACCTGCGTGGAATACAAACAGACTTAACATAAAGTACATTTGCTCTGTTAGTGGTGCAGTCAGTCTAACCCAGCAACATGATAATAGCTGTTCAATACTTCACAGCGAACATCAGTCTTGCTTCGTGTTCCTAACTCATTAGAACAACTAAACATGAGTAAGTGTGATTGATAAGACAATTCTTATGTTACATTAATGTTATATTGGACACACTGTAAATACTATCAGCAACTTGGTGGCATTATCAGAATAGTTGTCCTGCAGGCAGAAAGTGAGGGGACAGTGAATGAAAGAGGCTTGATAAAACAAATAAGTGTGTGCTGGTGATAAGAGCCTTTTCCCATCTCTCTCACCGGCTGAGTCGTAGCCTCTGTACTCCAGACGCTGCAGACCTTTGAGGAGGATCTCAAGGATCTCACGTCGAGTCCTTGGCACATGGTAGTTGAGATAGGCAAAGATTCCTGGGGAGAAGAACAAAATGACTTTCACATTCAGTGCTGTGTTCTTCCTTTAAAAGTCTGCTTAGAAGTGCAGCTTCTACCATGTGACAGTGTTAGTTAACTGTTAATTCAGCACTGTTTTGGAATCGTTAACTTCGACAATTGTATTTTGTACAACCAAAAACATACTGTCACAATACAATTCCACCAGAAGTCGATGTACGACAATAATGAATTTCTGATCTACACTAATAAGAATGAATATGTCAAGGCGGCAGCTGAAACCAAGAAGAATGTAATGCGATTCCTTAAGAAATGACAAAGTGGGACAAGCATTACTTAGTTATGTCAGCCTCGACTATTTTGGTTTCCACGTCAAAACTCTATGGTGGGTAATGCCTGAGAAACTAGTCTTACAGGAGGGGTTACTGCACTATAAAAACAGATAATGTTTTGTCTGGGCAGTAAGACCTGCTTAGAAACAATGGAGTGTATCTATAGCCCTAACGTTTTGCAAGCTGATATCTCCTGTCTGGGGAAAAGGAAGTAACTGTCACAGTAACATAAGACATTTAATTCAAGAGGTTTTGGTTTTAGTCCAAAAAACTGCATATAATTTTAAGATGTTTACAGTGTCACTCTGTAAAATCAGACTGAGAGTCGTTTGTGTACAATTACAAAACTTACTCAAAGACTATTCTCGTACAATAACAGGCCCACATAAATCAAGCCAAGTGCCATATAGTCTCATTATATTGAAAAAAATGCAGACATCTCTATGGCCGATATCTCCAAAACTCTGCAACTCACACCAAAACAATCTACATAGATAAATAGCACTATGGGCAGAGGGAAAATATGTATTTTAAATTTTGGAGTTTTGGAGTCATTTAATTGACAAATTTTTATTCAGCAAGTAACTCAAACTGAGAGGAGTATCTTAATTTGTCAAAGGGAAGGCATGAAATACAGCCCTGTTACACAGCTAAGCAGTGACAGATAAATGCTAATGTAGAGCCAGAGGGCTGCCTGGTTCAACAGAGCATGCATTCAGAACAGCAGGTGATCCAGGAAGGCAGTGAGGGCCAAATCGCCTTGGGAAAGTGTTGCAGCAAGCGGGCAAAAATCATAAGACCCACCTTTGCTTAAGAAATAGGTTTAACAAGAGTAAAAATGAACCAGAGCAAAATGACATCTTACTGTGATAGTAGATATTAACAGAGAAGCATTTGGTTTTGGTATCCTAAGAATACCAATTAGTCTATCTGGTCTGGTCAGAGATTGTAGTGACAATGATGCACGACAGACAGAGAGGTTATCAATGACAAGTGTGTGTGAGAAGGAGACAGGCATTAGAGGACAGTAATAGATACTAAAAAAGCATCTCTGCTACATTTCCCAAACTGATCATGACCAAATACATCATTTTCCGGGTACTTTCTCAATCAAAGTTTGACGTTAGTCCTGTATGACAGCCATACAGGAGTGTTCATTCAACCACTTCTATTAACGCTAGAGTGTTTATGGTTTACGCAAGTGGAAAGTTACGCGATGGACGTAATGTCACCGCAAACCTCTGGCGTTAGCAGGAAGAAAGCAGGGCATCATTTTGACGCTACTCGCGGATGTCGAGTTGCCGTTAGACACTCTTAACTTCACATCACACAGCATGTTCAGTAGAATTAAACACTGGTTGCTTTATATTTGGCTAGCTAATAGCATCGGCAGCACTAGCTCACATTCGCTAACTCAGGTTAACGTCAACGTTAGCCACCCCTAGCTAATTTCAACTGACTTGCACATTTAACCTAACACAACAATGCTAGCAGTATTTCATATTTGATTAAAATGCTGTTCTAGTAAATGGGGAATACGATACATTTCCGTCTGAATAACAAAAATGTAGAATTTATTCAGTACTCACCACACATGTCTACAGTCTGCCTGCCAGTTACAGATACTCTGGTAGCTGGGAACGCCTGTCCGATGAGCTTCGCCCCCTTCTGATTTCACTGAATCAGAGCCAACCAACTAATTCCATACCGCCTTCTGATTGGTCGAGTGACCTGTCAGTCAGGTTGCACCTATCAACGCAGGCACTCCTGACGTGGCATCAGGATGCAGATCCGTGGGCAGGACAGCCCTATTCATTGCAGCTAAAATCAACATCACTGCACAATGACAGGCCTGTGCTGTCTTCCAACTGCAAATTAATGTAAAATCTGGTAAAACAATGTAGCACTATAGCAAATTTTCGATAATTGTTTGGATTAACTAACCAATCGCCTGTCAATAAAATTACATGAAATGCGTCTTCAGTACAGGGCCTTAGCCAGGATTTTAGAAATACTACTTGAGTCCAAAGTCCTCCAGCACAACCCACACACCTTTTGTGTACAATTTGTATTTCACCTTTTACTTACATTTACTTATATTTTTTAAAATATTTTCTTTATTCCTCTACACTTTTGCATATAGTACATCAAAAGCCATTCCTACACTGCCAGGTCTGTAATTCTGGTGAATACCAAATCAATTTTGTTTTAATAAAATAAAATAAAATTTGATAAAAGAAAAAAAGGCAAATATCAGAATCCACCTTTTTTACACTTAAAACATGTAACGTGCATTATCATAGAATATAAACGCCTCTTCCTGTCATTAAAACCCCCAAACTCCCAGAAACACAAGGGTAAATGATCTTCGTTACAGCCCCAAGGATTTAATTAGTAATGCCAGGCAACAAATGCAACTCGCATTTGTCAAAAGTATTTCTACATGGAAAATTACAAAAAATATATTAAAATTTGTTCATAAAAGAGTATGATTGTGACAGTGATATCTAGCAACTATAATCTTATACATTTACACTGGAAGAGGCATGTAAAAAAGTAGTTATAAAGCACATAAATTATTCACTGCACATACACAACAAAATACAGCAGTCAAAATATTTCAATAAACTTTATTTATATACATACAGTATATGTATGTCAGCGCTAAAGGCTGTTCTGACAAGCGACTGACTCAGAAAAGGTGTAACAATGTGAAATAATAAATACGACTGATTTCAGCTCTACAGTCATCACTTTCTATGACTGGGCTTTTCTGTCCCAATATTTTAAAATACCGTCATTGTACAGAAAATTGCTACCAGAATCAATAATAACATCTGGATGAATGATGATGATGATGAGTTGTCACACACAGCTACGCTATACACCAGGTCATTTTATTGCAACTATGGCTTGCATTAAAGGAGGTGGCCGGGGGAGGGAGGAATGTGTAAATGTGGTTCTGGTTTCAGTGTAGTTCAAACTTCAGCAGCCTCCTCCTCATCCTCAAACTTGAACAGCCTCCTCCTCATCCTCATCCTTCACCTGTGAGAAAAATTAAAAAATGTTTTCAAGTAGGACAGACTTTTTCCACTGCTTATTCTTTAATGCATTTTTGAAGAGTTTGTTTGCCCTATAAATGTATGTGTGCTGACTGTAGCTGGTAATTATGAGTAATGACAAGGTATGCGCCAATATAAACAGTTATCTAATCATAAAGTGTAATTTAAAAATACAGTGCTCATACAATTTACAACATAAAACATCTGTTTTCAGGCTTGGCCACTCTAAAATGTTATTCTAACAAATTATTGTAGGCCTGTAGTATACTCAGCATTAAATATAAGCATTTAAATAATAAAACAAAACTACTAATATCTAAAAGACAATGTGAAGTTTAAAAAACAAATATATTTCACAATAGAGGAAGATATCATTTGTTTTGCACTTTAATAAATCAAGCAGTTTGGTATTGAATTTGCTCCTATATCTGAGTGGATGGCAGAGAATAAAGAGGTGGCAACAGGCAACATGTGTTTTTTGCATTCAAATTGGTTACTGTCATAACATACACCTGTTGCAGTATGATAACTGTTAACATTTTTCATCAAGGTATATAGTTTAATTATACATCAATCGCTATCCCAGCCCTTACTGTGAACCAAAACATGGCTGAATACAAAATATTCGTGAGAATTCAGAAAGAAGAAGTGTGCATTACTGTAACTAAATTAAGCAGCAGGTTTACAACGTATCCTCTGGCAGGAGAACAAACCTGCTCCACTGATTCAACTTCGGGGACGTAAAACTGCAGCATGTTTTGGATTCCACTCTTCAAAGTAACAATGGAACTGGGACAACTGGTGCAGGAGCCCTGCAGCTTCAGTTTAACAATGCCGTCCTCAAACCCCCGATACAAAACATCACCTCCATCCTCCTGCACTGTTGGCCTGGGAAAGAAGAACATCAATAAGTGTGGAAAAAGGATAGAAAGCCATGGTAATTACGTACAGACGCTGATATTAGAGTGCATCTTCACAAGAAGCTACCTTATTCGAGTATCCAGCAGTTCTTTGATCATAGCAACTACTTCATCATCATCATCTGATGGTGCTGAAAAGACAAGTGGAGATTCCTTGGCGTTCACAAACAGCATGTCCTACCAGTTCTGTCTATTTCAGTGTTTTGCCCTGCACGGCTGGCTGATATTCTTACCTGTATCTGCACTAGGTTTGCTGTCCTCATTGACAACAGGAAGTCCAGAAGTGAAAAAGTCCATAATGGCAGCATATACATCTGGCTTGATTACTTTCCATTCCATATTTGCATCAGACTACAAAGAAACAGAAAAGAAAAAAAGTTATTGCAAGCAATGACATTACAATGTGCTACACTATGAGGTACTGTATACAGTATGTAACTTGACCTGGTTTTACCTTTGATATGGTGATAAAGTCGGGGCCCAGGAACACACTTTTGACTCCATCAATCCTGAAAAGCTGCCTAAAGACAACTCTTGTTACTGTACATTTGGGACGAATTACCGAGTTAATTTGACACTTGAAGCATTTTAAAATGTTTTGAAATACTAAAAAGTGAGGCTATACAAACCAAACCAATAATAGAGATTATGCTTAAAAAAAGAAAATTGTAGATATACATAGATATGTATCTATGCACACGCGTGTATTTCATCTTCTAATCTAATATATCATTTATTACAGCATGTACAGTATCTCAATTTAGAACTATTAACATTGACTGATTTTAACCTCATTTACATGTAAACGCTCAAACAGGCAACACAGTAACAGAAAGTATCTAATCATGCATTGGAAGACACACTGTGTTTCACACACTTATAAGCATTGGATTGGACAGATAGAGGAACAGTGTGCTCAGCTTTAAGGACACTGTCTGCAGACTCAAGGACAACCTGAGGAGCACACAGAAGTCTCACTGCGAGTGCTTAACGAGAATTAAAACTTATTTTGTGAGTACAGACATTGGCTTTGGTTCTCATCCTACTGGTACGGCAGGTGAATGAATCTTCACAAGTGTAACTAATAATAATAATGGCTGTATTCCATTTAGGTGTGAAATGGTGGAACAAAGCCAGCATCAACATTATTATTTAAACCTGTGCTTTTCCTGCTATGCCATATCAAAATGCCTGCTGTGAAAACGATTTAATACTCTCCGTTCATTAACCTTGTATTTCAGAGGTCATATACCTGGCTAAGGGTGAGCAGTGCGCATCACGAGGGCTGGAAAAATTCATAGTTCCTGATTCAAGAACTGTACGACCGGGCAGAAACTTTAGGCTGTTAGGATTTGGTGTGTCCTGCGTCTGCACAAACATGGTCCTTCCTGGAAATAGACAAAACACAAAGAACAAGAATGTAACAACAGTCATTATATGGTGTTTTCTCCAAGGTAGAGCGCCACAAGGATGCTGCAGGTGTACAAACCAGGAACAACCCAATGGGGGTTTTGTGGCCATCTGTTCGAGACTCCTGTGTTATGTGAAGGCCAATGTAATCCGGCGCTCTGATATCCACTGCCAGCAAGACTGAGACAACACATATGAGAGATTCAAAAGGTTACTACAACAACAATCAGAAAATTTTGTTCAGTTAGTCATATCATGTTTCATTTCCTCCCTCCCACTTGTGGATGTGGCAGTAAGAGATTCAAAGAGTAATCAGTCGAGTAAGACATAAGACACAAGACACAACATGTAGCTGAAGTAATACAAATTGTTACATGGGATAATAAGTAAACTTGCCCTACAATGACTGATGCAGCACATGTTACGTTGTATAGTTATCATTTGACTTGTCCTAGCCAACTTAATAATATAGATTAGCTTCTATACTACAGGCAGAATATCATGATTACTGGAATTAAAACACAGATATAAACAACAGAACATATATGGGCTCATATGTCCTATATGAGCGGCACTGCCAGCTCATAGCAAGAATATTCTGAGTTCATAAAATCAAAGCTACACAGGAGAGTCCAGTCAGAGTTAAGACCTCAATCCTCTCTATTAATTGTGGCTTGCTATTCACTTGTAGTTTTGCAAAAATAACTTATGAAACATTACAATGCCCGGATGTTCACATGGGCTCAAGGCTGTAGTTAACTGCTGACAAAGGTCACAACAACTAAATCTCGATTTGAGGCGTCTTGAATGGGGTGTATTTATTTGTGAACTTAATTCAGTAACATTTGTAAAGTTTTTTTTTATAGTATGACATTAAAGAGTCATCTTTGTTGAACAGTGTCAAAAAACTTTAATAACTGACTGTGATCTAAAGAGCTAAACAATAACAGACACGCACATCACATCACGCTGCTCTGAGATTTAATAATCAATCTGCGTCACTCTGCAACTTAGCTACCTAGCTAGCCGCTAATAGTTAACGTCAGCCGGACTGGATGCATTCATACAAGCATGAAAAAAGCACAATGACATGACATCGCACTTTCACAGCGGACAAACAGATAAACTTACGGACGCGAAAGTCTTGCTGAAATACCCAACAACCTGCCGACATGTCCGTAAGTCGCCATGTTTGTTGTGATTCCCTGAAAAGAACGGAAGAGTTTTGTCCTATTTGCGGAAGTGACGCGCTATTATTGTACGTTCGTTAAAGTTTTCCCTCGATAGCTAGCCAGCTGCTATCGTCAAGCGCAATTTTGCTAAAGCTCTGAAATAACATTACGCTGCGTTGAAAATGCCTTGTGGCAAAAACTTTAGGAGGAGAAGGGAGTCATCAGATGTGGAGGAGGACGAGACAACCGAAGAAGTCAGGTAAAGTACTTTATTGAAACTGTACAACATGAACAAAAATACTTTCTAGCTAGATTAACGTTATGTTAGCTAACCGACTAACGTTATCTCAGCCAAGTGCTCCATCAAAGTTAAAAACTACCTATTTACTATCGGACTTTGTGTATTTGGTTTTAGCTGTATATTTAGCTAATGTCATTTAATTTGTGTGTGTTTTTTGGTCGTTTAGATCAAAAGTAGAAGAGGCCAAAGAGCTTCAAAGTTTGCGGAAACGACAGACCGGAGTCAGGTAACGTGAATGTAACACTTGTAATGCTGTTTCTCAAACAATGAACACGTTTCAAAAGGTTAAGTCTCTGAAGTATAATATGAGAAACATATGAGATATAAATTAATATTTATATTTCCTTTTTGTTTAGTCTTACCGCCCTATTGGTAGGAGAGAAACTGCCGCCCGAGGCTGAAATTGATGTAAGTGATCTTTTTGACTTTGAATTTATTTGAATTAACCAGAATATGTGTGTGTTTAACTGGCTAATAAAATAAACATTTCTCACAGAATGACCCTTTTAAACTGAAGACTGGAGGGGTTGTAGACCTGAAGAAAATCAAAGACAGGAATAGGGACATGTGAGTAAATCGGCGACTGCTTTAATTATTTTGACGCAGTGTTATTAACATATTATGTATGTACTAGTATGTCATTACAAAATGCAAAATGTGTGCCATCACATATGACACTGATCTGACCCAAGATGACCTCAATTCCACATGCAGGACAGAAGACAAGACGGACCTCAACCTGGGCACCTCCTTTTCTGCTGAAACTAACAGAAGAGACGAGGATGCCGACATGTATGTCTGTTTTTACATTTGTAACATACACACACATACAGGTACACACTCTCACTCTCTTTGGTATTCACAGTGTGCTGACTTAAGTACAGTGGGCACACACTGGTCAGACTTCAGTTAGGTGAACAGATTTATCCCAATCCAATACCTCAACTAGAGCTCTTTATTTCGCTGCATGAGTATAGCTTTATGTTATACAGCAATATTCAACACCTGGTTTATCTAAATGTGGAGGGCCAACATGCTTGGTTTAGATCGGCCATTTTAGTTTGAAAGATGAGTGAATTTCCAGTAATAGTTATCGCACATCTAAAATGCCAAACAAGATTGTAATCCCCAACATTTCGGACACAGTTATGCATACTCACACACAGTTGTTTACAAAGAAATATTTAAAAATATTTTTCATGAATCTGTCCTCACAGGATGAAATATATTGAGACAGAGCTGAAAAAGAAGAAGGGGTTGGTGGAAGCCGAGGAACAGAAAGTCAAGGTGAAGAACGCAGAGGACCACCTGTATGAGCTGCCTGAGAGCATCCGAGTCAATTCTGCCAAGAAGACGGAGGAGATGTTGTCCAATCAGATGCTGAGTGGGATTCCTGAAGTCGATCTTGGCATTGAGTACGTATAGAAGATTCTCAAAATGATCCTGTAGATTAAATTTTTTTTAGAATCTTCAAGAGTAGAATCTTCAGTAGTAGTCTGCTTTGAGACTTGACTAGCTGACAGAAAGGATGCGACTCTGTTACTGATAGCCTGTTTCTGTGATTTCTTTCTCAGTGCAAAGATAAAGAACATTATCTTCACAGAGGAGGCAAAAGCCAAGCTTCTGGCAGAACAGAGGAACAAGAAAAAAGACAACGGCACATCATTTGTACCCACCAACATCGCCGTCAACTATGTCCAACACAATCGCTGTGAGTTCTGTCAGTCTGTAAACATTGGGGTTGAAATAGTGAGAGGACACCAGAACGTGATGAGAGGTGAAAAGATTACATTTTCTCTTTTTTTCCAGTCTATCACGAGGATGTGAATGCACCACAGAGACACCACAGACGTAGAGAGGAAGAGCCCAAAGCAAGGCCGCTACGTGTGGGAGACACTGAGAAACCAGGTCCAGAAGGTAAGAGACTGTACACCACTACACACTGTTCCTTATAGTATACCGTCGCAGTTCGATACCACTGTACATCTTTCTATAAACTCTGGCATTAGTGACTTTATTTGGAACATGGTTTATACAAATAAAACCTATGATCTGATTTATACCTTCTTCTGTTACTCCACAGCATCGTCACCACCCAACTACCGCAAACGTCCAAACAACGAAAAGGCTACAGATGACTACCATTATGAGAAGTTCAAGAAGATGAATCGACGATATTGAGGAGCTGGATGTTTGTTTTTGTTAATTTTTTAAAAAAGAATACTTAATCAACTTGATGTCTCTTGAAGCCTCCAGATGATCCATGAAGATAACTAGCAGACTGGCTTTCTCAAACAACTGTTCATCAGACTCCCCCCAAGATAGTGTTTTATTTTGTAAATAGCTCCTTGTGGTTATCTGTATTAGGTATATTTGCTTTGTGATGTGTTATGTTAAAGGAGAATTCCACATTGAAGAAATCATGTGGTTCAGGATTGTCTGATGACCAAGGAAATAAACCCATAATAAGGAATACAGGAATAACATAAGACGTGTTGGACTGAGTTGTACTGACTTGATTAAAAACATAAAACAACAAGATTTAAGTTGCTCTTTAATGCGACCAGTGCTCAACGGCGTAGAAAAGCAGAAATAAAACATTACAAAAACAAAAAGGTACAAAATATAAGAACTAACACTCACACATATTCAATACTTAAGTCAAGTCCAAAATAAGAATATAAAAAAATGTGTACTGGTTTAAATGCTGCAAAGGTACATTAAAAAATCATCAAGTTGTCTGCATTTTTTATACTGTCCATCAGTATTGTATATATAGTATATGAGTCTGTTTGCAAATCTATTTTAATTCATTTTGAAAAAGTCATTTAAACTGAGGGGAATGTTATATCTAATACCTTTTACAGTGCATTGTTTTGATATGAGTTCTTCAGGTATTTTTTTAGTACAGTTTATTTTACTCTTTTCCTGTAATACCAGTTTACACAAAAGAAATCCTCAATGCCATAGTTTAAGTTTTTCTCCATAACACGTTACAGTGGCAGACCTAATCAGACACTAGTTCACAATGTGTAATGGAAACTAAATGAGCCAAATTACTTCGGTACAAACTGAGCACAAGTGTTCCAATCAGTGTCCACTTTTCCCCTCATGGTTTCTCTATAGAGGATGTCCCGTGTCCGTTGAGGTGGTGTTGGGGGTTTGTCTCCTGTGAAGGAGGTCCCTCCACGTCCTCTCGCTCACCCTGGGTAGAGCTGCAGCTGCTTCCTGGGGAGGCCCAACTGTCTCGTCGGCGGTAGGCCTCACACAGTGGCAGATCAGTGCTGTCCCATTGACTGTAGCTTTGCGGAGCGGAAACCAGTAGGAGGCAAAGAATCAGTGCAGCACAGAAAGAGAGGAGCAGATGAGAGCGGCAGGTCAGAATAAGCACATTCATACACATAGAGGAGCACATAAGGTCACACATACGATAGAAGCATGGAGGTTATGCAGAAGCACTGGAAACTGGATCAACGCATAAAACAGCTGTTTATTAACTAGATACTGTAGTCAGAGGTGTGGCTTATTAACTGTTGATTTTAAGTTCAGCAAAAAGGTGCGATTAGTTGCTGATGGAGGAGAAAGCAGAGCGAGTGCAGCGAGAAAGGAAGGCCCACAGCCAGCATGCTCCAAACAGGACTGAGAGATACTTCTTAATACTTTGTCACAGAAAACAAGACAAACTACTACAGTGTTTTGTCTCTACTTTATTGCTTAATCATTCTGGGTCTATTGGAACAGCTGGCACAAACTGGCACACATGTACAACCACACCACGTGTGCTGGCCACCACTTGCATGGTTACAGCTTGAGTCGCGTGTGATCTTAAGGACGGAATCAATTAAAAAAATAACCTAATTGCTTTTACAGAAAACGTCTACTTGAGAAACTTGTAGTAGCTTCATATTTGACCTCCAATAAATAAGAAACAGTCTTGTCTACTTTTACAGTCTATACCAAACATTCATCCACAGTCCATCCTTAAAATCTACCATATAGCCCATCACCATTACATTTATGACTTAAAGTATTACATATAAATAATCTTGAATGAATGACATATTTATAAAATCTATATTCTGATATAGTTTTAGTTCTTTCATTGTGTAATTCTTCTAAAAAGGAGTTCACTTTGCCTATGAAGCTTTGTGTAGCTACACCCAGAAGCCTTTTAACAACCATCTAACAATTCATCCATGGATAAAATAGCAAGAGCTTTAAATTCATGGATTTTAATGAACTCTGGTCATTACTTTGATTTATTATATTTTAGTTATAAATGAACTAGGAGGAAATGCCTCATTACTTACATTCCACTAAACCATGCATCTCTCCCATTGTGCCTGACAATGTTTGTTAAAACTTCTCTCAAGCCAAACTGAAAGTCTGATCTCCATTTAGAAATAAACCCAGCAGTAGATCAACGCCAATGCTTTCTGTTCTGAATTATGAAATGTATCCTTGTCACCAGAAAAGCTTTCTGGCTTTCAAACTGCATCAAATGCCCAAAAATACATGTTATAGTATAAAATACTAATGTATAAAATATATAGTTCAAGAGCTGGAAACATTTACGCTGCTGACATTCGGTTGTATACCGCTTTAATGCTGAAGTCCTCTCTACTTTGACCAATTACGACACACGTCATAGAGCAGAAAAAAGTCAAGGCATATTCTAATCAATAACAATGTAAAGTCACCTATTTAGATGAGCTCCATCACACCGACCCTCAACAATGATTTGTGTTGATGAATGGATGGATGTGACGATGAGATAAATTCAACCCAAAAAGTGTCATGTTTAGATGGTGGCAGAACTTAACCCTTCCGTGGGCTCAACAGTGAATGGTAAAGGTGAGACAGTACATGGTGCTGGGCAACAGAGGGGCGGTGGGATGGGGGAAAAGTATGAGCCTACTTGTACCTGGAGGAGTAATATTCTTCCTCTAGCTCATACAGGTCGATGGCGATCTCGTCACGGAGCGAGGTGAGCTTCTTGTCACACTCCTCCTGCAGCGAGCGGAGCTGCTGGTTCTGGAGGCTGATGGCGTCGTTCACGGAGGGAAAGTCGTTCAGAATCAGGAACTGCTTCAGATCAGACACCAGCTTCATCAGGGACTCACCAGCTCGTACCTGATACAGCAACGCAGTAGAGGGTAAATGGGTTTAGAAATGAATGATTGTGTTTTTTCTGTTCCTGTTTCTGGATTGAAGACGTGTTTCAGCTACTCAAAAAAAAATCCTACAAGTCCACAAACTGAGTCACGGGGCTGTGATGCATTTCACTTTATCGTTAACCTCTCAAACTCCACAGTCCTACCAGTTGGTCAGCAAGTACAAATTAATGCTGCGCAGCCATACTTGACTCAAACCAAGATAACTTCATTTTAAATTCTAGTGGAGAGCCCAAACTTTACAAAGATACCACACATATCAGGCTGACATTTGTAGAAATTATGCACTTCTACAATATTTCCATTTAAAGGAATGGTACAACCAGAAAATATGTAGTCTAGGGTTTGAACATTTTACTCAGTATAAACATCATAAATGACAAGGGACAAGTTGATACAGAAGTTACATGTGATACTGCCAGACAGTGTAGAATCTTTCCCACTCCCTACTAAATAAAATACAGGGTGTCTATCTGCGTGACAGAAAAAAATAAAAACAACTGAGTATGTTGTATATTCTCTTATACTTACAATGTTGGCTGCTCTGACATGCATCTCATAATGGTCCTGCTCTGCTTGGGTTGCTCGGGCAACCTGTGTCTCATCCTCTATCTGGAGAAAGAAAACAGTGTGAGAATATTACATACACACTATATATACACTCCACATATGTTTGGAGGGCAAAGAGAAAACAAGTTGAGAGAGAGGAGAGGAAATGAGAGTGATGCTGATACCAACAGTTCATCTATTGAACAATTTCCCTCGGGATAAATAAAGTTCAGCTTTTACCATTAAGAAGCATTTATGCTGTATTATTTCTTGACTTTCCTGCTTTCCATCATAAGTAAGAAACATACAACACATGGGAAAGAGCAGAGAAAGCTGTAGAATAACAGAAGAGAAACGAGAAGAGAGGGCGCTGTATCTATGTACCTTTGCTGTTTTGATAATTTCTGTGAAGTTGTCCAGGATGGACCTGATATCATCTTTCAGTCTCTTGTTGTAGTTCTGTAGCAGAGACTCTTTGCTTTGAGAGAGCACTCTCTGAGTAGCCATCGCGCTCACGAAAAGGCAACACAGCGTACGTTACCTGTTCACATCAAGTTAACACACAGAAATCCATTCAGCGGATGAGGTTTATAATACAACAAAAAAACAGTGTAGACAAAACGCAAAAATCCTTCACGAGCGAGCAACTACCTAGCATGAAAACTCGCGTGCTTTCGTAAAAGAAACGGATGAGAAAAACGTGTACCTTACGTGGTTTTCATATCTGTACTACTGCATAAATATATATTATTACAGGTTCTTAGTGGTTATCTCTTACTTCTTATCACATACTTTATAAACGATGTCGTTATTGTATAAAACGATAACCACTGCCTTCGCTCTTCTTGCTCTTCTTCTTCTTGATATTTAATGGCGGCTAACATCCGGTGTGTCTGTGTATTACCGCTCTCCAGCGGAGTATCACTGATTTCACACCGCAAAAACCATCGATATACTGTAGGTATGCACGTAGCAAAACAGTGTCACTCAAAAAAAAAAAAAAAACAGAAAAAAGAAAAAGGTCGGTTTTATTTCTATAATATCAAGAATAGTTACATTTATTTATTTAATTATAGCATGAATCAATGCATAAACCACTGAAAATGTATTGCAAGCATTATTAGCCTAAAGTGTACCTAAAGTATGAAAAGTTCAAGTTCTCATTATGCAGAAAAATGCACCCTCTTAGTGCCTGTTATATTACAATATTGTGTTATTATTGTTGATGCATTAACATATGAGCAGCATTTTAGTGTTGCAGTTGGTGGAGGGGAAGCTATTAACAACTGTATAAACATGTTTTGTATGTAAAATCTAAATCTGCAAAGCATAGTAAATAGCTCTCGGATAAATGTAGTGGAGTAAAAAGTACAATGTTTCACACTGAGATGTAGTGGAATAGTTAGCGTAAAATAGAAATGTGCTTCAAACTGTAGTAAAGCACAGTACTTGAGTATGTGTACTTAGTTACATCCACAACAATGTTTCAGTGATGATAAATAACTGTGCTACATTTGATTTACATTAATTTAATTTTTTTTATTGACTTACAACATAGTTTTCAAAGGCAGGCTGTGCAGTGTAACAAGTATTTCGAGTGCTTTTTTGCCCAACATCATCAACTATTGAATCCTCCAAAGACTTATCGTACAACACTGGTCGAAATACATTTTACAGCTGTGTTACAATCAAAACACATTCTTAGGGAACCCTGACTCTGTGTCAGTGACTATGTGCAACCTTCATGTATACAAATCAGGTGAGAAAAGTGAGCATTTCTATAAAAAAAAAAAAAAAAGAAAACTGAGGATTTTATATTGCAACAGAGGAATACATGAATTAAACTTTGGGTTGAAACAGGTTAGATCCCCTTTCTTAAAAGTGCCATGGTGGGAACGAAAAAGTGTTCCATGATTTTGCAAAGCACAAAGACAATAAAATATTCCCAAATGTTGATGGAAATAAACTCAAAAAGGAATGTCATAAATCAGTCACCATTCAAGATCTCACTTACAAGATACTACTATTACAGTCCCTGACTGGAACTGTGAAGCGTAAGTGCTATAGATATTTGTGACTACAGGAAAGCATTTTTTAAAGTTGCAGTTAAAGTTTTCACTTCAGTTGTTTGTAAGTGTGAGTCACAGCTAGTACACTTTTGGAGTTTATAGAGATGTCTACGATAGAGATGCATTACAGAGTTGAATGAACATCTTGGTGCATTAGCATACTGCAGACAGCAAAAGGAAGTTGTACATGATTGTACATGAGTATTTGGTTGTGAATGCAAGTGCAATAACGTGATGTAAATGCAGCAGTTTTTCTTGGGAGGGCACAAAAGGCAAAAGTGATTGATGCTGTTTGATGTGGTACTGTAGGAGGGAAGGACTGTAAGAGTGTAAGGCTTTGGAGATATCATCTTGTAAAAATGGAGAAACAGAAAAGTGAATCTTCTACATTTATGTAACAAAGGAACTACCATAATGTATGTTCTATGCCTAACATTTATATACGGTTTGTATGTTGCATGGAATAAACACTTATATTCCATTTTCATCAGACAGGACAGTGACCACAAACATAATACACATGACAAAAATGCAAACCTTTTGAAAAAAAAAACAACAAATGTTATCCTGAAATGTCAATGCATCATTATCCAGCACCAGCTTCATAACAAACTGTCAAGCATGAAGACCAAAAGGCCCAAAAAGATGGACTTTGATGGCATAATTGTAAGGCCGTTTACATATTTCAGATACAGATAAATTCCTCATCTTGTCACAAAAAAGTGTTGAGAGACTGTGGATGTGTTTCTCTCACTCATTGTGCTACACAGTGTTTTTTCCTCTTCAAACTTCTGTGAAATTATGATCTTGTGATTCAAGCTGATTCTGTCCTTTCTGAGAACTAATACAATAGATGAATGAGGCGTTATCAGATCATAGTTTCACTGGAAAGCTCAAATATAGAGGAAATTAAACTACCAAAGCTACAGTCAATCTACAAACTCCCTCACTATGTGGTATTGTAGCGCTGACACAAAAAGAAACTGAGGTAGGCAAGAAAACAATCAAATGCTTGACCACCATATTGTCTTTGTGTAGGTGTATGGACCAAAAAGATTTAAGGACAATTCAAAAGGAATGTGACAGGAAAAATAAAAAGTGACTAGGAGTCTGAGAATAATGTCAGTTTTCTTACTCTAACGGAGCATTCAAGTGTAAAGATGATCTTGCACTATCAGAACTAATTGGAGCCAGTTAAGAATGAGATCCATGCATGCCTGCAGTCCAGCTGCAGCGCTGGTGACAGCATGCAGTATGCCTGTTATAGTTTGCATAATTTAGCGGCGCTGATACCCCCTGCCCTGACATCTGAGTGTGTGTTCAGGGCTTTTCTTGCGGGGCCTTGAGGTGAAAGGGTGCAGAGACAAAAGGGTCTACAGCGCTCACTTCTGAAGTCCATGAGTGAAGAGGTCCAACAGGGACTGATGCCACAGCGGCTTGCCTGCTCACGTTAGACACTACTCTTTGAGCTGCTACTGGCTGCTGGGGCACAGGTCCCTCAAAGTGTCGGGAATATTTGGCCAGAGCTTGTGGGCGGAACGGTTGTTGGGCAACTTGTCCCAACACACCTTGATTGGGGGTTACAGCATGAACTCCAGCTGCATGAGGATATGAGGTCTTGGGCTGAGCTCCTGAAGCCTCCTTTCTTTTTCCAAAAGGAGCCTGAGAGAATACATCGAGCTGCTGCTGAGCTGAAAGGAGGGCACGTGGAAACGGAGCATTGGCAAACACATCGCCTGTGTCTTCTTGCCCAATCCGAAAGGGGGCTTTTGTGAAAACATCTGCAGCGACTTCTGCCTCCTTCGCTGGCTCATGTACATGCTGGGAATGATTCTGAGCAAAGGTGCTTGGAGTAGATTGATGGAAGGTAGTAGATGGTTGTGTTGGTGCTGCGCTGGAGTGCTGGAGTGATGAGTGGAGGGCTAAGTGAGGTCCTTGTTCTTCTTCATCCTCAGAGTCCAGCAGCAGAGGTCTGGAGCCGCTGCAGTCATGTGCTGCTACATGACTCTCAATGGTTTCCTCATCCTGCTGCTCTTCCGTATGGGCTTCCTTCTCCTCATCTTCATCGCTGGAGTGCACACATCCCTCGTTTGTTTGAGGATCTCCTGGAGGTTCAGGCTCTTGTCCCTCACCAAGTACAGAGTAGCCATTACTCTCCCCTTGCACATCTGTATTAGAAAGCAGAGGTAGAGAAAAACATATCAGAGGTGAAGACAAACATTAGACAGTATAAATATTGTAACAAAAAACTTTACCATCCGAGGTCCAGCTGCGTGTTTCTCTACCAGACCATCAAACCTCAGTCACACACACAACATACTATATGACCGATGGATCATCTGTAACATCTGTAACCACTGAAGAATCAATGAGAACGACCCAACAGTGAGAAATCAGCACAAGACTACAACAATACAGACACATTCTAC
Organism: Siniperca chuatsi; assembly: GCF_020085105.1. NCBI lineage: Eukaryota > Metazoa > Chordata > Actinopteri > Centrarchiformes > Sinipercidae > Siniperca > Siniperca chuatsi. The sequence goes on along the minus strand of NC_058046.1, from coordinate 14,336,602 downwards.
TCTGAACACGTCACATAATACAGACAAGACTGGCCAGCTCTACCATTACAACATCAAATAACCTTGTTTCCACAAATTAGTTTCAGCACAGCTGCAGTATCCTCAACCTCCTACAACGGTGCCTTGTGTTAGAGTAAACAGTGACAGCAGTTATGCTTTTAGTTAGAATTGATTGTGTTGAGGTAGAGGGAGCTCAGAGGGAGTCAGTAGCTCTGTGGAAACAAGGACAAAGAGCCTTCACAGCAAAAGAAGAGATAATTAGGGACAGACAGGTTTGCACAGATGAGCAGAGACAGATCAGTCTTACCTCAGTGTATGTAGACAGCAGCTGTTAACTGGCAGCTCTTGGGAAGATGTTAGTTGCAGCCATTAGAGGGAAACACCAGTTTTTGTTTTGTTTTACTTCTTGGGTAACTTCCTTCACCACACGTCTGTTTTAAACTGTCCACAGCCAATTTCACATAGTATACACATTCCTACATGATTTGAGCCAGAGTTAATCAAACGAAAAATGACCTACAGATCAAGTCACAGGTCAGAGCTGACTACCAAAACAACAACAAACAATGAGACTGCTTATGTAATCATGTGGAATAACAGCTATCAATTCCTAACAATACAGCTCATAGACTCTACAGTCTATCTATGGTACAATCTAACAAAAAGGAACGCAATTCACAGACCCAATGCCTTATCAAAGTCCCTGGCCTGGAATCACAACAGCAGTGAACAGTAATGTGATTTTAAAATACATGTCTACCAACATCCAGGAAGCTTAGAACTACTAAGATATGAAGCGTTCACAAGAAAAGCTCAAAAAAGGACAGCTGCGCAAGTTGTCAGACAGACAAGTGTCTGATGATGCTTATACTAAGAGGTGAAAACATATTTCCATAGTGCAAGGCACACGCTAAATAATGGTTCAATACTGAAATCGGAGCAGAAAAGGCCTTGATGAATTCCAATCCATTTAGTTTAGAGTATGTGTAATCTAATTTGGTTCCCAGAAGGAAAAATGATCTGTCTGCTAATTAATACAATGAAAATGGAAGAATGAATCTTCAGACTGTCAATAAAGTCAGTGGGTCTTCTGTTCTTCCAAATAAAAATCAAATAATGTGACCCAAAGAGACTTAATTTACATTCACATTAATGAGTTTTATTCAGTGTCTCTCTTTTTGAAACTTAATTCATAAAAATAGAAGTACACACTCCATAATGGTCCTGACACATCGACATCTGCAGAATCATGTCAGACATTTTGATATAATCAAAGTCATTTTTATACTCTCTACCATATCAACCCAACCAGCACAAGTACATTGGTTTCACACAGCAACACAGGTAAAACTCTACGGCCAAGGCTAGAACTCTACAGGATACAGCACTGTAGTGTCTGATAAGAATACGAAGCATTATTGTAGGATTGCATAGATTAGCCACAAAAATGCAAATGACTTAACTGAACAACATTAGATGGAAAGAAAAAAGCATAGTCTTATGCCATGCCAGTTCTTGTCCATGTCTATGACCTTTACAATATGTCATACTGGGGGGAGGAGGAGGAGAAAGCTGTTTATGTCCCAAACTTTAAGCATATACAGTATACCAGTGATGGCATATCAGGGAAAGTGTACTGTTTTCAGTTTGTATGTACATATCTATGGTGGTATATATATAAAAAGAGACTTGCCTATGCAATGCAACTTCCTTGGCTAGAGAAAAGCCTGAATGAAAGGTAATACTTGGTGGGATTCTTACATTAAAGATGTAATGCAAAGTCAGATGTAGTGATTGTGATCAGCTAATACAACTTATACAGCTGTTTTTTAGAGTCACACAAGCCTTTCTTAAGCTCATCAGCCAAATGAGAGATAACAGAGGTGAGAGGTGCTACAGAGATATCGGGAAAAAAATTCCATCACTAGCTCTGTTTTGCTGCCTGTTAGATAAAATCTATCACAGTAATATACAATAACTTACAAGTACCAGTGTCATGTAAAGAAACTCCAGTGGAGAGATAAAACACTACCCAGTCAGGTAAGTCATAAGCACTTTGTTTCATGTATCAATGTCGACATCTGAAACAAAAGCATGAGCTGAATGCTTAATGTGTATGGAGGGAAAAAACAGAGGGACTTTGGACAGAGAGGGTCAACATCTTTGCACTCTTAAATACAGCTTCATACGCAAATATTTTTTATCCATATATTCTTATAAATTTTACATATTTTATAATGGCATTCAGTTCATACATTCATTCTAAAGCACTATCAATACTAGTCACATGTATTCATACCATGATAGATGAAATGCCTTTAAATATTACACAAACAAACAATGCAATGAAATCTACATTGAACTTCCCTCTATGTAACAGTGGTATGCTGCTAAAATTCTGCTCATGTTCACTGACCCTGAGAGCAGACTGACGCACAGAAAACGTATCATTATAATCAAGTCTTTCCTTTAGCTTTAGCATAGCTACAGGTCAAATAATTTGATTCCCTTTTGTTTCCACTGTGCTTATCTTGACAATGAGTCGAAGATGGTGAGTTCATGACCCTACACATAAAAAGAAGTAATTATAAAACGCACACATACCATGGTCTTACGAAGTGTTGTAGATAATGCTGACGGTGAAAGTATCCTGTCATGGTAATGGAGCCGAATTAATCAGCCATGTTAACACTGCCCCCACCAGTTTCAGGATTTCAAGACATCATTACGAGTGACAGATTTACAGGTGTAGTTTTAGGAGAAATAATACCCTGCTTAACATCCAAGAAGAGGTGACAATATACAGTTATGCTGACGCTACAGCTCTTATTACATGTACTAAGTTAGCTTAGAATAATAGCTGTTAAAAACATGGCTACTGGTCTATAAGGGAATAGTAGCACAGAACTGAACAGATTTGACTTCATAAGATGGTGCACACTGTACAATATGTGTGTACTAAAATCATATCCAAACAAAATGTTTGAAAAAGGCAGCCTAATTCTCCTTGCACAGTACAGTATACCACAACAGTTTGAGAAATCTGTTAAGCTGACCTTTTTTTCTTTACAAATTGGTTAAATCAGTGCAAACCTCTCTCAGTAGTTCCCTCAGGGTGCGTCTTTGTCTGGTCAATAGTTTAGTTCAAAGCGTTCACAGGAAAGTGCATCACATTATCCTGGTCCTCACTCTTTAGTCAGACCCCTGACACAAATGAGCATGCCTGAAGGTGGCTTGTTTAAATAAAGCTTCAACCCTGAACAAGTACACAAAGTGAACACGATGCAGCTGTGATCAAGCAGTTTAGCATGTGCGTGCGATGAAAGGCGACCACCATGGCAGTGCACTCAATGAGGGATATTAATGCAAGTATGAGGAAAGCATGAGGAAGACCATGGTGTAGCAGGGACAGAAGCAGACGATATGCTCAGGCATTAATGAAAAGATTTTTACCAGCGTGGGAATGTCAACGGCCAGCAGAAATATATGAAACCAGCTAAGCAGGCAACTAGAGATGGAGTTGAGGCCAAGGAGGCACATAAAAAGAAAGGTTCCACTGAACCAATCTATGCTGGCTCCTCTGTTTCACTTCATAAAAGGTGCTACATTAAGTGCCTCTGCTTCCCCATCTCTATCCCCCACCCTCCCTCCCTTTGTTAGGATAGCACACTGTCCCTTCGACCTCTCCCACCCCCTCTAGAGGTCGATGAGCTGATCCACCAGCAGAAGGGAGCGGGCCAAGTTGGGGATGCTGGACTCTGAACTGCCACTGTTGCTGAGCGTGTGACCACCTGAAACGTGCCAGAAAGAGAGAGAGACAGAGACAGAGATGGACATGGAAGAGCCAAGGGAGATTATGAAAAACAAGCAAAGAATAAGTAATATTAACAGAGATTGTATGGAGAAATTAAGAGGGAGGAGTTGATGGAGATGAAGGGAAAATTATGGTAGAGCAGAGAGATGCATGAACGGAGGGCAGAAAGAGAAACAGGCAGAGAGTGAGCTGGGATAATCTTTATACAGCTGCATCATTATAGGGGGAGAGTAAGGGAATGCCATTCTAACATGAGAACACTTTCAAGATAAACTACAAAGAGCCAAACACCTGCAAGGTGGAGAATCACTGGCAGTGTAACATTAGAAACAAAAGAGAGGAAGATGACTAATGGGAGAGCTTGATGGGATAAAAAGCCTTGATGTGACAAGCACACCATACAAAACTTCTCACATCAGCAGTCACAGGAAACAGCTATGGTAACTGAATTAGGGGCTAAGTCATTCATCTTTGTGGGTCATAGTCTGGGCTTCAGCAGGTGTGAGTGCTCATCTCGGGATTCTGTTAACCTTACCTTGATTTGAGTTTTTGGAGATGAGCACAGGAATAGGGTCAAACTCGTCGTCATTGCCCTTCTCCCCACACGACATGAGGAAAGCAGAGTCTGCGGTGAAGGAAGAGGAAGTGAAGGAATGATGGAGGGGGAAAGAAGTTAACTCAGCCAAAGAAAAGAGCAAAAAGAAAGGAGGATGCAAGTAGATTAAAAATAGATGGAGTCAGGGCAGTCACAGTATTTAAAAGCCATGCATTTTAGGTGGCATTTGGCTCTTCTACACATGAGTCAAGGGTCTGTGAAGCTGTCATTTAATATGTCTAATTCCATTTCCATATCACGTGTCACTTTTTGTTTTCTCTGTTTAAACAGGCCCTACTGTTTTTGGAAGGATCTGTATTCTGTGATGGTTTCACGGGCTGGGTCACCCAGCAGAAATAAGGCTAGCTGAGGGGTGCTGCAAAGGGGAGGTCTTACCAGAAGCTGTCTGACCAGGCGGCAGCTCCTCCAGACAGGATCCAGAGCCGGAGCCAGGAGGAGCAGAGGAGCAGGAGGAGGAGGAGGAAGGGAGACCAGAAACAGACTGGTTTCCATGAGAAGAAGTATGAGATAACAGATCGCAACCCAGCAGAGTGTCCTCCCCAGTGAGAGAGTCTGAGACAGGATGAAGCAAAGCCAGATGGACAAGGGGTTACAGCAAAAATAAGATTGTTAGCTTAAGGAGCAGAGGAAAATGCATTTTGTTAGTAAGACAGTTCACTGTTTTATCTCTGAAAGCATATAATCATCAGCATCAAAGAAAACTCTTGGTAGAAATCCCGTAGAAAATATACAGCAAAGTCAGGGACAGAAGCAACACTTTAACAGTGAGCAGTAACTATGAATTTAAAGCCTAAATGTTTGCCACAGCTAATATCGATCATTACAGAATAATGTAGACTGTGGGTGGATTTTAGGCAACATTAGCATCTCTAATGAAAAATCTGTTATATGTTATTGAATAGACCGCTTCACACCATAGAAAAACTTGGTGTCATGGCACACCTCACTGCGCTACACTACAGACACTGTTCCAGTTACTGAAGTTAGCTGCCATTTTGAACGAGCGACAGGCCAAAATGATTTTGCAGTTGTTTTTGCCAGGACAGCGTGAACTGGCACAATAGTGCTTGTTATGGATACATTAGTTTGTGACTGCAGTTGTAAAAATCATTCAATAAAAACCTCCAGATGAAATCAACAAGTGACAAGGGGATTGTGATCACAACTGGAAACAATTATTCCTTGTTGAAAGTGCTGCAAAGAATTAGTTTAAGATGTTCTATTCTATGGGCCAGGATGCTAACCTGGCATGCTGGCAGGGATGAGCTCTGCCTGGCCTGAATGTCGCTGGGCCTGGGGGGCTTCCAAACCAGGAATCAGTGAATCCACACACACCTCTGCCTTTGCTACATGGAGACAGCAAGTGGAAAAAAAAAAAGGTAATACAAAGAAATAATTAGTAATGTAAAAGAAAATAGATTGTCTTAGTAGGGATAACATTTATAAAGGCCTTCTTTACTCCTTCCCCCAGTGGGTCTGTCCGACTTCAGGATGATATGAGTGAAAGAAGAGAAGGAAGGCAAGGAAGACGCATGTAGAGACACAAATGGGGAATTTTAGGGCAAGGCAGGGGACAAAAACAGAGCTAGTACCATTGGTGGAGCTCTCTGCAGAACTACTGAAGGGGCCAGTCAGGGTTAAGAGGTCGGGGAGAAGCAGAGAAGTTTCAGGGGACTTCAGTCCCTCAATCAGCTTCTCTGTGAGCGAGCCAGAGAGAGAAGATGGAGAGAGGTAATGGACAGATGGGCAAGAGAGAGAAAAAGGCGATGAGGAAGGATTTTGCATACAAATCAAAAAAGGAGCAGAAAAAATTAAAGAGATACAAAACTCTAGCAATGTGGGTTTATATTAAATACGGACAAATTCAATGAGGATAATTACAGTTTAGTAATATTTATAATATAGTAGATATCAGGTTGCCTACATGTCCTACATTATTAGGGACAAAAAACAAAATGAAAGGATGATGACTGCATGAACAGATCATGTGAACATTTCAAGGTAATTTTACATTCACATGACTCAAAAATCAGGTTACCTGTAACGTCAATAAAACAATAATGATAAAACAATTGTATGATTTGTTAGTTTATTTAGTTATGCCCACCACAGCCAAACACTCCAAGACCAGTAAGTTGAGTGAAATCCCATGCATTCAAAAAGGACAAAACTCTGCTATCCTTTACCAGTAGAATTATGGTACCAAACAGTTACTGCAGAAAACACTGAAAATTATTCACGCTATTGAAGTACAAACTCCAACACCAAACATTTTATTATATAAAACAAGCCACAGCAATCAGTGAGTTTCTTCATAGACTGCCCCATTGCACTGTCACTGCCCACACGCCAACCCTCTCAACTAATTTTAGTAATTGGTGCAGACAAATGAGCAGAGGACACCTTTGTTAAGTTGGCTTTACCAAAACCTTCATCATAAAAAAAATGTATTATTTTCTTAAAATGATGCACCTCTATTATAATAAAAAATTACTAGTCTGATTAAGATGAAATACAGCCCATGCATGAAACGACAAATTACTGACTTTTCACTGCAGCTCATACTTACAGGAAACTGGTATAGGACAAAATGGGGTCTTAGACAAGGAATGTGTTGGCTCAGAAAATGGCACAGCAGATGTGACCTTTTACCTCCTTCACTATAGGAAAGAGGTCGACACTGATGAAAAGCTTTTTACAAATCCTAAATGTCAAAAAGCTAATTTTTCCAGTAAAGTCAACAGAGAACATATGTAATATTAAAAATGCTATACAGTATGCTATAACGAGGCTGCTGCTCAGATGGAGCTCTCTGCTCCATCAGCAGAAGTCAGACTGTGTTTGCTTGTGTGAGCGATACAGAGCGAGTCAAAGAGACAGCTTAGGCTGGGTAGAAGATTAACCACACCCTGATTACATAATAGCCTCAACATTTTTATCCTCTCAGTTCAGGCCTTAAACTGCAGTTACACAAAGGAGGTTGCACAGCTAAGAAGCATGCACCTCCAAAAGGGCTGAAGGCTAAACTGAGGAGAACATAAAAGGCTGGGTCATCATTTTAAAAAGGCAGCATACTTAACTTTCTCTTGTTCTTAGTGACACTGGTAAGCAGGCTCCTCCAGCAGTAAAGCAATCCAATTAACAAAGGAGAATTTGTCCTTTGTGTTGCCAGGCAACAGCGAAAGCACAGATCTGCAAATGAGATGCTAGCTGTAGCTATGGTCTCTATTCATGGAAGCTGACAAGGAGCTACTGTGAGGCTGCTTGCTATTTCAACAAGATAAGACCATGTACAAATCCAAACCACAAAACTAGCACTCATAAACTAACCTCTCGGAAGTGTGATACCCAGGAAACTACTTCAATAAATACAAAAGTGACTCATAAGCTCTAAGAATATATTTGTTCAAGAGCCCAAGGCCTGAGAGAATCACGGCTCGTTCAGTCTCATGTTGTGACAAGAAAATTACCTGTGGTGTCAGAGATGGAGAGGGTATTAAAAGGGTCTGGGACAGTCAACAACGCTGAACCTGCACTCATGATGTCTACAGATCTTTCACCTTAACATTGCACAGTGAATAAAGATGGAAGAGAACAAATGAAGGAACATGAGAGCATGAACAACACGAGCAGAAAGTGCGTGGGACTAGGGGATAGAGAAGACATAAGCTAACTTTTATACAACTCTAAACATTCGTCAAGACAGCATAAACACATAAAGAGGACATAATCCAGCTAACTGGTTGAGTTCCACCTTTCTCAATATGGAATTGTTGCATGTAGATATTGAGGAAAAAAGTCCATTTGATGACTGCTATATCACTCAAAGAGAAGCCTCCTGGGAAATAAAGTACACAAAGCAATGAGAAAGCATACTGGGAAGAATTAGGCAAAGCCTTACCTGGAAAAGCATTGAGCCCTGGAATGAGATTTTCACTGGAGCCCATGACCTTCTCTCCTGGTGAAGCAGCTGTGCACAAAGAAACAATTATTTTTAGATCACTCAACTATTTACCAATGCTGCAGGAGCAAGTATGCAGTGTACAAGTTGAACTTACTCTCAGCTAGCTTTGCAAAGTCTTTGTTAAGCAGCTCCTCTGCTGTTAGCTTGGAGAAGTTATCATCCCCAAAGGGGTTCCAGCTGGGCTGAGTGTTGGGTGCAGTAAGGGCTGCTTGGGCGTCACCATCACCTGGATGATACACACTCTGCTGGGACGAGCAAGGGGAGCCTGAAGGAGTAGTGCTGGCTGATCTGCAGTACACAGAGGTGTAAACATAAACATGGGTAAGCGTGCATAGTGAAATTCGATCATGGGCGTTAAGTCTGTGGACACTGGCCTACTGATGTGTGCAAATAAGAGTGAGTGAACGGAGTTATTTAAAGACTGAATCGAGTGATTCTTCTTGTGATTCTCTGGGATGTAAAAGGGTCGTTTATCCTCCTTCGGGGTTCTGTCATATGAATGGACTGTCTATTGCCCTTCTCAGCTCACCCAGTGCCATGAAAGGACAGTTCATCCTCAGATCACTGAAGGGAGTTAATTCTGCTCACTTGGACTTGTTGAGGCTGGCCTCAGCTGCGGCTGCCTGGAGTAGCAGGGTGGACTTGCTGACTGGGACCCCAAACACGGCACTGTGAGTGACATCGCTCAGGATGCGTCTGTGGCCGCTCTTAGGGGCCATCTTTGGCGACGAGGGGGGTGTCAATGAGCCGACTTTGTGAATTCCTCGGCCAGCCGTCTATAAGGAGAATACAGAGGGGGAAATATGAGGGAAAATGTCCTTGATGCCAACAGAGAGAATTTCTGTTTAGTGCATAAAGACAAACATACAAAACAGACCCCCCAAAAATTATTTTGATAGTTGAAAGAAGCAGTTCAGAATGCAACACTAAATGATTTGGTTATCACATGATTTATACAGTATCTACCTGCAGCAGTGATGATTTCTAATAAATACGGCACTAAAGAAAGCATTTCTAGCTACATGGCATTCATATTGTCACATTTAAGATATTATGTGAGACCATTCCTTCTTTCCCTGTGCCCCAGAAGAGGAAAAGTAAAAATTCAGATGTGATTGGTTAGAGAAGAGTTGGTAATCAAATCCATGGCCCAAAAGAGCAGCAGACGGCAGCAGGAGTAGGATGTTACCATGACCTCTGGGTCAGCTGCAGGACCAACGACTGCAGACTCAGGGATGGGGGTCAGATGAGAAGCTGCTGTTTCATGGACAGGGGCTACATGCTGCTGGTGTTGCAGTCGCAGGGTAACAACTGGAGGAACAGGCTTAGCTTTGGACTGCAGCAGGGTAAACGCCTGAGACGCTGTTTGTTGTTGCTGCTGCTGGTGGAGGCTCTGTACCAGTAGATGCTACATAGGAATACCACACAGCCAAGCATGAGGAAGGCCCAGTTTGTCATGATTTATAGCTCTCTGCCAAGTGCAGAAGCCTTTTATAGTATGCTTTTCAGGGTTTATTTTCTACCTTTTTGACAGCACACAATGGAAATCAAGAAGAAATATGGGAAAGAGGGAGAGAGACAGACACAGAGAGATAGAAATGAAGGAGGGAGGTTGAGATGAGATTTATCCACAACATTTTAGGTAAGTATTTTTTCCCTTAAACAGGCTGGCTCAGGCTAAAAATAGTAACAGAGGGAATAATCAGAGGTTTTACAGTTCATTCATGGATACTTATGAGATACAAATAAAGCATTAAAAAGAAATCATAGTAGTTGAATTTTACATTCTGAACAACAAGATAAAACATGGTCAAATAAACTAGATTATGATATAGTTTAAGATTATGGCTCATTACCACCTCAATACTGCAATTTGTGTGTGGTATCGCATTGTGTGTTTTGTGTGAATTGAATGAGGAGTAGCTGCAAATATTGTGCAAAAATGACATCTCAAACCAAGCCATCACTTTTTAATCAGTTATTGGTCTAATATATCGGTCTAATGTTTTCGGAAACTCAAGCATGACTCTTCTAAAGAATGTATGAATATTCTGTGAATAAAGGAACATTTATTCCCCAAATTAGTTCCAAATAATTTTCCTGGAACTATTTGCTCAAAAACTCCGATACTGTTGTTTGATTTGAATATTAGACCATCATGCCTGAAAATGTGTCACCACGTGTACACAGCATTGTCACACACCATCTGTGAGCATCCCTGAGTGAGATTTACTCAATGTTATTTTTTGTTGCTCTGCCAGGACGCCTACCTGCTGGTTACTCTGTGGGCTTAAGAAGGCTGAGACTTGCTGCTGCTGCATGAGGAGCTGCTGATGCTGTTGTGTAGCCTGTGGCAGCATGTTGGCTGTCTGAGCTGGCTGTGGTGCAGCCTGTGCAGCAGGAGCCTGTTGAGCAGGTTGGACAGCAGCTGCAGCTGTAGGTGGGACACTGATACCAACACCTGGAAGGGAGAAGAATGAGAAGAACATAGACCTATCATTTATCACATCAATATGATCTTTTAAAAATGCAACCAAATTTCTGGTGACCTGAAGAATCCATGCACAGATTCTTGCTTTCATCCAACTGTCAAGTACACAAACTCTTGACATGTAAAAATTAAAGGTAAAACGTTTATTGCTTTTTGGTGCTTTTTTATTTCAAGACATACATTTTAAACCACAAACACTACTTAGTTGGAGACCCAGCAAATGAGTGACTTAGAACTGCAAAATAAAACGCTGCTGTAATTAATGTCTGTCTTTGGGCCACAGATGGATGGCCTTGTCAAATGTGAATGTCAAAGGACTCATAAGAAGACAATTAAAAGCATTTTAAGAATGGGAAAACCAATCCACTGGGAATACAAGCCCTTGATAGGCTTTAGAGTCAAATTCTTGAGCAGTTCACTATGCTGAATCAATACAAGATGTCACTTTGAGTAAAGCGTTACCAGGATAACCACACCACCATAAACAGAGGCCCCTATTACCTAGTAAGAATGGCCTTAACCCTGACACACAGAGGTATCACAGAGCTACTTATACCTATGGCCTGGGGTGCTCCAGCAGCCACACTGGGTCTCTTGCGTGGGGTGAGAGCTGGCTGGATGGGGAGAATGCCTGATATTGGCTGGGGCTGAGCCTGGCCAGCCTTGGGCCGTTGCCGAGGTGCAATTGAGGTTGCCGTGGTAGGAATGGGGTCTGTGAGCCTGATGGAAGGAAAAGAGAAAACTGACTAGTAATGTAGAAGTTTCTTACAATGATAACACTCAAATGCTTTGCTTTTCACTCACCTGGCTTTGGTTTGACTCTTTTTGGTCACTGCTTCACTGGCTCTGATAGGCTCAGGAAGTTTAGCAGGAATAGGAGAATTCTACAACAGTAAGGGGATTTGAAATTTTAATTTGAGTTTAAATTCTTTATATCAGTGAAGAAAACATTCAAACATTCACTCCAGCATCAATTTGCAGATTCCATGAATGCACCATTATTGCCCACTGTAATAATACTTAAAGGGGTGAGGTCAGAAATATGGCTTAATCAGAAGACCAAGTGTTGAACTGCTTTGTAAATGCATTAGACAAGGGCACGATTAATGGAGGGCAGCCAACTGGCTAAAGCTGGAAAGCATAACTTCTCTCCAATATCATTGTCCTAGATTACTTCCCTTAGAAAGCAACAGGACAACTGAACCACTGTATGTGAGATGCATAAAAAGGCCTAAATTAATATTTATCACAAACCCTACAACATATTTTCATCTCAAATTCCTGCAGTTCCTCTTGTAATGGTGACTTACATGTACATTTGGGACTGGACACTCTCGTCGAGCCAGTTTAAAGGCAAAGTAGGATATTTGGTAGATGTCTGGTCTCACATCTGGGTCAGGTTCCAGCATGTATCCTGAGAAATCAACAAACAAAGGATGTTAAGTTTGTGTCAGACACATGAAAATTCAGATTCAAACTTACAGTAACTGCACATACAGTACATGGGATGTGTATGCTGTATGTAGAGTAGTGTGTATATTCTGAGGAACAGGGTTACTCACTGATGAGACAGTGCATGTCCAGGGAGTAGCGGGAGTTGTCTGGGATAGTGAAACTTCCATCACAGATAGCCACTTGGCTCTCCCCGAAAGGAAGCGTGAAGTAGCACAGCTTATAGAGTAGACAACCCATGGCCTGTACAGACAAGAGAATCAACACACTTCAAGTAAATGATAGATAGTCTGTGTCTAGCATGTCTGTACTAACTAACGCACATGTCATTATCATGGTGAATTAATGTGATCATACAGTCATCTTGATGTAGCATTGTGGTAATGAATACAGTCCTTCTCACCCAAATGTCTGCCTTTGTTGTGATGATCTTTCCACCATAGAGGTTGACCATCTCTGGAGCGCGGTATGACAGAGTAGTGTACCTGGTTTTAAGAACAGACCAATGAGCTTCTGAATCTTAATAAGAGAAAGCAAAGAAGATATGAAGAGCTCAGAAAACTCACTTTTTGATTTCCTCCTCCACGACTGGCACCCCTTCTGTCTGAGGGTTTTGGAAGCGGTTAGTGGCACTTCCAAAATCACAGAGCACGTAGTGTCCCCGGTCGTGTAGAAGAATATTTTCCACCTACATGAGAAAGACAAGATGATACCTGTTAGAACTGAGTACATGAGGTAAACAACGCTGTCACAACAAATTACTTACAAATAATTAGTGTCGCCAGTAATTGGCTAGCCTTATGCAGCGAGTAGTATGAGCATATTGGGAAATGAATTGCCTTGCCTTGAGATCTCGGTGGATGATTGGACTCTTGCACTGATGGAGACAAGCGAGCGCCTCGCACGTGTCACAAAAGATCTGTAACACCTCGGCTTCAGTGAAGCCTGTCTGTAACCGCTGGTTCATTAGGTTAACCACCTGCCCACCTGCATAAAACAAACAGGTCAACTAAGAATCTATGAAATGTCAGCTGACACTCCGATAAAAAGGTACTATAATTTTTTCATATACTTTCTTTTATACTTTTTATATGTATGTATGTTGGATATTAATTACTATTTCAATTATTTGCACATTTGAGCCCATTCACAGTCCATCCTCCCCTACTCACCCGATCTTTCCTCTCTACAACCTATGCTTAAGATACCCCATTAAGCAGATCATCTGATTATAAAAAAACATTTTAAATACTGGTCATAGTGATGAAACAGCAGAATATACCAGTGAATTAAAATTGTAATGTAGCATAAAATAGCTTCAAATACATTTTCTATAGTGGCATGTTTATTAAAAATTAAGTTTACACAAAATAATTGTTCTCTGTACTCTTTTAACTTAACTCTACAGCAGGCTTCAACAACCACACAGTAATGTTAATATTTGAACGTCCTATAAATAACACCACTCAGTTATATAGTGACTGAAACTAAGTTCTATTGACCATGACAGCTATCAGTTGAATTTTTGCCTTCAAACAGAATAGGTGCTGTGAGGAGCGAAGGGTAATACAGCTTTGAACAGAGACAGAAAGGGATGGGCCAATCTACCTCGACAGAAGTCCATTAAGATTAGGACTTCCCACACGTCGCCAGCTCCAACTGCAGTTACGCTGGAATCCAGGAAACCAACTATGTTTTTGTTGCCCACTAGGTCCCTCTGTGTATACAAACACAGATAAAGCAACAATGACAAACAATGGAGATTTTATGGAGCATTCATAGAGTTTACAGTCCTAAAACATTTGGCTTAGTAAACTACAAAATAGATCCATGTTTGTTACTATTTAGTCTATTTTTATCTGTAGAGAGATGCTGATTCTCTGCCAAAGGTCTGGAAGTAATGACTGCAGGAACTGCTTAGTTTCACTTACAGCAAGGACTCTAGTTCGGAAATGGACAGGCAAGGAAGCTTTGTTGGCAAAGTGCTAATTGAAAATTTTCAAGAATTCCATGTGTTAAAAGGGCATTAATTAAAATCCCTTCCTGGGTCAAAGAGTATTTTCAGATCATTTTCAGCGTTTGTACTTAAAGTACATAGAACTTCAAGCATTCAGGGTTAGTCACATTCAGACCACAAAGTTCAGAAAAGTATCCCTGAGTCAATTTCGCATTTCTCTGTGTGTGGTAAATTATGTTACATCTACATTTTCCTGATACTGCCCACCTCGGACTGCAAGCAGGTCAACATTAACGTACAATAACACAATCTACTCTTACAAGACCATCTCCTAGTCAAGTAGTTTCTTGGACTTAGCAGTCAGTTACTGGACTGTCTTACTCACCATAATCTGTATCTCAAGTTTGCAGACCTGCAGATCATGTTCGTTGTTGACATACATCCTTTTGAGTGCACAACGTAGGCCTTGATGAGTCCGCACCAAAAAAACAATAGCAAAACCTCCTGCAAATGAGTAGAGAGATAAATAAGGATAAAAGAGAACGAGCACATGCAAATTTCAAAAGTACACCACCAACTAAATACGCTGTAATCCAGATGTACTATCTCAAAATATCCTGTTACTTTGCATTTTTTTACTTTTAGCTATAGCAGCAACAACGCCATACATGGTGACATATTGCTTTTTTAACACAAGATGTGTAGTGATATTAAAAACTGGGTACTTTCACTTTTCATTATTATTATAATAGTGTATTTCACACAGTGATGAGGTAAGGAAAGGAGTGCTTAAAGGGAATACTGTATGTGATGAGTGCACGGTTGGCTGGCTGGCACACTGGTAAGAGAAGCTTGAAACAGTACTGTGTGAGTCAGCAGTTGCACTGAGGGGAAGGATGCAAGAAGCAGACAACACTGACCAAAGATACAGGAAGTGTTAGAATTCCACCTTTGGTTGCAGTGATGACACATGGAGAAAACCATGAGCTGGCTGTGTCCATCCATAGCAACACAAACCACCGACAACCACACATACAGTATGCATAAAAGATATTTCTTTCAACAGATATGAATAAATATACCTGAGTCAAGCCACGGTGAGATAGTGCTGTAAAAATTCAGTATTGGAAAATAAACAGTTTTGGTTGTACTGCACTGAACTGTGGGATAGTCTATTGTCTTCACTGACTTCTAGATATGAACGGGCCTAAGCTTGTATTTGGTTCCCTCTTGATTTTATGTTGAGAGCATGTAGCAGCTTTCACAGTAAAGGTCCAAATAGTGGTGTTACTGCAGCTCTTCTGTTCACAGTTTTTTCTCTCACAGCTTGTGTTAATGCCTTGAACTGGGCTGACTCATCCAGCTGGCATTACTAAGCCAAGGACAGCTCCACGTGACTGGTCTGGGTGATGTTTGATAAAGACTGCCTTGGGCAACATTACTGTGTGCCATATTATTTAAGAAATGAATGGAGTACAAAAAGACAATGGGAGTCAGCAAAATGTAATCATTTTTCAACAGTCTTGCCTAAATGGTTACATAAATATAATAATCCTCAGACTACTATGAAATCCTGTGTGTTTCAGTGCTCCGTCCCGTATGCGACAGGGTGGAGCTGGGTCCCCATGGATGATAACGCATCACAATTTCACTGATGTCATCAGCTATAAATTCAATACTAGAAATTTCACTTTTAACAGCTAAAATCTGCGACACAGTGCTGCACCAACAGACATGGTATTGGCAGAGCACTTGGATGAGTATAAGACACAGAGAAGCAATGTGCTTGAGAAGTGGGTTTCAATGAAAACAATATCAAACTAATTGAGACCCTATCCTGAATCAGAATAAAGAGGGGAGCACACTTCATGAGCACATGAAACACAGGCCATACGTGTGTGTGTGTGTGTGTGTGTGTGTGTGTGTGTGTGTGGTATGTCAGAGTTCAGACAGTTGAACCCCTGCTGTCTTGCACAGTCTAATCTGAGATGCACGTAAGGAATGAGAAGGATTAGCAGCCTTCTTAAGCAACATTTAGCAGTCGTCTACAATCTCAGTAGACAAATAATTGTAAGTACAGCTACAAATAGCTACTGCCTCTTGACATAACTGACTGTCAGGATTATACCACTCTAGTTTATACATACACACACACAAGCAAATGCACACAAAAATACACCTTTAGGCACTGCTATGAAAAGCACAGTGAATTGTTATAGTGTTCAATCACAATTTCTCATCAGTGTAATGGAACTTAAATAACTACCCTCTAGGTTTAGGACAACTACACACATGTCCTCACGACTACTATGCTGTTTACAAACATGCTCGCTGCAAGGTTACACGACATTGCAATGACAGCAGGGGCGACTGTGGCTTAGTGGTAGAGCGTCCACCAATCGGAAGGTCGGCGGTTCGATCCCGGCTTCCCCCAGCCCACATGTCGAAATGTCCTTGGGAAAGACACTGAACCCCAAATTGCTCCCGAGGGCTGTGCATTTGGTGTATGAATGCTTAGTTAGTTTGATGAGCAGTTCTGCCATCGCTGTATGAATGTGTGAGAATGGGGTGAATGAGATATGTAGTTGAAGCGCTTTCAGTAGTCAGAAAGACTAGAAAGGCGCTATATAAGTACAGTCCATTTACCATTACCATTTACAGCAAGAAATACTAGCAGCAGTCTCACCTACTGGAGACAAAATTAGCATGGACTATCCAGTTACAGAAAGTTGATTGAGCTGGATGACTTTGGTTTACAAATGAGGGAATGACTCACTGAAGCTCCATGTTGTGTAGCCTAATAGCAGGACACTAATTGCAGGGACGCATTCTCTGTTACAATGCAACACGTCACATACATTTCCAAAACAGGGCTAATGTTACCAGCAGTAACTCTATATAGACAGAAGAAAACATATCTTGATGATAGTAGATAGTTAGTTAGTTAGTTAGTTAGTTGTAGATAGTTGATAGTAAAGACAGAAAATCCTCAGACAACTAACTGAGAACAAATCACAGACATCTGCCTGAAGCCCAAACATGTCTAAAATAAAAGCTACAATAATGACATGACACCAAGCATGTAGCCTACCTTTGGACCAGTATGTCCCTCTGACCGCTTTTGTCAGTATATTGTGAAGTGTGTTTATTTCAGCTAAAGGCAACAGAGTTCAACAATGACAGCAAAGGGAAAAAAACAGCATTTCCAAATGGAGCAGCCAGCTAACAGAAACCAATAGCCCAGACTGTACAAACAAAACCATCTGAATAAAAAGGTCTAGTGACACTGAGGGGAGTCACATTGCAAGCAGTAGGTCCACTGCCGGAGCAAGAAAAAATATGATCTGCAGAAAAACATTCCAACTAGCATTTTGTGAAAAATGTATAATATTGGGGAAATTGTTAATTTTTGCCACCTATGCAAAATCCTGTTTATGAGGCCTAACAATTACCAATCTCAATGCTGCCTCTCTCTTCATCTCTGCATCAAGTCCAAAGTTTTTCTAGAACTGATAAGAAAACTACAATAAGCCTTCACTCACAGAAATATACAAATTCCACTAAAAGTTTCCACTGACATCTCAGTGCAGTGTAGGGCTGAGGTTAAATGTCTAACCCATTCATAAAGCCACGGTGTGGCCTAACAGATGGTGCCCATCTATAGTACTGATGAATTAATCAGTCTTCTATCATTTATTATTTAGTAACAGGAACTCTTAGCTAACAGAGCATGGCAGACTCATTATTTCACTGCAAAGACAAATGACCATGGGAAACCTGTAAACCTCTATCACAAAGTCTGTTTAACCATGTTCTAGTAAAGACTACCTTTAAAGTTAAGACCAGTTTCCAACAAAACATGTATCACCTTTGAACTCAATGAATAAGATTCACCTACAGCTAATCAACATGCAAGATTATTTTAACATGGGATAAGTGCGGGGCCCCAGTATCTTATGAATTTTGGTATTTAAGTCCCACCATGTCAGGAGGTCACATTTTATGTGGCTGCACATCAACCTTTGCCCCCTTCTAACAAACAAGAAGATTGTTAATCCAAACATCTGAAATCTACATTTGTGATTTGTCACTCCCTTTGCAAATAGATGACTCAGCATGGCATTGGTCCTTGTGACAACACAGTAGAAAATCCAGTTATACAATGTTCCTCCCAGCCTTGGGGTAAAAAGTACAGTAATGCAAAGAGAAGTCAATCTGAACTGTATACCACACCCTCTCCCACATTTGAATTTTCAGCCTTGAAACCTTTTATTTCCCCATTCTAGTGATCATTACACAGAAGCAACCAAGCTCAGGCCACAAAAGAAAAGTGTGACTGGAGCAAGGCTACCTGGCAAGTAAATAAACATCAAGAGCTGCCTGGGGTGGTCACAACTGATACTGTAACTGTTATAGCCTTGTGCCAATAAGCATGGCCTCTGCCTTTCAGATCAATAATAAAGGTGGTAGTGTATCATTACATTGGTGCTCTAGCTGGGCCATAACCAAACAAAAACAGGCCCACTCTTTCAACTAATGTTATTGACTGTCCATCCTCACAACAATGTGGTAACGTTACAGTTCAGATTGTGGATCCAGTTAAACGTGTTTGTGTGACATGCGTGTAATCCACACAACAGAAAGCCACATAATTTACCTTCGGCTACAATTTCCTCGACGGTCACTTGATATCGTCCAATGGTAAAGACCCGTCCGATGAAACTGCCACCGCCGCCGGAACCAGCGCCTCCTCCACCGACTCCGGAGCCAGGCCCAGAGCTCACCAACTCCCGACGAGAATCAAAAAATTTTTTCATTTCCCCCCGAGGTTATCCAAAGCACAGTCCAGTCAAAAATGTATTAGTATCGTAACAACAATTACGATTGGATATAACCAGTCCCTGTTCGCTGAGGTGCTGGTGTGCAGTTTTTCAATAATTGAATGAATGCAGTCAGCTAGCTTAAAGCTAAATGCTAGCTAACTAGCTGGACTTCAAAATATCCCAAAGACCGCTGTCCGACGCTCCTTTGCTAACTCATACTTTGAACAGCAAGCGGAGTCAAATATTGTTGAGAAAATAACAAGAAATAACGTTCATGCGGAAGACGCCGCTTTCCACTCTGAACCGACTGTCTAAATTAGCCAGGCTATGAGCCCGAAAAAACACTTGTTAGCCGTTAGCTCATCTAGCCAAGCAGCTAGGTGCGGTGACAGCTGTCAGATGATAGACTGGCAGCCAGGTAGGTCCTTAGTGTCCAATGCAGCTTATTACACATCTCCACCGATATCTTACACCCGAAATGTTACTGAGTTCACCTGCTGCTCTACTCGTCTGTATCGTAGTAAAAATTACAGACCTCCGCTGCCTTCGTGCGTCCAGCCGGCTGTAAGAAGGCTGGCCAACTAACTTAATGAGAGAGCTAACGTAGCTACAAACAGAGAAGGTGCTAGTGGGAAGAGTCCTCTCTTTTTCTTTTTTTTATTAATAAATCTGATTTCTCTTGATGTGATTGGTCAAATGAACAACGACTTCCTGCCAGTCTACGCTAGTCTCTAGGCTCTGGTCCATGGATGTAGCTTCATGTCACCGGCTTCCATTGAAAATGGCTTGAAACCTGTAGCTTTGTTGCCGGTAGTCTGAACCACACATGCATGCTCTGGTCCCCAATACAATAACCAAACGAGCCCCCACTCTTCAAAAGTGACAGCCTGACCAGCTCAGTGCTGCACGGATCATCTATAATCTCAAAATTGCCTTGAGAGGTACAGAGTAGGCTGACTAAGACTGTTTAGGTTTATGCATTGTGTAGTTTAGCAATCTGAAACTTTGTACATTTCAAATGATATAGGAGATTAGTTTTAGTTCATTAATATACATAGGGTAGCATCAGATATCCCAGTGTTAAGGGAAAAAAGAGGGGAGTGTGAAAAGTGAATAATTTTAATCTGCTGAATTTGTGTATAAATACAGGCAAAGGATTGGACTTGCAGCTGTTCTATTTACATTTTCTCACTTCTCTGCAAGGAACGGCCCCTCTCCTTTTTTACTTTGTGTTACCACTTATCCATCTTTTCTGTGTGGATAAAAATAATACAATACAGCATATTTCTTTGGCAAATGACACTGTCAAAATCTCATACAAAGTATAACAAATTACAATACTCATGCAGTACAAGATGAGGGCAAAAGGTGAGCCCCTCTATGGCTGACATAGTGTGTTTAGGGAGAACTAGTGTCACACTGAACCTAATTTACAGGGATCCATCTAAGAGGAAGAGTGAGGTGGATGAATGTATGACGTAAGGTTATCCACTGAGGAAAATGAAACATTGAACACTGCAATGTCAGAGAACAATGTACTATACCTGCACAACTCCACCAGGTAACATGTCTGCAGAATATTTGCAAAATCTCTTAATAATGCTAATCTTGTTTACAGTGTAGTAGCTTTTCAAACACAAATGTCATATTTTGGGGATTTAGGTTGTTTTTTTTATGTCAGAAAATAAAAAAAACCTAAAGTCTTGCAGCATTGCCATGTATAGTTTTGAGATTGCTGTACATGTATCAGGAATTGCATTGGGAATCCTGTTGATCCCCATTGTCTGTGGTGGAAAGTGAGTATATGCTAATAATCATGTTTACTAGCCTTTTGGTTTAATAGCATCAGTTCGTAGTCAAATATGAGTTGAGAGTTGATAACAAACAACCCACTGTGGGTGGCTGTGAAACAAAATGAGAGAGACAATCCACAGTCTGTCATTTATTGTCTTTCGCTTTTCTCTCCTTAGATTGGCTTACAATACTAAAATTCAGTTTCTGCTATCTGTACCAAGAAGATTTGTTATATTTAAAGTTGTACTGTATTGTGAGGTGCCTTGTGTTCTTGTGTTTCTTTCCTTTCTCTTGAAAAGTATAGAGGGAAGGACATGGTTATATACATCCTCTTTCTTGCCTATATCAAGTCAGACCTACTGATATAATTTTTTGCAATCTTGCATCAGAGTCAGTCTGTTAGGAATGTTCAACTTTATTTGCAACCCCACTGAAATGTGCTATGCTGTGTTTTTAGTCACATGAATCCAATTTGGCTTCAGTTTGCATTATCACATTAAATTATATCACATTAAACACACAATGAGTATATGAAAACCACTCTGGACACAAGAACTCATGGGTCCCCCTTGAATATTTACAGTAATTCAGGTAAACAGAAATAACAATCGGAATATTCCAACCCAGTAGACCTCCTAGTGTCTAAGATGGTGTCTGCCCCTCAACATTTACATAGGGAATCGATAGGGATCTATAGTCTGTTGTGCATACACTTCTCGTCATACTCTATCTGCAAGTTTCTCCAGTCTTTTGCTGACCTGTTTCAACACTGACTCTGTTGGTCTCCCAGTATTTTTTAAATAAAAATGTAGCAAACAAAATCACTTTAACAGATCTCCTGCAAGCCCATGTAGATATGCAGTGAGCCAACATGAGGTTCAGAAACAGGTTGATTGCCAAGTAAGTTTTCTTTACATACAAGGAAATTGCCTTTGTATTTTGGTGCATAACAATAAGCATAGTAAGAGAAAGGAAAAATAAAAAAACAAGTACTGCAAAAGTCAAGAACCATGAATAGAAAACAGAAAAGGTTACAATAAAAATATGTATAATATATCTGTTTTTAAAATGAAAGGAGCTGTACAGTGTTTGAATCGAAGAGGATTGAATATGCAAAATATTGACCAAGGAATGTTCAAAAGTTCACAGTATAAAGTGTAAGGAATATGTGCAATGTCCAACCCAAGGTTGAGAAACTTTGGGTTAGAATAAAAGGTCGTCCTCTGTCTTGAATTTGTTGATGCATCAATAGTCAAAATTACCAAAAATAGTTACATTTCATTTATCAGATTTATACACAATTTCTGAGAACATTTTAAAATTGAGTCTTTGTGACAGTGTAAGACTTTCTCCTGCAGGGGTCATTGTTTCATCACTAAATATATGTGGCTGCGCAGACCCTGTTTTTTTTTTCATTTCCCACCTTTCCTCCAATTTTACAAAGCTTGATTAAAGAATAATACTACCAGTATTCATTCCTTATCTCAACAGGATAGTTGTATTTGTCTGTTTATGTGTTTTCGGGGAGTCACATTAGGCTTTGGACAAACTTTGACAAAAGGCCGGGCTTTTTTATGGATCTTTTTATTAATTGGTAGACAGGTTAAATTCCACAGGCACCACTTTCCTTATTCATTCCCAAATTGCTGACTACCTGCCCCCTAAAGTGTTTGCAGCACAGATGATTAATCAAGCACCAAGTACATGTGTTTTACATTTCTACTGTAAGTGGTTTACATGCATAATGGAACTGTTGAAACATGGCTGTTGATTCACATTATGCTCTCATATCCCTCTTTGACAGTGTATGTAAGCATGATTATTTGTTTACACAGTACAGGACATTCATTCTAGCACAACCAATGCCTTGGAATCAATGTAGCCACACTTATAAACATGTGGTGACCATTTTGCTAAAATAATTGAGCCATTAAGCTATTTGGGCTGCAGAGTTGTTAGTGCTCTGGTGATAAATGACAAAGCTTTGATGCATTCTTTCCTCTGTGTTCATCTACAATATACTAGATCTCTGCTGACCCAAAAGCTAAAGGTAAACATACTTTGTTCTCATTTTGTGTGGTCCCCTGAGAACCAAAATATCCTTACAATTTGGTGTCTGGATTTAGACAATGTAAAAAGGCAGGGTCAAAAAAGCAAGCATTATGTATGCCAGCAAGTATTAGAGCAGAGTCTAATGGTGTCTGTGAACTCAGAAGAGCTGCAGTTACATCATTAGAGAAGTTGGATCTGTCACTTTGATAAAGGTCTCACTCACTTTGATATTAAACCATTTTTTGTGTTGTAGTGGATTTGTTGTCACATTAATGAACCTCTGACACCTGACATATCCAAGATTTTGTAATATTAAAGCGATACTCCACCCAAAATCTATCTTTTGAATATAAAACCCTCTGTGGGCTTGAAAGGAAGCTGTAAAAATCTCAGGAAAAAGCCAGTAGACTTAAAGTTGCGAAGCCTGCCTAAATCCTCTCAGATGAAATTAATTAAAAGATTGATTTGGTCCCCAAATATTGCAAGCTTTGTTTAAAACTAATTGTGCTCCTGAGCACACTAAAGAAAATGAAACCACTTACCATTAATGACAGGACCTGACCTTTATCTTTCTCCGTTCTTATCAAGATGGCCTTTTTCAGCTTGAAATGACCTTTCATTATCTTTCCATTGTTCTTAGGGTAATGCCATACAGCATACTGTCCGTTACGTATAACATACATACAATCATTACGCTCCCCTGATGGTAATTTGATTTTTAATGTTGTTCATAAATGCAGAATTGCATTACACAAGAAGAACATGACATGTCCATACCTACATACTGCAGATAATCAAAGACCCTCCAACCAGCATCCAAGTTTTGATTACATATTCCATCAAGCTTGCTGAAAACAGAACAAAGAAGTCATATAGAGATGTCTGTGCATATTCAATCCCAATCAAAGCAGCTGGATTCCAGTTCCTGATAGATGGTAGTTTATTTTTGAAAAACAAATCTCACACGATTGTTAAAAAAGGGACTGTCAGATTCCTTCCTATCTGCTGGCTTGTTTTGGCATTCACTACTGTTTTAGAGTAGCTGATTATTAGACTTTTGGAGTGTGTGAGACATAATATACCCACATGTGAGAGCTGGAGTGCCCTCTTTCACTCTAGTAGCAGACACACCACACATCTGGATCTCATCCCTCTGTAAAGGAAAGCCAATCATCACATACCTGAGCAAACACTCTTGACTTTCTTGAAGTTCAGCAATGGAGAGGTTCAAGCTTTAATTATTGCACCCATGTGTCAGAAGCTTAAAGATTTTCATAGGTATGGTCCAAACTCTGACATTATATAGAGATTCTGGACTATGGAAGCCAAGCAGGCACATTTTGAAAGAAATTTGGCTTCCTAAAGAATACTGACACTGTGCAGTAAAGTGCATCTTGAGTATGAAAGGGAAAATTTTAGAGGAATATGATGATCACATCCTTTTTACCGTAGCCTGGTGCACATCATGATTCATATCATAGAATATTGCTTTTTTAACCTGAACACAATCTGTCCCTACTTTCTCTGCTTCAGTCTTCACCCTCTAAAGTTCATCGAAGCCACACATTTACCTTGAATCCCTGCTGGTAGTGTAAAGGCACAGGATGGAGAACTCTTTATCCATGGCTTGGTTCATTCCCGTATATTCTAGCATCATGGACCATGACTGGGGCCCTTAACCTGTGTGTGTTTGAATGCTTTTAACAGAATTCTCCCAGCTTTTCTCCTCATTTCATTTTCCACCCTTTTTCACCCATGTTGCACCAAATTCATTTTAGAAAAGGAAACACGGAAAGTAACAGTGCAGAAAATTAGAGTAGATATCCTTTTTGCATTTTAAGCTTGGCTGTGATGCGTATAAGCTTCTTGTAATGCCTCATTGCCAGCCAACACAAGCTAATTCCTTTTTCATTCCTCTTGAAGCGCCAATTCAATAAAAAATATAAAACCCTGACATCTTTTCAGTTGTAAATAACAAAATATAGAAAGTGCATATTGTTGAGGTCAAAAACAACCGGGCCACCTTCAGTTACAGGCACTCCAATTAATACTTGGTTTTATCCTTATTTCTATTCAGAATCTAATGTGGCTGAATCCTAAACCTACCAAATGTATCCTGGCATTAGGGCCGTAGCTGCCATTGAGGTCATGTCCTTGGTCATTTTAATTTATGTGAATTTGTGGGGTTTACTTTGTCCAATTAAAAAAGTATGGGTATTTTCTAAGTTGATTCTGGTGTTTTTGACTCAGTATGTTTAAATATGACAGGTTTCTGAGCAACGTCAAATGAGTTCACACGTGGGGTGTAGAAAACAAACCAGACTGACTGAGCACCTAGGAGGAGATCAACATGAAAAGTTATTTTTGTGCCATAAACTTCATGAACTGCAGGTGTGTGAAAATGTCAAATATACCAAGAAAGAAAACTCCCTGTTAGCTCAGAGTGCATAATTAGCTATTAGCATCTAGTGATCTGGTTAGTGTCCTGGATTTTAACAAGATGGTGGATGGTTTTGCATCTGACAAACAGTATATTTAGTAGTATATTTTGATGATTAACAGGGTGTCATCACTCTTGTTAGCAAAATGACCAAATTGCATCCTCCTTGTTAACCTGCCATCCCCCCTCTCCATCTCCTAGTAGCAGAGAGAGTGCAGGGGTAGAGAGGTTGTTTAGTTGAATATGTTAGTCTAGTCTGCCTGACTCATTGATCCTTTATCTGACTGAGGTTTGTACAATTTCGAATTTATGAACCCGACCATGGCTCTGAAATATCAGTAGCCTTCTGTGCTCTTAACTTGTACAGCAGGCAAACAGCAGGAATTTCATATATGCTAATGTTACTTTTTTAAATGATAACTTTAATTGTGTAAGGGGATCTTTTGTGTTTTTAACCCGTGCTGCCCATTGATGGTCTTGGACCCACTCACAGGTAATTTCTCACTACCTGGAAGAATTAACTTTGTGTAGTCTCAGTTAATGTTCACTTCATTTCTCACTAGAATTTCATGCAGTCATGTTAGCTAGCTACAGCCGACAGATGTCTATCAACATGAGGCGTTGTTACGGCTGGCTCATACACCAAAACCAAGACACAACACCAGGGTAAAAGTTTACTGCATGAACTTACTGTATTTATATAGTGCCAATTCATAACCGAAGTTATCTCATTGCTCTTTTCCTACAGAGCAGGTCTAGACCGTACTCTATAATATTATTTAGAGAGACCCAAAAATTCCCTCCAAGAGCAAGCACTTTGGCGACAGTGGCAAGGAAAAACTTCCTTTTAAGAGGCAGAAACCTTGAGCAGAACCAGACTCAGATTGGGTGGCCTGCTACCGGTTGGATTGAGAGAGAGCTAGAATGTAATGTAATGGTAGTGGTAATATTAATATTAATGGCCTATTGCAGCATAACTAAGGGATGGTTCAGGACTCACCTGAGCCAGCCCTAACTAAAAGCTTTATCAAAGAGGAAAGTCTTAAGCCTACTCTTAAATGTGGAGATGGTGTCTGTCTCCCAAACCCAAAATGGGACCTGATTCCACAGAAGAGGAGTTTAACTGAAGGCTCTGGCTCCTGTTCTACTTTTGGAGACTCTAGGAACCACTGGTGACCCTGCATCCTGGGGGCTCAGTGTTCTAGTGGGGTAATAAGGTACTATGAGATCTTTAAGATATGATGGTGTCTGACCATTAAGAGCTTTGTGGGTGAGGAGAAGGATTTTAAAGTCTATACTGGATTTTACAGGGAGCCAGTGCAGAGAAGCTAATATTGGAGAAATATGATCTCTTTTCCTAGTTCCTGCACAGTACATGTGCTGCAGCATTCTGGATCAACTGGAGAGTCTTAAGGGACTTATTCGGGCAGCCTGATAATAAGGAATAATCCAGCCTAGAAGTAATAAATGCATGGACCAGTTTTTTGGCATCATTTTGAGACAGGATGTGCCTGATTTTTGCAGTGTTTCGTAGGTGAAAAAAGGCAGTCCTTGATGTTTGTTTTATGTGGGAGTTAAAGGACATATCTTGATGAAACATAGAAGAAGTCATATCTGACTAGCACCTAACAATACATAAGTACCTGAAAGCCAAACAAATATGTCAACCTCACATTAGCAGAATACCACCATTCAATGTAATTCAACCTAAATTTAATAGATATGGTATTATATTGTCGTTAACAATCTTTCCCATCTCTACTGTGAATGTAGCATTAGAAGGTCCTATTTCTAACATCCTGGCTACAGCCCTGCCTGACATACAGGGGTCAGCAGGCAGGAAAACACTGTTAACACAAACACAGATAGATAATCACTCATATTCATCAATCCACCTCACATGCATGGATTTAAGGAGGAGGAAAGCCATGCAGACACTGTGTTGTACCCCTGAGCCACCTTGATGATGGCTGCACTCTACAAATAAAATTTCCATGTATGTGTGTTTGTCAGCGACAATATAACAGACACATTCACCTGCTCTACAACAAAGTATTGAATGCATGAATAGGGTTTGTGGTGCTGGGACGTGCTCCTTCTCACAGGTCTGTGGTGACAGGCAGCTTTTCTGTCAGCCACAGACAATGCAGCAGCAGCTTTTGGATTAGTCTTCTGATTGCAGTGGCAGCAGGTGTGCTGGGTGAACGGTGTTGACGGCTGTAGTGACAACCTGCCTGGAACAATCACACTATCTGATGGAACTTTCGGCAGCTGTTACAACAGTATATTTTGTGGGGGAAAAAATCAAATCAAATCTTTGACCCTTGGATGGAGTCTGGATGTGTAGTATGAATGTGAGTGTGTGTTTGTGTTAGCCTTGAGATTGGCTGGTGACCTTTCTGTGCTTTCAAACCAGTGTATGTTGTGTACACTGACTTTTGACTGCCAAAACAACATAAAATGCCATGATCATTTTTATGTATAATCTTGACATTGGTAATATAATGTGTTTTTAGCAATTTTGTAACTTATCTGTGTGAGAAAAAGTTTCACACCACTAAATGTCTAAGGGTCTCCTCTCCTCATTAGCATCTCTTATCGGCCCACCCAGCCAACAGTAATCAGTGAAGATCAGTGGAGGCAGGAAGAGTGAGGGATGAGGGGAAGAGGTGGCGGGTAAACTTCCTGTGGAATGTGCCTCTTTTCTCCAGCAAAGGGTGGAGTGCTATTTACAGACAGAAGAGGGGAGCATTTTACCCTATTTGTTTTTTTTAATTATTTGTGGTCACAGTACACTAAGCAAGAATACTTCCCTGTGTTAGTAAACAGAGACAGTCATTTCAGAAGATAAGTTTTTTTCAGGAATGAGGAAATTATCTTGTGATGTCAAAGCCTTCCTTGAGTGAATCAGAGTACATTTAACTCATTTGTAACGCTGCGAAAGTCATCAGTTGAAAATATTCTTTGGTCAGAGGTGGCCACCAACTGGAGCAACAGATCTATGTCAGTCGTGGCTCGAATTGTGAAGCCCTTAAATGCAAATCTCAAAAAAAATTTAAAAATCCAAATTTCATTAGATTCATGAGACCATGGGTAGGCGTGTGCAATTAATTTTGTTTCCTAGACGTCTTTCTCTCTGCTCTCTTATTTCCTCTTGGGTAAAGATTTTCTCTTCTTTTTAGCATGATATCCATGCCTCCATGTTTTTAGTAACTGTCCAGTTATTACATAACTGGCACGTGACATAACCAACTGCCGATAACAACAAGTTTCAAATTCAAAGTTGTGATTAAGGATATGTTCAGGAAAATTATTTTAAGCCTTTAAAAGAAGAATGATTGGTTAGTCTGTTTGGTGAACTGAAATATTGACGTTTTAGCAGACACATAATCCAAAAGTTCATCACAGAAAAAAAACAAATCTGATAGAGAAACCAATCTCCATCATGTCTATATCTCTGACTTGTTTTTTTTTTTTTAACTCTTTCAATGCTTACAGTACATCTTCATCAAGGATATTCCCCAGTGTTGAATTGTCAAATTTTTGTTTTGGTTTGTTTTGGATGTCTGATCAGAGGGGATTACTGAGCAAAACACAGTGAGAAACTGCTGGCCATCTCTGTGATAACAGATTCTCTCAGAGTTTGATGACCCTGAGATCACCGTCCCGAAGGGGAAACTGTCAAAGAAAAGGCCATTTCAATCTCTATCTGTAGCAGCTTTCTCATATATTAATATATGCATCCATAAAGAATTCACTGCAGCAAATCAACTGAATATGGCTTATTACCAGTCATTAATAACAGATGTATGCATGAGGTGCAATATAAAGATGGTTCAGCACCCGTCATGTCGTCAGTGGTTTAGGAAATAAAATTAGCACTTTGACAATTCCTTTATCCATGGTTTTAATTTTCCTGATTGAATTTCCTGTCTCTTATCATCAGATTATGTGGTTGCACACCATCAGTTCAAATGAACTCCAGCAATTCCTTACAGATGATGCCAATGCTGTAATTATTTTTTTATGATGACAAAAAAAAAAAAAGAACAGTAAAGTCAGCCGTGCTGATTATAACAGATGCCTTGGAGAGCTCAAAGCTCAGATGTGGTACATTTCTGTGGAAAGTTCACACTGTATTTAGACACCACTTTCTGTAGATGAAAATAAAGCTGCTTGTTCCCCAGAGTGACTGGAACAGATATCCTTACCACTTTCATCCTACCTCCTGGCCAACAGACTGCATTCATCAAATGTACAACAAACCCCTAGTGTATTGTAGTACCACACTAATGACTAGTCAGCGGAGTCCTTGGGCCTGACCTCAAGATCCCTGGAGGCCACTGAGCAGCAGTAACAACAGCAAAATGGATATGATGGCACTGCCTCAACACATGGTTTCATTATTTCCATGTGTGACATGGCTGGTTTGGAAAGTCCGCTGTCGTGTAGTCATCTCTCTGCATAATGATGGTTCAGGTAGTGGATTACAAGAAGATATTCTGCATACTGTTTAAGTTTATATCAACATGAATACCATACCATACATGCTTCAATGAGATTTATCATTTGATAACAATGACAATACGGTAGTTTCAATTCAAATCTAAACCAATCAAAATCTATCTTTATTTCTTTTCAGATTTGTAGTTTTCACTGTAGCTCTGCTCCTAAACATATGTATATAGTGTTAATGGGTTGAAAAAGTATATTTTTAGTTAAAAGAATGGCCATATCTTCACCTGCAAAGTATAAGTAAATTGATTTACAGTACTATGTTTAAGTTGAGAAGGAACATTATTTCTTTTTTACAGGATTAAAAACCTTAAAAACCTGAGGTTGTTATTCATTACTGTAAGATTTACTATGGAGCTATTTATCCAGAAAACCTCTGAGTTGAGTTACTCAGACATGAAATTAATCATAGTTTTGAATCTCCTTTTACTGTAGGATGCAGTTGGACAGGCCATTACAGGTGATTTAGTCATATGTTTAAAAAAAATCTCTGTAGGTTTTCATTGTAAATAAATAACTGGTTTTGTTGTGGTTTCTTTCCACAACTGGCTCAAAGAGGAAAAGTACTCTGGCACAAAGGGAATGATACATGTAAAGTTTACATGAAAGGGACACAAATTTGACAGCAATAATGATGTTAATCAACGTGGCAACTTTCATCAACAGCAAATCCAATAAAACACTCTTTAATCACCCACAGAGAGGCAAGGAGCTATAAAAGGAAAAAAAACCCCATCTCTGAGTCACAATTAGAGTGATCATTGGCTTGACCTTTTCAGGTGAAAAGCACTGTGAGATGAGAAAGGACTGGCAAGTCTGTTGTTTCTGAGTAACAGGCTCCAGTGAGTACATTTGTTTTTATTTTGGACCAGTGGTGACATGGACTTTCAGCTTGGTATAACTACTGTACTTTGTATTTATGTAGTTGTAGTGCCAGAATTACTCTGAGAACTCACTGTCCTTTTTCTAGATAACATTATTACTGAGTGCTTACAGCCATCAGTTGTAAAAGAAATGTAGCATTAATATAATTGTCACATTGAGAAGTGCAGTACAAAACATCATATTAATGACTGTGTTTAATACATACCATGTTTTCTTTCATTTCTATAATTTGCTTGTTAGAAACCTACCTAGTTGTAGAAATGGAAAGCAATAATCTACTCCAGTGACCTGTATGATGCAACCCAGTATCACGGCAGTTCGTTAAATAGTAATGAAATTTAATCTATGGACATGAATTTTCCATTTTTTTCATGACACTCAGCACGACTTTCAAACTAATAAGGACAAACATAGCATGAAGAGCGACAAAGGAAGGGACTATTTATTCTGAGCCAAACTATGATCTTTACCTAAACCTAACCAACCGTCACCTGAAATGTTTCTCAGCAAGCTTTATTTTGAAAGTCTAACCAGATGTTTGGCCGTGGTGCTGCTTGCCGCTGGCTCACATAGAAAATGAATGACTTCCGGTCACTTTGACGCTCACTTTGACGCCGGCAGCGGTCTGAACGCACAGTAACCGCGTCCCCACAAACCCAGCCCCTGCGTCAAGCTAACACATCCTGGACCAATGTCTCCTCTGAAGACACCAAAACTTCATCAAACTTCTGGTAAGACAGCAAACAAGCTGACCCTGAAATTACAAAAAACAAAACATTACTGGTATTAGTAACTAATGTAAGTAATCACATTACTGTACTGCCCAACACTGACTATATGTACAGCTTGCTAACATGACCATTTTCATAAAAACCCATTGTAAAAATGTTACTTATTAGTTGTGGCAACCATTTTTTTCCTATTACCTATAAAGGCATTTTTCTCTATATTGGAGTTGACTGTGGCTTCAGTCTTCAAATTATCAAAATAAACATATGACATTTTGATGCTTTTATGCTAATCTGAATGACACATGTACTTTTCACCTGCACTAGTAGAGGCCTTAAATATAGAGTACTAAAAGTTCTGATGGTAATGAGATTGATGCAAGTCCATCACTGAACCTTCATTGCGTACGTGCAGATCTGAGTTCCCCCAAGTGGAGGCTCAGTCAAAGCCTACTTAATGCTTGGCTGAGGGAAAAGGTTGACAAACATAAGACAGATGATCAGTCACTGTAAAATGAGATGGATGGTGTGAATTGAAGCAGGCATTAAAGGGGGTTGTCATACGCATCAGCAATGTTTCCTGCGCCTGACATCTCATCTCTGGTCTCCAAAATAACACGCAGGTTTCTGGCAGGCAAAGCCCTCCAGATTGAAATAACAAACTGAGTGGCAGTAGGAGGATAATGCTTTCTCCTTCTTAGAGCATGATTTCAGAAACTCTTTGTAAGCCACGGCACGTTTTCACGGCAGATTACTGTAAAGTGGAAAAATAACGTGCATGATTTAGGTTTCAATTTTCCAATTTCAAAAGACTGCTTCACTGCTACTACTTTTAAACTGACAACTGTTATACCAAAATTATAACTTTTACTCACTAACTTCTAGAGATCTGGTAATGTGATAAATAATAAAACAATTAGTGAAAAAGGGAAAGTAAAATGTTTTCATAACCAACAGGAATGATGTTGATAACTATGAAAATAAGACCGAGCTATTCATATTGATATAAGACATAGCTGATAATATAAAACTGGCACAGTTGTTAGTGCTACTAACTCACAGCGAGACGGCCCTGGTGTGAATATCAACCCTGTTCTTTTTATATTTGTAAGATTTATTTTCTTTAAGTTGCCATTTATTTATTTCTACAGCCTAAAATATGGAAATCAGGTGGATTACAGATGTTGCTATTGCACTGCTAGAAAGATGTTTGAATATTTGTTATAGGATTGGTGACCTGTCCAATGTGTTTTCCCATCTTGATATGCCACTTCATTAAAGAATGCTTCTTTTATTTGCATAGTTTTGGTTATCATTCTTCTCAGTAATAATAACATTGTACTTACCAAGTTTGCTGAACTCTGGGAACACGACGACATCGCTAAAAGGTCAGACAGGGCAAAGAATATGAGGAGGCAGACAATCAGACAAGTTTTAAACAAAGCTCCAGGTTAGCCAAAATGATTTAGAAGAGAAAGGTAAAATCACTGTAATACCAAAACTCTCACACAGTTTATAGACTGGCTTCCTGTTACAACTTGGACCTACCATCATTGACATGGTTGTGCACACACACAGTTTTCCTGTGAAATGGTGGATTATTGTCGACATTTAGAGTTGTAACTTCAAATAAAGTGGTTGATTATCTGACTTTACTGTTGGTTAGTTTACAACCTGGCTGCTCAGCTGGAACAATGTTTCTTGTCGGTCTAACGGTCATAGTGATGTTGCTGTGTTCCCAGATCTCAGCAATTACTTTGGTTACTACAAAGTTACCATAACTGGTAACATTGCAACCAAACTATGGCCAAAACTACAAAACTGAACCATGTTGTCATAAACTGAAATTATGCTTTAAATCCCATCAATGAGAGACAAACTAGTAAGTGTCCATTCACAAAGCTGCCATTTTAAACTGACCTCGAGCTAGATCATAATGTCTTATCATCGTGTCTAAACACAATAACTTGGTGTATGTTATTGTGGGTATTGTGGGAAACAGATTACCTCAGTGCTTGGCGGTGTGAACCTGAGTCTCTGAAAGTCAGTGTTTGTCTCCACGTTTTTAAGCCATTTTCATCAGCAGGACAGATAAGCTTGATCCAGAGGAAATATGGAAGAATACTCACTGGCTTTTATAAAAAAAAAAAAGGGGGTTGGAAATTACTGGAGGGATTTTGTTTCTGTCTCTGTTGACTGAATTCAATAAATCATTGTCTCCAACTATTAACTACTGTTTGATGGAGGGGATGTGTTTGTTTCCTTTAGAAGTCAACAGACTTCATCAAACTAAACCACATGGCAATTTCCTTGTGTTTTTCCTTGGCTACGGTGGGTTATAAATCACAGTACCAGATGGGTGGATAAAGTGGTGACAATTTGAAATAACCCCTCTTCCAATAGATCATTGGTTGTAGTCGGCATGAGTTGGGGAAGGATTAATGAAGTATGAGATTGGACTGAATGTCCTGAGAGAGTACAGTCACCACAGAAGTAGAAGCACCAGAAAGTTCACTTCACCTCAAAAGACACAACTCATTTCATGCCACTGTATCTGCTGGCCTCTGACCTGAGGGATCAACACAACACATCATCACATCATTAATGTTACTTACCGGGCTCAAACTGAAAATTGGCTGCTTTCAGTTGCTGACAGCATGAACTACGTGGTCAGCATTACCTTTTCCAAAGCAACTCTCCACTGACAACAGCACCAATACAGGGCAATTCAGTGTCCTCGGAACACCATTTCACAATCTAATCAGGAATGTCTAATGTGTCCTATTATCATCCTAATTATCGTGAGGGAAGAGACTGGGACTGCGCTGCACTGTGGCAGTGTGCCAGTATGACACTGCTGATAACAACTCTGTGGTGAACTCACATCCA
The DNA here is from genome assembly GCF_020085105.1 of Siniperca chuatsi. Lineage (NCBI taxonomy): Eukaryota > Metazoa > Chordata > Actinopteri > Centrarchiformes > Sinipercidae > Siniperca > Siniperca chuatsi. The sequence goes on along the minus strand of NC_058046.1, from coordinate 14,302,182 downwards.
TTAATGTAGTAATGTAGTAAAGGAGCTCTCATACTAGATAATACACTCTGTCTGATACATTAACACAGGTAATACACACATTTAATGGCTTCTTTACTGTATCTCTTGTGAAAAATGAGATTATTTGTTTTGGAACTGAAAATAAATGTGTGGTGAGGACCACTGCAATTTGCAACTAGACAGACAGACAGACAGATGGATGGATAGCGATTTGGTGCTAGCTGAGAGCCAGAGAGATGTCAGAGAGAAGCATATGCCTCAGCTGGAGTCTTAAACACAAACAGAGCAGTCTGCAAATGTCTGTAATGATTTAATAGTCAAACCTGATATTATGAAAGTAAAGCAAAGATAATCTGTGACAGCACAGCTGCTTGCACAGCTACAGTTGTGCAAGGCTGTCATTAATTATCATATTATTGCACAGGCTACAGAAAATGCCTTTTTTCCCCCTGTAAATTTCTTTCTAATTAGGTAAGGGTATTATGAAGTAACGCATTCCTAGTAAGAACTCAGTATGAACCAAGAGACACAATAATAATGGCAAAATTGTATGTAATAAGGAAGATCCTGTTTCTGAGTCAATCAGGAAGGATACATTAAGAGAGGGGCCAGTATGTAGATTCTCAGATAGGAAATAATCATCAGACATTGGTCAATTAACTTTGTATCCAGCAGTCTTCGTAACAACATTATCGATTATTTAGTTCCAGATTATTTTGAAAGCAATTATTACCAGTAAATACCAATTACTAGATAACAATATGTTGTTGCATTTACACTACTGCACAGTTAAGCAAACAAGAAGTCTGTTTTAACTTAAAACAAGTTTGACAAAACAATCCCAACTCACGGTTTTTCTGAGCCTTCAACTGTATTACATGGTCTTCATCTGTAGAATGTTTTGGACTTCTTGGAAAAAGCTAAGTGGACCTTTACTTTTTTCCAAAACTATTTAATAGACCTTTTTCTCAGCAGACGTTTTGACATGTCATAACAGGAAAAGCACAGTTGTTACTTCTAACATTAACAATGGCACCGTTCTGTTTAAGTGTGCTTTGTCTACTGTGACATGTCAAAATGTCTTCCATGAAAATGGCCTATTCAAATCATTTAGTTATTCTGTCATCGTAAAAAAAAACATACTCCCTAAGTTATTTAAAAATTGTGACTAATTACTCATTACTCAAAGAAAAAGTAATTACATAACTTTGCACACACCCACACATTATATATTATATATTATGTATTTAACGCATTTAGAAATAAAAACATTTGACATTATGGTTTAACAAACAGCCAGCCTACATTTTGGAGGTATTTCCTGACCATCAACAGCTAGCTTAATTAGCTAAACTAAACTGATATCAACCATTGAATAACTCCCAGTAAGACAGCAAACAAGCCAACCACCAAACTGTCGAAGTAATGGTGTGTTTCTGGGATTAGCAACTGTTATGTAATTAATGGATTTCAAATCGTAATTCCTTGCAATACTCGTTACTGAAAAAGTAATCATATTGCCATAATGCATGACTAAGTAATGCATTACTGTCCAACACATACGAGTCGATGAAATCTAATTTAATGTAATTTCATGTACTATATCTTCTTTGCATTAACGAGCAATACAAGAAGAGTTTAGACCTTTTGATTTATTTAGCAACTGTCTCTCAGCCCTCAATGCTGGTGTAGTAAGTAAGAAAACTTGAACTGGATTCAACTGTGGCTAAACTGTGGCAGGGAGTGACCCAGGGGATGGCCATGTGGAGACCAGCGTGAGGGCCTGAGAACAAGACTGGAATGTCAATGTACCAATTCACAAGCAACTGTAAACTGCACTACTGGGCCTAAAATAAACCCCAGAGGCACTATAAATAAATATATAGGTTTATGCAACTATCTCTTGTTTTCCTATGTAGAATATATACCTTGTGTCTCAAGGGAACTTGTCTTTGAAGAATATAATTGTACTGAGGATTCCCATTGGTCTGAGCAAAGTTCCCACAAACTCCCATTGGCCATGGCTCTCTGTGGATGTGGGTGTGTGAGATTAATCACGCTGGCATAAAGAAACCCAGACATTTCCAAGTTCACAATGGTCTCATGTACCACCACCCTTCACCCCCACAATCCCCACCCCAAGTCCTCATTTCCCGTTGTCTCCTCCAGTAAAAACAGCCTGTGTTATCTCCTGGATTGCTGATAATGCTAGCCGCGCAAATGCAACACTGTTTGTTCAGCCATTATGGACTAAATGCACCAGAAAAGCCTCTGTACTTTGCAGCCACTATCGGAGTAAAACTTATTACACAAGTCTAAAAACAGATCTGTTCCCCTAGAAATCCATCTAAGCCAACTGTGATGAGGCTACTCCTTGCACTGCAACCAGAGCTTCTTAATCACAAATATCAGAGTTTCATCATAGTTTTGAAGTTGCGTAATTCATGTACTGATAAACACGCAGCTTCGTGATATGCCATGATGTCCAAACAGCTCACAGTTTCACTAATGCTGACTCATTTCTGTCCTTCAAACTGGAAAACAAACAGGCTACAGGTGGATGGGAGGTTTAGGCCAGAATGTGAAAGGTGAAATGCAGGTTTATCTGATCTGGAATGAAAGCCTAAAGCAATCTGATCATCTGATGTAATGTGTCTGGATTTACAAATGGCGCCTGACTAAAGCGGCATACCATCCCACAGACCCAGGTCACTCCCTAAAGCCCAGGAGAGACGACACAGAGGGCAAACACAATACTGTGTTTGCGGGGAGACTTGTTCTCAGACCACACACTAACAACTACAGCTGTTTTTTTTTTTTATAGCGGATAGTCTGTCGCCTGATCAAAGACTTGCTATTTCTGCCCACTTAGACATGGAGGGTAGAATGTCTTATTTTACTGCAGCTAAAGTTAACATTAATATGTTATTAGATAAACTGACATCATCTAATAAATCTGTGCAATACAAGGTACTTTTGTCAATCCTCATGATGTATGTTATGATGTCCTGTCAAAGCGTTCAGAGTGGCCTGGGGATGGGATTTCCAGCCTGAACAGATTGCCAACCTCATCACTCATCTACTCTCTTACCAGGATGGCCAAGAAAAGTGATACACAAGCAATGCAGAACAAGTCACTCTCTTCCCTTTAATGCGGCTTTCATGCACAGCGAAATGCTTTCTTTTTTTCCTGGAGTTGAGATGCTGTTGGTTGGAAGGCTTTAGGGTCAAAGCGTGGTCAGTTGCAATCTCACCATCTGGGCTCTACCTGCTTTAGGAACCACAGATGGAGGTCGAGTTTACACAGCACACACGGCAACACCATTCATTCAACACGCTGACACCGCAGCACTGGAAATTTCCTTTGTACCATGATCCCTTCAAGGGTTAAAAAAAGCTCAGTGGGGAAACTTGATTCACTGTGGTTCTGGAAATTGTCAATGACAAGCCTGAGAGTGTGCACCTGTTATGAATTAACACATAGTTTGATACACTATGTTCATACAGTAGTGTAGTGTCAACTATTATGTAGCAGCAGCATTTCTGAACATTATGTGATATTAGTAAATGACTGAAAAGCACATTATATTTAATTGTGTTAAAATCATAGAGTATATTCCTTATTTAGTATAATTTTTGTACTTCAAATCTACATGTAGAGCAGCTTTGTTTTCTGATGTGATAAGATGGAGATGGAGACAGTCTGCAATCTACACATCAAATGTGTCCCACACCTGTTAAAGAATGTGAAAAATGCAGGTGTCATCAGGCTGTGAGCAGCCTCTTCTGCTCACGGTGAAGTCAGAAGCAGTCTGAGTGATGATCACTTTTGACATTTTAGACATTATATACCTGGTGCTGCAGCGCTAAGAAACCATGCTATCTTACGCAGTCAGACAACACAACATGGGCCAATTAAACTACTTGTTACCAATAATACAAAAACACCAAACAGGATGGCCCCTGTTGAACTCAGTAAAACTCAGCCTGCCTCTCAAGCATCGAATTGTCTTTGGCCTAAGCCTAGACCTGCCCTCCTGGCATCAGGGATCCATCATGGTGGGGGAGGAATAGGGGAATGCTGGAGACAACCAAACAGGCAGCAACCCAGGAAACTCTAACTCAAGAAGGAAGCATGATTTCACTCTCAGATAAAAGAGGAATTCAATTAGAAGACACTCTGAGAGACATCAGAAAATAGTGAGAAAACAAGCAGCAGAGTGAGACAGGAAAGGCAAGAAGTAAAAAAAAAATGCATGTGTTTAACAGCTATGTAAAATATACCTCAAAAATACAGTGTAAAACTTACATGACAACAGTTTTGACTTTCCAGCTATAGATCACCAGTTAACTTGTAGACTTAACAATGGAAGAGACCAAAATAGACTGAGGTAACTAATCCAATCCAATCCAATTCAGAGACTTTTCCTCAGGAAAGAAAAACTCTGTTGGTTTCCCATGGCTCACTGTAGATGCCTGCATTAACTCTCTCTATGCAAGAAGAGTGCAAGAGTGGGTGTTCAAAAATGCATGGGAAATCACTGAAGCATATTTAATGAACTTTTTATTTCTCCAGCTGAACTCATCTCTTCCAGTGCACTCTCACAAAAACATTAGCTCACAGGCTTTATCATCCACTCTACTAAGGCAAAGTGGGTCATGACAATAGACAGGATAATCAGATAACTTTATTTGATTTAAACTACAGTACTCTTGGCAGCATGTGCACCTCTGTCTCTTGGTGGGAAGGTCCTCTGGCAAAATCACACAATTTCAAGATTAGTGACTGAGCTTAACCTCCCTGTGTGTGTCCACATTTCTGGTTCCTCACTTGGAATAGTGGCTATCATTTCAACACAGCATGGAAAAATGGTCTAGGAACAAATATTTCACTTTAGCTGCTTGCATCCTTCATTTAGCAGCCCCTACAGACATGTCTCACTTGGCACACTGCAGGGAAACCATTATTACGAAATGGTTTGTGCAGTTGGCTTTTTGCACATCAAACACGTACAAAGACGTGCAAGAATTTGTACAAACACACATGTGTGCAGAGTGCATAAAATAATGGACAAAACTTCTGTGCATGGATGCGCATGGGATCAAGGTCTGCGGCTCAGCTTAATCTTTGACCAACAAATCTACAGTAAAATCATTATTATTATTATTATTATTATCTTAATATTTATTTATCATTATTCCCAACTAAAGTGAATGGGGAGGAAACAATGAATTTAATCTCAGGTTCCAGGTAGCTTCACTTCAACTTTAGGTAGTTGTTCAAACACGTTTCACATTTCTTTAGTAACATTAATTAGGTTAATTGAACCTGGGTCTGTTCTTCGAAGGCCATCCTACGAGCAAAACAATTTTCTCATGGCATGCAACAAAAACAACAACAGCAGTAAATCGAGGAAAACAGGACAAGCCTCAAATCACAGGAATGGGAAACTGCCAGAGGCATAAACATGATGGAAAAGACAGAATTTATTTCTCTCTTCAATCCAATATGTGTAGCACAAGAGCAACAGATCATTTAAATATGATACTGTTGACAGAGCTGATAAGCATAAGATACATATAAGGAGTCACAACGAGAGAAGGCAATTGCTTCCATATCTCAGCAAACAACTTCCCCTTGGCTATTAAGTGCCCATTTGGCTTGGCTCTGATATTTAGTGCCATTAAAATAAGTTTATAAGGGGACAATTCTTCTGGTAACCCCAGGTCTAATCTGCCAACATTAGGCTTCAGCAGCAATGGGAAGTGGAGATTTCTGCAGCTGATGAGTGAAGGACAGGGAAACACATTCAAAAACTCTGCTCTAGTGCATAAGAGACACATTTGTTACTGCATACTGTATGACAATACAACATGGGCCAGAAGGGCAAAATTCCAACAGCAATGTGCATCAACAATCATCAACATCCTATTTAAGTTATGGCTCATGCAGAGCTGCTTTTGGGGCAATAAGTCTGAAGATACCAAGATAGCCAATGAGTTACATCTTCATAAGCATATTACAAGTCAGGATGCCAAGTCTTTAAAGCTGTTATTATTCCTTTTTATATTAACAATGGATAAAATTACTATATGAAAGGCTGTTTTGGTTCAGTCTCAGTTATCTCATCTCACCATTTCCAGACACAGTCAGACACAGTATGCGACTAGTTGGTGAACGTAGTGGAGCACTTTGCTGCTAAGGAGCCAGATATTTACCTCAGGAGTTAGTGGAGAGCAAAACAGAGCTATAAGGAGAGTGAATATAGGACTTACATTCATCAGTTGGCCAGAAACATAAAAATATGAATGCTAATGTTGCTCCGTGTCTGCTTGATCTGTAGCTAAGCAACCATTGCTAACAAGTTCAACTTAAAAGGTGATAATATATCAGTGTTGTTTTTACAGTTTGTTTCTGCTGCTAGAGCAGATTCAAGGCATTCCTGCAGAACACTAAAATAAAACATTTTTTCATGCTAGACCTGCATGGTGTCTTATTTATTTTTATGGTCAAAACTTCACAGAGCAGTCAAGTCCAAATTAAGACTCATATTAAGTCTTAAAATATTTGTGTGAAGTCTCATTCAAGTCCAAGTCTCAAGTACAGAACTCTGGCCACATTTATCAAATGGCTCTGGGTTGTCATTTCCAAAGAACAAAGACTGCTGCTTGGTGTAGATTTTGAGAGATAAGATTTCTATCTCTGCTTCACCCAGTATCATATATTAATATCTGATCTGTTTCTCAACAGCCAGAGAAATATGCAGTGGGTTACTGCCCACCAGATCACATTGTCAATAGCCTGTTGCTGATGAGCTGGTAATTACAGGAGCAAGCTGGTAATTACAGGAGCAATCAAAGTCTCAATGACATGTAATTCCATTAAAAATCTGTCCTACTGTCCTAAACTGTAATTAACACTGTGTTATCGTGGTTTCGTTTCCCACTTCTCTACACTTTGGCTGACCTTGTTGACACTTCCTGCATCAAACCAGCTTGATTAACTGGAAATAAGGTGACAACATGAGCTGCACAAACACTTTACCTTGTAAATCTGTGCAGATTTTGAAAGAGAAAGAAGGTGGATAAAATAGATAAAATATAAAATCTGCCTGACACTGTACAATATCCTCTGGTTTTAGAGAGGTGTTTAATGGCGCGAGTGCTACAGTGTAGTGCAGAAAGCAAAAGTTGAGCATTTTATGCCAGTTTCTCTAAAAAAAAGGCCGCATTTACTTCATTCTGGCTCAGTGGCAAGGCAGTACCTCTAATGACTTCAGGATAACAAGGCATGTTTCTCCAGCAGTGTTATTTTTTTCCTCACATAATGACGATTGGTTTCCCCTAAGCAACGAGATGTCCTGTTTGCATTTTTGGGCTGGTACTCGACTGGCCTTGCCGCCAAGGAAGAACCAAGCGCAGCGACCGGCTGTTCTATTTTAAAAGTCAGAGGAACAGGTCTAAGCTCGTCAACTGCCTACATATACCATTAGCAATGCGAGCAATGTTCCAAAGCAAAAGGAAGCTGGCTGAAGAGATGCTATCGCAGGGTGTGCTCTCATGTTTTCATGCCATTCGCATCCCTCTGCTGTCTCAATCTCAAGCCTAAAACCTCTCCTACCTATCTTTTCCTTCAAGCTTATCCCTTCTACACCCAGGCATTCTGACTTTCATTGATCCTGTTGTCTGCTCATTCGCTCTGCCTCCCCATTGCAATTCAAGCAGAAACTGGCCAGTCGAGATTCTTGTGAACATACATGTAAACAGGCCACGTTGCGTTAGAAAGCAGCCTTAAGGTGTGTCTTTCTAATCTTAGTATGGCTGGCACTGAGGAGGTGAGCATGTCAAGGGACTTGCGTGCAGCACAGGAATTTAGGAACAAAGGAAGGCAGATGCCGCCTTCCCCCCACTGGCCTGTTGTCCCTTTATCTCTAAAGCCCCTTGGGATCACCAACTGAGCAATTGGGGATACAGATACATGAAGCTTTCCCAAAGTAATAAAACAGACCATGATTTTGTTAAAAAAAGAATAATTCAGAAAATTGAAGTCATACTATTACAACATGTCGTTCTTCTCAATGAGGGATCATTCAATAGTAAATTACACAACCCAGTTCCTCTTCCTCTACATTTCCTTTTCTCAGCTTTATCTTCAATCAGCATGTTAAGCCTTATTACAATATGCTTTACATGGCGCCAGGGGCTGAGCCCTCTAACAAAGTCTTAAAGGTGTAGTCACACTAGGCACCAATGGATATTTGCTTCACTTACTCACTTTCATTGAAAATGACATTAACGGTCAGTAAAAATCTACTTTCAGTTGCAAAATTATTTTATTCCATTGAACACAGATGAAGAGTTCATTTTGAATTCGCACAGCCAGCCAGATGGGCGTGTTGGCCACTGAAAGACAAAGCTGCATGGCTCATTTTACATGACAACACAACGCTGAAATGATCAATGAGCAGTAAAAGATAATGAAGCAAAAGCAAAGGCTTGAAGTCGGACTGCAAAACAAAGCCGAACATTATAAGCGTGATTCTTCTTGCACGATCAGCAGACACTTAGGTGCTGCACATCAACAGTTAACATACAATGGGTTTGCCTGCTGCATCTGAAAATTATGCTGATGAAAGCAGTGAGGCTGAACCAAAACAGTAAACTTGCGAGCCAGAAAACCAAAACAATGCGCTGAAAGATGCTAAAACACTCCATGGAGCAGGGAGGAATTGCAGAGTCAGGCGATAATTCTCTGTGTCCATCAGCGAGCCTTTTCACAAGTAACCAAAGTTAAAATATTGATTATAGCTGCTTTAATACTTCACAGTGTTTCATTTATCTGTCTTTGTCTCAACAGCTCAAGATTTCCAGGTGTTTCTCCACCTCAACAATCTCTTCTGCAACTGACAACAGATAAATACCAGGTACAGATGTAAAGTGTCATGCTGGGAGCCAAAATCTGAAAAAATAAAAGTTTTTTTTTTCACAGATAATACTGGAAAATAGAACAGTGGCTTAAATAAGTAGTAACTCGATAGCAGAAAGCCTCACAGCAACAGTGCTGGCTAGTCTGCTTGAACGTATTTTTAAAGGTGAAATTTTGTTACCAACCTTTCAGTCAACATCACCAGACCCAAAACATCATTCATGCAGACATAAAGGAGACACATGCAAAGGGTAAGTCTCATCTAGGAGAAATAGTTAACACTGTATACAAATTGTATAAGAAGCAAACCAGAAATTGCATTTTTTGTTGTAGAATAATGCACTGCATGGAGAAAACAGGACACAGAGTGATGAAAAGATGAACTCTCTCTTTTGAAGTAAAAAAAAACAAAAACAAGATTACAACAAAGTGGTACAAATTCAACATTGTGTTGGCTCTAAAATACTACCAAATAGTGTACAAAATACCTTTGGACCTGAGCTAGAACCATGTTAATAGGTTCTCAGTATTGCTGATAATAATGATAATAACAGGCTTTTGCAGTAAGCTCGTGTTGTTTGATGAGGCAGTGATAGGCGGAGGGGTAAGAACAAGTTGAAAAGAAAATGCCTTAAAAGGATATGTTAGAAGCCTGCATTTAAAAAAATGAACACAAACAAAACTGGCACTGTAGGTGAAAATCAAAACAAAATGGCTGTGATCATTATGATGGAACGGATAAACAAATTCCTGAAACTATATGCTATATATTCTGTTATAGGTTTAATAATGCATGGCCTCCTGACAGCAGTTCCTATTATTCTATGGTCAGTGTTTTTAATTACTTGCTAAATAAATGCTGACATCCACTCGATGGACACACAGAGTTCAGTTGGTCTTTTATCATGACCAACTCAGAAATGTAAATGTGGGTGAAGTTCCTGTCAAACAGTCCTGACAATTAGCTAATATGTGTTGTGAGATAAGAGCCCCTTTATATATCCTAAAAACGGATTTGGTATAAGATTTTATGCTCTTAAAATATGTTTATGCAATGTGCTAATGTGACATTACTATGCAATGATTTATGTATGCGTGTTTGAGAGAGATTTTCTGAAGCGATGCCATGAAAGTGATACAGTACAAACTATATTTACTCTATATTAATTTAAAAGATTACTTACTATTTACATATATACAAAACTCATTGAGAACAAAGACAAAGACATGCAAACAATGAGGATTAGTGATTTGTTATTAGAAACATTGGCATGCAACTCGGGCATCATTTAACAGCCAGCTTTTGAGATTTTTTGGTATGCTAGCATCAGTAAGCTTAGTTGCACATCCTCCACATGTGTAAGCTGCTGCAGATTAGCTCTACAGGGTTATGACATTAAAGAAGGTTGACAGAGACAGCCAAACAAATGACAGTTGAAGATTTTCTGAATGCAAATGTCAGTTGTTAACTTCCGCTTCACTCAAATCCCTGCCCTTATAGTCACACTGAAACAATAAGTAAACATGTCCATCTCTCTAGAATTATTACCACTCAAAACCATAACTATCAGGGACAATATTAGGGAAATTATTGGGGTGGTGAGGAGGGAGGAATCTTATATTTCATTTTATAAAAGCAAGTCCCCAGCGTTATTGATATTTTCTTTTGCCCAAAATTGTAATACCCTCCCCCTGTATCTCCAGGAAATATATGGACAAACATAAAAAAAAATGGTGAAAATACAGACACTCTCGTTTTCGATTAAATTGCTGATAAATAAACCAAATGAGTGAACTGTGCTTTAATCCTCTTCCAACCACCCCTCCCTTCTGAGAGCTACCGTGGCTTGTAATTGATAGAAAGTTATATTTTCACAACAGAGACCACATGAGGCAGGTCGCCAAGTAGTTACAGTAAATATTTACTGTATATAATCAAACCATGGTAAGATCCTTCAATACTATACATGTCATGACATCGGCTGCTAAATCCAGATTTCTATCAATCAAGGTACATCAAAGCCTTCTATACCTTTACCTACTAATAGCAATTGGTTGTTTGTTATTGCTTGACAGGTATTATTTATGTCTTGCTTTTCTCTAACGTTGGTAAGCCTGAAAGCAGCTGACAGAAAATCTTTGTCATTTTCTGCTCAGTTTTTCCACTTCCAAAAAAGTCTTTGGCACAAATCATATGACTTTATCAAACTGGTAGCTATATTATGGCACAATGCTGCAAGAATTCCAAGACCACTTCCGTTGGCTTCTTTTTTCAAATTGTTATCTTGATATTAAATACATTTTCTTCTTATATCAACATAGCTGACCATATTGGTAGTGTACTCTAGATGAGATTGAATTTGGCACATTCTCACTGGCAAAATGGCAAGTTGGCAGCAGTATGCGCACATTCATTATTCCCCAGTACACTGTCACCTACAACTTGTCAAAAATGTGACGTGATGGGTTGCAGGCCACATATTGTTGGATTACTTCCATTGATTTATTCATTAAATGAACAGATCTGGGGCTGTATTCACAAAACATCCTAAGGCTAAAAGTGACTCCTAACTGGCTGAGTTAGGAGAAACCCCTAAAAGAAGGGGTGTGTAAATCCTAACTCCTAAGGACTCCTAACATTTTGGTCTGGAGTAATTCACAAAGAATTTTGTCTGAGAGATGTTAGAGGCAGTCCGGAAGACTAAGACATGCTCACAATCAGCCAAATTTTACAGGTAATGTGTCTCATTGCATCTCTGACCCCTTTTTTGGCAGCAGAATCAGCAAGAAGATGTAAAGTGAGGAACAGCCACCTCTACAATACTCTTAACACAAGTAAATTGTGCATAAACAAACTTGGCTATTTGTGTCGACAGCAGCGGATTATCTAAAATTTAGATCCAATGCAAAAGTTAGTTAAGGTCAGTGTTAGCAACTGCCTGTCTTCGACTGTGTCAGTGATCAAACCAAACGGCCAATCAAAGGTCATGGTCAGTATTCAAAGTGACCAATCAAAGGATCAGAGACATCAGCCACTGTCTCCCCACCTCCAAAGTGCTAAATTGTAAAGTATAGCATTATTGCCTGTTTCTAAAAACAAACAAAAATGCTTTAATGTGTGGACATTCTGCCTTTGTGAAGCTTGTAATGGTCAATTAAAAGACATGTTGATTCAACTATGGAAAGTTTTAAAACATCTTTGACTTGCACGGCTTTGTCCTCAGTTCCCATTCTCCACCCACACACCTGAGATTATCTACTATCTTTCCATGGAAAGTTTTCTTCCTACATTCCCAGTCACCCCGCATACATGGCTTTTCCCTGTGAGAGTTCTGTATACATACTCAATACATATAGTTTTTGTGTAAATGTATGCAAGTGCTTATGCGTGTGTTGTTGTAGGATGAATATTATCGGAGGAATGAAGTACATAGGGGATTGAGTGAGCACAAGTATTAAGGTTAAAAGATGAGGGTTCAGGCTAAGGTTAGAGATTAAGGGATAAATAGAAGTCTGTGTAATGTCCCCACAATTTTTGACAGAACAAGGATGTGTGTGTACTAGTGGGAGTGAGTGTAGCTTGATTTGTGGGTGTGTGCTTGTTTCATCTGTTTTATCAGGTGAATCTCCACATATTAATTGTAAAGGAGAAAGTCCTGGTTACAGGTCAAATGAACTGTGGCCTCACCAGATACACTGCAGCTGCATGAAAAACAGCATTTTACAAGAAATATTCAGAGAGCTTTCCTCCTGACCCTTAAAATACAATAAATGACTCGGTCAATAATGAGGCCACTTAATATGGGTGGTGTGGTGCAAAGCAAGATACAATGAACTGCCTTGAAACACTGTGGCTAGAGCACTGTGCTTGCAAAATGTACATGACAAGTCGGTGGAAACATTTGGTTACTGCAGTATGCGCTGAGGATGCAGGCCAGACAAAAGGGGTTCTGTGAGCTCAAATAAGGACTGTTTATGTCCTTATTCCAAAAAAAAAAACATCTTACGGCTGATTGACGGGCTCCTCATGTCTTAATTATTATACAGTGGACTTCATGCAGCCAGAGAAAATGGGTGGTACACCTTGTTTATTAAGCACGGCCCAAACTTCTCACTCACTTTGGGCTGGGCTTTGACATTAGTCTGGAAAATTAGTGTATATCTCTCCCTCTTTCAGTGTGACTGTACACACTGTATTGGAGAATGTCAGCACATCACTCCAGGTAATGTCTCCACAGTGTCTAATTTTTCACTAATGTTTAGAATATTAAGAGCAGGACAGTGAGAGTTTGCTGTGCAAAATGGCTGCTCTGGATAGATACAAAAGCATTTGCTTGAAATAATTTAAACACCCCTTAATATACAAATGTGCTATGAATAGAAAAAGAGCAACTTAACTGATTTACATTTCACAGGGTGCCACAACATGAAATCTCTTGCATCTTAAGTTTGCAATCATTTGAAGGATAAGGATGACCGGCCAACAAGGCGATTCCAAGAACTACCCATATCTTACCATCTTGAACATGATGTTCATAATGTCGGATCTGCTCAAACCTGTCTCAGTTTTACAAACAATTACTCTGCATTGAGTTTATCATTCAACAACTAACAATATACCAAACTACAAAACGAAAGGTGGCATTCTGAAGTCTCACATTTTAATGTGTGTGAAACTGTGGTGCTTAATTTTGTGTCACCATCATTGTTCTTGTCTCTGTCTATTAATCCCTTTTTTCTGTCAGATAATATCAAAGTTATCAATATGGGAGAAATCAGGGGATTAGCAGCCACAGTAGTGATTCAGTAAATGAAAATATCTGTACACAATGTAGTGTTTTACACTTTGTAGTGCAATAAAACAGTGTTGACTGTCAGGGGGTACAGTGGCTAAGTGGTTGGCACTGTTGCCTCATAGCAAGATGGTTCAGATCCAACAGCTGGCTGAAACCTTTCTGCAGAAAATCCTCTCCTCCCACAGTTCAAACACATGCATGTCAGGTGAACTGGAAGCTTCAAATTTGCCATCAGTCTGAATGGTTGTCTGTCTTTATTTGTCAGCCCTGTGATAGACTGGGTGTACCCCGCCTGTGGAGTTTATGATTATTACCTGTATTGTATCTTGCATTCAGCACACCGCGAGGATGCACTGCCGACTGCAAAGTGTGGTAAGTGATAGCAATGTGGCAATTACAGAGAATAAAAGATTCACAATGAGTTTTAAAACATTTTAAAAGGCTTTGCAATTTTTTAAGAGGTAGGAAATAACATTTAACATGTCTATTGAGCATTAAAAGTGCACATAATGCATTTTGGTGAGAAACACTCCCATATTTGCTCTGTCCTATTCTTGTGGCCCTATTTTACTTTTCTATGCTCAATTAACTGTCTGTTATTTTGTGTCACATTCCTCTTTTGAACTGACAAGACTGTCATCACTCTGGCCATCAAGATTTTCCATGTGGCTAATCTTTATCCGGCATGTTTACTTGACAGAGGATTTCACCTACTAGTGGATTTTACCTGGACTGCCATCAATAATTCAGTGAGATCACAGGTGGTAATGAGTAATTATGGTGATTAATTTCAACTAAACCCCAGCTGACTGCAGAGGGCCAACATGCTGCTGACACTAGCTGTAGTCATTGATCCCCGCAGGACCAGATGAGAGCTGAACCAGAGCCCTTCTCTTTCAGTCTGTGTGTCACTGTCTCTGGCGCCAGCACCCTGCACTCCTGCTTTCCTCACTCGGACACTGATGCAGAGAATGATCAGGAGCAAACCTCTTCCTTTATTAAGATATAAAGCCAGTGTCAACCTTTGGCTCTAATTTATTATTTGCCTTTAAGCAATAATGGCAGGCCTTGTGGCTGTATGGATTTTTAACAGCATGCTGTAATGGCCATCGCCAACAGTCTCGCAGATTTACAACCTTGCAACGACCTGCTCCTACTGACCAAGGGTTTAGGAGTTTGATGTGAATATCACAAGCAGCAGGACAACACAGGTCACATTTATTTTTGTTTCCGTGTTTACCAAATGGAAACGCCAGCATGCTTATTATTCATAATGTGTCGTGACAGTGCTTTGCTTTCAAAACTAGCCAAACAAGATACTCACATTAACTGGCTTGCTGCCTGTAGCACGTGTCCTTTTCTGTACATAAGGTAACTTTTGGTCTTTAGAAGCTGTGTCCTGTATGGGCACTCCCAAAGAAAACACAAGCAAAGCTTCCTACAAGTTGAAGAAATGACATTTAGTTAACAGGTTGCCTAAAGGAGAGACGTTATGGTGGAGGATTTCCCTTAGTAGACATAACTTGTGCAACATCTCTGAAGGCATAAAGACACCAACCTCCTCCACATACCGATGTATGACAAACATATGTTGTAATACGTACATGCATGAACAAATTTCACTGGTTTTCCACACAAGCAAACAATACATTGCTGACGGAGCAGCCACAGCAACTAAATTAAGAAAACAAACCACACATCAGAATTATCTCTTCTCTGGGATCCTCTATGACAGGAACAGGATCAGCTTCATGTAGTCTGGAGTGTACCACCAGAATTATCGAACCAGATCAAATTAAATCAAGTTTTATTGTCACATACACAATCATACACAGTACAACATTCTGCTGGCCGCACCACCATCTGCAGGGCCAGGTAGTCCCTCTTGTTGCCATTCCCAAACCAGGCTGTGATGCTGCCTGACAGGGCACTCTCTATGGTGCAGGTATAGAAAGTCTTTAGCACCTTGAGGGGCAGCCTAGAGTCCCTTAGACGTCTGAGGTGGTAGGGACGCTGATGGGCTTTATTCACCAAGGTGTCGGCGTGAGAGGACCATGATAGGCCCTCTGTGATGCAGACACTAAGGTATCTGAAGCTGTCCACTCTCTCACTTCCTCTAGGTATGCCTTCTCTTCATTACGGGAGATCAGGCAGCGGGTCCAGGGTCAGAGGTAGTGAGGAGGTGAGGAAATCCTTGACGAGACTCTCAAAGCACTTCAAACACCATGGAGGTCAGAGCTACAGTCATTTAGGTAGCTGGGATGAGGTTTCTTCGGGACAGGGACCACTGTCGACAGTTTGAAGCATGTGGGAATAACAGACTGGACCAGGGAGGGGTTGAAGATCTCTGTGAACCCCGGTGCCAGCTGGTCAGCGCAGGCTCTGAGAACATGTCCAGATATTCCGTCTGGTCCTGCTGCCTTCCTGGTGTTCAGTCTCCTGAAGCTCCTCCTTACGTCGTTCGCTCGGACAGTGACTGCATGTGTCTCTCTCTCTCTCTCTCTTTTCTGGGATCTATAAATAAAGCAAAGAAAATTATTATTAAAGGAATAGTTCAACATTTGGCTACAGCCAGTTAGCTTAGCTTAGCACTGTAACTGGAAATAGGGGGAAACGGCTAGCTGTCTAACGGTAGCAAAATCTGCCTACCAGCACCTCTTTGTTTAATCTGCACAAAAACCAAAGTGTAACAATGACAATTAACTTTTTACAGAGGGTTATGTGCCGGACTTGGCTGGGAGCAGTAACTTCCTGATTGTCTGGCAACTGTTCAGAAGTCTTTATGCTAAGCTAAGCAGCTGCTCACTGTAGCTTCATATTTACTGGACAGACATGAGAATGGTAATGATCTTCTCATGTTCCTCACCTCCAAAAAGCAAATAAGTATTTCCCAAAATGTCAAACTATACCTTTAAGATATACTGAGCAGTGTATTACTGAAGGTATATAATACATTTTAATGAAGCACACCAATGAGTCGGATGTAAATCTTTCCATAAATAAATACGTCTAATCACAAAGGCAAATAAAAAGAGAAGCAGGAGACATTTGTGCCTTGAGATTTGGATTGTGCAAGGAGCTGTCACTATTGGAGGAATAAGGAATCACAAAAATTGTACTTCCATTTATTACGAACATGCGCTTGAGATTGGAAGCATCTGTATGCATTCAGGGTGGTTTTCAGAATGAAATACTTTACATGGCCCCAAAAATAGCCTGACATTGTTCTCGGACATCTCTCCTGAGAGTGTATGGAGGGACATCGGTGTATTAATCCCTCAGTATTCCCTGTATACAGCCCCCGGATGAGACTCCACAAAATCTCAGCATGTGGTTCCACTCAGAGCATAATGAGTGTGATTTACCCACGACATAATAGTTGTGGAAGGCTGAACAGTTCGGTCTCTAAATCCCCCCCTCTCTCACCTCAACACATGGTCTCATACTATATCTGCTGGCCAAGGAACTGCTTTTGGGCTTTAACCCCCACAGGATGCATATATGAGGAAGAAATGTTCTCTGGTCAAATGTAATTTGACTCATTTCTTTCAGATTCTTGATGTATGTTGCAGTACATGTTATATATTATACATTTTTTACAAGATAAAGCGGAGCCATCATTAGTGTTCTGGGGTCTGAAGTTTTGTCTTGCACTTGCAGCCACTCCTTCCTCCTCCTTCCAGTCATGATTAGCTTCTCCAGCTAATGTAGAGTTTCCTGTGCAAAAGAAAAAAAGCTACCGAGGCATTCGAAAATATCTGATGAACCGAAAAGTCATTACAATCCAAACTGTAGTGTAGGTGTGGTGTGAAAAGAATCCCACCTAAACTTGTTATGTGATTTAATCTGGATTTCGATCACAGTCCTTAAACATGTAGGCTCATGAACATGTGCAGTCACATTAAAAGTGGAGCCTTTTTTAAATGGAATGGACTTTTGTAATGTGTGTTTACACTCTTGCTGGCTCCTGTTCTACTTTTGTTTGACAGGATGAAGACATTGAACTTCTCTCTTGTCTCCTCCTGGAAAAGCAATGGTCGGCACTTTAGCAGATCCAAACAACATCTTGAGGAGCCACTCAATAAAAAAATCCACATCTCGTTTTTAACAGATGGCCTACGATCAGTCCTGCTGAATATGAGACTGAAGTCTGATGTCAGCAAGATTTACACTCTCGGGCTTTCTCCAATGACAATGAGTGGGAGAATGACTGCATGGACTTTTACAAGCATGAGAGTGTTGGCACTGACCAGATGTATTGTGTTGTGAATTGAAATATAAGCTTGTAAAGTCCAAATGGCTGCCTATGGATCAGGCCTTCGCTATATGCTGTTAGTCTTAACAGAGAAATACCAAACTGATTAGAACATATCGTCTTTAAGGAAACATTCCCACCTACAGTATATGCGGGGAGTGAGTGTGTATTAAAGAGGCTTTCTAAAACCTTATTCTGCTCAAATCAACTGTAAATCAACTGCGATTATTTACAGCCTGCCATGTGAACCGAGCAAATCCCGGGACTGTTCTGCACACTGTAAATTGGGATTTTTTTCGAGGAAGTATGCAGTTGCTGTCAAATATATCTTGGGAGTTACAACTCATATAACACAAAGCAGGGAACATTTTTAGTGACACACTGCTGAGGTCAAGTACACTGGAGGACCATGTTGATCTGAAGGATTTGCACATGATTAAACAGATCAGACATCACAGTGGCCTTAATGGGTAAATTACATCACATGTAAGAAAAATTACAAACTATTACAATCATCAACATTTACATTAGTCTTGTCCATCGTGCAAAGTGAATGTAGAAGGTTATTCTTGCAAATTCCTTATCATGTAATATAATATCACTGCATACACAGTACACAAATGTTACCATTGCAGGGCTCTCTTTGTAATGGTGAGAAAGCTGTCACGGCTGATTCCACTATCAACAACTCAGCTTGTGCCAGCTGCCCTGCTTGACTAGACTAGGACCAGGTCCAGATCAATGGCATCTTCTCACGCAAAGACAAATGAGCAGCTGTCAAGCTGTCAGCTCCACAGCGGTGACCTTCATCTATAGAAATGCTGTTAGATGGGGCCTCTTGGTCATCAAGTTTAAAAAGGCACCAGTGTTATGCTTTTGCCCGCTTTTCCCTTTTGTGAATGCAATCACAACACCACAACTTCCTGTCAGATGAGTGACAAAGTGACCCAGACTAAAATATAAATCCATTTAAACCATAAATGGGGCAAAAGGGAAGGGAGACATTGTGTATATGATGACAAAGAAAAGCATGCTACAATACAGCATGATTTGATTAAACATCCATTAGATTCTCTCTCAAGACCGTTTGTTTTAGGAGTGACTTTTATTGGCAACAAATAAGTACAGATGCAGACAGCTTTCTACCTACTGTAGACATACATACTCATGTTCAATGAAATGAAGAAAGAATGTGTAGTCTGTGAAATGTTCAGTGTGTGTGTCACATTTATTAACCCAAATATCATGCTATATTCAAAGTACAAATCACTCAGAAAACCCCCTTAAAGGATAGAAGGAGGTTTGACATGTTGGGAAAAGCCCTTGTTTGCTTATTTAAACTTGCTATAAAGCTCCATAAAGCCACATTGAGCTGTAGATGCAGGTGATAATTCTCTGTTCATCACTATTAGCAACCTTTTTCACATTGTCACATTGTTTTCATTGTGTCAATTGACACATTTTTGATTATAGCCACTTTAAAAAAGAAATTGTAAAATATGAATCAATCAAAAATCATTGCAATATTCAGGATGAAAATCATCATGAAAGCATAACTGCCAACAATTGTGAATTGTTATCCGAGTATTCCCTTGTTTATCTTCTCATTAAGTAGAAGTGAAATGCAAGGTGGGAATAAATGCAGAGCAATCACAGCTGCAGTTGTGGAGCTGATCAGACCAAAGAAGGAACTGCTCGGTGACAAGAGAGCTCAGCACCGCAGCAGAGCGCTGGATATCTGAAGTGAATCGCATGGAAGGCATTTGCTTGATTGTTCTTCTTCAGTGCACTGGCTTGAGAAACAGCAAGATAGCGATCTATCATTTTCTTTTACTACTTTGAGTCAAAGGGAGGGCACTTATTTCCTGTTCTCTAAAGTTGGGGGTGCCTCGTGCCTTGTGGTCTGCAAAGTTGACCACAAACTGTATTACAAATAAACCTTTAGAGACCTTTAGAGTTGTAGTATTAAAGTGGAGATAATGTACTATAATTACAATTAAATAGCTAAACTTGCCAAAATTGTCCAATATTTTTATGTTTACTGCAAAGCTGGTGTTATGAATGACAAAAATTTTTGTTGAGTCTTGGAAGTGTGTGTTTGACATAATCCAGCATCATTTGACAATGAGAACAGAAGCCAGCAGTGGAAAAGCCTGTCACATTGTTGACACAGTCAGGTGACAGATACAGTTAATGGGTTAACAAGCTTAGTGCTGCTACATTCAACACATCAGCGACATTAAAGAATAAAGAGCTGATAGTCATCACATACTTTTAAACTTACAAGTAAACAGAAATAATTTTACAGTTTTACACACAGCACTCTAATGCAGGATTGGTTCTTTGCCTAAAGTTATGCGTCTGTGTGATTGTTCGCATGTGTGTGGCTCTATTAGGGTACTGATCCCTGTATGGCTTCGGCACACAAGCACACTTTTCAACTCCTCCCCTCTGCCTTCAGCCAGGGTGTGATTAGAGCCAATACAATCTTGGGCAACCTGCACTGAGAGAGAGAGAGAGAGAGAGAGAGAGAGAGAGAGAGAGAGAGAGAAAAAGAAAGAGTGGGCAGCCACTCTGGTGCACTCTGGTGGTTCTTGCAACAGCGTCACTGTTGCTTGATCTCCAACAGTCCAGCTGTGGCATTGTGGCTCATGCAAGATTCAGCAAAAACACAGCAAACTACTCAAATCCCAGTGGACGGATTTAAATGGACAAGGCGTCATTTTTTTCTCAAAAAGGTTTTTTCACTGCATGTTAATGTTTCCTGGATTCATGAAAGTGTTGCAACTCCGTGAACTAACATTGCTTCGGCTTTGTGGGCAATTTAGATACATCTTTTTGGAGAACATGTTGTTGTTGCCTACACTTCTACAAACAATCACGTCTTTGGAAACATGGAAAACCACTACTGCCTTTTGAGCACTGCCAAACAAGACTCCCAAGGCGTGAAATGTAAGCAGTAACTGCAAAGTAAAGCTTTTTATTTTGAGCAGATTTATGATGCTTGTAAGAAGTGCAGATTATTTAGTTTTAACTTTGACGTGAAAAATACATCTTTAACGTCTTGTGACTGAGTTGAGCCAGTGAATAATGGATGGCAACCTGAGCACTTCATTATCCAATGTGACCAAAGAAACAGTACCCTACCACGATGCGGCGGGACCCTGGAGCCTCATCATACTGGTCATCATCATACTGATCATAGTGGTGGGAAACCTGCTGGTCATCATCGCCGTAGCTCGTACTTCACAGCTACAGACAACGACAAACATTTTCATTATGTCCCTGGCATGTGCGGATCTCATCATGGGGTTCTTCGTGGTGCCTCTGGGGGCCACCATTGTGGTGACTGGTAACTGGCAGCTCAGTAACACATTCTGTGACTTCTGGACTTCTGTGGACGTCCTGTGTGTGACAGCAAGCATCGAGACACTCTGTGTCATAGCAGTGGATCGGTATATAGCCATTACGAGGCCCCTCCGACACAAGGTTCTACTCAATAAGTGGCGTGCCAGGGTAATAGTTTGTTTAGTGTGGGTTGTGTCCGCCTTAATTTCCTTTGTACCAATTATGATAGGGCTTTGGCGTGATGATAATGATGAGGTGAAGGTATGCTACGATACCCCTGAATGCTGTGACTTTGTGACCAACTGGGCCTTTGCTATTATATCCTCTACCGTGTCTTTTTACATTCCACTGCTCATAATGATATTTGTGTACGCAAAAGTCTTTCTAATAGCCACACGGCAGGTCCAGCTCATAGATAAGAATCGCATACGTTTTCAGAATGAGTGTCCAACAGCGCAGATGCAAGTTGGTCCCCACATCAACAATATCCTGCCACCGGCGTGTGCAGCCTCCAGCAACTGCAACAGCACAGTGCGGAGAAAGAGCGCCAAGCGGAGGCCGTCACGGCTAATGCTCGTCAAAGAGCAGAAGGCCCTCAAGACTTTGGGTATCATCATGGGGACCTTCACTGTGTGCTGGCTGCCATTCTTTGTTGCCAACATCATCAACGCATTTAACAGAAAAGTTCCCCCAGAGAAGATCTTTCGACTGTTGAACTGGCTGGGTTACATTAACTCCGGCCTCAATCCTATCATCTACTGCAGGAGTCCAGAGTTTCGCACTGCGTTCAAGAACCTGCTGGGCTGTCCGTGGCTGTCCACCCTGTGGCTTAATACTTTCTATAAAGAGCTGCGGACTCGCTGCTCCTGCTTTCTATGGCAGGCTGAGTCAGGCACAGCTGGCTCTTTCCAAAAGTCTCCAACCAGTAGGACTGAGGGCAGCGAGAGTCTGGCCAGTACTCAGGGAAGCAACAAAAGTGAGGAGGCTTCCCCTGGTCCTCTGCAGTCCAACGGCAGCACACAGTTCAGTGACTTATCAGAACCAGAAACCGAATTGTAAGTTCCTTTGTCTTTTCTTATTTTACCCTCACAGTCATTTATTTTTAACTATGAGGACTGTTTTAAAAATGTCCACTTCCTACAAACACATTAAACTAGGGTTTCGCTGTTTGTACTTGAGGAGGCAGAAGTATTAAAGACAATGGAATGTATAATTTTGACAGCTAATGGACACGTGGACATCATGCGCAACAATAGTTAATGGAAACACACCTACTAGCCACAATGGCAGCATCATGATCAATACAACATTAACATGCATTACAGCAAAGTCATACTCAGTGTTTTAACTTTTCTGATTTTTTTTTAAATTAATAAGATAATTCAATAAAATACATTGTTTAATACTATACATAATACTACATCTTATTTGAGAGTAACTCGTAGACTTTTGATCAAATCTCTATGAAACTGAGAGGAGAGTGGGGTACATCAGGGAGTCTGTGACTGTGGCCACTGGTTTGAAATCTTGATTTTTTATTCATCTTTGTCCTTTTATTATTTTCTTTTCATTAATTCAACATAACTAAGTGTTACATCAGTGGTATATCATGTGACATGTGAGCAGATCATTCGCACTGTGAAACAGAAGTGTGAGACTTACAGTGTAGAATCAGTGTCACAGAGAATCAAACAATTTACATTACTGCTTTTGGACATGCTGTATTGCACAGTGATGGTAATGAAAACATGCCTATCCATGTGTGCTTCTGTGCTTGTTTCAGTTTGACAAATAATAGCTGCCAACAAAATAATCAAAAAGAAAAAGATCATAGAAAATGATTATTATTTGTCATGTATTACTTACAAACTGAAAATGTCTACATCACAAAAAAGTTTCAAATATATTTTAAACAAGTTTAACATTCACGGGATTCCTCTTATAAATATATTTTGCCTTTTAACTCTATAAATCTACACATCCTTTTGGCATTGTGCATACTGTATATAACTTTCCATGATATCCAGTATGTCCAGTTTAAAGACATAAACTAGGAATCCTAGACACCTTTAAATATATCAAAAACAGTCTTAGGACTGTGGATAAATTTTTGAAATTTTGAGTTTGGTATTAAACTACCCAATGTGCATTTCATAAATGTAGAAATCCATATTTGGACATGTTCTAATACATCAGTGTGCTGTTGTGCAGGAGTAAAATAGATTGGGTGGAACAGTGCAGAAAAATAAATCATTCCTGAAACATTGGCTGCTGTTGGGGTGTTACAATATCACAAAACTAAAAGTGAAACTTAATATTTGGATTTTCATGCATGATTCAATAAACATTTGAGGACTGTACCTGTATCGGTTACTGCACTATGTTACCTGGGATCAATCTTTGAATCCAGATGATGTCAGTGTAGTAAAAATAACCAACATATGTCCGCTGGTGTGTTTTGGGTGGGTAGTATGTTTTTGGCACACTAGTTAATAATAGTTAACAATATCATTAATTAATTTTGTATTTTATAGAAACCTCAATGCTGTAAATGTAGATTTTTTGTCAATTTCATTATCTGGTATCTGAAAAATAGTGTCCCATTATGATATAGATGACTGTAAAGTGGCTCTGTAAAACCACTGGGCGATGTGTAGAAGGCTGATTTGGCATGGCACGTTTGAGGACATTTCCAAATATTAGTGTGTCTCTCTGCCTGTCAGTGGGCCTCAGTGTGCCCTGCCCAACACCCCCTGCAGCAGATAAATCTTTATCTCTTAGGCACAAGACTTCCCCCATAACTGGAGAGGCTGTTTACAAGACTGACAGCCAATGAGAACGCCCTCATTAACACAGGTTAACTGGGGTTGGACAGCTCAATATCTGATTCATTATAATTCTAACACACCACTAAATGTAGACAGCAGGCCTCCAACAGAATACAGGAAGATACAAAGTAATAATTGGTAGATTTAAAAAAAAATTAAAGAAAGTTTTCTATCAATTAAGAAAAATTCTATAAATTTAAATGTTTTTAAATTATTGTCCTCAGAAATAGGACTTCTGATAGAATATTCCACAAGATTTCCACTTAAATTCCCAGAAAGCTTTCTGTTTGTTGCAACATCAATTCCACATATTATTGCAGCACTACAGTTTTAAAAGCCAAACTAGAAAAAGAATATACTTTACTTGATAAGTATGATTGTTCAAAATGTAATAACTTACTAATTTACTAATAAGTAATATTTAATCACCATGTTGGGTTGGTGTCTTCAACATGTGATTAAATATGAGTTATTAGGATAAGTTATTACATTTTGAACAATCATGCTTATTAATTGAAGGCTTTAAGTGCTGCTGTCACAAATTGAAATTGTAGCTTGTGTATATGAATTTCTGAACATACCTGTATGAACAGTAAGCTTGAAAGTGAAACTCCAAAATTCAGATTAAAATCCATACATTTAATTTCAGTAATGTACATACAAATATAAGACTACAGCCCTCATTTTGCCATGTGGATTCCCATGAGTAACTAATTTTTATGACAAAGGGATGTTTCATTTTAAATATTTACTCTGCACACTTTAATTTTTCTCTTCTCTTTACATGACATCCTCTCAGTGGAATTTCACAGACATAATCAATGAGGCTGTAAAACGGGAGACATTTAGGAGCATATAAAAGTCTTCCTTAAAAGGAGCCCGGCGTGTTCTGTAGTAAATCACCCCAAGGGGAAGGCTCAGCGGACTCACCCTGCGCTTTGAGCATGATTACAAACGTAAGTGAGACCAGCCGTTCAGGAATGACTCTGGTGGTGCCACGGCTCGAAGACAGGTTTGATGAAGGAATATGACAAACGGTTCGAGGCAGAGTCTGGAGTGCTGAAGTGGTTAGTTTTTGCAAATAATACCATGCTAGGCATCTGCTAGGGCCATGCGCTCCTCAGTCATCTCTGTCAACTTTCTATTTAACTAGCAACACAAAAGAACAATTGAGCAGTGAATTTCCTTTAAACCCTGGGACAACATGCAACAGCAGGTATAGTTAAGTCAGGAGCTGATGTATCCCAGGGCTGATAAAAAGGGAGGTCCAACCACTGGACATGAATGGTTACTAGGGAAGAGCGGCTGCACTGCACAGAAAGGCTATTATCAATAGTTACTTTGTTTTCATGGAAAATACATGCAGGCATATCGCAGCTGCCCTTATCAACATCCACAGTAGCCTTCAGCTTCTGTCACGTATGCACCATGTTATACGACAAGGGCAATTTTTCATGGATTCCCTGCATAACGGCATTCCTAATTCATCATTCATGATCATACATTTTGATGTTTTTGGTCATCATAGTGGAAGTGTGGCAAATTTGTTAGTTGTGCTCTAAAATGAGACAGACCGCTACTGCATTAGTCCTGATGTGTGTATTGGAGGTATTTAAGACAAAATCTTCACGTATTTGAAAGGCATCGCTGTGTGTTATGAGCAGGGGGAGTTTGTTAGCACAGTTTATCCATGATTGAGATCACTAAAATTAAGCTAACAGAGAGCGGAACATTTTACTTCAAAGAGAAGCAGCCAACTTTGATTGTTGACTAAATTGCATTGTGAATGTGGAGCAGAAATGAAGAGTCTCTGTTAGATGTCTGATATACTGGTTTAGAAACACAACCAGAGCTCTCCTCTTGAGCAGAGGACTAATATTCTTGTAGCATTACAGTACAGGAGCTATACAGGCATATGAAAGCATGGAAAACTCTCATTATTAAAGAGGTCATATTCTACAGGATATATGTTGTGTGCTGGTGCATCATAATTAAAGTATCAAGAGACACGCGTGAGGAAATGACTTGTCAACATGTTGCTGGGTAACTGAGTAAACAGCTCTAAAAACTGAAAAAAAGATATCTTGGATGGTCATCCAATGCACCCTAAAATATTTTCCATCTTAGAAAAGCTATATGAGGCTAAACATTACTAAGATATCATGTGAAAAGCAGACACTAATGGCACAGGGACAAGAAATCACTGAGGCTGATCCAGATTTAGCTCTAAAGCAACATCTGATGGGTCACAACAAGCAGTGCAGGCGCTTGCCTGACCTACTGTTGAGAACAGATTTTATGGACTAATATTCTTATTGGTATTTCACAAAAAAATCTGATCATGACATAAAAACAAATAAATATGGTATATATTTGGAAATGTGTTTCTTTTCTCAGCTTGTGAACTTTCAAATTTGGTGAGCTAAAAAAGCACAAATAACCAGACATTACACAAAGCACAGAGAGATGGTGTCATTTCCAGTATAAATACTGACTCAATAAAGTCACTACCAGCGGCTCATTACCCCAAATTATTGTGTAAATATTTCAGATATATTAGTTGACGACTCATGAGGACAAATCTAAAAGGACATTGTGTTTATAATGCTGGCCTCTCAGGTTTATAACTAACTGTGTTACTGGAACAAACTGTATCATTATACCAGCTAAATATGCAGATATAATTATAATTATTTCCCACACGCATGCTGTATCCTCCCACAGTGCCCAATGCTGTATTAATGGACACTTTGTTTTTGCAGTACGAGTGTGAAAATAATAGCATGCGGTAAATATGGAAGACAATTTAAGAAATGTGTAAACAGTGATTTCTAATGTACTGTGCAGGATAAGTCATGTGTTTAACAGGATTTTAAACTGGACATTTGTTGCAGAGTCTGTGATTGACAAGCTTTTTACTACACTGAGCTGCTAATGTGTGGCAGGTTACAGCGCCATGTGATTTCAAAGTGGCCTGAATGCTGGCGTAATAAGTTAAGGCACTGTAGTGAGCATATCAATAGCCGCACATTAGGGCAACCTGATGTTTTGATGGCGTTTTAGGAGTGGCATGCACTAATGCTTTTTTCCTGTGCTGTGAACCCTGTAATTCTGAGCTTTTCTCTGTAGTGCACTAACGGTACTTCCAGCCGAACTTCACGCACCAACTTCCATAATGTGCATTTAGTTAGCTCAGAGTGAGATCAGGCCCAAGAGAGCATGAAACAAGGAGCAGGATAAAGCAAAACATGCTGGTAGTGACCTGAGGGAAACCTCCAACACTCCCTTTCAAGCCTGGCTGATATCAGAACCTAACACACTGCATAGTGGTCTTTAAATGGAGGCATCCAGGAGCAAACACTTGGGAACGGTATAACTCTTAAGTTGTTAAGGTTAGGACGGATACAAAATTTAAATGTGATCCAGGCTATTTATTTAGAGTTCAATAGCACCACAAACTACAGCCTCTAAACTGACCATGGAGTTAATTCAACACCTCTATCACTTTCAACCAAAACTGAACATTACAACCTTCATGAAGGATTTATTGCAGTAACTGTTTTTTAGACTGCATTAGTTTTAGCTAGGTGTAGCTAATAAACTGATTACTAAGTGTATAATCAGATTGTGTTATAAACATTTTTTTTCAGATTGTTATTCATTTTAAAAAATCATGTTAACTAAATGATTTTTAATTGCATCCCCCTTTGAGAGGCAGATTTAAACACATAGAATACACATGTCACAGATGATGGATGGATTTTCCTTAACTTTGATGAGCTTAACTCCCCTTAACTTGAATGGAGACTACAAAATATGTGCAGGCTATGTCTGTGGTTTGTGATTTAAAATAATAACGCATGTGTCAATGTGAGATTCAACAGAATGTATAACATAATATTATTCCCGCAGTCTTTTTCCATTAATCATCCAAATGCATCAGCTTAAAATCACTCTTACCTATAAGACATGAGTGAAATACGCCAGACTCCAGTGATTCTACTGTACATGCTGTAAAAAGGTTTAGATTCCACAAAACTATGGAAATTATGATGAAGCCACATTGTAAAATGTTTCCTGCATATTTTTTTCCGTAAGCAGTCACATTTCTGTGAACCTTATAGTTCCAGGTAGTTTATGTCGTCCTGTGGAGACATGCACGGTGATAGCATCAGAATTCCTGCCTTGGTGGGGAAAAAGGTAGAGTTTCACAAAACATGAGATGAGGGCAACTTTGTAATAACTTTCTGAAATTAGCAAGAAAAAATAGATAAAAGGGAACAGGTGCGTCGCTGATATTAATGTTAATATAATTATATAATTAATATAATTTTCCACATGAAAACAACAACATACTAACAAAAAACCTGTAAGACAACAAACCGTCATTGTTGTCTTGGAGCCTTCTTATCTAATAGAAACTGAAATGCCATACAGGGTGTGACCAGCACAGGCCAACAAGTCATACAGTAACACACAGAAAAAACATATTGGTTCGTAGGGTCACATCTCACAGGGCTGTACACCAAATCAAAGATATGATGAAGTTCATAATGAGATAGCGAGTTGACCTTGGTGTCTGGTACTTTTCAGTTATACAAAATCAATGAGGCTAAAAATTAGACAGTGTGTTCAGAATTTAATATAATTCAATAAATAAATGTAATACATAATTACAGATGAATGTAATAATGATCATTTCTTCCTTGTATCTTAACTTTTAGAATAAAGACTATGTAGCACAATTACAAAACAGAATGTCATACTGATTGTAAAGACATTCCTCACAATGTGATGTCACCTCATCTATTCCTACCCCTTTTAAAATACACTAGGTACATGTTAACCACATGTGAGATTTACTCATGTCTTTTGCATTCATTTCAATAGAGACACTAGGTGCTAATATGTTCATCTCTTTTCAGCTTCACGCTGCAGGAAAAGGATGGATGAACTGTAAAATGTCAGGCTACTGAAGCAAGCCGTTACTGTGATTCCTGCCAAGGCTGAGACCAAACAGCAGTGAGGACAAGCTAATGAAGAGTACTACCACCAGCTCTGATAAACATAGCTGAGTGAAGCTCACCCCAAAGAGATGACTGAATTGACTGTAAAGAAACATCTGATTTGGTCTGGACAGGAACACTGTGACAGTCTCTGTGGACAGGAGATGGACTGCTGCAACTCAGCACTTCACAGACATTAGGTGACACCAAAGGTGAACCTCCCAGTGTCATCTAAATACTGTTTGCAAAATACTCTCTGTTCCCGAATAAGACAATACTTATCTGCAAGTTTTAAATGCATTCCAGTAAACCTTTGGACACAATGTATGTGTCCTGTGGTTCCAATAATGACAGCATTAACTCATTTTGTACAGTGTATATTATCTGGTAAGTTATCTATTTATGATACACTGAATCTGTAGCAAAATGCAAACGTTGTCTAACTTAATACAAGGTCATAATTCTGGCAAGACTGTCTTCACTGTCCAGTTAAGAAAGATAAATGTTCATGGCACACACTCTTCAGTGTAATATCAGCTAAACCAAAGGGCTGTGCATTCAAATATTCCATTCTGGTGTCTGTTTTCCGACTAAATCTTTCTGTTTTGAGCCTGGACTCTGTATCCGCACAATAATAGTTATCTTGCTTAAATCCCCTTGTCTATGTTAAATTAATCCACGGCTAAGGAAAATGGTAATTTCTCATTCGCTGGCTGTTAAAATCGTATATCAGGAAACTCAAACATAATTCCTGTTGACAGTTGACCATCAGTATAAATCATTGTGCAAGGTACAGTATTATAAACTGCAGGTAACCATAGCACAACATTTCTGCTAGATGCTATGTTATCACTAAACTCCTTACCCTTTTTCCTTTGGTAAGCTGCCATGGTATAAGATCAATAACTAAATCAATAACTGAAATGTCCAAATATAAAAAAATAATGGACCTCAGCCATTATTTTATTATATCAGGACACACTGTTGTGTGTTATCACTTACATAACATCATCTGTTGCATTGAGAAATAAAATTTTATAAAACTGTGTAACATTGGTTACGTGTGCTCTGTGTGCAAACTCACCACTATGGAAGTAAAAAAAGGCTGTAATAATGTAAATCATATAAACAACTGAATGTATAATGTTGAAATATAAATACCACTGAGTTTATAGCATTATTTTAAAACCCATCAATCTGGAATAATATGGTAAGCCTCTTGGAAATGTCCAGATGGTCATTTCATGTAGTATAATTTCCCAAACTTGATGGTATTTGTTTCACAAATTGAGAATGAAGTGTCCAATAAAAAAATAAAAAATAATTCAAGGACTCAAATTCAACAGGTCATTTTCCGATCTAAAAATTCAAGTCAAGTCAAAAACTTGATTGGTAAAATACAGACACCAAAATTCAAGGCACAAAAATTCAAACTTGAACGTCCGGGCTACAGTGGATAAGTAATCAAGCCTGAACAGAATCAATAAGACCACTGTCCTATATCAGTCACATGATCAAAAAAAGGCAAGCGACTGGAAACCACAGACACTTAAATGTTTAATCTGAATTTATCTGAATTGAAATGTGTATCAGAATCTGTGAACCTAAAACCTTTTGAAATTTGCAAAAGTTTAAATAACCAACTAGAAATTTCAAAGAGGGGAATTCAAAGCACATGAATCCAGATAGATGATTTTCAAAATAAAAAATGTGAATGCTATACATTCGGTGGTCTATAAATTTACTTATGAAATTGAAGTGATTACAGCCTTTAATGGCTTCCATACAACACAGTCATTATCAGTGCATCACCTTCTACAACAGTGGTTCCCAAACTTTTTGGCTTGTGACCCCAGAAAATGAAGCATTGTCTACTTGTGACCTCTTGTCAGAGGTTATGACTTCAACGTGGACATGAATTGTGATCAGTTTGACTAAGATTTTTTCCTTCTCAGGTTGTTTCATTTTAAGGAATTTTAAAGGCCTAAAGAGGTAGGAAGTATCGAGTATTTCATGTGAAAAAAGAGACATTTTGAGAGAAGTCAGGACTAAATATACATAATTTTGTATAAGAGAAATATATATATATATGTTTTTTTTTCTTTCTTATCCTGTTAATCATCTTGTGACCCCTCAGATTTATCTTGGGTCCTGACCCCCCACATTGGGAACTTCTCTATAACACTGAGCAATGTAAAACAATTGTTGATACAGACTCAAGAGACAATTCAAACTTCATTTTTTTTATTTTAAGTAATCCTCCACCCACCAAAACCACCGTCATCTCTGGCTCTGCTACTGTTTGAGCAGACATCTTGTTATGTTATGAGAGGAATTTACAAGATTTGGGACTTTAAAAAATAAACCAAGAGTAGAATGCATGACATTTGAAAACAAACTGTGACGAGCATTAGCTCTGCGAGGCGGGCTGTGTGACTACTGAAATATCATCCAGCAAAAAACCACAACAACTCAGAGTGGAAACAATTATCCTGAGAGTTAAGCCACCATCTTATCAGCTGATTCCTGTTAGAAGGTTTTCTATTAGCAGGATTAGATTTAAATCAATTCTAAACATTTTTTTAAGGAAAAGAAAAGAGAAGCCACCACTTAAGGTACATCTGTGACTATGTGATAAGATGATTACAGGAAGCAAAAGGTGAAGGTGATATCATCCACAAATTATATTCACCCTTATTGGACCATAATAAGAATACGTTTCATATTTCACACACTGATTTCAAATTTCAAACTACACACTTAAACCATGGAGTCAAATAGTTTCTAAAATGTAAATGCAACAGGTTTTTTGTTGAAGGAGCAGCACTTCTAGATAGGAAAACTCTCAAAATACAAAATATATACCATGTTGCATATATTGGATGTGTTTGCAATGTTTTCTATTAATCGTGACAATGGAACTCAAACACCGGTGTTTGAAAGTTTTTAATCTTGGATCTGCTTTGAAGTGTGCAGTATTGTTTTTTCTCTCTCCTCTTGATTGCACATGCAAATCACTAGACTTTAAATATGCAGTATTCTGATTAACACAACTTTTCCGTTGAGCCTTTCCTGTGCCAACAACTTGTCCTGGGCCAGTGTTACGGCACAGTTTTCTTCAGGACAGACAGATATTTTCAGAGCACGGGGCATTTCACACAAAAAGAAACTCCTTTGACACCAAATTTAGACTTCAGAGCTCACCAGTTAGGAGCCCTTAAATCCAATTGAGTCAACAGCACCTTAATTAGATAAAGTATTGTGGATTCATCCTGGTAACATGGTAGCGTGGCTGAGGCACATACCACTGGGCCCAGCTTACAACCTCTGGCATCCTCTCCTTCTCACTACTCACACTAACAGTAGCCTGATATGACTTTAAAGTCGTAGATATAAGAAGTCTTTTTCTCAGATGACCACAATCCTGGAATCATAGAATCAACAATGGCTTCATTGTAAGAATTTTTGCTGATATCTTTGTACCTGTGTTTCTGGGCCCATTTTGTTGTTAGACTGTAATTTTTCTTACTTCCATGGACAACTGGGCAAACACAGATAACCCGACACCCCACATTTCAACTGTAGCCACAGTGTAGTTTGATGGCACGAAGAAGCCCGGCAATAGACAAAGTCAAAGGTTTTGCCACTGCCTCAGAATGAAATGAAAGGCACTTTTTTCTACACTCAGCATTATGTAATGACGTTTAATAATCACACAAGAAAAAATCCATCACAGAAAGGGCAAACTGTCTCAGTAGTCCAGAAAACAAGGGCCCCGTAAGGCAATACTTACATTTTAGTTTGTCTCCCTATTCTTTGCCTGGAAAACCTCAGAATCCTGTTATAATGCTTAATAATGCTATTGATTAAATAGATGATTCTCTTTAAGCTGTCAACAAGTACGAGTACAGTGGATGAGAGAAAGTGTGTCTCTTCAATTGCCCTTTCTTAAATTACCCCTGGTCAGCTAATTAACAATATTAACTGCCTGTTTTGGCCATCTACTGCCATCTAGTGCAGTGATCTATGACTACCAGCTTCATAAAGTGAACTACATAACCTGGCTCACTGATTTTTCCTTTCCATTTAATAGCTGACAGATGTTTACTTTGATTATGGGGTTTCAATTCACTGCTACTTCTTCATCCCCATGAAATGGCTGTTCTTCTATTGTTTGCCTGTTCTTCCCAGAGGCTTGATGCACAAGCACTATGGTGCTTTCTTATAAGTTGAAGAGCATTACACTGTGGGGAAGCTGGATATCTCTTCTTCATTGGTAAAGGCAAATACAGAACACTACTCTGCCACATTTTATATAGTCAAAAGCAAATTTAGATTACAAAGGAAATATAATTCTACAATCTAGAGGCAAGTTTGATCTCTAAAAATTCTAGGAGGTCTAAAGAAAGTCATCTATTCGGTACAAAGATGTATGCCGATGGATCAGTGAAACCCATGTTGTACAATTAAATGCTGCCTCTTTTGTAGAACCACCAAAACAAACCTTAATGAGCAGCAGAGGGTCCTCCTTGAACTGATTTGTTGTCAGTGTCAGTGTGAGGCTGAAGCAAATATATTTGGGGTTTGTCTCGTCTTCACCAAAACTGATAAGTGATCCTTTCATTTCCAGACAGACTAGCCTGTTTGTTGATAGCTCACTGCCATGGCAAAAGTAAACTCGCCAGAGCCACAAATTAGCTTGTGACAAACTCACCTATCACCGTTGCCGGGGTGACAGTATCCAAATACGTGCCGTAGCCTGGCAACAGTGGCTAAACAAAAGGCTCACAGCTCGCGGGCTGACTTGCCAGGCTGGGTTCAAGATGAGCCGACCCAGCAGCAGCCTTGATGAAAAAGAGGTCAACCAAAATGGAGACCTAGGAGGTCATCTCTCTGTGTTTACCAATACTCACACCGCAGCAGTGAGTCCCGAAACAAGGCTATTGTCCGCCTTCAAGAAAGACACTCAAGCCAGGAAAGTTTACCTGGCAGGGAGAGGTGAGTCCGCTCATCTGTGGTCATGTATGATTTTTTGACAAGAGCAGAGGGAGGGGTTTTTACATTATTACTTGCATATTAAGTTTCAATTAATTAGGACGACGTTTGTTTGCTGTATTCTGTTAGACAGTTGGACTTAGTCGCAAAAATGTCAAAAATAACGTTGTGTAGTCAAAACACATTCTTTGAGGAGCCTCACAGAGCAGGCCTAATGTGCCTGTAGAAATACAAAACTGCAATATAGCATGAAAAATGTATGCTAGTGATGTAGCTAACTTTCATTGCAGATGTTTCATGTGATTTCATCAATAGGTTTCTGAAGGGGTTGGGTTTTCCCTAACTGTATTCAGATGAATATAGAAGTATTTGAAGTAAAAAAGGTGGGGTGGCTCTGGGTAGATCGCCCCTCAGTGCACCTTATTATCTTCTTAATTTTCAAAGTCTTTACCTAGGCATACAATGCAGTAAGACAGTAACTTCTTAAGCATCTTACCAGTAGAGGATCTGTATCTTAAGGCAATATCACATTGGTTTCAACTTTTTTGACCTGATTGCTGCCTCTTTCTAGATGACATGTTAACTACAAATCACACTTTAAAGCTGAAATGCACATATTTAAGAAATAGTATGTCAATTCTAGTTTAGGGTAGACTTTCTGAGCGACTCACTTACAGTTTTCTCTCGTTGTGACCTTTCTTTTCCTTTCCAATGATTCATTAATATTTTTTCGCAGTTTGATACTGTGTTTTGTTGGATTTCTCAGAGTATTATAGTGAGGAAGGGAAGACCTTTGAACTGCGTCTTCCTGGAAAAATAAAGCAACAGTTAAGCGCTGATCCCACTCTTCGTCCAGAGTATCCACCTGCTCTTGGTCTGAAAGAATTCATCCGGCAAGCCACGAAGGTTGCTTTAGGGAAGAGCTCTCGGGCAATAGCGGAGAACCGGGTAATCTCAACTGTACATAAACACTGTAACTGATTATAGCAGAGATATATAACTACACCTCAGTGTTGCTCAGTGACAAACATGTAGAAATGAAGCAGTAGCCTGTGCCTAATAATCTAATCAATTACCCAGCACTGTGCAGAGGAATCTGTAATTTTTTACGTACAGCTTCATCCTCAGAATATATCAATACAAGATCACCACTCAAGTGTTTTAGCATGAGTAATATTAATGACTCAACTCTTGTTGTTTCCTGACTTTTATTACAGGTGTTAGGTGTCCAAACTCCTGGTTTTACCGCTGCTGTGCGTCTTGGGGCGGAACTCTTGAGACATTGGTATGATGTCTGTGCTGATTGGTGCGGGCCGGTCTACCTCTCTTCCCCTTGTGATGGTAAATAATAATAATAATCTCACTTTCTCTTAACAGCATTTAAAGATACAACCACAAGTGTGTTGGCTGGTGGTCTTAAAACATAAATAACATACTGTAGCTGATAAATGGTTGCATTTATAAAGCGCTTTTATCCAAAGCACTTTACAATTGGCCTGTCGTTTACCCACACACCGAAAGCAGTCAGCTACCATGCAAGGTGCTGGTTTGACCATTCTGAGCAATTTGGGGTTCAGTGTCTTGCCCAAGAACACTTCGCAATGTGGATAAGAGCAGCTGGGGATCAAACTGCCAACCCTGTGATCAGTGGACGACCCGC
Source organism: Siniperca chuatsi (assembly GCF_020085105.1). NCBI lineage: Eukaryota > Metazoa > Chordata > Actinopteri > Centrarchiformes > Sinipercidae > Siniperca > Siniperca chuatsi. The sequence continues at coordinate 14,266,368 of NC_058046.1, read as the reverse complement.
TCTTCCTCCTAAGCCACAGTCACCCCAAAGTGGTGATTGCACTACCTGTTTATCTGTACATCATATTATCAACAAGACTAGAGGATGACTCATAAGCACACCACAAATAACACATGGATAAATGATTGGCTAACAATAGACAGCAGTTGTATCCATACTCCATAGCAACACAAGTACACAGTAAGATTTATGATGTATCAGAGGGAAAGAAGTTGAGTGTACGAAGAAGACCTTGGCAAACATGTCAGACATTCATTGACAGAAGTTTACACCTTTCGGATACAGTATATTCACTTCATTTCTGCAGATGTAGATGATTTAATGGATATTTGGAGATAGAGGAAACCTCTGAATAGACAAAGTACAGTATTTCATTTCGATGTGTCTTGCACATAGACACATTTAAAAGTACTGCACAGATGTAAGGACAGCAAAATGTGTTATATGCATTTCTAGATTTAAAAAAGTACAGTTTAGTAAAGTTTAACAAAAAAAAATTCATCATAACATTAAAAAAATAGTCTTCACTCACAGTGGTGGCTCCATACTGTAATTACATCCTAGGGTTTAAAGCAGCATTGATCTGGACAGGTTTGTACTGCTTTAGGTGTGTAATGTTTTGCCTTGATCCTCCCTGCAGACTCATTGGCTGGTATCTTCCAAGCAGCAGGGATCCAAGATATTTGTGAGTATTATTACTGGGATGACAAGCAGCGGGGTGTTTGTTTGGAGAAGCTTCTGGAAGATCTGGAGAGGGCGCCGGAGCAAAGCGTTGTTGTTTTGTCAGCTTCTGCCCACTACCCAACTGGAGCAGACCTCACTCAGAATCAATGGGCTGTGATTACACAACTCATCATGGTAACTGGTGTACATTTCTGCTCTTTAACAGAGGCTAACATTATTTTTCATCAGACAAGTAGGTCTTCACTCCTACTTAGATCATCATTTGCTCGGCACTGTTTCAACAGAGGCGTAGGCTTTTCCCTTTCCTCTTGCTGCCTGCTCAGGCGCTCTGCTATGGAGATTTAGAGCGAGATGCCTGGCCTGTACAGTACTGTGCATCGCAGGGGATGGAGTTCCTCTGTGCTCAGTCGTTCTCCCACTGCTTTGGACTATATGGTGAGAAACTGATGTTAAAAATATTATGAATTTCAAGGATTTATGTGTGTCACTCCTATGGCCAAAGGGACTCCACATGTCAAAATGAGCCCATACTTCAAATTAAAACTGTAATCTGTGATGTTAAATCAACACAAAGTACAGCCCAGAGCTGCTCTGCTATTAAAAGAAAATACAGCAAGTCAGTTTGAACTAGTGTTAGCCCCACATACAACAGACAAGAGCAACTATGTATTCATGTCTTACCCATTGTCACGCTCATAGTATGTACTGAGTCACAGTCACTTTTTCTGTTGCCTTCCAATTTTACTATGTCGAGAGCTTTGTTTTAGCGTCACGTAACTCATTGTGAGGCAGCTCAGCTTGTTGCTTTCTCTGTATGACCCAGAACTGAGTGGGGCATTTTATTTTCTAATTAAAAAGTGACCCTTTTCAACTTAATTTTCAATACCAGAAATGCACGAGAAAGTGAGTATGACATAACATTTACTATTGCTGGAACATAGTGTTTCTTTACATCAGAATCATCTTCTTCTTCTAAAGTATAAATAATAAATAAAATAAAGTATTTCTGATTCTGATTCTTCCCTTCACCAGGCGAGGCTGTCGGACACCTCCTGTGTGTCTTAAAGCAGAACTCCCTCCTGTTATCTGTGCAGTCTCAAGCTGAGAAAATAGTCAGATCTCTGTGGGCCCAGCCATCTGTAGGAGGAGCACATGTTGTTGCCACAGTGCTCAGTAACCCAGCCCATCTTGTTGAATGGTGAGTCGTGCTCAGCTTGAATGAATGATCTGGTATTTAAAGAATGTGGCTTGGATGGCCACATTCATTGCTACTGTATCAGTAGATGTCTATAGTGATGGACAAGCATGCAATGCTTCAAAAAGTTGAACTGGCAGTGTCCTAAGAATTTAATGGTACTAGTGACAAAATCCTTCATTTACAAAATGCACCTTTTGCTCACTGGATCTTTCATGTTTGGCATATGTTGAATTGTATACTTTAGATGTTATTTCCCAAATGTTGTCCACTGTGTTTCCCAGGCAGGGAGAAGTAAAGCGCATTGTGGAGAGATGTATGCTGATCAGAGACATTTTGAGAGACAGGCTGAGGCTTTTGGGAACTCCTGGTTGTTGGGGCCACCTGACTCAACAAGGTGGACTCTACTGTTGTGTAGGCTTGAATGGTGAGTAGCAGACAGCACAGTTTCTGCCATGTTGGAATTTTGTAGAGCTATTTGTCTAATAATCTAGTGCAGCAAATGATTCACTGAGACAAGACAAAACAATGTCTGATATTCATAATGCTTTTCTGTGCTCCTCTGTATAATCCTTTGACATGGATAACTGCCATTTACAGTACATTGTCATAGACTTATCACTTCGAACTGAGTCAAGGCCTGACATCTTGGCTCTGTTTGAAAATAACGTAATTATTGCAGTTTATACATAGTTATAAGATATACAGTATTTGTCTTACTTTATGCTGGTACAATTACAGGCCTTAACCTTAATCAGTTTTCATTCTGATGATATTCTTTTTTCTTTTGTTGTCTATTTTAGGTCAGCAGGTAGAATTTCTGTCAAAGAGGAGACACATGTACCTGCTCCCCAGTGGCTGTCTAAACATGAGTGCAATCAACGGACGTAACTTAGACTATATAGCTGAGTCCATTCATCTGGCTCTGACCACTTCACTCTGAGCATGTGGCCTTTGATCAAGATCTGAAATCAGTGTCAAAGGGGCTTTTCAGCCTGACTGAAACACATTTAGATTGAACCTTTCATACGTCCCAATGAAATGCTCAGTTTCAGGTTTACTGTAATTACTATTGCAGGCCCAGCTACTGCAAAGTAAATGCTGTTAATTAAACATAAAGAAAAAATGTAGAGAAAAATATGATTGCTCATTGAATTGCCGATGATCTTTGTTGACAGAGGTCTAGTCATTAGTAATTGTAACAGAGACCAGGCTGTGATGGCCCTTCAGCTGAGAAGATGTGAGTATGGAATGTGTCCTGTGTGTGTGGTATATACAGTAGGTCAGCCATATATGAAAAAAGTAATCAGATCTGTTAAATAAGTAAAAGTAGCAATACCATAATGTAGAAATACTCTGTTACAAGTACAAGTAAAAGTCCTGCATTCAGAAAAGTATTAGTATCAAAATATACTCAGTATATGTATTTGGTACTCAGTACCAAAAGTACTCGATATGCAGAATAATGTATATTATATTATTGTATTATGATTATTGATGCACTAATGTGTACATCACTTTAATGTTGGTTGGTGAAGGTGGGGCAAATTTTAATAATAACTTAATATGCAGCTGGGTAGCTTTTGAATATCCCCCCGTGTATCACTAAAGTTTTATCTTATCTTAGCCTATAACAGCCTATCATCATTTATTTGTTAATTTTATTTTGTATTATTAATCTGAGTCCGCAAAGTAACTAGTAACTAAAGTTATCAGATACATGTAGTGGAGTAAAAAGTGCAATATTTGCAGATTTTTATTTATTTATTACAAACTTAAGTGTATATTTATATATTCACACATTTCATATTGTTTTGGTGCTCATTTTTTTTAGTCTGCCAGAAGCGGGAGAATCTCTATAAGGCTAAAACCAACAGCTTGTTAGGTTAGCTTAGCGCGTTAGCTTGGCTCTGTCCAAAAGTAACAAAATCTGTCTACCAGCACCTCTAAAGCTCAAAGCTTCATCTGGTTTGTTTAATCCGTACAAAAACAGAAGTGTAAAAACATCAAATTTCCATTTTTTTTCAGGCGGGTTATGTGTGGGACTATCTCTTGGCCGGGCACTGACAAAACCACCACTTGTTGTTTTTGTGCTTCGGTTTTTGTACGGATTAAACAAATGAGACATAACATGTTAATTAGTCAGCTGGTAGGCGGATTTTGTTATCTTCGGACAGAGCCAGGCTAGCTGCTTCTCCCCGTTTCTCACTTGTCTTAAGAACTGTAGCTTAAGCTAAGCTAAAAGGCTCATGGCTGTAGTTTCATATGTAATGGATGAATATTAGAATGGTATTGATCTTCTCATCGAACTCGGCAAGAAAGTGAAAAGTGTATTTCACATAATGTCAAACTATTCCTTTACGTATGTAGTGACCATGTGTATGTGGTTAATGTGAGTCATTTTATATTACAGTGAGTTGTTCTAGTTTGAACTTTGTATATATACTGTGTGGCTATATATTGTACTCTGTTAGGGACTTTGTGGTCTGTAGATGATGTCCAGACTCACCAGCACTATCTAATATAAGGTGAATCAAGAACTTAATAATGGCCCAAGGCATAAGCAGCCATATTGTTTGCTGCATTCAAAGCAAAAGGATGCTCTCCATCAAGAATTCCTTTCAGTTGCAGTGAACATCAGTCAAAAAAATAAATGTCAAATGTATTGAAAACACATGCTGTGCACACAGCAGATCTCAGCTGCCTTTATAATTTAACTGTGGCCCTGTTTACACCTGGAATTAAAATGCGTCTTGGGTGATCTGATCACAAGTGAACAGGTCTAAGTACAGGTGGGTTTTCTGGGTTGACTTCCTTCACTTAAACATTGTCATAAACGTCTGTGCTTTTAAGCGAGTCTGATGCATTCTTGTGTAAACACATGCCATACATAAGCTGGATGCATTTCTTTGTCAGATTTTGATTCTTTTTAAATATCACAGGTCAGTATATGACAAATGTATTTTTTGCCTCATGTTACAAATTTACAAACCAGGTTGTCTCAGTGCAGGACTGCTCTATTAATAACTACAATCGTATCTGACTGCCAAAGTGGCAGAAAGACCAAATTAGAGAAACAAGAAATCCAATTTTTTTCTTTAAATCATATTATTTCAAAAATAATATTCTTGATGCTGCAGGTTAAAGAGGTTGGGTGCTTCCCACAGAGTAACCTTTCTTCTGAAAAGAGTTGTATTGCTATCGGTATTTTTTGGGGGGGTTACTGTCACATAGTGCAAATGTTATTATTAGCATTTCCTTACCACTCAACTAAGAAACATTTCCAAATTATGTCAACGTATTATACAGCAAATGATTGTTCATCTTTAAACATCAATGAGTAATCCTCTATCATGCTTGTCTGTGTGGTAGTAATGGAGCAATACAAATTGAGCATTATATTCTTAGTTTGTTAAAGAAAAACATACTTTTTTGGGAAAACATAAAGCTTTTATTTAACTTACTTTATATGCTTGTGAGCCCTCTTTTCATTTGTGCGATATGCCACTACTGTCACTGTATGCTGTTCAGTTCTGAGAAAGAGGTTGCAACAAGGTATTTAATGGAGGCAGTGTGCTCACTCTTTTCATTTCAGTGACCTTGGGTGAATAACTAGGATAATCAGCATCCACCATCATACAGTCTAAGCCATTAGCCACTGTCTGGAGCCCTTTGATTTGTATCTGAGCATGCTTACATGTACACAGTGTTGCAGATACTCGCTCATAACACAGGTTTCAAGTTTGGGATAAGTTGTTTACATGAATTCTAATATTCCACATGCAGTTGTCCCCGCATACATGAATAAAGAGGATTGCCTAAATACAAATATTACCGAGGAAACTGAACTTACACGGTCTGCAAAAACCAACAGTGACTGGTAGAAAGGTGTCGCTTGCCTTCCAGTTAATATCAGCATTTTACCAGAAATCATATGAATATAAGTGTGAACCATAAGACAGTATTTTAAAAAACAACATTTCATACACTGTAGATGCATGCATTTTATCAGAAATAAATTTGAAATGCTCTTCTTAAATACTGATTAGCCACCATTACCCAAGATTTGACCGTGACATTTTTTGGTAACGCTCAAATAGTGTATAAATTGCAAGTAATGGCTTTACTAATGTTGATATATTATTTGCTAATGCTTTATTGATGAGCCATTATTAAGAAAACCTTATGGGTTAGGTTGCAAAAATATATTTGGCTGGTGTTTACTCTTTGTTTTTGGTAATAAGGCAGTTCCTGTTAACATTGCCATCGACCTCCGCTGTACTTTCTGGTTAGTGCTAATTAGCAAATGTTACCTTGCTAACACACTAATCTAAGATGATGAACATGGTTAAAATCTTCATGTTAACATTGTCATTGTGATCATGTTAGCACGCTAACGTTAGCTAATTCTTAGTATTGTTTTTTCTGAAAAGCAGATTGTCCTTGTCATACTAAGAGTAAATAATAATCAGTGTTTTCTGTCATTGCCATCTACACCTCTCCTCAGCACACACATCCAATCAGCAACATTGATGTTAACCTAGAAGCTGTGATCACATGCCAGATAGCAGTCTAAATAATTGGCCATTGAACTTTTTCTTGTCTGAACAGATCTTTAAATTGTCACAGCAAGATGCCAATCGAGGCAGTAAATTTAGGACACGAGGTACCACTGAGTGGACACAGAGCAGCCTTTCATTACCACAGGATCATGATTTCAGGTGTTCATCTGCTGGCCTAGTCCTCTAGTGCACTTAGACTCAGTTTTGAATGTGTTGATTGACAGTAATCAGTGATTAGCCATGACTCATACTGAGTGAACAAAGGCTATTAACCTCCAACAACCTATAATACAATGTAAATGACAATAATTGTCAAATCATTCCCTGGAAACTTAATAATTAGTTTCAAGTGGAGTAAGAATAACAGGGGAATGATCTGAACCCTGACATCCTCTGCAATAATAGTAATTATAAAAATCGCTTCACTTCATGTCATTCTACAAAACTATGAAAAAGGGTACATGATATTTTATCTTTAATGGAGCCATATTAAGGTTGAGCTTCCAGTTCTATATTGAGATATTTATTATCAGTAAATTGGATTTGTTGTGAAAACTAAATTCTATGTATCTGGTGGCTTAGTCATTAGTCAGAACGGCACTGGTTGATGTTTATGATAGTGGACGAGGTAACCGTAAAGGTTTTTAGCAAATTCTCAGAAATGTTTTTACAGTGTTGCTCTAAAACACTAAGCAGGCTGCCAGAGATTGCACAGCATTACCATCAAGTATTGTGTCATACTTTTTTTTTCCACGTGGAGCTTATTTCCATAGTTTTGGCCCTCATTCCTATCAGTTATGATAAGAGTCCAGGACGGCATTTGAGCGTCTTTACCAGTTAGTTCTTTGTCTGCTACAGCATACATATCTGCTCTGTAAATCACATGTCTTGTGTTCTCCTTTGAGAAAAACTCAGAAACCAAAAGGGAGAAAGATATATTTGATATTTTGGTTTCATGATAGTGCCCCCTAGTTTTTCAGAATACTATTCCAGTATCTGTCTACATAGATGGAGACCTTATTTCGGTACAGAAATAAAGATATTATTATTTTTAATTGCTCAGGTTTTCAAGTTTTTTTTTCTTCCTCACACTGTGTGTTTGGCCTTGGAGACAAGTGCTCTCTGAATGCTGGGAACACTATCTGTCTCTCTGAGAAGCTAACATACTGCGGTTGTGCCAAGAAGCTATTCACTCAACTATCTTTCACTTAACGGTAGAGTCAGTAAGTTTTAGTTCGTGTCACTTTGTGAGTTTGTTAGTTGTCTTGTTACTTTGAAACTGATCCCCATCCCTGACTCACCCATTTAGTTGCTTTTGAAATTGTTCACAAGTTCTTCAAGTTTAGTAGCCTACTTTTTTTTTCACAAATGTCTGAACCAGTAAGAATTTAAAAGCAAACTGTTTTGAAAAGCTACCCCAGCTTTTGTCTCACCACCTTAAGTCTGCCATTGACTTAACAAGATAATTAAGCTCACCATAAAATTTCAAGGAGAGCTTGAGTAGTCTTTTTAGTAACAGAGTATGTCTCACTGCAAATTTCCCCTGTAGCTCATATTTTCGTCTTCCCTAACTACTTTTTTTGCTTTCCGAAGAAATCCTTCTTCTGCTGCTAATAGCCTATAGGCCAACATTTCTGAAAGAAGTCCTTAACGCTGGTTCTTTCCCAACTGAATTACTTGACCAACAATTTTGAGTCTGACCTGAAAGTCATATAACACATTTTAGTCAGAAAGTTGAGTGTGAACTGTAATTTTTCATTTTAGCATTTCTTTTTTTATTGTTGTATTTTATTGTTGATTTGTGTTTTGACTCAACCTCAAGGATAAGTGCTGGCTTGCCTCTGCCTAAACAGACCCTGCTCACAGGGGACTGAACTACGAATGGCTGCATGCAGAAAGAAGAGTGGGGAGAGTTAACCTCTATTGATTACAACCAAACTCTTGTAGCTTTAAATGAACCCGCTTAAGCCTCAGACACACTGAATCCAAGTTCCGCTGTGAATGTCACATCAGGATCTCCAATACCACACCTGGTCATCTGGCTTCACACCAGGCTATTAATTCAGAATCAATCCGCTAATGCCAGCATATAGCCATGATTGTTTTGTCTCTGCCCTGACTTGTTTAGGAGAAACTGGGAGTTAGTTTGCACAAATGAAACACCATGCCTACAGAGCTCCATCTCTGACTGCTCCTCTCACAAAGGCCACTGAGCATTCAGACATCACATCACCTCCTTATCAGCCTGCCCCTCAGCCCCTTTTACAAATATTTGTGGCCAGTGAAGGGTGACAGTTCAAACAGTAGAGACACTGGCAGTGACCTCTGCTGCATTAATCCAGACAGCAGTGTGACCTTTTGGGCATAAAAAGGTGCTAATCACTCATAACTGATATCCAGATAATGGAAATTTCATGGTTCCTCTGTATTTCTCAGTATAATACTGATTTTTATGAGCTGGTCAGGTATTGGGCATTATTATTATTATTATTATTATTATAGCAGCCCCTACAGTGAGGAGTATTATAGTGAGCCCATATAAAGGATACGAATACAGGCCTAAAGAGGTAAACTGAAACTTCTCTTCAGCCTATAGACATAGCCTTTGTTGGTGTAACTGTACTGTACTTTGTGTGAGAGTACATGATTGTATGAGGCTATATGTAGGGGTCCGCGCGCGTCAGAAGCTCTTTCAGTCATCAGAGCTGTCAGTCAACTTTAAAGGCAGATATAAAAGCGAGCCGTCCCCGTCAGCCGGACTGCACCTGTTGATCGACTGGCAACACGCTCGTAACGCTTAAAAACGATTGTCACATAAGCCTACGTAATTACGATGCAGATCAATACTGGCGCGTGAAATATGCTGCCAAAGGTTCGGAGTGCGGATGCATATGGTTTTGGTGCTGCTCAGAAACCCATTTGTGTGAGAAGCGCGTATCTCTCCAGAGGCGCACAGAGGCTCCGCGCTGGATCTCCCCCTGCACTGATGCTCTGTATCTGAAAGCTGGGAAACCAACATACGGTAGGTGTGCCACTGTTTCTCACATCCGAGATGCGCAAATGGTATGTTATCTACAGTCAGTTAAGCCTAACTAAAAGTCAGTGCAGCAAATATTTGAGTTGAGAAATGACGCAAACAAATGCGTCAGTTTTGTATCAGTGCAAACGATTTCTAATGCTTTTCTCTCTGAATACATATTTAAAGTTAGCCTACCTAATGATGCGTTAGTTTAGAGGATTTTAATTCGCTCATGGTGTGTCCTCGGTGTGTTCCATACAGACTTTTCTATATCTTTCCTTCTCATTACATCGCAGTGTTCAAGGGCTGCAGCTCTTTTTGAGAAATGAATCAAGATACAGTAAATATCATTTTTGAATTCCTTAACACTGACGGTTGTTTAACTAAACTTAAAATATCTGATATCACAATGTTGCTGCCACTATTTCAGCATGTATTTATCCTGCTTGGCAGAAGGGATACAGCAGTGTTAAGAATCTGTTAAAATAATCTGGCAGAGCAGATGAGTCAAAAATCAATTCGTTGACTTATATATTTTTCCTGTATGAATGTAATATATTCTATTTACTTATTGACTATCAGAAACTGTGTGTGAATCAAATGTTACAGTTTCCCCTGTTCTGATATTGTCGGGTCTGTTCAGCGCATAACCTGCCGCTGGCCACCCTGGACAGATGTGAGACGTCGTTATGTCTGAGTGATTTCAGCGAGGACATTTCAGACTTTAACTATCGTGACGTTCTGATTAAACATGCAGCCAAAGGAGCATAAATAAACAATAGTTTAAAGATAACATAAGACATAAGAAATGGTCGGAAAATTGACTAAAATCGTGAAACATACAGTCAGCTTTATTCATATAGCTTAATATCACAAATCTGCCTCAAGGGGCTTTACAATCTGTACAGCTCCTTAGAATCTGTGATGTCTCTTGTTAATAAAAAATAACAAAACAAAAAAAAAAGACGAAAACACGACGATCAAAGCAACCAAGCCAAATGGGCAGTAACAAAGTGATTTATTTCCAACACAATGCCACGAACATATTACAGAGGTTCTCAAAGTATGGCTGGGGATTGGACAGGTAGGCTGTGCCAAACAAAATGAGGTGAAAACAATCCAACAAAACCAGCCTTAGCTAAGCTAGGATCAAAAGTAGGAAAACAAATAGGTAGAATCTTATGTACAACAATAACTACACAAAACGTACAGAGATGGCACCAACCACTAAACCTAGTGTTTCTAGACAGACTGTGAACTACGTGAGTGAAAACATGTACAGGGTACCACAAACTTACCTAACATCCAACCTCTTTCCATATACCTTTCTTTATAAAGTTTGCTCACACACAATCCAGTCACATAACCGGCGTCACAGAGTCCAACACTCTGCCCCTGAACTCTTCTGGCAGGTTTCTTTTATAGCGGGCTTGGCATAACGATTGGCCAGCTTTAGAATCGGCTGGATGGCACAGATGCAAGCCAATCACCTGTTAGCTCCTGGAGAGGACACAGAAGAAACCACAGGGAGGGGAGGGAGAGACAAAGCAGGGAAGAAAACCAGCAAAGCCTGCTTGGCACTTAGCAAGGGTTTTAATTCTATTTTTCTTTGATACATGACTTATGTCCAGTGCCTCTTCTATACTGATAACTTCAGGAATTTGGATTAATTGCCATCTGGAAAATGGTGGAGGTTTGGGACATTCTGAGTGAATCTGAATCAGAAATTTTTCCTCTAATATTTTTTTATAGCAGTTACTGTAATACGAAAGTGATTTTTACTTTGGGTCTCTGTTTCATCTGATATCACTTTTCACAGAGATCAATATTTTTAGTCAGTTAAAATTTTCTACCAGAGCTCCACAACAGGTTTTTACTTCGACTAGCAAATCTGAACAGTAAATCCAAAACACAAGAAGTCTTTGCCAAATGTGTCACTGCTGAGTGAATTCATCACCCCACTATTTATGTTGCTATTGTTCTACGTTGTCATGCAGTTATATTGTCATAATATGTCCTTTACATTTTCTCAAGTGGGCAAGCACCACATATGTGCATGCAGTGTGTTATGTATGGATAGATAATAGTCTAGTGTATGGATAATAGTTCAAAGCTGGTCTGAGTCACACATCTGCATTTGCATTAATGAGTGTTTGTGTTAAAAATCTGATGAAGATGAAGTGAAAGGCACCTGACACACAGCGATAGACAACCTACTTCATTTGTGTATTGTACTACAGCAATAAACCCCACTCATTTAAGACTTCAAACAGAATAGGAACAAAATCTCTGTAGTACTTTTTAAATTTAGTTAAGTCAAGAGAATCTTTACTGTATCCTTCAAAAGGAAGTTATTGTCAGTACAGTGATTTTCCCCTTGGAGCTACACAGGACTGAAAAAAATACATGTTCATCTGTCATTCAGCATATTCTTGGTGTGGTCGTGTTTGATATTGCATGATAGTGCATGTTGTTAAATAGTTTATAGTAATCATGATTTCACCCCTCCAGGTTGACATCAGCCTTTTGGGATGGAGGGCACAGGCAGCGGCTGGGCAGCTGAGCTCACCCCCCCACGTGCGATGCATGAGGTGAATGGGAGCGACACCGGTCAGGTCTTCGAGGTGGCGCTGCAGAACAGCTCATCCAAGCGCAGCCCTCAGTTTGTGGGTGTCGAGCTGCTGCAGTCCTTCAAGCTGCTCATCATTCCCTGCTACACTCTGGTAGCTCTGGTGGGCGTCTTTGGAAACTACCTGCTCCTCTATGTCATTTGCCGCACCCGCAAGATGTACAACGTCACCAACTTTTTTATTGGAAACCTGGCATTCTCTGACATGCTGATGTGTGCTACATGTGTCCCCTTCACACTGGCCTACGCCTTCAACCCACACGGCTGGGTCTTTGGCAGCTTCATGTGCTACCTGGTGTACCTCATCCAGCCTGTGACGGTGTACGTTTCAGTCTTCACTCTCACTGCCATTGGTGTTGATAGGTAAGTTATAATGAGCTGCTGCTATGAGCAATAAACTTCATGGGGACTTCTGATGAACCTTATTTGCATTTGACTGACATATCCAGTATAATGCGTCATCAGATGAGCAAAAGCAACCATGTGGAAGGCTTTCAGCTTGAGGCATTTATTCAAACCTACTTAGTCACCCTATTATAAACTACACATAAATGAAGAAATAATACGTTACATAATTCCTCACAATGAATGTCACTATTTCTTGAAGAAAACTGCACAAAATTGCAGTGGCACCTGCAAATGTAAGCAGCTCTGAAAATAACTAAATTTACATACTCTGAGTTTCTACAGAGAACAAATGCAAGCATAATGCAGGCATACATTCCAATAACTTGGGCCACAGTTTTTTCTTAAGTCTTCCTTGAATGATCTAATACAAGTCCTAAACTGCACTGGTAAACAAGGATAATTCCTCTTTTCTCTCTGCACTCCAGAACGTTTAATGAAGGTTCAATAATGTGTATATTTGGTGATCTGGGAGGCCATGGAAATTTGATATCCTGGTACATTCATGATTCACTTTTGAATTTCTTGGCTTCGTTAAATGGTGCATTAACCTTTACCTCTGTAAAAAAGGGAATAATATTTCTTAAATGGCTGCTCACACTACACTGCAGATCTTCTACAGCTCTAAACAGATATGGTGCACTAACCTTATTGATTTATCCGACTAAAATACTTTTCCCCATTGACCAGTACTCCAAGGGTTTGTGTTCGTAACACCAAGCTGTGTGTCAGTAGCCCAAATCCTGCTTTGTCTGTGGACCTTGGTTACAGTGGCAGAGCTGAAGTGGATTAGATTTTTGTCAAAAAGATTATTTATTTTTTGTTGGAAACTGTCAATTTGGCGTTGAATGCGTTTTGAGATCATTTTTGAGGCTGCATTATCTGTGGTGCTTAACAGCTGTACTGTCATTTGTTGATTGCTGTTGGCAAGCGATGAATTCAGGATGTGTGAATAGTTCTTCTCCTGCAATTAACTCATGTTTGGCATGTTTCCATCATTTCCCTCAACAGTTTTGACAGATAGATCTAATCAAATAGGCTATCATCTTCTCTGCTTCTTTATAGATACTATGCCACAGTTCATCCTCTGAAAAAGCGCATCTCAGTCTTGGCTTGCACCTACCTTCTGTCTGGGATCTGGCTGCTGTCCTGCGGTCTGGTGGCTCCAGCTGTGGCTCACACCTACCATGTGGAGTTTAAGAATGAGGGCTTCACCATCTGCGAGGAGTTCTGGATGGGCCAGGAGAGGGAGCGGCTGGCTTACGCGTACAGCACTCTCTTCATCACCTACGTCCTGCCTCTGTCGGCACTCTGCATCTCGTACCTGTGCATTTCTGTCAAACTGCGGAACTGCGTCGTACCTGGTCACCACACCCAGAGCCAGGCGGAGGCTCAGCGCATGCGCAAACGCAAGACCTTCCGGCTGGTGAGCCTGGTGGTGGCAGCCTTTGGTGTCTGCTGGATGCCCATCAGTGTGTTCAACGTGCTGCGTGACATTGACATCGACCTGATTGATAAGCGGTACTTTCTGCTCATTCAGCTGCTCTGTCACCTGTGTGCAATGAGTTCATCCTGCTGTAACCCTTTCCTCTACGCTTGGCTGCATGACCGCTTCCGCGCTGAGCTCCGCAAAATGTTCACATGCCGCCGTCGCATCGGCATCTCGGCCAACAACTGCGCCACAGCCAGCGTGGTTTTGTGAAGCTCCCGTGTTTTAGGCTACTGTTGGTTAGTCCTTGCTTCTTTGGACAGTAGAGTATACTCATCTCATTCTGGTAACGCAGAATTAGATAGCCTAGGTGTAGATCGGTAGGATCCCTAAGTCTGTGTGGTGATCCAGCTTTCACCATAGTTCAGTAGCCCAGTGTCAAAAATGTCGCCCTGTTGTTTACCAATATGCTTAAAAAAGTAGGCTACTCCACCAATTTAGCATTGCACTCCTGCAACATTGTCGGACTCACAATGGACAGTTTGAAAAAAACAATCAAAATCAATGCAGCAGAACCAGATATCGTTTCTTTTATTCTTTCTGTCAAAACCTGCTGCCTACATTACCCTCCAGTGTTGCGCAAGTTCACACTTCACAAGAGCTAGCTCAAAGTTCAGTTCACACAGATTAAAATGAACTAGTTCACGTTCATTTCTTCCGTTTTTGTCCTTTACAAAATGCTGTGAGTTTGACTTGGGAGGAGGAACTTTGCAGCTGTTGGCTCGTGGTCTTACCCTTTAATGATTTCTTGTGATCATCATTCACTCGCAGATGTTTCCCAAGACTGGTCGGATGCTTCAGCTCGATGTGTCGTTTCAAAAATCTGTGACCCAAAACACCGGCATGCCGGGTGCCGTAAAACACAGTGCGTGAACGAAGCTCACGTTCATTAGTTTCACACGGATACGTTCAGTTCACCATTCACCAGAAACACGAGCACCCACAATGCAACAAGCGACATAACTTGAGGCAATATATCAGATTCAGCGGGTCCCTCTGGAGCCACAAAAGGCTTTATGTAACTTTTTTTCACATATGCAATAGTACTCCACAAGACCTGTAAACAGACTTTGATGTGTCAGATAGGTGGAATTCCCCTTTAAGCCTGAACTCAGTAGGTTGACGGTCGACTGCCATGTGTGTTTGTACAGATGCAATCACATTGAGTAGCCTGCCTTTTGTAAATTCTAAGATTTAACTATCTATTTTTGAAACATCTCTTTCACATCAGGCCAGTTCATTGGGAAAATCTTGTTGTATAGTCTATTTTTGGTGTTTGGACCATGAAAAACAATCTTCTTTTTGCCAGATTAAAATATTGACTTCAAGGATAAGGCTAGCAAAATTCTATATTTTTGTTATTGTCAACTGATCACATGAAAAGACCAAAACCAACAGCGTGTCTCTCAATACTTTCTGACTTCCCCTGTCTTTATGTGGCTCTCAGCACCAAGCTAATTCATTCCCAATTAAGGCATAAAACTTTAAAACTGGGTCACAAATATATTATTTTTAAAAATAATAATATATATATTTTTAAAAAAGCCTAGATAATTTGCTAAAACAGCTGGGCACTGTTGTTTTCAGCAAATGTTAGTCAAGCAGGAGTAAATCGTGACTATTGTGGACTATTTTCAGCTGTGGATATGGTTCGCTATGGAGTATTTGTGGCAGCAGGATGGTGTATGTGGGTTTGATTGGGAATAAACTACAGTGCCCCTGTCATAATGAGGGATCATGCCACTCAGTGCAACAGTGTGTCTCACTGATGTGTTTTTAATAGTGTTTGGACAACAATGAGGGTCTACGGCACAGAGGAGTGAGCTATATCAGGCTTTAGATACTAGTTATATAAACGGAATTTCTAAGAGTCAGGGCTGAAATACTTGTTAGTAGGATCAATTCATTGTTGGTTTTTGTCTTTTCATGGGATTTGTTGACAATAAGAAAAATACTGAACACCACCAGACACCAGTACTGCATTTGTGTTTCCATTTTTAGAGAGCTCAGTCCCACCTAATTTATTTCTTTTTAAACTGTGAGGTTTGAACATTTGTAATTAACTTTTTTCTTGATATTTCTTATATACACAAGTTACATAAACAATTGCATTAACATTTTTGACAGCCTGTTTTAATCACCATGAAAAAAGGAAAGGATTTGCAACCACTAATAAAATGAATACCCTTGGTCTGAAATGCAGCTGTTGTGTACAATAAAACATGCTGTGTATGTTTCCATGGCAACATTTGTTTCTTATTCTTTTTGGTCTATTAGATATGTGAGAGCCACTAATTTGTTTACTAAACATAAAACAGCTTGAAATGGGAAAAACACACAACATCGGGTTAAGACAACAACTGGAACACTTCTAAAATGATATAGATTCATACTTCATTTACGCATGTGGGTTATATTTCCTTAAAAATGTACATACAATAATGGTAAGTAATTGCAGATACAAACAATCAGGTGAAATACTTAGTCTTTATTTCAAATAAAACCATATTTTGCTCAGCATCACTTCTTTCAGAGGTTTTACATCGACTGCACTATTGTTTTCACGTCAGACAAACACTCGATACATCAGAGCACATTCTCTGAGCTCTCACTCCAGAAAAAGAAGAGGTAGCACACAATTGTGTCCATCCAGCAAATCAGACATAAAAGTAATGAAAAAGGTTTTGAAGGCACAGATCTGTACATTCTGAAGATTAATATTGCTATCACTTCTGTCAAGACAAAATAGAAAAGCATAGATGCAGGATTCATTCATTAGTGTAGTTCAAAGACAAGGCTGGCTGGTTATTACTGATACTGAGTCTATTACTGTTCCTCTGATGATTAGTTTTGGATTATCTCTTGGTTTTCACTACACAACATAAACATCACAGTGATCAAAAGCTCACATTATTATTTGAAGAGTATGATTCTGTACTATTACTTGCATAATATTTCAAACTATGTGCAAAGGCTACATTACAACCACATGAAAGCTGCTGTAACTACTGTGTAATTCAAATGATATACAGTACATAGCAGCTGCTCGCTTTTATTTATTGCTGGTTTTCTAAATAACACCTCTTTTAAGCAAAAATAGTAGCACAATATCTTTTTAAGGCGTGGACGACCAGCTGACATTCGACTGTGGTGAGTAAAACAGGAGGAATGTTGTTAATTGTCTGGTTAGAAAAAAATACATGCCAGCCAAAATGATCAACAAAGAAAATAAAAAATAAGACTTCAGTAGTGGAGGAAAAAGTCAATGTGCACTTATACTTAAATAAACAATCTTAATCTTGACTCAGCTCGTGAGGTCATAATTCATAGTTATGACCTGCAGAAATGCTGTGCAAGTGAATTCATCAATTTATTGCAAATATATTTATATGAGAGAAATATTACCACTCATCAAGGTGGTGCATGAATTTGGAATGGTTGTATAAAGGTTACGTGTATGATCATTCATCGCACAGCAGTTACACAAAGCCCAGTTCAAAGAGTAAAAAAACAGAAAATATTTTTTTAAAAAAACTATAGTTTTTCTCAGCATTATTAGTATATTAAATAAAGCTCAACCCAAGTTTCATCAAGTGTGGAATATAAATCAAGATGTTGAATATATTTTCATGTAAGACGTTTTTTTTAAAGCAAATTCCAGTACCTTAGTGTTAAAATAAATACATTCATTTGCTTATATAAAAAGGTACTTGCTTGTAATTATCACCAAATGTTATTACTTCAGAGACAATTTTGCAGCATTCTCAAACAAATTTTGACTCTGAAACTAAAAAAGTGCATATGCTCTAAGATCTTCATAGAGGTCGTGTCTCTCAGTACAGAGTGACATTAGTACAAACACACACAACAAACATAACTCGCTCCTTAAGTGGGACTCTCTTCCTCCAGCAGCCATTTACCTTACACTGGCTTGGCAGAGTTAAGAGATTGCAGGATAGTGGGTTTTTCGTCTATGACGCGGACCAGCAGGTTGTCTATGTAGTCTTCGAGCTCAACGATCTTAGCGTCTTTCCTGGACAGGTCGGCTTGCTGCTTCACCACCATCGTGATCAACTCTTCCTGTGTCAGCTGAGTGTAAGGTCCACTTTGCACCGAGTCTGCCACCTGAAGAGGAATGAGGAGAAGTGAATACAGTATATACAACACCACTCAAACGTTTGGAGTTGCCTGCCATAAAAGCTTGATTTGGTACAGTCAGATGGCTGAGAGGAATCCTCTATATTTTTGAATGGTCCCTCATGCTTTTAGGTTGTAGAAAGTCCTCTTTAAAAATAGATGTTGAAGGGTTTCCCAAAAAAAAGTTATGTTTTGTACAGGGAGAACAAAACGTTGTATAATGGTTCAACCAGACTGAATATAAGAAATCAGCAGTCATTCGGAAAAGAAATTGGAAGCTTACCATTAAAATCTGTGCAGATTTAAATAGGAAAAGACCCAAAGAAAAATGGGTTCCCAAAATATTTAGAGCCCGCTGCAAGTACTGTTGTGGTTCAAAAAAGATCTAGGGTCACTTACGCTTTTCTGGACTGGAAAACAAATTGAAAATCAAAGAGTATTTGGGGGGAAAAAATGGTTACAACAGTATTCTCTCCTGTCATGCAACACTGTGGGGACATCGACTAAACAGAAGTTTTAAATCATTTAATTATTCCAAAACTCTTTCAAATGTAAATAATACATTAGGTGTATAATTATACCGTTTTATCTATGTTAAAATAGCCATTATTGAAGGAAAGAAAAACACATCAATATAACAGGTGACTCCAAACTTTTGAGCAGTAGCGTACATTCTAATTAAAACATACTGATTAACTGAATTATGTTAATTAGCACATTGAACTGTTCAGGGCTTGTGCCTTAAAAAAGGTCCAGTATGTAACATTTGGGAGAAGCTATTGGCAGAAAAGGAATATAATGTTTATAAGTACGTTTTCCTTAGTGTATAATCACCTGACAATAAGAATCGTTGTGTTTTTGTTACCTTAGAATAAGCCGTTTATATCTACAGGGAGCGGGGTTCCCTTCCACAGAGGTTGCCATGTTGCACCGCCATGTTTGTACAGTAGCCCAGAACGGACAAACCAATCACTGGCTCAAGATTGGGTCTTTTGCGTTTTTTGTGGCCAACGTAGTTTCTCCTACACGCTTGGAACGGGAGGGTGGGGTGAGTAGTATTCAAATGGTTGCAAACTGCAATTTCACCGCTAGATGCCACTAAATCCTACATACTGGACCTTAAAGATAAAACACTGTAGAAGGCTTTTTTAGAGATGCAGCGTTACATTTGTTTCCCTATTTGCACTATAAAAACATATTTAATAATTTGACAAAACAAGTGAGTTTAGCTTGGTTTTTGACAACTGAGCAAAACTCCATCTGCTGAATGGAAAAACAAGGTAAGTGGACCTTTTGATAAGATTCTTTTGTCAAACTGCTATTTCCAAGGTCAAAAATTAACCTTTGAGCTCAATATTTAACAATATTATATCTTAAATATATCAATATCAATAAATATCTTTGACTTTGAAGCTGCCAGTCATAACTGACATTATTTTTAGGTTAATAGTTCAATCCCAGGAAAACTTTGGAGGATTAACTCAAAAAAAGATTGATTTGTAAATATGCATACTGTAGATTATGTTAAAGGGAGAAAAGAGGTTTTATGTAATGCGTCCCAGAATTCCTCCTGCAGGAAAATCCAATTAACTTGCTGTGAGGGGATATGTCAACAAATCTGTTGGTATTTTGGTCCCAGTGTATCATTTATGTCAACATTACAGTACCTGAATCTTCCCTGGTGTGCTGTCACGGACCTTAATCTCTTTCAAAGCAGGGGTGCTGATGGGATGCTGGCTCTCAACTGAGCTCATGGGCTTCACAGGATGAGGCCTGTAAATAAAGTGCGTACATTATTATAAAGCCCTTACTGCAAGTAAGCACAACAATATTCACAGAAGTCAAAAAAAATTATATATACATGCAAATCTTCCACATCATTCCACTATGATCCAAGTGCAATATTCAGAATTAAACTGAAATCACAAGCTTTCAAAATAGTCACACCAAAAGGTAAATCCCAACACCTTATCTGCCTCCCCATACAACAGCAGCAGCCATATGCAAAGTCTAGATAAACAGTCCACAAATGCATACTTTGTAAGTAGCCTGTTCAATCTCACCTGCGTGGAGTTAAGGCTAGCCCACCTCCATTGCTATTCTGAGCACTGACAGGCTGAAACTCAGAGGGTGAGACCCACGCTTGCAAAAGTGTCTTTCCCCCAGACAAACCTCCTGCCTGAGATGCTGGTTCTTCCATAACTTCCTGGAGGGGCTCTGATGGGGTCGAGGCAGAGGTTACAGCAAAAGGTTCAGTTCCAAATGGATCCTCTCCTCCATAAAAATTTCTTGGTGTTTTCACATCAGCTTGAAGCTTCAGTGCGATTGGCTCATTCACGACGTCTTTTGCGGAGAGGCCTTGATTAGCTTTGGTTAAGGTTGTTTTTTCTTTATATGCGGGTTCTTGTCGAGACTTGGAAGTCTTATCGGAGTGAGTTGTGGACGGAACAATCTGTTTTCGTTTCTGTGAATACCTTCTTTGGAAAGCAGGACTGACTTGCTTTGAATCTTCATCTTTTTGCCTGTACTCACTGTGTTTGTCTGAATCACTGCCATTAAAACTAGCAAATTGATCTGTTGGTTTCTCTTGACTAAAAATGTTATCAAGATCATCTGTCATTCGCTGAACTTCTAGTTTCTGCTCTCTCTGTACACTGTGGGTAAAAATGTCATCTGCTTCTGGGTTCTGCGTCAGCTGTGCCCATGGGTCTTTGGAAAGAAGCTCAGTACTGGGGAATGGGTCAAAATCTGCAACGTTCTCCTTTGTCTGCCTGCCTGTTTTGTCCACTCTGCTCATACTTGAACTAGATAATGTTTGGATGTCACTGTTCAGATTTTTGTCAGAGACTACTGGTGTTACAGCAGAATTTTCTTGCTGTACTGGCTCTTTGCCACTAACCCTCTGTCTGGGTTTGGCTGTGGGTACCTCTTTGTTCATAGGGACTTGCACTTTTCTTTGATCATTTGGTGGTGTTGTAGTATCCCAGTCCATATGGCTAGATGTTCTGGGTGCATGTGTTCCTGCAGGTGACGGGTGTAACACATTCCTTGCTCCATCCCTGGACATTACTGAGAGACTTTCTCTGCTTGAAGCATCAGTGTTTACAGGTCCTGGGACTGCAGACGGATTAGGCCTCATGAGAGATTGGTGAGCAATATTTTGGCTCGGTCTTTGAGTGGAATCTGCTACTGATCGAGGGGGTGGAGGTGTGACTGATTTAGGGGGAGCTGGAGCGGCTACTTTTTTTGTTGACATAGGCTTGGTCTCCTGAGGTTGTGTTTGATAATGCCTCATAACAGGACTCTCCTGTTGGAGTGAAGACCTAAGACTGGGTTCATGCTCCTCTGGACCATCCACACTCATCTCTGGACCCAGAAATTTAGGTGGAGTGACCCTGTGTCTCTGATTGACCTCAGCGATTATGTGGTCCCATCGAGTGTGCCCTTGCACTCCGTGTCTCTTCTGAGGAAACAGGGTTTCATAATCAGGAAGTGGTAGAGAAATGTTTTTGCCTTGCTGCGATCCATCTGCCTCTACGTATGCAGGGTTCTTGATCTCTCTGACAAAAATGTGATTTCCTCCAGTTTTGGTCTCGTGTACTGGATTTGAAGGTGGAATGGGTGCTCTTCTCTTCTTATCCGCCATGGTGGGTGAAGATCCCACACAGGACAAATTCTCTATGCTGCCACAAGGGGAACCAGATGGGCTTTGACTTATGTTTGGTGGAGCCAGGGATAAGTGGAGGTCGGAGAAAGTATCAGGGGACTCAGATGGGACACTAGAGAGGGTGGACTCAGAGGTGGCTGGGGAAGGACACGACTGACTGGGGGTTTGGCAGACAGCAGGTTCAGACACCAGAGATTGAGCCAATCTGCCAAGGAGTGAAAACAAAGGCCTACAGGTCAGTGTGACCATCACATTTCCTAAAGTCATTTCCACCAATGTACAACCCGTCACCAGTGTAACTAACATCTCACATGTCAACCAAAATTCCCATCTACAATCTCACATAATTTAGCCCTTTGACAGTTCAATATTTACTTAACTCTTAACTACTTTCCTAAATCTGCACTAGACAAGGCTGTCATTAAATATGACAAATTCACTTGGTCTTATAATGGTCCACTGTTCAATGTCAATGGCACCACCTACAGACAAAGCTTCTGATATTCACATGTCTTGTGGTTACAGTTTCTATTTTTAGCTTTGACTTGCTCACATTGAGACATTTTGACGAATTGACTACAATGTGACATTTCTGCTTTAAGATTATCCCACTTGGATTATAATAGGTAGTCCAACATGGCATCAAAATGTAGCAATATATCACAACTAAATTAAAC
The DNA here is from genome assembly GCF_020085105.1 of Siniperca chuatsi. Classification (NCBI taxonomy): domain Eukaryota; kingdom Metazoa; phylum Chordata; class Actinopteri; order Centrarchiformes; family Sinipercidae; genus Siniperca; species Siniperca chuatsi. The sequence continues at coordinate 14,243,904 of NC_058046.1, read as the reverse complement.
AAATGACTAAATGCTTAGGCTATCTGCTATCGAGCAAACATGGACTACTGTAATGTCAATGACAATAGCAAGCACAAGCCCCTTACCATTATGACTCAAAAATAAAAAAAAACAGTCCAATCCAGTCCACAAACAACAAAATCCAATCACCCAAGACGTCCACAAAGAAGTAAGACTGTGGCTCACTCACTCCTTATGAGCTCTGTTCAGTCTACTACCTGTTCCACAACATCCTCACAAACACAAGCCACACCCAGAGTCTCATCTGTACAGAGACCAAACTGGTCAAACAGGTCCATCAGCAATTGGATTTAAATCAAAGTTTTCAAAAGTCAAGACAGTCACAAGGTTAAGTCAACAGAACAGAAACAGGATGGAAAGTTGTGAAATTACAAAGTTTCAGTGTTGACAGAGATGGTGTAGGGCGAAACTTAATAATTGTGAGTGTTTTGGTTCTCTTAAATAACATTTCTAACTGATATGTGCATGGATAACAAAGAAGAGAAAAAACAAATTTTTTTCACTTTGCAAATAGTGTTAGGCCTTTTCTTTTGATTAAATAAAATGCACATACCACCAAAAAGGCAACAGTATGTGCAGTTTCACTTGCAGGCCTATTGAAGGCACTATTCAAATTCCAGTCATGCAAGTCTAAGAATAGTGTGACTACAAGCAACCAATAGCATGCCCAGTGTCATCACACTGACATAACAGTAACATTATTACATAACATTAGTGCAGAGTAACTTGTTGAGAGTGTATAATGCAAACAAATGAAGAAGAAGGCCTACCTGGGTTTGACTGCAGACACTTTAGCAGTGCGGTTGAGGAAGACCATAGCAGAGGAGGTTTGTGGGTTGTGGCTGGATTTCTGCTGATCAGCTGGGCTTTCATTTCTGCTAACTTGAGGATCTAAACTGAGGGGAATGTCCTCAGACGGGTTGGTGGAGTGGTGGGAAATGGGCTGATTTGGATCTCTTGAGTCACTGTGGGGAGCCAGTGTGGGTAGCTCCACTTTAGTATGTTGCTGTACCTCCTCTTTTTTTTCCTCCTTCTTTCTGATCATTCCAAACAGAGATGACAGCCTGTCGCTCATGGAGGCTTCCTCCTGTCGTTTCTGATCCTCTGCTCTACGACGCTCCTCCTCAAGCCTCTGGTTCTCTGCTGCTTCCAGCATCCTGCGTTCTTCCTCTTGCTTTCTCCTCTCCTCCTCCTCCATCTGTTTCTTCCTCCTTGCTTCATCTTCAAGAAAGCGTCTCTTCCTCTCCTGTTCCTCTTTGCATCTGCGCTCCTCTTCCTCCTGCAGTCTCTTGATCTCTACCCTGTATTTCTCCTCTTCCTCCAGCCTCTTGGCTTCTGCTATGCGCCTTTCTTCTGCCTGCCTTCTCTTCTCCTCCTCTTGGTGGCGCTGTTGCTCCAGTACTGCCCTATCTGTAGACTCATGACTGTGGGAGGGAACAGGCACACTTTTGAAGGAATCTGCAGAGACGTCAGAGGTGTGTTTGCGGACGTCCTCCACAGACCCTTGGCCTGAGCTGTTCAGACTGAGCGTAGATCCACTCTTGGACTCCTCCTCTGTGTACACATGGCTGCCGTTGATGCACAGGTTGTTCAGGTCACTGGTGCTCTGCTTGGATTTTATTCCTAGTAGGGAGAAAGGACCCTGAGACACCTTGCTATCAGAGCTGCCTGTTCGCTTGTGTCCCAGGAATTTGAATTTCTTTTTAACTGTGGGAGGAGAGAGAGTGAAGCATGATGTCATTGTTTACATGCAAACAACATACAGTACACACAGAGTACAGAAAGATAAAGTTACCTTCAGGAGAGTCTACATTGAGGCCAGACGAGCGGCTGCCACTGAGAGATGAATTCTTCTCGGAAGGAGTCCCCAGAGTAGACATGGACTGCGAGATGTTGCGCTGCAAGTTTGATTTGGGAGCAAAGAGTGTTTTGAGCTTAGATTTCTTTTTAGCTCCTGGAAACTGATTGAGTGACTGTGCATCAGCCTCCGTCTCACTGTCCGTGAGGACCTGGCTGACAGAGGGAACAATAGCTGAAGCAGAGTCAGAGAAGCCATCCTTTTTCTTCCCACGGACTTTGTCCTTCAGCTTGGAAATGCGGGAGCGTGGTTTGTCCTGCATAGAAAGGTCAAACATGCTAGCTGACATGTTGTTTCTCATAAATTGGACATCTAGCAGAACCTCCCCTCGTGCCTTGTCCTCTTTTCCAGACTTGTCCACCAGTTTGAACCAACTGCAAACGACAAACAAAATGAATCAGATTCAAAGTTTATAATGCAATTTTTGCAAGATCATAGGAATTTCCTGAGAATAAATTACTTTGGCTGGCTTTTTAAGTTTTAAACTTGGATATCTTGTTCATAACACTGCAATAAACCCACATCTTATCAGCTAATTAATTAAACATATTCACCTTTCAAGACTTTTTTTCCCCAATACAAGAAAAAACATGGCAATAGGGTGAGACATTTCCACTTGACCTCAGCGCATTTAACCTTATTTCAGATGACAGAATAAGTATCAGGATAAATATGACATGTTTCTAAAACTATATGAAACAAGTTGATTTGTACAGGAACTAGTTGAAATAATTGTATTCCAGTTGCAATTGAACAGTGGTTAAGAACTGTTTCTGATACAGCTGTTTATTATGTAAAATGACATTTTTTGATTAACCGATTAGTCAGAAAATTAATCAACAACATTTTTGATTAATTAAGTCAGAGAATATGTGGTTTCGTAGAGAGCAGTGGTGGAATGTAACTAAGTACTGTAGTGTTTAGAGGTACTTCACTTAAGGTACTTAAGTATTTCCATGGCACCGAACAGTGCTGATGTATTTTTAGCTATGTATTTTATTTATTCTTTATTCAAATGGTCAGCAATTGACTGATACTGAACATATAGTACTGATGTTTATTTAGCTTTTTATTTTTATTTATTATTTATTTTCTCAGTGTTGATTTCTAGAATTGGTTGGCAATGTATATTTAACATAAAGTGAATATTGAAATCTAAGTCAGAGTACACATAAATCTTATGTTCAACTGCTGTGTATTATTAGTGTTACTACAAACCAAGAAAGCAGTGCCACCAAACCATGTTTTGGTCATGAGGTTACTCTTTTACACAGTAATTTGATTTTGGCTGGCCCTACAAAACTGCCATGTAAACAAAGCAACGTATGGGCTAAGCTAAGGTGGGGTTAAATGAGGTTAAATGTAAGCTGAATATAAAAAACACAACATACTGTAAATAAATGGACCTGGTTCTTAATAGGTCTGACTTCAAATCTGTTGGTGTCAGTCTGCTGTGTCTTATTAGACTTGATGTGTCATTAACTAGTGCACAGCTTGTTCCAGTTCCTGTTGGAAGCACCATGTCAACCACAGATAAAGCTTGACAATTACAGCTTTGTTCAGGCTCCCCTCTCATGTCCTCTCTGTTGCACAGGATCAGCGCTTATTGTCTGCAAGGGAAAGGTAGGAGTGTTCTGGAGAGCCCGTTCTAAAACCATGCCAAAACAAGCAATTAGTGCCATTACATACAGACGCTTTTTTAAAGCCTTGCTATTATTATATGTACTACTACTGTGGCAGAAGTGCCCATTATGGCAAGCCTTTCCCCTGTTGAACTCTTTTGTTCCACAGCAGAGCCCTCCAACTGTTTCATTTTGTTTTGTTTTTACAATTGGTAACACACATTTCTCTATACCGAGTTCACTTTTTCAAAACTGTTCACAGTTTCTCTTTACCGACAACAAAAAGAAAGGCACTTCTTTATTGCATGGATTGTGCTACCTTACACTGTATGTCACAGAAATGAATCAGAAATGCTGCAATATGCTTCACTAGGCTTTATCTGTTCCAAAGGCACAACATGAAACTGAAGTAATTCCAGTAATGCAATACAAAACTATACATATCCATTATGTATACGTGCAGATATAGAAATACAGTGCCAGTCAACCCTGTTGTCTGCAAGTTCTCATCCACATCACACCTTATGTCCTCTCTTGCAATCCACCTGGGAAAGGATATTTTTGCATGTCTGATCCATCTCTGGCAAGCTTCTGCAGATATGTGAAACTTATAACTAAACTATATAAATCAAATCCAAATTTGTGTGAAGATATTTGGCCAAGCTGTGGCACACTCTTTTCAAGCAACTCACAGCAAGAGCATGCTCAGACTTGCTAACAGTATCTCTTCTGACTCCTCGCAGGTTTAACTGGAGAATACGAACTTCTGCCCTGCAATGGGCGATTTAGAATCCCTCCATTTCAATGCAGCAGGCTGAATAATTATTTTATACATTAGTCTATCCTGTTGCTAAACTAAAATCAGTGTACTGCGAACTGAGATCTGAATCCAGAGCATATAATGAGATATGTATAACTGTCATGATTGTTGACTTGTTGACTTGTTGATTCGATTCCGATTCACAAAGTCCCGATTCGATTTGATTCGATTTAATATCGATTTGGTTATATATTCGGGATATTTTAGTAACAATACCAATTTTGCTTGGATATGAAAGAGATTCTCAGAGAACTAATGCTTGTTATACAAGGAACCCTCTAACAGAGCTGATATTTCCACTCAGAAGCCCCAGTGTTTCACCAACCATTATATTATAAATAAATATATAGATATTAAGAAAAACAAATTTGACATTTAAGGTTGAAATAATGTCCGTTAATCATCAAGTACGTTTCTAAAAACCCCAGCCCTGTTTTGAAGGTAAATTTAAAAGCTTTGACAATAGTATGTAAACATGTGCAAAATAGAGTTTTGGTGGTAGCTGAGTTTCAGTGAGAAAACAGTTAATTAGTTTTGAAAGATGTGGTCATTGAATGTATTTTGTGTCAAAGCAATGAAAGGTGATCCGCAGTTTAGTTCACATTGACTTGTTACTTGTACTGACAGTGTGACGAGTTTAGAAAAAGCGAACTCAGTTACCAACTGTAAAAAAAAGGAAAAAAAAGAAAATATATAAAATTAAAGGTCACTGTGCGATTTCCTCTTTGATCATTTTGTAGGTTAATATTAAGGTTCAATCTAACCTTGTAACAGATAAACTGGGATACAGTGAAGATATCTGTCACTGAATTTAAATACAAAGTATGGTGTGGCATTAACCACAATTATCTGGAGTTCATTTGAAGTTTACTGCTGCAGCATTCATTTTAGTGTCATGTACTGTAGCAGACATCCAGGCAGGCTTTTTGGAGGATAACAGTCAGGAAACAAGCATGGGAGTGAACCAACATTCCTCAAACACTTTCAAACATGCAGGGAGGTGCAGTACAGTATGTGATGTAATGAAAGTTACACTGAGCCTAATTCAAACGGTCTTCCTTTCCCACCCAAAACTGAGCTTGCCAAGTCAAACAATCGCTAACTAAGTCTAAGCACAAGGACAAAGAGATCACACTTTCTAGAGCCAATCAAGATACTGATGGTTGTTCTTGTCTACGTCCATTACAGCAGGGAATGCACTTTAGTTGACTGTACAGAGACAATGCATCATTACGGTTATTAACAGACTGACATGTTCTGTTCTGTTTGCATAGAACTATAGAGTTGTGCCATTACACGCTTTCACCGGTCCTGCTGGACAGGTTCCCTCGGTTAACTGTCAAGGGCACGTCTCTTGTCTCATGTCTAATAATTAACAGGAGAGCCTGTATTTATCCTATGACTGGACACCAGAATGGGCAATAAAATAAATGAGGTGTCAATACTGTAAAATATAGATAGATTCCTCCAAAATATTGGTTCAACATTCACTGACACCAATTGCATTTTAAAGGTTTTCAAGGATCACCAGGTAATAACATCTAATTAAAAAATAAATAAAAATCTTAAAGATAGATCATATTTTGTTTGAATTCTCTGAAGGTGATTCTCATGTTGTGTGAATAAAAATATGTCATGATGGGAGATATCTTTAGTTCCACTGCTCTGCTCTTTGTTTACAAAATAAATATTGTGGCTCATGTGTCAGAACAAATTAACCTGACTCTGGAGTACCAGCTCTGCAACAATTGGAACTATATCTAGAACTGAAACAAGAAGTTGACTGACATAAAATTAATCGGCAACTATTTTGAAAATGTATTAATAGTTTAATAGTTAATTTTTCAAGCAAAATTGCCAAACATTCACTAGTATAAGGTTCTAGATTGTGATAATTTGCTGCTTTCTGTCTTCATATGTGATTGTAAACTGAATATCTTTGGGTTTTGGACAAAACAAGTGATTTGAAGATGTCACATTGGGTTTATGGAAATTGTGACTGAAGAATGGTGGTTTTGCACGATTTTCTGACATTTTATAGACCAAACAAATAATGGTCATCTAGAAAATAAGCGGTAGATTGATCAGTAATGAAAATAATCGTTAGTTGCAGCCATAAAAATAATATATATATTATAATATAGATTACTGGTATCACTTTATCAAAGAATCGTAAGAAAATCCTTTTTATAAAATCAAACCTTTAAATACCTTCACACCAAATAACCACCTGAATGTAATATAAACCTAATCCTTTTTATTTAAATTTAAAGTTACCTAGTCATTATTATATTAATGTGTGATGATTTGTGACAGTAGATGACTCCTATTCTCATACAAACTCAAATATACAGCCCTATAACCTAATTTCATCTCAAATACACTCTATTGTATGAGAGGCAACAGCAGAGCTTCTTTCTGGAAGAATAACAAAGTCCTCAATGTCACACCATGTATCAGCACAACAGAGAAGGAGGATAGTAATCAAACACCACACACTTCAAGGCGAAAACAGCAACATCCAATACCCAGCCTGCAGATTGGGTCTTAAAGGAGACAGAGGGAGGGAGCCAAGCAAAGAGAGAGAAGGAGCTGAGACTTGGAAAGGAAAGTGCAATGAATGAACTTTGCCATTCTACTGTAAAAACTTACTTAGCAAACACAAGATAATGTTTCAGATATGACGGTACAATAATGAAGTAAATGAGATCATTCTTGTGCCGTATCAAGGCTGCCCTTGGTTGAGTGATTACTGAGGACTCACAACCACCAGATTGCTCTGTTTACCGAAGGTCATTTCAAAATTAAAGGCCACATTTGGAAAGGTTCACCAGTGTGGTAAACAGTTGACAGAGTCTATATTAGACCATGTTTATTTTTAAAATTTCTTTTACATAAGAGGGTGTGTATATCCCAATTCAACACTAATGCAATGTTTTATTTTGATTCCCATTACACCCACGTTACACCCATGCTACGTCAAACCACAGATGTCATCCTGTCTCATGTAACATATCTGGGTGTGAGCAGCCGTATTGTATGCTAGTAAATAGCCCTGAAGAATGTGCAGGATTAACAGCAGCAATGTGAGAAAATTATTTCCAGTTAGGCCTCCATCACAAAGCTGGAGTAGTAAAAGTAAGAAGTAAAAGTGTCAGCCAAATGTTAGGGTTGGTCCACCGGAGAGGGAGAAGACAGAGGAGATTGCTGAGATAAAAATAATCTTGGACTGTTTTCCCACCATCTCCATAGTTTCTGCTTTTCCTCTCAGACACTGATAAGAGGAGGGAGGGGAGAGGGTCCATAACAGTGTTAGCAGTGTTTAGGTTTATAGTTTTGTTTTTCTTCTCCATTTTGTGACCTGTTTAAAGGGCCCTGTATTTGAAGTGTTCACACAAAGGGTGTGATGAAAAGACTGCATAATGTATTTGTGTTTATACTTGTCTCTGTAACTAGACTTGACCTGATTAGATGGACAAAATTCCTGATGGCCAATATAATGTTGAGTAAACTTAAGGTTTGATGGATACTTTACTGTTGGGTTTCACAGTTTATGCATCAAGGAATGCTCTTAAATAATAGATTATTATCAGAGACACTGTCCAACTACAAAAATCAAAAGTTTTATTTTTATTTTTTTGTGAAAATGGAACAGCTAAAATGTGCCAAATTAAAATAGTTTTTTATTGATTCTGGTCTGTATTAAAAAAGGACAAGCAAGACAAAAGTAACTGGTGGCTTGAAAAATACAATACAAAAGTCTAGGCTAAACTTTGAATGAAATTAAACTTGAAATATTAAACTAAAACTATTAAAATAGAATAGAATATGGTCAAATTAGTTTTACAGAAAGGGTGCATCAGTCTTTGCTCAAATAATTTAGGAGGAAAAAATCTAAATTAATATAAATAAACCCAGGGATATGTTTGTTTACCCACCTATTTATTTGCAGATTGCAATTTAGCCATGCTTTTGAGTTTCATGATGTTGGCTAAAGTCAAACATTATAGTAAGTGCTATTGGTCTACAAAGACTTTCTGGGGTGATGCTGCACTGTAACCTGGAATTAAGGTTGAAGCTAAATTTAGAGAAGACAAACAAGAATAATAAACTAGTGGATAACTTGGTGTAACCCTAAAATACTAATAGTAACTACTATGAGTGAGTTGGAAACAGGTTAGGCCCACATAATAGTGGTCACTTACTCTGTCTTTTTGTGAGAGTTGTTGTCATCAAGATCCAGTAAGTTTACCACAGCTTGCCCCAAGAACTTGTCGAGCCCCACTTGAGCGCGGTGCATTACTATGACATACAGTGTGCAGCGTTCAGCGTTGCCCGGGTGGAAGAGTGGCAGGTCAAACGAAGCCTCTTCTTTCCACACTGGATCGACACATTTCTCAGCCACAGAGGTGGAAAACTTGTCTTTGGCCACCTGGATGATGGCATAGGCGTCGTTGGTGCCATTTTTGCCCTTGATACGCAGGCTCCGAGCCTGATGCACCGTTACCTGGACACTCGTAGGGAACCACTGCTGGCTCTGGTCGGCCAGAGACATCGCGAAATTCCGTTAATCTTTACCAAAAGATAATCCGAATTGTCTTATAAAATAGTTTACTACGTCGGACTTTTGCTTAACCTTTTCCTGAACTCTGTTTTTCACCTTCGGCGTCCTCTGCGGTTGGAGGTTTTAGGTTACCTAGCTTGACTTCACTTCAGGAAGCGCAGGTTGATGTCGCAATACTTCTCCCCTCCTCTTCGTAACGCTATGTCTAACTAAGCCTCTAATAACACTTGAGTTAACACTCAGTTAACCAATTTAGCGTTAGTACTAGCCTGTGTAATCCAACCAGGACATCACTGCGGTGCGACAAATTCCTTTAAGAGGCTTTCATAAAAACAATTGCCTTGTTTTGCACCTCTCAGTAAAACTGTTCACTTCCCTGATGTTATGAGTTCCTACCCATACTCTACATTGCGCTGCCTGATTGGCTAATATTTCTGTCAGTGTTTAAAGTCCGTCAGTGATTGGACAGTAGAGGAGGAGGGCGCTGAGACATCGTGGACCCTTAAGTAGCACTGTCATCCACTAATCAGGAATCAGTTTACCCTTGCAAAAGTCATAGAAATAGTGCAACAATTATCACTGAACTGAGTCCAGTGATGCTAATTTAGCACCTAAAGGATAGAAGATGTCCAGACAAATTATTTTTCTCACTTTATTTTGGGTCTAAAATTGTAAGGCATAGTCTGAGGTTTCTTGAAAAATATATTACCGAAGTAAAGACGTCATCAAATATGTCATAGACTGTCACTGCAGGACATTAGATTATAAAAGGCAAATAAGGTATAGATGTGCAAATCTAAAAATCTCCCTTTTTCTTATTAAGATGAATGTTTTGGCACTCCAAAACATACTGGATTATCATACTGATAATGTTGTTTGTTTGAGGAAGATCAAGGAACAGTATGTTCAGGTCTATGGTTATGACTGATAAAACCTATGAATGAGAGCAAAACAGGATGAAATCACATCAAGGCCTTCATCAAGAAGTGTAAGTGCAAATTGATTTCAGGCAATATCTCTTTAATAGTTGATCATTACTGGGGTGTAAAGTTATGATCAAAATATTTCATACCACCACATTTTCATGGGTCTTTCTAGGCTTGTGTAAAATGATCTATCTTAATGTTTATATTTGTTTTCCATGAGCAGTGGTGGAGGTGGAAGTATTCCGATCCTTTTCTTAAGTAAAAGTAATACCACACTGTAAAAATACTCTGTTACAAGTAAAAGTCCTCCATTGAAAACTCTTTATATGTCTTGTGTGCACAAATCTTAATTTGTCGACAAGTAACTAGTAACTAAAGATGTCAGATGAATAGTGAAGTAAAAAGTACAATATTCCACTCTGAATTGTAGTGGAATAGAAATAAAAAGTGGTATGAGATGAAAATGCTCACGTAAAGAACAAGTACCTCAAATTTGTACTTAAGTACAGTACTTGATTCAATGCACTTAGTTACATTCCACCACTCTCCATGAGAGGTTCAATATAAGTCACGGTCATTTTCATGTTTTACATCTTGAATGAGTCCTGCTCGGGGCTGATCCAAAAGTTCATGCTGCACACAGACTGACCATATTAAAACACCTAAGAGTAGCAACATACAATATGTGAGTCTTTGGATTTCATGAAGACTTCCTCACAAAGAACAATGGGAAAAGCAGTGACAATGAGCTACATATTCGAAATACTACTTCCTGATTATGTAATTTCCTGAATTGCAGTGTATCAAATTGTCTAAAAAACAGAAGTACAGCTTAGGACTTTGTAAGCCCACTCTAATGTGAAGACAAATTGAATTTATTCAAAAGACTTATGATGTGCATGCAGTGATGTTTTTTGGTCAGGGCCCTGATACATGAAAAGTAATTTGTGGATAATCCTTTGATAATTTTTTAATACCTCTAAAATTATAGTGAGAAGGTTTACTGTTAAGTCAGTATAGGTTGGATAAGTTTGTCATTGCAAGACCTGTGAGATCTACCTGATTTGCAAGGCTAAAACATTTCTTATCACTGACAATGACTGAGAAGTTTCTCTGCCATCCAGGAGGGGGCAGCCATTCAGTCTTCTGCTAGAAGTGAGAATTGAATCAAGTGACTGGCTGGGAGAAAGAAAATTATTTTTTCCCCTAATTTTTATTCTTTCTGGATTTATTAGATATGGGGAGCTCTGTCAGTGCTGTTGGGAGTACATAGAAATAAAAATAAAATATTTTCATCATATATCCAAAAGTCTCGCATAACTTTTTTTAATTCACACCGAGATTCTGTACAGCCACACTCATGCAATTACTCTCCTAGTGTATGTGCACATACACACACACACACACACACACACACACACACACACACACACACACAGAGACACACACAGAACATACAAAAGCATACATGAGTTCCACGCAAACAATTACTTGAAGCCATCATAAGAGTGAAAGGTTGTCCACAGATTAAGTGGACCATCTTGCATTCCATTTCATGCTATAGTTGATATGCATAGAAAAATCACAACTAAAACAGTAAAGCTTTCATTAGACATCCAAAATCAACATCATATGTCAATTTCAGAGATATCATGTACATTTTTCGTGAAATGAATAAAAGAAATGAGTATCTTATGTTTGAAAATGACAATAAAAAAACCTGCCTTATTATTTTTTTTTACCATTTCACAGCAAACTCTTACAATGCTACAGAGGCAAAAGTACCAGTTTAGGGTCCTGGATGCCTTCATGATTTTATATCTTAAATTATATAATTATTATAATCAAGAGACCATTAAAACATAACCTAATCATTTAAGAGTCCATTAAGGTCATGCATAGAAGTTCACATATAAGTATAGGTTACACTGTGGTTTCACTTTTCCACAAACCACTCTTCATTCCAACGGAGCTCTGGGATTGGTCTGTGCCACTCATGTCCTGCTCTAGCTCGATCACTGAGTTTTTGAGGGTGCCATTTGGGGCAGCGGCCCCTGGCACAGTGGTGGTGACACTGTTCAAAGGGTAGGAGCAGCGCTTAGTGTCTCGCTCTGCAGCAGCAGCTAGTTTCAAATTGTCTCTGCTGGCGCATCGTCTCTGAGCACCGTGCATGGCAGCTCTGCTGGCCATAGATGGCAACAGGGGGAAGGGTTTGCGGCTCCCGCTGCTGCCCCCATCACTTCCCTCTGAGGGGCTGGTTGCCACTGACTCTCCAACGTGCTTTCCATTGGTAAGCGGGCTGGCCTGGTTCTCTGAAAGGCTGTGGTGGATGCTGCCATTCTCACTCGTGGCCTGTTTGTAAACCGCATGTGAAGAACTGAGGTGCTCAAAACCAGTGGGTCCTAAAGCTCCCAGGCTGCCCCCACCTGCAGCAGTCCTTAGAGCTTTGAGACGATAGTGACCTCTGCCTTCACTCCGGTGGTGATACTGGCTGCTTCCTTGTTTAGTTCTGCTACTCACTTTCCTTCTCTGAGGATGCACGGGGGCTGCAGAGTTAATGGTGGGCAGAATATTGTTTGTTGGCTTGGTGATGTTGTCAGTACTGGTGCTAGTGTTGTTGCCCGCAGGGGCACGTGAAGTGTTGTTTGGATTGTCTTGTGCCACCTGCAACAGGTTGGTGAGCTTGCAGGGCCCAGGGCCCACACTGCTGATTCCACTTGGCGTGGATGATGACCGAACTGATGAGGAGTTATGAGAGTCACCAGGTGGATGGCAGTTGATGAAAAGTTGCGATCCCTGCTCAGAGGTCTGCACTCCACTCCCGGTAGTGCAGGTGTGTGCGTAAGTAGACATGGGATGGGAGCGGCGATAGCCTGGGCAACATGCCAGCCATGAAGCCTGCACATCCAGACGTCGGAAGCAGTGGTGTACCACCAGAAATACCCCCAAAACTGTGGCAGCCATCCCATAGAGACAGCTAAACAACAAGCTAGTGTGCCCTGTCAGCCACATTGCCATGGCTCCACAACACCACAGAACCACAAACAGGAAGTGGGTTGCCACCAGCACCAAGAACTGTGTCTTCAGCGAATACTGGTCCTCTGGTGCCACAACAGGGTTTATAGGTCCCACCACTGAGTCTGTGGAGAGGAGACTGGTGCTTCCTGCCAGTGCAGGCTGGCTCTCAGTAACGGGAGAGGACAGGGTGGTTCCTGTGCATTCTTTGGCCACACGGTGCTTTAGGCGAAACACAGTGCACAGGAAATAGATCCATGTCACCAACACCACTAGGCCAGCAGGGACAAAGAAAGACCCCAGACTGGGGCGCCACACCAGCCAGCAGCTGCAAGAGGCAAAAAAGAAGTCAGAAGGGTCAGCACAAAACAAGGACATGTCTGTGTATTCAACATATCACACAGAATTATTCACTTCAGCACCAAACACAACAACACAAAGTCAAGGGTCAAATGGTACTCACTAAGGGCTGTTGTCTCCATAGTTGTTGACATTGACAGCTGCAGTGATCCCACAAATGATAAGAGGAACTCCACCAGCTATCAAATAGAACCTTGAATGACAGAGAAAAACATATCAAACACAAGTTCCCAGTTGCAGTTTTAAAAATAAAGAGCAGTTATTGTTTGTGTCACAGGATGTTGTATGACCTTTGGCTGCTATGATGTTTTTAAAGTGTGCATGTCGGTGTCATTTTCCTTGTTGTTTTTTATGTCTCTCTGGCTGTCCATAATCTGAACAGAGCTGTGTGATCCTTCACTCTCTTAGTGGGCAAAGTGTTACAAAGGTCAGTATTCGGCTCCAGAAGTCTGTGATTTATTGCGGCCTTATCCCATGTGGCTGAGTGGGCAACAAAGAGGTGGCTGGAGGGCCAGTGAGGTCAGTGTATGATCGCAGCTTCAGGATCACAGGGGCAGGGGGAGGAGAAATAGAAGGGACTATTTGGAAAGACAGTGCATACCCTGAATTACCCTGCTCAGATTTATGACGACCCCCCCTCTACTTCTGTTGGTTTCATACATTCCTCCCCTCCCCCACTCTGAGTTCATATTGGCTTATAGCTTTTTTGTGCCTTACAGCAATCCTCTGTTATGTCCCTCCAAGGTTTCCTTAAAAACAGAGGGGACTTTGGTTGTTGGGCACAATGACCCACTTTGATGTTTCACAGTCTGGGTGGCCATGTACAAGAACTCCTGCATCTGTCTAAAACATGAACCGTATTGACAGCAAACAACAATCTCATGGTACAGGAAGTGGGTGAAGGTGAGTTGTGGCTTGCTCACTGACCTGAGCATAGGTCGCTGTGTAGGTGGAGCAGGAGACTCTCCCTCCGGCTGCCGTGGCATTCTCCACACAGCCTCTTTGTAGATGACCCTGGCACTGACTCCAATCCACAACAGGGTCGACAGCGAGGAGTAGTGCAGGGCAATGCCCACCTGTCACATGATACAGTCAGATAAGACATCAAGCTTACATGCCACTAATCACAATGAGGAGACTGTGTAAATTCAGTACTTACTGCTTGACAAACCACTGGGTAGCTGGTCAAGCTTATGCCTCCTGCGTAGATGGCTGTTGTCATGGCGATGTGGAAGCAGGTATTCAGTAATGTGTGCCAGCTTTTTCTTGATATGTGAATAGAACTGTGGGGGCACAGAGTAAAATAATGAGGCGATGAAGCAAATAACAAAGAGCAGAGAGAAATCTGTTAATGCACATACGCTACAGTACCTGTGGTGCAGTATGTGTGTGATGATGATGGTGAAGAGGCAAAGCAGGAGCACTGCAGTGCAGGCATAGACCACAGGGTGGAGTACTCTTACAGAGATGGGTGTGGAATTGGGGAAGTCAGGCACCTCCTGGTAAATAATCACACACAAGTCAAATGAAAGTCTCATTCAATCCTGGATGAATGATAAATTGAATACTCAAGGCTATCCTACCTGTAGCACAGCATAGTTGCTAAGCAGAGAGCAGCGCATTGTGGAGGTGCTGCTGTCACTGTGTACCAGCTGACAGCCCTCCTGGCTCCAGCTTCCCTGTTTCTCCAGTGCCTTCAGGCTCCACTGGGCTGCCACAGCATCAGTGCCAGGGGACAAGTGGCGCAGCGACACCCAGATGGGTTCTGAGTGGTTCCACATTCTGCAGCCATCTGTCACATGAAGGGGGGAAATTACCAATACAAAATTGTACTGATGACTGAAATGTTTATTGTGCATTGAATTGAAAAATCAGTCATGGATACTTTCATATTGTTAGATAAGTCTGTTTGTGATGCCCATTATACGTTCCCTCAGCCAGTTTGTTGTTTTATATTGCTTGATGATTTTCTACAATTCCCAGAATGACCCTTAACATCCCTCAGAGACTGGGACTGACTGTGCTCTTTATATGTAGGTGGAAATAACAAAAATAATAGCAAAGACGGTCAAGGTCAAGAAAAAGTCAGTGGACAAAGTGCTGTGGTTTGTCAGGCCAAGTAGCTCAGATGAAGTAAATTCCATCAGTTTTTTACAATGTGAGTTTTTTACTTCACGTTGCACAGCACCAATGACAAATCTGCAAAAATACAATCAACCCTACTGTTGGTAGAAAACAGGTTCTTCTACAATAGAATAGATAAAATAGTTGAAAATATATACAAAATAGTGCATGTTTGTTTGACCCCAAGACCTTTATTGTTGATGTTATAAATAGCTTTTGTTTAGGAATTACACTACAGTGACACAGCACGGAAAATATTTTAATATGATGTCATATCTTACACAGCTATACAAGAACATGAATGAAAAAAGGCCCAGAAATGCTAAGGGTCTTTTTAACAGTATTTCAGGATGCACTTTTCCTTTATGTGTGAGAAAACAAAGGTGGTTTCACTAAGTAGGCTGAGATGGTTCCTCACCTAGGCCAACAAAGATGACAGGAGTGTTGACGCTACGTCGGCGAGAGTGTTCCCCAGTGTTGCTGGAGTTCCCAGACAGAGGGAAAAAGCTGCCGGTTCTGAAGGCTACAAACTGCAGCTTACAGTCTGCAGGAGCGTCGGGAGGAAACAGAGTAGCTGGGAGAGTCACAGAGGCCAGGGCTACTGAATTCTGGAGAGAAAAAACATAAGACACATGCAAATTTTGTATTTTATGTTGAAATCTACTAGAACACCTTGATAACTGTGAATGCAGATACAACAAGTTACTGATTGCACAGTATGTAGTAATAGCAGCCACAAGTGGATGCAGGAAGGGGTGCTCATGCCTCACCTTTAGAGGAAAATTGTTGAGGGAGGTGTTATGGGAGCCAGTGCTACAGCGAAAACGAAGTTGCTGCTCACGAGCGGACTCGGCCATTTCCATTCCCAGGCTGCCCGTTGAGACCTCACGACGCTGATACGCAGTGCAGGTTATGCCAGTGAAGTGGGCTGGTCGAATTAAATGGGCCTCCATCACAATGTTCCTAGACACCTGTACGTAAGAAAAATCAAATATATAGACAGCCCATTATTCTGTTACATAGGCAACATCATTGTGAAAATATAACAAAAAATATGCACCTTTACATCTTAGTTTCAAATTTACACACAACTCGCAAAAATTTTATGAACTACAAATACATGTATTTCCAGTTGTCACAATGAACTATAAATATATTCAGCAGGATTCTCTAGAATCTTTACATGATCTGTTAAAAAAGCTTATGATGAGATAAAACAAAAAGAAAACTCAGGTTGATAGTCCCTACCATGGAGAAGTCCTGAGCATGACTGTGTAGCTGAGGCCAGGCCAGTGTACCCAGAGAGTAGACTATGGAGCTGCAGGCTCTCTTCTCTCTCTGGGCAAGAGCGAGGATCTGGTCGTCCACCTGCATCAGGTTACTGCCCATCTCCACCAAGACCTCTGACAACTGGAACAAACACACAGAAATTTTAACATCAGGGAAAGACATAACACACATACCTGTATGTTAAATATGCAATTCAGTCCTTCTCACCTCTCGCAGCTGTCCAACATATTCCATAAACTTCTCCATCATTTGCGCCACATACAACACATCCACAGAGTCAGTGAAGCCTGCAGCCTCCAGGGTGTACGTGCGCACCTGATGTGCCAGAGTGACAGCATTGGATGCATTGATGGGCCTCTGTAAAGCAAGAGCAAAAACGGAACAAGGTATGATGTCATGAATCTAAATCTACATACAATCTAGAGTTTACTGAATAGGAAGCATGTACTATAATAAACCTTGCTCTGACAGCACTACTGACCAGGATGAAAGTATGCAGGACACGGGTGATGCCATTGGTGTAGTGACAGTCTGAATAGTCGCCCTCCTGCCACTTCCCAGAACGGTCACAGTATCGAGAGGCTTTTTTCTGCTCAATACCTCCCTCCACAGACAGGGAGGGGTAACGCAGCTGCAGACAGTACTGATGTGAGGTGATACCTGCCAGAGTTCTGGGCCACCTGGGGATTAAAATCACAGAAGGATGAGAACAATGAATCTTTAGGTATGTACAGTAATAATAATCATTGTAACTGTAACTAACCTGAACTCCCCACGGTTGTTGACAACTTTATCCTCTGGACAGAAGGAGGCACTGTTCTCCAGCACCACTATTTCAACACTGCGAGATGTATTGCCCCGCCCAGTAGAAACCACACACTCCCACTCTCCTCTGGCCTCCACATGTACGTTGAATAGAATAAGCTCACTGGATGAAGATATTAGAGACAGCTCATTATAACAAGTTACCACCACATACTCCAATGTGTGCCTGAACTAGTTAAACATTTTTCTTTAAGTTTATCAATTCACTCAAAATTGTCTTGTCTTGTCAAAATTGCACAAGAATAAAAGGTTATAAACGTTTGAATATAGACAGCGCCTTCAGAGGACATTCAGATTGCCTGAGTTACTTGAGTTTCTGTACCTGGTGATGAAGGTGCAGTCATGCAGCACACTGTTCTCCAGCTGGACCCCGATCTCTGGGTCAGAGGTCACCAGCTGACCATTATGACGCCAGTGTATTGTGGTGATCTTGTCCACCAAGGCAGCAGTGCAATGAAAGGGCAGCCGATCGCCTTTGAAGACCACCTGACGCTGGGACGGCAGCAGCGACAGTGTGTGCAGCTCCAGAGCACCATCTGAGCAACATGGTGAGAAAAGACGCACATGTGACCGTTACACATCGCTCTGAATTATTTCTGCTGCCCTCTCATTACTCAACCTCAGCTAAATGTTTCCACAGAAGCTATTATGAGTCTGCTGTTCTTGAGCAGATTGGATGCAGGCAGCAGCAATTCGTAAATGCAACCCACAGGATTAGTTGTCAACAGAGCTCACTGATACTTTTAGAAATATATCCCTGCTGAGCTGCTGGGATAGATCTCTTTCAACCCTTTTGGTCTACTAATTCTTAAAAAAACTGGGAAGATCTTGAGGGCTGTTATGTGTGCACTGTCATTGTCATCCACAAGCCAATGTTCTCTGAAAGAAAGCGGTGAACCGCCTCATTCATATGCCTCATTCTAGCCAGGCTCTCACCACAGCTCAGCTGGCTTTCCCTTAGTCCACGCAGGGGCTTTCCCCTCAGGCTCTTGGGGTAGGCACACAGGGTTTCGTCCCCCAACCGGGCTGAACTGCTGCGAAAGAACCCCGGGACCCAACGCAACCCACAGTCACATGACAGGTAGTCTGAGTTGAAGTTCCTGGAGAGAGAAGTGATGGTCATTTATCATGGGAGATAAGAGAGTTTTATCTTTTCACTCTACCTGGCTCAGATACAGTGTTACCTCTAGTTGCTCATTATAGGATCAACATATCATACCTGTACATGACAAAAAAAATACTTGAAGTGTTGATGCATATTTCTTAAGTGACACCAAATGTTGAATTACAGCCACTCCAGCACTATATCTGATTACAGATTTCTTGTTTTCACTCTGAAACTAATTGACCGTTGTTGTTTTGCAAGAACTGGCAGTACTGCATAAAAAAACAAGCAAAAGTTTGTTCAGATTTGAAATGTTTCTAGACAGACTTATCTTCTGATTTAGGGTAGCCTAAGTTCAAATATGTTTTTCATCTACAAATAATGAATAGATGAAAATATCCAAATTCAAATAAATAAATGTCAAATAAATCTTCATTGCTTACTTCAGTTTTTCTACAGGCTTGGTAAAACACATTTAGCAAACCCTAGGGAAAATAAACATGAACTGAAAATAAATGTTATCTTTGTCTAGAAAGTGTATTGCTTTATTCAAAATTGTTATGGTATGCTGTGTGAGGGTTGAGTTAGAGTGCTGACAGTGTCTACTACTCACACTAGCTTGAGGGACGGCAGCTCCTGAAACACTCCTGGATCCATGGTCGATATGATGTTGCCAGAGAGGTTCCTAGCAGTGCACAAGTTAGATAAGAACATGTTAACTCAACAGCGTCCCCCACAACGCGGAAAGTACAATATTTTCATGGAATCAATTTATCTGGCTCCTACAGTTTAGTGAGATTGGTCAACCCCTGGAACATGTCTGCAGTCAGGCAGCCAATGCGGTTGTTGGATAGGTCGCTAAAAGTGTGAAAAGACAAAGGAATGTGTTGGTTATTTTTGAATAAAGGGGACTCGTCTCAGTCATAGATTGTGATATCTTGACTCTTTCAATACCCATGTTGTTTTTTGGAGATATCAGATCAAACACTACATATCTGACATACAAGTAAAACTGTGCAGGACTTCTCGTTTATACTAAAATAAATAGTGATAAAGGGTTACTAGGTTACTAGAAGGTTTAGAAAGTTAAACATCTAAATAAGCCCACAGTCCCTGCCACTTTCCCTTATCTCTACTCCATGGGACCCCAGTAAGGGTTTATCACCAATGGGGTAAAAGCAGGGCCCCTGTTCTGCCGTCCACCTCTGAGTGTGATGTATAGCCACAGCCAGAGAGGGATCTGCTCTGTTGCACCTCTGACACTACCCAGCAGAGAGCTGTCCAGAGCATGTGTTTATCTCCCCCCTGTTTGTTTTGAAAAGCCCCAGACCTTGCAGGGAAAACACAAGTAGGGGGAGGAGGGAAGGGGAGTCACGCGGTGCAGCACAGACGACCAGCTCCAACCCACGCCGCAACCAGACCTCGGTGTCCAAAAACCCAATGAGTGAGCAGCGAGTGGCTGCAAACAGCCGCCCTGTCACATCCAATGATGTGTGAGGAGCCTCTGCGTGGCCCTGAGCTTTCCACAGTGGTGGAGTTGGGCACCAGGGATGACATTGCAGGGCCCCCACAAGGATCGGCAGAAACACTTGGTGAAGAAGGCCTTTATTGTCACACTAAAACCAGGAGCTCAATATAATGCATGCAGATGTCATGCATTATATTGAGTTCCTGGTCATCTGCCATGAGCTGCCAAAACAGAATCCGCTTAAGATAGATGTGAGGTGATATGTGGGCCTGTCTCTTTCCACAACTACTGTGAATTTGGCAAACGATGCTGGTCATGTCATAAAAAAACTACCCTGACTCCTTCATTTGTCTCGTACCAAACAATTGAAGTCAAAATTTCCATGCCTGCGTTTATGATTTCTGTAAATATGTTTGCTGCTATGAACCTGAAAGGAATGTGAATCATGTTAATGTCTACTTACAGTTTCCGAAGCTCAGAGAGGCCTTGGAAGGCTCCAGGCATGATGGTGCTGATTAAGTTGTGCTTGAGGTCCCTGTGGAGAGATAAAATATTAAGTCAATGAGAAAATGCATGCAGGGATGATGCTGACATGTCTTAAATGAATAGCTAAATGAATGGCTCTACATTTTTAGAACTATGTTGCTTTGTTTGCCTCCTCTTGCCAAAGTTAGATGAGATTATCAATACCACTATCTTTCTGTATGGTAAATTTGTAGCTGGAGTAAGCAGCTTAGCTTAGCATAAATACTGGAAACGGGGGTAAACTTCAAGCCTGGCTCTGTTCATCTATTTTGTTTGTTTGATCTGTACAAAAACCAAAGTGTAAAGATGACAGCTGTGGTTTTGTGGGGGTTTACTGCCGGACTATTTCCTGGCTGAGAGCAGTTGTCAGGAAACTAGCGGAGACTCCAATAAGTTACTGCTCAGAGCCAAGAAATAGTCCTGTGCATAACCCCCTGTAAAATGGCGAATTACTGTTTTACATGTTTTTTGTACTGATAAAACAAACGAGATACAACGTATTAATTACTGAGTGTTAGTGGTGTTGGTTGGCAGATTTTGTTACCTTTGGACAGAGCCAGGCTAGCTGTTTCCCTCTGGTTTCAGTCTTTATGCTAAGCTAAGCTAACCGACTGCTAGCTAACTTCATACTAACGGACACACAAGAGAGTGGTATCAATCTCAGCAAGGAAGCGAATAAGTATATTTCCCAAAATGTTGAGCTATTCCTTTAACACTGAGACTCCAAGAGAGGGCTTCTTTAAGTTTAAAATGAAGATGAGTGGAGAAACTCATCTCATTTCCTAAACCTCGCTCCTCCAGTGGGACACATCAGGGTATTTCTGCACACAAAATCTTATCCCATCAGCCACCTTGGCTTGAGGCTAGCAAGATGCAGATACTTGACCAAATAAAATATTAGTGGTATCTAAAACTGCTAAGAAGAATTTCTGTCATTGTTCTGCTTGTTTCTTCCCATGACAAACTTGGCCATTGCAAACCATAAATATTAATTCCTTAAACTGCCTTTGAGGATCTAATTTCATACTATCCACTGCACTTTTCTCCACCCACTTCCCATTCCACACCCACACCCATGTGTTAAACTATTCATCCAGATGCCCCTCTCCATCAGTTAACCTGCATTAGATTTTGAATCGAAGAAGGTTTTTATTGGCCAGGGTGGAATAGCGGGGTTAAAGAAGGTCAAGAGACGGATGGTTATTGATAGGACATGGCCAATTGGAATGTGATCCATGTTCCTACAGCATGAAAAATGCTTGCTCCCATCAGACCAGTCACAGAGGAGGATTTCCTTACAGGAGCTCAAAAGCATCAACGCTGCATTTTTGTCTATTTCACTTGTACCCAAGATGCCACTGTGGTAGGCAAGACCTCAGAGGACTTTCTCGTCCTTTTTTCCACAAAGATTATCTGTCATCGCTGTTCTCGACCACGCTGCCTCACACCACATACAACCTCAGGCATCTTTTAACCATTGTCTTGTCCGCTTTCCAAGTGATGAGCTATTTTGATCAAACTATGGCAGGAAAATTGTTTTAGAAAATGGCTTCCCGTAAAAAATTAGACTGTGCGGTATGGTTGGGACAAAGTCAGAGATCAGGGGTTTTGCTGTTGGTCCAAACTCTCACTAAGCAATCACTCATATCTGGATTATAGATGGGAGACAGGTTATAATGATGGAGCAAAAGCTATCTGGCCTTGGGCCAAAAAGCTTGAAGTCTTTTGTGTTTGTCTCAAAGCAGACAGCCTTGGATAGCTCAGCCCAGCTCTTTGAATGCGTGCCAGCTTGTCAGACAGAACACTTTGCAACAACCTTGCAGCTTTTTAAAAAGGTGGAGACGTTTCCACCTCTATGATTCTGACCAAGAAGTTTATAAATAAAAATCTGCTTGGTACTATATAAATTTCACCAATCAAATCAAAGAGGTGTCTGTGCGTTTGACAGAGAACAAGAATACTCTCCAGTATAAGTGTGTGTGGCCTTGTGGGCCCGCCACAATGTATGTGGTAATCTTTGTGTGCCTATGTGTCCCGCTCTGAATGTACATGTGTTTCTGTGTGTCAGTAGCTGTATAGGATTTGTTGACCAGGGCGGGGGGAGAACAATACTGCTGTTTCCAGTCTGTGTGTCCTGGGACTCATTAGTGCAGCGATGAAAGACGAGGCACTGCCCACTGTTTCCTCTCTCTGATGAACGTCTCTCCCTCCCTGTCTGTCCTTTTCACACTCTTACACACACATGAATTTGCCGTGTAACACTGGCCTCCATGTATATGTACTCACTCAAACATGCATTTTCAATGGGATTAAGACAATCCTATAAGTAAGTGAGAGCCCAAGTAAACAACAAATCCTGATTAGGTTACTAGATAGCAATCTTACTTTCAAACCTCATGTCTTTCAGAAGATTAAAATGTGCTTCTTGTATTAAAATAAAGCATGCTTCTCCTGTTATGTCTGTTGTATATTACATATACAGTATATATATATACAGTATATAAATATCTATCTTGGGTTCTGCTACATCACTTTTTTTACTGTCCATCATGAGTTTAACAATGTTACAGGCACGCAATGCTAAATCGGAGGAGGACTCTTTAAGTTTATTGTCTGTGCCGAAGGCCCCTAGACCACCATGGCGCCCCAATTTTAAACTTTTAATAATGGAAGTATTTAGAGATTTTTGTGAAGCTGTTTGTGTTGGTATGTCTCTGTACATGTCTCTTGCAGAATAGATTATAAGTAAATTACCTTACAAAATAAAGGTTATATATATATATAAATAAGTAATTACAGTGTAAAACATTATTATATTATATAACTTAAAGGAAAAATGGTCTTGCAGCACATCAGTTATAGGCACAATACAATGTACAGACAATAAATAGGACAAATATAATGTGATATAATCACACATTACATCAATTAGTATGTGTGTTGTGCATCTAAACAAACAGAACATACAGACACTTACACTTGTACATGCACAAACATACACACATTGGATTTACTATTCTTAGAAGACATTGCATTGGGTTACATTCTTTGACTGGAGACTTACAGTAACCTAAAGCATACATGCATTACCCTAATTGAGTCGCAGAGATTCATACAAATATAATATAATATAAACAGGCACTGAGAGCCACCATTGGCACATGGTACTGATAGTGTGCAGTTTATAAGCACCTCAAGCTTTGATGAACCTTTTGCCCAGTGTGATAAAAACCAGTCATCAAATAGCAATAGAAAAACAAGTATCACACATCAAACATCTGCATTTCCTACAGTCTGCTCCTTTTTCAGAGGGTACGGTGCTGTGTGGGCTTTGGCCTGAAGAGTATCAGCAGTCCACTACTTCTGATACACTCTCTTATCACCAAGCTGGGGAATGTGGAGGAGCTTACCAGAGTCAACAGGACCTGAAGCAGTAGCCAAGCGCTTAGCTCTACTGTAGCCCAAATGTCAGCTGTTGTTCACTGCCATAATCCAGGCTAAATCTCTGCTGCAGCCCCTCACCACCCACCCAACTTTATTTCAAACCTACAGTACAGCGCAAACTACAGCTCTGGCAGGCCTCATACTCAGGCGATGACTTGTCTGTGTGCCCTCT
The DNA here is from genome assembly GCF_020085105.1 of Siniperca chuatsi. Lineage (NCBI taxonomy): Eukaryota > Metazoa > Chordata > Actinopteri > Centrarchiformes > Sinipercidae > Siniperca > Siniperca chuatsi. Next base: position 14,219,765 of record NC_058046.1, on the reverse strand, counting down.
GGAGTAGACAGTACCCTCCCTGACAACAGCTTCACAGCTCAGTGGCCTTGACACTGATGACAACAGCTGTCACCAAACAAGAGGATCATAGCAGAGACAAGAAATACTTGAAAGCCTCACGCTTGCTGAGCATGAAAATATCATAGCTAAAAAGGTTAGCAGTTGCATCTTCTAACCAGCTAATTTTCATTATCTTCTGTAGCAGCATTCTTCAAAAAGCTACATGATTGGTGGTGACACATTATTGTTATGACTATGGTCTTCCTCTTTGAATTATGCTTTGTAACCTTGGGAGTGCAGTGCTTTATCCCCTCCGCCACATTTGGCCTGTATGATTGGGTTGTGACAGACTCAAGCTCACTCCCAGCCCAGAAGGGGCCATTGTCTGCTGCCGCTGGGCTTAACACCAGCGGCTGCCATTAAGAATGTCTTTTTCCCCCACAAACTCTTTCTGATCAATGGGGCTGGTCCTCTGCCATTCTGAAGAGTCATTTCTCTGTGGATATATGGGATGAGCACCTGGGCCTCATGCAGGCTGGAGAGGAGCGACGTGCTTGTAGGGCAGCAAGAGCGTAATAATGAAGACATGGTCTGTAAAGCGCTCCAGACGTGGAGTGCTCCATTATCAGGAGCACAGCGGCAGGGACTGGAGTGCTCCACTGACATTGTTTAGGCCCTGGCCCCGGAGGGAGCTGGGAAAATGACTGAAGCCAGGGAATGGCCACTCATTATCACCAGACTGGAATCAAGAATTTCCTGTTCCTGAATTTTTTTAATGGAAAGACATGGCATTACAGGGCCAATTCCTGTACTTTAATTTATATTTATCACTTGATGCACACCAATATACTGCCAGAAGACAGAAACAAATATATATGTCTAAGGACGGATTTAAGGCATGTTGGAAAAAGAAAGCAGGAGGGATAACTGGCACCTTGGTTCCTGACAGAGGTCAGTGGAGACCATTTTTGTGCCGCGTGTCATTTCCTGTCTGGTTGGCGTCTCTAGCAGAGGCCCTTGCTCGTTTATTTTTACAGTTTCCCTTTTCTACTTTTTTACTAGCTAGCTTTCCCCTGTAGGGAGGGGCAGGTGGGTTAGGGGATTCAGTACTGAGCAAAATCGTCCCTGTGTATGGCCCCGCAGACCCCACCTCCCTACTCCTCAACACATTGGCTCACAATGGGGGCTCTGTAACACAGGCCCCAAATGTACTCCTGCCTTCCCCCCAAAACAGGAAACCGGGATCTGCCGAGCTCTTGTTTTTCTACTAATTTCCTGCTTTGCTGCCCCTTCCCCAGATTATTTTCTTTATTTTTTTTCTGGTTCCTCTCAGATTGTACATACCTAATCAACTTTTTGTCTGTGTTCATCTGGAAACCAATTGCTCTGGTGTAGCCATGAAGCTAAAAGAGCAAAGATATACCTTTTCTATTATATTCATAAAACTGCTGTCATTTAGATTACCACTGGACACATACTTCAGATATTTCCTTTCAAACCTGGACAATCACCACCTGATCATCCACTGCCATTACTGTACTATGGTTCAAATGAATAAGGCCCTCAGCTCTGCTCATGACTGACGGTGACACAAACTGTGGATCCAACTGCGCAGCCGTTAGGAGGATGTACAGAAATAGCAATATACACTTTTATTTGAAGTGTAAATTTCCTAAGTTGATTATATGTTTCTATAGTCTGCAGCGAGAGGAGCTGGAGATTATTCTGCCAAGGAAAACTCTGGAACCACGGACTGTTATTGACTTCAGTTCTGGCTTTTGGAGCAGCCGAGCGAAGGGGGCGATGACCGCTTTGGCAGCTCTCTTGATTTTCATGAGATCTACTAGCATGCACAGCAGTCAGAAACAATGAGTTTATGGTTTCAGTTTATGGGACATACAGTAGATCATAATATTTGTCTGTCACATTAATGATCAAAAAGTCAGTTTTACAGGGTCAGGTGGCAGTTTTCTGAGGAGAGAAAGGGTGGTGAAATGCTATTTTTTTCTGTTTTTTCACTTACTGATCACTTTCACTTAATAATATTTATGCAATAATACTGCTACAGTTATTCTTTCAAATTGTGTCATTCGATCTGAAAGACCCAAAAGTCTCATTAAACATCTTTACCAAGAAGTTAATAGACACAGGGTTGAAACAATGTACATTTTATAACTGCGAAGGAAACAGGAACAAACGCCTTTCATTCAAATTATCAATGAAAAGGGAGACTCATGTCCGTGAGTGAATTTTCAGCCAGTAGGTGGACTACAGCATGTAGAGAGTAGGAAGGGGGAGGAACAGCAAGAGACCCAGTGAGATGGGAGAGGGGAGATGCAAAAATAAAGCAGAAAAGGAACACAAACGGAAGTGGGGGGAAGTAAGTCCAGAGAAAGCTCATGTTCCTCTGAAGGAACTTGCCATTGAAACTATATCAAGTTTGCAGAATGAGTGTGCGAGAGAGAGTTACTGGCATATAAAGCGAACAATTTAGTAATGGGCTTATGAGGGGGCTCACTCGCTGTTTCAATAAACCCCCAGAGCCATGACTGAGCTAGGCTTGCAATACAAACACACCCCGTTCCTTCAGTTTATCTGAAAGACACATCTGGAGTCTATCAACTTCAGCAGCACCCCCCTTTCTGTTTCCACTCTCCAGCACGCTTAACCCCTTCCTCACCCGCTCCACCCCTTAATGTCATGCACTCTCATTAGATGACCGTTGCCTAATCGGAGGCCACTCAGTGGCGTGTGCGGGCAAACACTAACACAAATGTGCATTTTTCTGTGAGGGAGGAATGAGACTCCCATGTGCAACCTCCACAGCTGGCCTTTGCTGTCTTGTGTGTGAGTGGTGGGCTGGTACAATCTGAACCTTGCCTTACCCAGACTGGTCTAGACAGAAGGGCTCCTTGCCATGTCCGCACATTCTCCACTGTTTTTACATGCTATAGTGCTTCCCACCTCTGCTTTGTTCCCACTCATCAAGGTAATTTGCTTAGCCTGTGTGGAAATAATGTTAATCTCCCACAAGAAAAACAACCTATATGAGACAAACTGCAGGAGTGCGCTTTCCTTCTCTCCCTCCCTCCGTCTTCTTCTCTTTCCCTCTCTCTCCAGCCACCATACCATCTTTAGCCATCTCGGCTCCACTTCCCCTGTGTCAGATGGTAAAGTTGTTTAAGTTGGACAACTTCCTAACCCCAGCTGCTCAGAATGGCAGAGGCGATTTGAAGGGCGGTTTCAGAGAAACTCAGGCAAAGATTGAGTGGCCTGTCTCCCCTTTTTGTAAAACAGATACTATCAAGTCAAAGAGTAATGAAGTGGCCTAAGCATTCTTAACCATAATGTGATAATAGTGTATATATTTTCTATCATGAAGACATTTTCATAAACATGTCCAACATCTGCACATTCTCATGCCCTGTGTGACTTATTAGTCACAGGTTTCAGTTCAAACTTCCCTTAATTCTTGTTGCTCCATAAGCATAAATCACAAGCAACTCCTTATTTCCTGCTCCTGAATGAAGTTGTTACAAGTCAACAGGAAGTTTTTTATAATCGTGCATGTTATTTCCTGCGCAACAAAAGTAAAAGTACAATCATGTCAGGTAGATTCATATAGTAGGTATCATTTCAGACTCTCCTGTTGACAAAGTCTATCACGCTGCCAACACCCTGAGCCTCTAACCAGTCTTAACCACAAGCCTCACTCCTGCCTTTCAGACCTGTCCACTGCAAGCGCCCTGCTGCTCCCTCATCCATCATCATTGCTGCCCTCTGCTCTCCCTCTCTGCTCCCTGCTCCCTCTCTCCCTGTAGGGTGAACAGACCTGGTAATGAGGGCCCCTTGTGCCCTGCCTGCCTGTCCTGTGTCCCATGGTGCAGTGGGGCCCAGTTGGACAAGAGCCAGACTGCCTCGGCCCTCTTTGCTCATTATTCTCATTACCTCTCCTCAAATCAGCACAGGACAGGCTGCTGGGATCTGTCCGCAACTCATAAAGGTCCCGGCTCGTTAGTGGGGCTGCCAGCGTCAGCTCCCATCAGAAAGGGCCTGCACAGAGGTGGAGGTACTCAAATAGGTACCCAAGCAGAGTATCGAAGGCCTGATGGTTTGTATGAATGTGACTTATTTTGCATATAGCAAGCACCGTCACAGAAGCCAGGTATGATTCAACTGGTGTTTCACCCCACAAGCTGGAAAAAATTAGGCATTCTAAGATCCAAATGTAGCTGTTGGATGGCAAGCCTATTTTAAAGAGCTACAAAAACACAGTAGTCCAGTAAGAGGGCAAAAACAAACAAGGTTAAATTGCTCCTCTGCACTTGGGTGGTTTGGCAGGTTATGAAGGCAATAGTGGCTTTGAGGAGGTTTGTCCCAATGAAAGGGCTAACTGTGTAGATTGCTGGACTGTCTGGCCCAGGCCTGGAGAAGGGTGGCCTGCCCTGGAGCTGTATTCTCCAACTAACAACAGCAGATCAGACTGCATTCAACTCTGAATAGATGTCTGGTGTGAGTGTGTGGGTGTGAGTGTGCGTCTGCTGAGAGAGTTACCAGACCCATTTGAAATTATTGGACAAGAAGCGAGGGTGCCCATACTAGGAAACACTCAGAGTTACAGTACACACTGGAGTCACAACAGAGATGGGCCGAGTGAGATTGTATGTGTGCAGTCACAGAGCAGACAGTGTTTATCCTTGTCACATAGGGGAAGAGATGCAGTGTAATTCCCTGATGTGTGTTTACTAAGTCCTAGTGGGCTGGCCTTTGATTACAGCATTGACCACATAATATGAGTAACTGTTCACTACGGCTCCAAATGACAAGCACATGTAGACGACATACTGGAAACAATGAGAAGACCTGCAGAGCGATGGCGGGCTGAAATCTCACAGTACAAACGTGAAGCAAACAGAGACAAAAACTCCAAACCTTTACTGTAAACTCTCTTCTGTTTTCATCCCTTCAAACCCTTCCATCACTGCAACGGTGAATTTCAATGTGGCATTTTTCACATGAGACAGTAATTTTACCATGAGCTCAGATGTAATTATAAGCTGTGCAGGGCTCAATTAAAGGTTGAAGACGTCAGAGTGAGTGAGCAGACCTCCACCGCGGTGTGTCAGAGAGCCAGCAGAGGTTGAGGCAGAGGAGTGAAATGAGGCCTGCATGATTTGCGTTATGTCCTCTCCTCACTCCTTCTGTGGAGCACAAGTGTGTGTATGTGTGTGTGTGCTAGTTTGTGGGCCTGTTCTGTGTCTTTCTCACAGGTCTTTTAGTTATTAGCCTCCACGAAAGCTCCACCCTGTTTCCCCCCTGCTAGTTTTATCACTGCTCCAGCTACAAGGGCCAGTTAGTGGGTAAGCTCAGGTTACCCGACCCACCCACCCTACGGCGCTACAGGGAACCTTGTCCGCACTTACAAAAACAAACAACATCAGCTCATTTTACATCAAACACTTCAAGCTACAGAACTACTTTGGCTTTACTTTACTTTAGTTATTCTCCTAAGTAGTGTTAGTCACAGGATCTTGGTTTTGTGTCTTTCTGTCAACAGCTTTATTGGGGTCTTCTTTGCAAGACAGTTGAGGTGAGAACTGAACTTGGCCTTGGAATTATATTCACCCATGGTGTTCACTTGCCAGACATAAAAACAGCAATTCAGCAAATTTGGCTCTTGTTCTCGACTGGCACGTCTGGTGTGATCTCCAGCAGGTAGGTACTAACAAGCTAACAACTGCAGCAAATTACCATATTTTTCTTTCTTTCAACATTTTTGAGAAGCTCGTTATCTTCATGGGTGGCAGATCCAAGTGGCATGTGGAACTAATATCCCTCCCCCCCAACAAAATAAGTATGTCTGCCAGACTACAGTATCCAGACTGAAGCTGCGCCATGTGTGTTGTTAGCTACCAGGACGCTATAAAGCTTTACTGGGATGCTCTGTAAAACAGCACACCTTCTGGTGGGAAACACATACTAGATATGGTTCTCCCATCAGAGTATCCAAGCCAGTGAACACCATTCTTGATCATGATGACTGTAAAGTTGACCAAAAGACTTTATCCTTAATGGATACACGCTGCCAGCTAGCTGATAGCCTGTCTCCTGTTATGTGAATCTAACAAGTAAAATGTCACTAAGCTACTGTGGTCTCTGAGCAATTTTTTTAATTTGGACTCATCTGAATCTTCCAACAAGACTAACATCAACATGCTCACAATGACAATGCTAGCATTCTGATGCTGAGCATGTTCATCATTTTAGAATGCTAACATTTGCTGATTAGCACTAGTCATAAACCAAAGAACTGGACAAAGAAATTTTGACCTGATGATGGCGCTAGATGAAAGGTTAGGAGATCACCAAAGTTATTACAATTCATCCTGACTGTAATTCATTCTGGTGGTCTGCACCAAATTTCCTGGCAATCCATCCAATAGTTGTCGAGACACTTCACTAAAAACTCAAATTGTCAACCTCATGGTGGCGCTAGAGGAAAACTCCAGGGATCACCAAAGTCATTAGGATTCATCATCTGGGGACCATGGATATCTGTACCAATTTCATGGCAATCCAGCGAATAGTTGTTGAGATATTTCAGTCTGGCCCAAAGTGGTAGACTGACTGACAGACAGCTGTGGTAAGGCAAAGAGCTACTCTGATAGGTTCCTTTCCTGTTTATCACCAGGACTGCCATTTATTTATTTCCCCAGAAATTATCCTGTCTATCACCTGTCTCACACCCCATTCAGAGAGATTACGATGCTACTAAGGAGGGCTAGACTATGAACCACAGGCAAAGCTGCCAACACACACCTCCTCCCAGAGATCTCCCTTATCTTGTCCTGTGGAGTGGGGCTTACCTGATAATGAAGGACTGAAGTGTAATTATGTGAACTTTTCAACATAACTCTGTGATAACCAGTCTGAGTGTATCATCCTCCCTGCTGGACAGAAGCCCATGATTGGATAGAAGTGCACAAAGCTTCTCAGATCTCACTGATACCCTGTCTGTTTTTCTCTACAAAGGCCCTGAGGCAAGCTAAAATAAAAGCTCAAACACGGACGCATACGTTATATCTCAAGTAAACAATAAACTTGACATTGTAGCATCTGCAGAAGTGAAACAATCCTAAAGGATGATAAACAGTAGGCTACTCACAGTTTTTCCAAAGCGTAAAGTCCAAAGAAGGATCCATTTTTCAGAACTCGGATTTTGTTGTGACTCAGAATCCTGTAAAAAAAGAAACACCACAGTATTGTTAGAAATATTCCACTGGGAATAATGTAAAGCATATCCTATGATGCTAAACTTAAATATGCTCAATTACTATCTTGGCCATTAACTTCACTGCTAAGGGAAGGTTCAGGATTAACCAAACACACAGTGAAGGTCAGCCAAGTGAAATGTCCACTTGGTGCTGCAGTAACATGAGATTAGTCTGACCAGAGATATTAGCTTAAGATGTTTCCAATTAATGTTAAAGTCTGAATAGGACATCAAGATTAGAAGAGAGGCTGTAATCTTGATAATCATTTCGCATACATTAAAAGGATGTCTTTCCACATCAAACGAATGAACGAACAGGCCATGTTAATTAGCTCTTTCCCTACTGGTAAATCACTTGGCTTGTAGGACTCTTATTATACCAGAGGGCAGAGGGCCACGGGACACACTGGAAGTGAGGTTGAGATCGCTTTGTTTGACGGGGGATCATAGGAAATGGATATTTATAGTAATCACTTTGCTTGCTTACTTTTAATTGTCAAAGTCAGTTAGGATATGCCTTTGTATAGACTTTTAAAGGAATAGTTTGACTTTTTGAGAAATACGCATTTTTGCGTTCTTGCAGAGAGTCAGATGAGAAGCTCGATACCACTCTCATGTCTGTACTCTAAATATGAAGCTACACCCAGCAGGTGTTTAGCTTAGCTTAGCACAAAGACTGAAAGCAGGGGGGGCAATGGCTCACCTGGTTCTGTCCACAGGTAAAAGAAAATAAAAAAACAAACAAACTGATATATTAAAGAGTAACTTAAGACCCCCGGAAATTCTTGTCTATGCTGACCTCCAGTGGTATAACGTCTCACCTTGCTGCAGTGATGTAGAAGTGTACTCCAGGACCCAGTGATATCACTGCTGGGTGTGATTACAGGTGTAACAGCAGGTGTAACAGGCTTGAAACTTTCAACCAGAGGCCCAGAGGGCAGCAAAACACTGCTTTTCAGCATGGTGTTAAGTTACTCTTTAACAACCTCTGCTGTGCCTTTTTCACAACCAAGCCTCACTGGACCCATGGTGACATTTCCTATTAGTGACATGTTAAGAAAATAGCACCCATCCCTGTGTTTGAAGCCTTGTGGTTGTCATGTTCCAACCTAGTCTCCTGCAAAATATGTTTATAATGCATACAGACTTGCTTTGCCAAATACCCTTTGAAGAAAACATAATTGAAGCCTGGATTCTGTTCATTGGCAACATTTTTTTCAAATTCAGGAAGTGTGATGCTCTTATAGTGCGAAGTAGAGAAGTTGAAAGGAGGAGGTCAGGGTAGATGGTTGGGTGGACAATGTACAAAACAATGACACCAGAGACTGGGCTTTGCATTGTGCATCCCATGTGTTGTTAAGTTTAGGCCACTAAAGCACTTGGGAAAGGTTAGGGAATGGTTGTGGTTTTGCTTAAATATTGAAAAAGCCAATGCATCTTGTCTCATGCTTCAAGTCGGTGTCGACTTTTTCAATATTCAACCAAGACCCAGATCCCTTTTGCTATTGCTACTGGGCACGTCCCCTCAGCAGGAGCTCAGCGTACAGCAGAGGCCCTGACTTGATGACAGCCCGCCATCATTAACACACCCTTCAGTTTCACATCATCTTCGCCCCTACCATATGGTACTTAATGGGCTGTTTGTGACATTAAGTGTGTTCTTAATCGAGAGAGCGGAGCTGTGTGAGCAACTTTAAAAGTGGGAGTGGACTGTGAAGAGTGTGAGATTTACAGATTCAGCAGCAGCCCCCCCCCCCCATCAATAAAAACACTGCCTTCAGCTCTGCACCTTCCAACTCAGTTAATGACCAGACTTAATAGTCCAGTTTTGGTATACAGGGATATACTGGCCTGACTTACTTCTTCACTTCAGTAACTTTACTGACAGCCACAATATGGACAAAAAGGACAATTTGAAGACATTCAAGGACAAAACAAAACATGGAAAATAAATCATCTTGTGCTCCAGTTACCCTGGACACCTCAGTCAATATCTTCCTACAATTATCTACCAAAATTAGAAACCAGAGACATGTATTTTTATACTGAGCTGCAATCAAGAGACGAGAGCTCCACCAATGATAATGACTATAATACTCAAACCAAGGCCTCTCTGACTGTTTTACTTAGCATTTAAACCAAAATCATCTTTATTTTAAATGTGCTATATCAATAGAATTACTATCCCAAAATGCACATTAATTTCCAAAGTTGTAGCCTCAGACATCAACATCATCCCAGATCGGAGTCTTATTTCTAGCTTTGGAAAAAAACAAAAAACATGTCATGTTCACAAATCTACACTGACTTGTTGAAATAAATCACAGTTATTAAGTCAAGACTGTTTTAGAGTGGATGTTAGACAAGAGCAGAATCAGTCCTCTCATGGCATAGCCTGTATTTGAACCTATGACTCCTGGACCTTTAAGGTCTCTCACTTGACTTTGGGCACAGTATCTCTCCCATAACTGGATGCAGGCCCAAGATGAAAGCTACAGAAGAGCCGGAACTGCCTGAATAATTCAATACAGATAGGAGAGGAGAAAGTCACATCTGGCAAAGAAGCAAGCCATTTAATTCAACACAGACAGTTTAGATACAAATAGTTCCTTTTTGACTAAGCTTATTATCCAGGAAAAAAAACTACTAGTCAGACAGTGCACATGTTTGGTTTTGGTGTACTTGAATGTGCATATGTGTGCATAAATCTTTAGTGTGCTGATATCAATGCATTTTCTATAAGAACAAAACACATAATTATGATATGATTTGCAAAGTTTCCTTCTTAAAACCTATACAGATGTGTTTATTTATGTGTTGTTTGTGTGTGTGTGTGTGTGTGGGGGGGGGGATGAAATTCACATATAGCATCCTATCACAATAGCCCTCATTTGTCTCAAGTTTAGACATTTCAACACACAGTATCTCAATTATCTTGCTACTCTGTACACCAGGACTTGAAAGCTGACTTTCACAAATAAACAAAGATCACAAAATGAGCCAACTGAAACCCTCCCACAGACAACAAAAGGCACAGATTTCCAGGAACGCAGGGGAGTTGTAGGGTCTGGTCACTACTGTATAATCCCCAAAGCCCGATGTTTGGAGCACAGTTGTAGTGAAGGACATTGTTCTTTCATCAACAATACAGAGAGTACAAGTCTGAGAAAGGCAGAACTCTGTAAACAGACAGAAATAGTCAGCGTTCCCATCAGGCTAAACAGGAAACCCAGCCAATTAGCTGTTTATTCAGAACCCGGTTTCAGAGGTCAGGGGTTGTAGAGAGAGCACTTCCCGGACAGCCATCAGACAGATGCAGCAGTGTCCGGAGGCAGGTGACAGCTGAGGCATATGCGGGAGCATCACTTCATCACTGGAGTATACAAAGGTTAACAGAGCTTTACAAGCAAAGAAGATGAGTAGCTTCTTAATCATAGGATTCCATGCTACTTGGAGTCCTAGTGTCTGCTCAGTACTGCTACTGAGGCTTTAGTGTACACGAGTGGCTTCTCTTCCCTCTGTGTAAGTGACAGATCAGATGACAGAGTTAGTTAATCTGCTTTCAAGACCAATAAGCTGTATGGTACATGGCTTGACAGTGTGATAACTCAGTCCAGACTATGGATGGTATCTCTCATTCACTTAACCCTTTCAGACCACAAAGGCCTCTGAGAAAACAGACAGGATAATTGAATCCATCTAATCTTTGTAAAAAAAAAACAGGGCCACATGTCAGGCTGCAATGCATTTCATCTAATTCATTTACATGAAGATCAAAAAGCAGGAGGTCATATGAAAAGAGCCAGGTCAAACATAAGCACAGACACCAGCCCTGCCCTTGTGTGGTGTGCTCATAGTTGAGGGGTTAAACAGGGTCAGTAAAACCACAGTAGACATGGAAAGCACATATGTACCTCCATTTCACTTCATGTTATGTTATGTTTTCTATTACCTAAAAGCCTGAAGTGAAAACAAATACATGTGAATCCATTCTTTCACATAACCAAGGTTAAAAACAAAAGGCTAATGAGTGTGTTGTTGAACAGTGACAAACCTGCACCTGTTACAAAATCAGAAAGGATTAGGAAGGAAAGCAATGCTGTGTCTTAGCAGGGTGCTGCACATTTTATATTTTTGGATTATATTTTTTTGTGCAAACAATTTCATAATTAATAACCTGGGCCCAAACATGCCCCCAAATAGCTCGAATAATATTTAAAAAGCATTTTCTTGATTGTACTAATTATGGGTCACACTTTCCATAATTAGTTGACTTTAGTTAATTTGCGTTCAGCTCCCCAGCACATTTCTGAATAAATCCTGGTCTCTGTAGAAAGATTATGATTAGGAGAGAAACAGAAAAATATTAAAAAAACCTTAAAAATACTCTTTCAGGCCAGCAGTAACCTTGAAACAACTGCAGGTAATCTGGCACAGTGAAGGGGTCAGGATAGAAGAATTGCTATCTTTTGAAATGTTGAGGTACAATTGCAGTGTTTTACCACAGAAGTTCAAACAATGGAATAATGTAACCTTTTAACATGACATATATCCAAAGTGCCTTCATAAATTGATGAAAAATCCCCCACATTACCTTAACCCAGATGTTGGCAGAGATTTATCCAAACAAATCTACTGTTGTCAAAGCAAACTTTAATGAAGTATTAGTTGCACAGTGTGGATTTACAGAAACATATAGTAAGAAATTCATTGTTTTTTGTGGCCATTTCAATTCATTAGTAGGTATGACTACTACTAGTATGCTTGATGTTTCAGTAGCAAGTGCCATAGCTCAGTGTTAGCTCGGGGTTTCCTTGGTGCGTGACAGTGTGAAAAAGTAAAAACCATACAAAGAGTCTTGTCTAGTAAACCACAGCAGCTCCTCCCTGCACCATGCCACTCACTTTGTTGGTTTGCTCAATTTGCTTCCTAAATCCACAAAGCCTTCGAGGGCCTCGCAGGGGCATGACAGCATGTCGCAAATCGTATTTGCTCACTGATTTACTTCCGCTCTTCCCCCAGACTCCTAGCTGGAAGGCAGTCCCACTGCGACATTCTGCCTCAGGTCTGTGGAAAGGCCTGAGGCAGTGTGTGTGTGTGTGTGTATGTGTGTGTGTGTGTGTGTGTGTGTACATATGTCTGTGTGTACCTGAGTGTACTGTAAACTACAACTATCTGTCAAAAGCAGCATGCTTCCTACAGCTGCTTTTGGTTTTGGGTCATTGTCAACTGATCATTTCACTGTGGAATCATCTCTGTGGTGGAGCTGGGAAGGCTTGCTGCGTGGTGTACGGCACCAACACAGGGAGCAGCTGAACAGAGTCGTTTCAGCTTTCCAGATCGCAGCCTGGTGCAGAGGGACAGTGAGCGAAAACACATCCTTCTATCTCCTGTCCTAACCACAGCTAGAATGCTATAAACCCAAACGCAACAGGAAGTCCTCTTTGCAGTCGGTTACCACTGAAGGTTTGGTGTCAATATCTTTGCACCCTTCATTCTGTCTCCCTCCTAGACACACTTAAATCCTGTGTTTTTTATTAGTGGGAAGCACATACAGGAAATGCTCCATCTTGGTTTGGCATTTAGTCCCGGACATGAATGAAATGCATTTGAGTAAAAAGCGCTGATTCAAATTGGCTCCTGTTGCCCTCTAAATATTTAGCCATGCTGGACTCAGACAGTGAGCTCTATGTAGCTGCAGGCCTCTACAGCAAACCACAAACAGAAAAAGAGTCTTAAGGAGGGATTTATATTTAATAAGAATTCATCTGCAGGCTAAGCTCCCTGCTCTCATTACCTATGTATTACTCTTTACAATCTTTGAATAATAGTGATGTTTTCTTTCATTTTGAATACAGAGCATTTCTGCAGCATCACCAGCAAAACACCTGGAGCTGCTGCAGTGTGACTGGATGTTGATCACTGATAAACCAGCATGAAGACATCAGTGCTGATTAGACGCTCCACCTCCTGTGCCACCCTGTGCGTTGATCTAGCTCTTCAAGGCCAACAGAGACAGAGAGACGCATGTTCAGCGTAATAAAGAGAGTCAAAACAACCCAACGGGCCGCTGTGTAAACATCATTTAACTTTGGATGGGTCTCTTACCCTCGAGGACCACACGCGAGGTGAAAGACAAGAACCCTTGAAAGAGATTGGGAACGTGCCATAAATCCAGTCCTAATTCGGAGACCAATGGGAGCCAGATAATGAGAGTGATTTTCAATGAGAGTCTCAGAGTGTCATTATTGAATTAAGTCTGGTTTAATTAGCATGCTGACTTGATAATGCACACACTGCTCTGTGTCACAGCAGTGCTTAAGTTCATATAAATAAATAAAATAATTTAGCCTTGAGGGAATTTTCCTTGGAGGTAATTAAATTCTGCTGAAAGCAATACCATTATCCACTTTTACACTAACAGCAAAGCATTGTGTAAGCAACTTTAACTGTGTACGCTACAGCTGAGAACATTCTATACAAAACGGTCAGTGTTTTTTACTGCATTTTCCCTCTTTGCTTTCCATTTGAGCGGCTTCTGCTTGCCAGAGTTGCATTTCAAGTATATTGGCAGTTCACAGAGGAGAACTAAGTGGACATGGCAGCATTTCTCTTTATATACACATCACACACATTGCACTCAGAGTAATGAGGACAGACGTAGCGGATCAACAAAATATTGTGGTTGAACCGAAAGATGGATTAAAACATGTATTACTTAATCTGGCTGTTACCATGTTTTCCGAGGCCGCTAACTCCGTCCAAATGCCAGGTCTAATAGATCAAAAGCCATTACAAAAAACTACATTAAACTGCAGTTTGACCTCCTAGACAAGGAGCTGGCCTCAATCCAAGAGTCTCATTTCAGAGTCGAGTATGAGCTGAGGGCACGTCAGTGGAGGATGAATAATATGATCATACCTATGTGACATGATATGTTAAAAAATGATGGCCTGTTTAAACATTATTTGAGTTAAAGGAATAGTTTGACATTTTGGTAAAATACGCTTGTTTACTTTATGCCGAAACTTAGATGAGAAGAACATACACCTCGCTCAAATATTATCTGCCCATCAAATATAAGGCTACAGCCAACAGCTGGTAGGTTTAGTTTAAATAGTTTGGCTGTAGTCTTATATTTAATGGACAGATAAGAGAGTGGTATCAATCTTCTAATCTAACTCTCAGCAAGAAAGCAAATAAGCATATTATCAACAAAATTGTTGAACTATTGCTTTAATGAGGGGAAGCAGGTGAAGTAGGTTAAAATAAACAAATAATTGTTTGTAAAATTTGATTCTATCATATGTGATTTATTTGACCCAAGTCTAGAGGTAAACCGGCTTCAAAATGAATAAATGAGTGCAGCCTGTAATATAAAGTGCATTTACATTGAGGTAAGAGATCAATTGTGTGCGACTTCTTTAAAGGTTTCAATTATAGACAGCAGTCTAACTCTTACACACACACAACCCCTTGCTGAGTTGGGGCTCCTGTAGTGACAAACTTGCAGCAGTAATTGGTGCGGACCTTCATTAGTGGCCGAGAATTCTGGGTCATGACATGTCACAGGATGTGTGTGTGTGAGTGTGTGTGTGTGTGTGTGTGTGTGTGTGTGTGACTGGTACATAGTTGGACTTTCAAAAAATCAGGATACATTATTTACACATTTTCATACATGTAGGCCTTTTCATTTGTCATAGTGTTACTTGTTTGTTGTTACTAATAACATTAACAATGGGTCTGTTCTATTCAAGTGTCCCAGTAAGTCATGACAGTGTGAGAGTGAGGCACAATACCAGGACACTGAAACTGAAGCAGCTGTATAATCCCATCTTTGATTTTATTAATTAAACCTGTTCTTTTCCTTCTGTGACATGTCATGTCATGTCCTCTGTGAAAAAGTTTTGAAATCCAACACACATAACACAGAGGCAAACTCAAGTTTTCATACAGGAAGCATCCTGTTTCAGTTAACTCGAAGAACTGTGTTGTAGAGCTGTCCAATACTTTTCACAGCTAATGCTAGCTAATGTCTATTGTTACCTGGTTATAAAGAATACTGTATTGAAAAGTGCCATACAGTTACTATTAAAATTATTATTATGTTATCAGTTTCTCTATCCATTACTGTCTATGTTTCTGGTTGTTGTCGCTGTTGATGTTTTAACATGATTGCAAACGATTTCCAAGTGAGGACAAATAAAAAGATGAAAATTAAAGACAAAGGATATTATGAATTGGGTTTACTCGGATTTTTATCAAAATAAAATTTCTGTTTATTTTCTGTTTCCGCGGCTTTTCTAGTCTACTACTATTGAATGCCTGTCTCTATCTTGATAAAAGTTGGTGGACTGTGTAAACGCCAGGGACAATGATGGAAATACGTCTAGGACTTTATTGTTCTATCCCTGCCAAAGTCTGATGTGTTGTTGTTCTTTTTTTAATACATTATAATGTTGTCAATAAGCCAAAACCAAATACTAGCAACTCTCAAACTTACAGAATTATATAAATTATATAGCAGATTGTTTGAAATTGTGAAGAGATTGAATTACCCATGTCCTGTCTCATGATAGTAGTTTTTCACTTTTTGCTGTGGCATTTATTTGGCAGCTTCTGTATGTCATCCAAAGGCAAGAAGTAATCTGTAGTTTAATTTAGATGGAAGATAACATGTTTTGAATCAAGTGTTTAATTTTGTCTCCGATGTCTGAGGTTTGGCCAGACTAAGTGTGGCTTTTTTGTGTGTTTATAGTTTTGGGAAAGTAAATTGTCATTTCAGGAAATGTGTTTAAGCGGGCTGTGGAAAAAAAAAATAAAACTGTAAAAATTTCATATTGGCCAGACTGTGTCACCCAACCCCATATAAAGAATATGGTGCAGATGGTTTGATTATGTTTGGATTGTGTATTATAGATTTGCTACTGTGCTGGCTGTGCATGAGATGATAAATTATTATTATTATCATTCATTTTATGGTATGAAAATAATCCAATTCAATGGCATTTACGGTGACTGTTTGCACATGTGTGATTGTTAACAGTTGGTGTTTGTGTCAGGCTTCATACGCCTGCATCAGTTGAACCCAACCCTCATCTTTCTCTTGCTAATGGACACTTTTGCAAAGAGAAGAAGAGGAAGGTTGAGGGAGGAGAAATGAAAGAGAGCATAAGCAGAGAAATCTCTCAGACTGGGAGGTGGCCGTGTCATCTTTGTTACAATAAGTACTTTATAAGAGGCCTCCATACTGCGCTGACTACTCAGTGCCTGGGTCCGTCCAAATAGCTTAACCCTTTCATCGTACAAAGATGGAGAGCCACCTAAGCCAGCAGTCCCAGGAGCCCCTTGCACCCTGAGCCTGTCCTCAGAGAGTCACAGCACTAAATGCAACAGAGAGACTAAATGCCCTCGAGCACAACAGGCACTTTAGCGGCAAATGCATGTCAAGATGTGAATGTTCCCATTGTGCCTGACCCACCAGAGGGCTTGTAGCAGCCACCAGGGAACACTGCCAAGCAACAAGCCCCATTTACTGTCTGTCATGGAAAGGAGCATCCATGTAATTGCATGCAAAATATTTTCTGTGAAATCATTTTGCGAACCCTGATTGAGTAATTCAGTCATCAAACAGGGAGAGGAGGGCGAGAGAAGCCACATTAAGGGATGGAACAGATTCTTGTCATACACGTTCAAGTGACAAATAAATGAGTTGGATGATTTATAGTGTGTAGAGAATCTCGCATTACTTAGCTTTATTATCATACTTTCCTGCCTTGAGGCTAGATATGGGGAGTGAGCTCCTGCATTTGATATGTGCAACCACTTATTACAGAGTATACTGCATTGTGCTTGGGTTACCAGGCTGGGACAGGGAGTAAGGCTTTGTGGTTTGTGGCTATGTGTGCGTGTGTGTGTGTGCAGATTTAGATGCACAAGTGTGTGACCTATCAGATTTATTTATACGGAAAGTGTGTATGTTTAACTCAATGTGTGTGTGTATGTCTGTGTGTGTGTGTGTGTGTGTGTGTGTGTGTGCATAAGTGGGCCAAAGCTACTAGTCTAAAATTAAAATCTGGGTTTTTGAAATGTCTCTAATTAGAGAGGGGAGGACTGAAGACTATTTTGAGAGCTGTGGCCATGCACGCCCTTCCCATATGTGTGTGCACCGGCAAACAGGCTAACACATACACACACACACACACAATATCCACTTTGGAGAGGAAGACCCCCACTTGGAATTCATCAAGCTTTGTTAACAGGAACCGTCCATGAAATGTGTTTCTTATGTTGTCTATACACAATTTACTAAAACTGGACAAGCAGTGAACTTTAAAGACCTAAACAAGTGGCTGCTATGAATATTAACAACCATAGAACACTAGTCGAAATACCGCTGCCTTACGGTAAAGCTGCAATAAATTATTGCAATATTTAGAGTCAAACTCAAGTCAAGACAAACCAAATTGAAAAGTTTATGGCTGCAGAGCAGGAACACAATAGTCAGTTTAATCACCGTCTAAAGTGTTTTTACACTTTTAATGAGGCAATTTAGTGAATTTAGCCTTTTCAGACAGTGAGTGGAATGTGGTGTATGCCTGGTTAACATTGTCTCATTGTTCTGTCTCATAACCAGCCTCTGTTTTCTGCTCCTGAGCAAAGACTGCTGGGAAATCAGGCTGCTTTTACAAAGGGTTGGCTAAAATCTTTCTGCTCCAGATACTCTCACAGTGTCTTTAGAGGCATCTGTGAGAAGGTTGTGTTTTTGTTTTGTAGGGTTTTTGAGAATCACGATCTGTGTTCACATCGCCAAAATCCTAATTACTGCACGACAACCAGCTTTGACACCAGATTTGACACCAGAATTTATTAAACAATCCTAAAGCGTGTATTATAAAAATATGGTAGACCAACATACTTTCCAAAGAATGATTTGATTTGATCTGAAGGAATACACTCTCATACTCTATCTTTAAACAGTGGTTTACTCCATCAACAAAGAATGTATTAAAAGCTTATTGCTTTATTTCATAACTTGCTGAGTGATGGATAAAAGAACTGTAGTGAGGGATTTTTAATATTTTGTGGTCCTGTGTTACAGTAATATGGTTTGAAGTGGTGATAGAGAAATCATGAAGATTAATTGTTGTTGGTTGGTTTACATGTAATCAGATAATTAAGAAAAAGTAGAAACAATCTATATTGACAAACTAAATACTAAAACTGGATATGTGACTACCTTAAGTCTGACATTAATTTATTTGTTCCTTTAAGCCAGGAAAACTGGGAGCAAATTAATTGGTAGCTAAAAATCTGTGTGTGTGATTGACTTGATGATACAGCTAATAAATGTTTGCAAAAAATAAGTTCCTTTCTATCTATTGATGGTTTAAAGAAAGTTGTTAATGTCTACTAACTATATCTAACTATACTCTAACTACATAACTCCCTTCATCAATGTCAGCTGGTAAAATTCTGCTCAGAGGCTAATAATGGTTCAAATAGATATGACCATATCACACTAAATTAAGCTGCCCAACAGTGGCTCCCAGTCAGTTTTAGAATTGATTTTAATGCATCTCTAAATTTTACTTAGTAACATGTTGTATCTTGTTTGTTTAATAAGTACACTAAGCAAAACTTAAAACAAGACGTTTTGGTTTCACATGGAGTTACCTCTGGACAAAGCCAGGCTAGCTGTTTCCACTCTCTATGCTGAGCTAAGCTAACTGTCTCCTGGCTCACGCTTCATATTTAACTGACATATATAAGAGTGGTATTGATCTTCTTATCTAACTGTTGGCAAAAAATCAAATAAAGCATATTTCCCAAAATGTCAGACTATATCCTATAGAGAGCCACAGTGAAACCAAAACTTCCAGGTTCTGTTCCAAAGGTAGGAGAACCTCATTCAAAGTCCCATTAGCTTTTGTAATAAAGCAATAACAACAATCCTTGGAACATGATCTTACTCAACAGTATGTTGTGTGGTTCACTCTATATAGATGGACGGTATTTTATTTTTTTAAACAATCTAATATCATCAAAATGGCGAGTTAGAGGAAACGTCGGAGAGATTCAGGCAGCCACACATGTTTGAGCCTCAGTCAGACCCAGGAGTCTGTTGTGCACCAAAATCACCGACTAGCAGACGTATCAGAATGGTAAGTGTAGTTAGCATCTTTTATTTGTTTATGTTGTTTGTTAGAGTCTTAGCTTGTCACTGGCAGTGCCTGACACAGCGTTAGCAGTTGTGAAACATACAATAATATCTGCTACAATGTTAGAGTGTGTTCCCATTGTTATTATGTAACGTTAGTAGTTAATGGAAGGAAGCTCCAGGGTCCAGTTTTATGGTGGCTGAAAAGGGAAAACGCACTGCAACTTAAGAAAACACATGTAAATAGACAAAACACAAGCAAACATCAAGAAAACATCTTCATCAATTTGAGCATTTAGAAAACATACTGCAAAGACACAAACGTGCTGCAAATACATACTCATTCATTCAACCTTTATTTAAATCTTGAGGAATCATTGAGGACATGCCATCATTTTCAATGATGTCAAGAGTACAAAACGTAACGAGAAAACAAACAAACAGACAGCAACAGAACACAGTTAAAAACAATTACATTCATGAGTAGTTTGTAATCATGGTTTTAAACTGACCTATAGGTACACATGTGTTGAGTTTTAGTGTGTGTTGTAAAATGTTGTGTGTGCAGCACAAAAACCAAAAGCAGTTTTCCCAAATTTAGTGTTTGCAGGCGGGACATCGAGCACAACCAAATACAGGAACGCGCTGCAAAAACACACAATGACAACGGAAGTGTTTCCAGAAGACATTAAGAAGGTCTGTGACTCATGAAGTCAGATCTGTATCATCTGTTCATTGTTTTTCTGTTATTTTGTTATGTAGTGTTTCCCCACTTTGCACAGTCTGATCTGCACACTTTGTAAAGCATTTTTAAAACTGAAAATTATGGTAAGTTTGAAGGAATTTGAAAAAAAAGGTTGGAAAACTACTGTTAATCAGAGTGGCATAAGTCAGGAGTACGCTTGAATCTCAGATTTTAGGGAAGTGCACAGGCATCTCCCCCTTTCAGTAGTGGAATGTGAATACACCTCTCTAGTGACAAACTTTGCACAGATACAAATCTGTGAAGTAATCAGTAAAGTCAAGGTCTGACATTTTAGGGGACCTAAACATATGAAAAACACATTTTTGAGTAGAGGGGTACTTTAAAGGTCCAGTATGTAGGATTTAGTGGCATCTAGCGGTGAATACCGCTCGCCTCACTCTCCCGTTTCAAGCGTGTAGGAGGACTACAGTGGCCGCGAAACTCGCGAAAAATGTGAACGGCCCAATTTTAAGCCAGTTTTTGGTTTGTTTGTTCTGGGCTACTGTAGAAACATGGCGATGCAACATGGCACCCTCCGTGGAAGGGGACCTGCTCCCCATGTAGATACAAACGGCTTATTCTAAGGTAACGAAAACACAACGATTCTTATTTTCTGGCGATTATACACTAATGAAAACATACTTATAAATATTATATTCCATTTCTGCCAATAGCTCCTCCTAAATGTTACTTACTGGACCTTTAAGTACCCGCATTGCCGCACTGGTAAATTTTCGTGGGAGTTGTAGTTTTTTGTATGCTGACAAATGAATTGTTGTTTAACGTTTTTAAATCACAAAGGTTTGAAATTCATATAGCAAGTTCTGTAGTGGATGGCAATTTGTCTTAAAATATAGATACTAAACTGCAGGAACACAAATGAAATGTGGAATGAAGCTAGTCGGACATGTAGGTGAATACTTGGAGTAAATCTGTTTAACCCAAGAGTAATCAAAATGTAACTTAAGGGTACTCAGATTACATTAGTGAGCCCTTGGTATCCAGTAGATGACTGCAATATTGTCATGGATATGTTCTCAAGAGGAAGCAAATCAGAAACACTAAAACACACACACACACACACACACACTGAAGCCACAGGCATTCCCACTATAGACACCCATTATCTCCCTCTGTATTCATGTGTTGTCGACCCAGAGCAGGAACTTTGGGGGCTGCTGTGGTCAGACACAGGGAGAGGGAAGTTAGCGCTGGCAAAGAAAAGTCAAAGTCAGGCATTTTTGGAGTAAGATAAGAAGAGAGCAGAGCGAAAGGAAAAACTAAAATAACAAAAAGCCACTGGGGGGTATAAGATTACTATGACAACACATCTTTCTGTTTTTGCCAGGTTTTGAAATATCGCAGCCTTTTAATCAACAAACACAACAAGGTGTTAAGTGAAAAACACATTTATCATCCAAACAGGCGGGCAGCTACAGTACAGTACAGCACAGTAGGTGTTTGGAGATGTCCCACTCTGGTCATGTTTCCTTGACCTGCGAGCGCACAATAAAAAAACCCAGGGCTTGTGTGGCATTGGCAGGTGCTGCAGCAGAGTATAAAGCTCTGAGTATCCAGTGTCAGGCCTTTATTTGCTTTTTTGATTTATTGTTAACCACTGCCCCACCTAACATGTGCGGAGGAGAGCCCGCTCCCCCTCCTCTCAACACCTTTCCCCACATAAATAAACCCTATCACTGCAGGAATGCCTGGTGTCCAACGCTCTCTCTGCTATTGGAATTCTCCCTGCTGATAAGATGACTGTTGAGGATGCTTCATCGACATATTCCCGTCTCAACACATACTGACTCACAGGCCCAACATAAACCACCAACACATCTGCTGGCCCTTGGGTATCATGGGCCACAAGTAAGAGACCGACGATGTGACTCAGAAGATAAAATGGTGATTAAAGGGATGCAGATTCATACTGTAGCCAATCGATGATACTGTTGAGGTGAGTTGACTTTGAGTGAACAGAGACGCAGAGGACTCATCAAATGCAGTAAATGATAACAGGCTGTGTGATGGTCGGCTAAATGGAACCAAAATTGAATACAGAGAAACCAGACAAACGTGGGTGTAAAAAGTGTAAAAACAAGGCTGTGCTCTCCATCAAAAGCTCATGTTAGGACACCTTAAATAAGCACATTCAACCTCCAAACCTTTCCAGAGGAAGACTGGTTAAACTTTGGTGTTTTGCACTCAGGATTATTTCAGCCAGTACCAAGACAAGATAAAGTGCAGCTGGAGTAAGATACGTTTTAAAAAGATTCTCAGGAATCATTTTGTTGTTTGAGATTCCCAAATACACAAGATGAGAAGATTGATACCACTGTCATGACTGTCTGGTAAATATAAAGCTAAAGCCAGGAACCAGACCCATTAATTAACATGTTATATCTCATTTGTTTAATCCGTACAAAAACGGAAGTGTAAAACGTCGGGAGCAGTAACTAGCTGGAGCAGCAGTAACAAAAAAGTGTTTCAAAAATTGTTCCCAAAATGTCAAAAACTCAATTAAGTAACCCAAATGAGGCAACCAGTGGGAAGAAAAGCCTTAATATATTATTAGTAAATGATTCTGTGCAGAAAACCGTTGATGCACTGCTGAGTTATTGTGGCGTAACCATCACTGCAACTATGCTCTGCATAGAGCAATGCAACAATCTGTCCTGAGTGTTACTGTTGATCTTCTCTTTACATTTACAGCTAATACATTGTTTTATTGGTGTTATCAGGTTCTTTTTATCCTTCAAATTGTAAAGATGGTAAAAAAAACTCTGTCCATTCAATATGAAGCTACAGCTAGCAGCCAGTTACTTAGCTTAGCATAAAGACTCAAAACAGGGGGAAACAGCTTACATTCTGCTTTTTGTGCATATTAAACACATAAAATATAATGTTTTAACTTGTGAGGTTTAGAGGTGCTTGTAGGCAGATTTTGGTAGCTTTGTACAGAGCAGGCTAACCGTCTCCCCCTGTTTCCAGTCTTTATGTTAAGCTAAGCTAACTGGCTGCTAGCCGTAGCTTCATATCAAGTATAGAGTCATTGGAGCGGTATCAGTCTTCTCATCTGACTCTAGGCAAGAAAGCAAATAAGTGTATTAACTAATGCTTAAAAGAGCAAGCTAAAACTAAGACTGGGCCATTGTTCGGCCTGTCCAGCCCCCGCAACAACCTCTCCAGTATAATGTGGAACTTTTACAACAGTTCATTTACAACGGTGACCCTCACTGATAAAAATATTACTGCCCCTTGAATATTTTTATCTTAAACCCCTGACTACCAGCCAGCAACATTGACATACTGGGCTCAAGTGCAACCATGCAGGGAGCAACTGTCTTGCATTGCAGCTGTCTTGGGTGAGGGGGCATCAGGCCAAGGACGGGCATGTTGACCCCCCACCCTGTGCATCTGTGCCCACTCATTCAGGCTGGCACCCACTGAGCCAAAGCCATCATTCACTGACAACGATGACAACAAAATACGCCAAGGGAGGAGCACGGTTTTGACTTGGGTAAAAACCACAAGCTATGAGACACCAGCACATTCACACATAGACTGCCACTGTACATTCTCTTCATTTGTCTGTTATCCATTAAAACAAACACAGCTGCCACCACACAGAGCTGAGAAAGCAGTTATTGCTCTGTGTGTATCTGAGCTATAGGCTGAATGTGTATGATATGTATCCATCCACAGGCACAGACTTTTTTTCACCACAGAAATAACAAAAGTTCCTCTTTCACTCAGAAAAAGACTGATAATAATAGAGACATGGAGCAATGCGTTGGAAGTGAAGCTCCACTGAGGAGCCCTGCCTCCTCCTCCTCCTCCTCCTCCTCCTCCTCCCTCTCACCCCAGTGTCGAAGATCTGTTAGTCAGGGGCTGGGGAGTTTTCAGTCTCCAGGGGCACATCCCTCTGAACCGCCTGCCAAGCTTCTCCTCTCCCTCCTCCATCCTCTCTCTTGCACTGCTCTCTTTCTTTGTTCCCCTTTTGGTTCCCTCTTCCCACTTCTTCTACCCCTTGTGTTCAACTCTCTCCTTCACTTCAGCCTCTTTTCAACTTCCGTCATTTATTCCTACTTTCCCCTCAACAACGGCACTTTTCACTTTCACACTCTTATCTATTTTCCCCTCTCTACCCTTCTGCTCCTCTTCCTCTCCCAGTGATCCAGCTCCTTTGCAGGCGTGCATAATTAGGCCTAAACACAAGCCTGTGCAGGCTCACATCTGGAAGGAGTTTGGACATGGCAGTTTCCTACCAAGACGACTAAATATTTAGGTTGAGAGTTACTGCGTGTGGATGAACTCATGATAGAGGGGGTGGGAAGGGGAGAGAAATGGGAAGCTGGAGATAACGAAAAAGAGGGAAAGTGGGACAGAAGACTGGAGCTCATCTCGGAAGGCTGAGAATAGCATGATGCATCATTAAACTAGTGAGCGTGAGTTTATAGAAATGGTGCAGTCTATAATCTGACTCACAGTAATGTAATCAAAGTGCAGCAGGGGCATTGACAAGCCAAAGGAGGAGGTGATAATATTGGGGCGACCGGTTGCTGCTTTATGGCTGGCAGGAACAACAAACAGCCAACTAATAGTTTTAATAAACAAATCCCCGTTGGGATTTCCCATGAGGCTGAGGGGCCTCAGCTGGAATGTTCACAGGGGCCAGCTGTTGTGCATTACACGTAGCAGCCGGCCCCGGAAGCCCTGGGCTTGGTGTCCTCCAGCTCTTGCCTGCTCAGCATGGAGGAGAGCATTCCTCCAGGCTGCCCCAGGAGAGAGGGTAGCGCGGCTGGCTGTCAGGCCGTCCGATTTGGGGAGGGACTAAGTTGGCGTAGGGCACGGGGAAAGCTCCCCTGCTGTACCTGGAATACTGTCTGCAGTCTCTGAGCGGACTGAGGAATGTCAGGAATAACACGAATATCAACACAACTTCTCACATTCCACATCTGGAGCTAATGTCATGAGCAACGATGGGAGCATGGGCGCTTGAGGAACTCACCGAATCTTCAGGAAAATTAACTTTCCAGACACCAGAGTTCCCGGGAAAGGTAAAGGTAAAATGGCGGATTACGGGTGGAATTGTTTGCTCCTCGTACACAGCCTCAGAAAAGTGTCACAGAATGCTAGACATCTGTACAAAAACAACTCAACCAAAATTACTAGATGCGGGGATGGAAGATTATCTTCAATCACCTCGACCACTGCCACCCAATCCTTTTTTTCCCCCTCTGGTTTCCAGCAATGTGTTCCCCAGATGTTTATTCTGCCTTTATTAAGCAAGAAACATAAGGCCCTATAAATGGACTGCTGGCCTGCTTTAGCTCTCCTGGGGCATAAATCCCCTTACTTTACCTCATATGCTCGCTGCAGTGGAGCACTTGAACATGTTTTTTAACTGTGCCCATGTGCAGCTAGCATTTCTCCCACTGGGTCAGAGTACACAGACAGTAACATTCTGAGGACATAGCTCATTCCCACAGTATGTCTGAGCAGCTGTGAAGAAAGTGCTGCTTTGCAACTGAACAAAAACACCACCCAAAAAAATGTCACTGATAGATTCGTAGTCCATCCATCATGAAAGATAGTGTGTTTTGGCCCTTTCAAGTTGTGTCCAAATAGACCACACAAATAACTGCTTCATAATTAAAAAATATCAAACTAAGCCCAGAATCATTGCTGTCCAGTTCTCACCAAATGGGTTTGGTGTTTTCTGATATAAAACACTCAAAGTGTGTTTCTATTAATTCAAGTTTTGCAAGGCCAAGTCAGCTGTGTGGTGGTGGAGGGAGAAAGAGAAAGCTGAACTGGGAGCAGCCTGGCTGGGTCAGAGTCAAATTTAAAGTGACAGAGTTGTGTCAAAGAGGCAGGGCCAGATAATGGCTACAGTCAGTCTGCCCTCTCACTGATCTTCCTAATGCTTTACAGAGACCACACTCAGCCCTCCACTACAGAGTTAAACTAGATCAAGATGTAAACTTCTGACCTAATAAGCCTTATTACTGCAGCAAATCCTCAATGCAGTTAAACCTAAGGTCATGGGCTCAGAGTCATGGGTGTGTGGGCCTGATCTGAACACTGAACCCTCACTTTGTTTTTTCATATGAATGTATTTGCATATGCATATACAATATACCATCAAAACTAAACATTCACCCAATTAAGTCAATTATGACATGGAAACACTGTGGATCCTCAGCCAATTGTAGTTCATGCTTACTGTAACTATGGCAAAGGCTATGCCAGCTAAAACAGGAGCATGATTGGTTAATACATTTTCTTACAAAAATCTTTATAGGATATAGGAATGCTGCTGTCACACCAGAGGACATAAATGACGCCATAATGGTCACCATGTGATCTTACCACTCAGTGCCACAGACAGAGCCTGCAGTTTAGGCCACAGCAGGATCGTCATAATAAAGTGATATATCATTGGTTCAGAGGTAACAGTAAACTTGGCAGACACTCACAGAGTGACGGTCCTGTTGGGCAGCAGGCTGGCATCCGGAGGTTCAGTCAGCTCCTCTTTGCTGCAGCTGACCCTTCTCCCCACAGCCTGGACGCCGTGCGCTTTGGACCGCTCGTCCGTGCAGCTGCAGCCGCTGGTGGAGGCGAGCAACCCGGGACAAGCCTGGGAGAGCCTCGGCTCGGAGGCGGACAGCAGGAGCAGCATCAGTACCAGACGCCCCGGCAGCAGAGGGATGCCAACGCCGGGCGCAAACATTGTCCTTCGGCTGGATCTCACCTCAGCTGCACCCCCGCCTCCAGTCATCCCATATCTCCACCATGAAGCTTTTTTTTCTGGGGGGGGGGGTAGTAAGGAGGGCGAGAAGAAACACAATTATCTTTCAGGTCTTGAATGAATGGTAAATTTGGAGATCCTCCGCTCAACAATAAACACTCATCATCCAGTCATTTAAGAAAAAATCATATACCCTTGGTTTTCCAAGAGTGTCCCGTTATGTCATGGCAGCCCAGGCGCACAACTCCCTTTAGTCCAAACGGTTAATAAATTTAAGGGGTTTGTGAGTCCATCCAAACTCCTTCAACACCTACAAACAGGCGCAGTATTCTGTCGGTGGTCGTATTAATTAGGTCTACCTTAAAAGATTTACATCACTTTTATGATACTTGGGAGTGTCAAGAATACCGTTATCTCCCACTCTACAAGTTAATCCAGGGGTTGATGAGATTCACGTCTGAGCAGTTACAGCCAGAACCACACTGTCATTTAAATGAAGACGTAAAAGTAAAACGTATATTCTCAAACATTTGCCAGTTGTTTCGCTGCTCTTAAAAGTTGTCCTCAGTGTTTTCCCCGATCCCGGAGTTCTCCGTAGACTTATCTCAAGCGCAACTTTAAATAAATTTAAACAAGGAAAAAACTATTAGTTCGGACAAGAAATGAGCTGGTCTTCATCGGCTCCTGTGTAATTCCCACAGTCTAGCGGTTTTGCCTGCTTGCCTCTGTCACACTCAAACTCACTTACTTACTACCCCAAGTGCGCCCATGCCGTCTCCGTCTGCGCTCTGGTCCCCGCGGTCCTAGCGCATCCAGCCCAGCCGGAGTGAGACAGGGAGGAGGTTTCACATGTGACCAAGAGTTGACCCACCTGAGCTCACTTCTCACACCTTCATCAAACTTCATCACACTTCAGTCCAGTAGGCTATTTTATGTATTGTAGTTGGCCTCAATGATATGATAGAAAAACAAAAAATACATGTTTTTTGCAGACACTTTTGCAGCCACAATTCAAATCTCCAAATTTGAAAATCTTTTCTGAATAATTTGCATCTCCTCTTTTGTGTACGATCTATATTTGCATTGTAAGAGAAAATGATGAGTAATAATGACTTATTGCCTCATCATCATCTTGTATCCTTATAGGGTCTTGTAAGAGGAAGGCTTACAGTAGCCTAAAAAAGTAGGCCTACAACTGATCTGTTTGCTATATATGTTTGATTGCTCTCCCAATGCAGGCGCACATTGAAATCATGACCTTCCTGTCTTCTACAGCCTCTTGTGGCACTGAACTTAAAAACTTACTGTCAGCAAACTAATTTTATGAATGAATGCTGAAGGTCTCTTGTGTCTTGTGTGTGTGGTTGTGTGTTTCAGCAGATCAAAGGCTTTTCATTCAATCAGCGGGAAGGAGAGGAAGTAAAGACTTTTATAGATAGACTTCAGTACATTCTATAGTGTTGCTACAGAGAGAGTTATGGCAGTACAGAACAATTTGATCTTGAAAAACAAATGGGACTGAGCTGTCATATTGTAGATGGTAACTTCATGATATGAGTTTTTCTATCCCAGAAGCAATTATTGTCATGTCCACTTGGAGGCCATTGGCAACAGCAAGCTACCCATAAAACATTGCGATAGCATAACAGTTAGGGAGTGGCTGAGGCAATTAAAGTGACCTTTTCTCTGAATGCAAATTAGTTCTTGCATTTATAACAAGGCAAACTAACCTGCTGAACATTAACAAGTACTGAAACCCAATTCAAAGTCAACTGAGAATGAGAGTCTTTGCATACCATATGTATGTTGTTTTGTTGTCAAAGTAGCTTGGACAAATGCTTAGCTTTTGAGATACTCTGGGAGAAAATTATTATTATTATTATTATTATTTAATAACTCAAATCTTTTGTGGAAAGAATAATATTTTTCAAAATATGATTCCCCCCCGAAAGAATCACACACTATCCAAAAATACAGAGGATAATAAACTTCCTCAAGGTCTCCTTTTCACATTTTTGCCTGTGTGTATGGAAAGTTCCCAAAATACAGTTCTGTTTTAAAAATACTTTTTGATATACGAGAGGCCCGGGAGGATGGAGACCGGAGCGATTCAAATCTGGAGAGCATTTCAAAATATGAGAAGGTGAACCAGGAAAGCTTTTGAAAAGG
Source organism: Siniperca chuatsi (assembly GCF_020085105.1). Lineage (NCBI taxonomy): Eukaryota > Metazoa > Chordata > Actinopteri > Centrarchiformes > Sinipercidae > Siniperca > Siniperca chuatsi. The sequence goes on along the minus strand of NC_058046.1, from coordinate 14,190,664 downwards.
GACTTTATGCAATTGGGCTTGACATGTATTCACTGACATATCCAAACTGCAGGCACCTCAGTCATGCAAGCATGCCCGGCAGTATAATGGTGTACTGTGCTCTGACCCACACAGTGGACCCCAGGTTTGTTATTCCTGTATATGATACTGTACACTGGAGCAGGCTCAGAAAGCCAGCATGATTATTGAAAGAAAGCACAAGGAGTGGACGGGCGCCTGCTCAGCAACGAAACAGAGAGCTGTTTATCCAAGCTGTTAAATAAGGCTTCAAGTACGACACCCCCCTCCAACTCCACAAGGCCCAAATCTCTCTCATCTGGAGAGCACAGTTTCCATTTAAAATGGCACGTCCCAAACTGCACATTACATCAAATTGTACTTAATGGCATCCAGACAAACTTTAATGTCGTTCCAACATTTTCTCCCCATGCACCCCACTGCCCCCGCCTCCTTATAGCCAAGCAAGCAATCTCTCCTTCTCCCCATTCCACATCTGGACTCCATTCCAGGTGGGGTATTGAGAAAGGGGAGAACGTCCGGAAGGAAAGGTGGAACGCAGAGAAGCTCGGAGGCTCAAAATGTAGAACTAAGATAATGTCTTAGGGGAGATTTTGGTGGAAGTTATGCAAGCATTTGGGATGTGTGACAGACGATACGTGACATGTCTGTTTGATTATTCCTCTTGGCCATGTTCCTGTTGTCCTCCAAATCACACGTTAGAGCAGAAACATCTAAAAACAATGAGGTTTTCAGCACAGTCAGAGATGTGAACCAGACTACTGCTGAGATTGAGGCATAGCTCAGGCTAGTGTTTCTGCCGAAGGATAAACAAAAGAAACCTTCCAGCCGGGAAGCAAACACATGCTCTCTATAAGGCCCTTATCTGTTGCTGAGTCTTTCTTGAGGAGCCCATGACATCTAGTGGTGTGATCAGCAGCACACAGGAGGCACAGCCTCTCTGTCAGTCTACCACATCTACTCTGTCAGTTCTGCAGTTACAGGCATTTCCTGGGAGAATGGTTTTAATTAAGGATTTATGGGGACATTAAACCCACTGCTTCCACAATTTATGGGGTTATCAAATCATAATGTGGTGCCATATTTTTCAGCAATAAATACCTTTGTCGATCATTAAGAATTATTAGCTAACCCTAATGTCAGTAGCATTTAATCCAGTATACACAGTGTTGTAGCATTGGCGGTATGATGCGGTTTGTTTGTAATCCATGTTAAAAAGGAAGCACTCACTACTGTAATAACTGGGTAAATCTGTATGGAATACATTTATGAATACTGGAATAAATGTATGCATAGTTGTTAGTGGCATGTTTATAAAAAACAATGTAGTTCCTAATTCCTACATTCACATTAACCCAGAGGTAATTAAATTAGCCATTTTGTAAACAGTTTTTTGTCAATACAATGCTATGAAAATAAAACCCAAAGTTTAGATACACCTCATGTGCAATCCCAGTACTGCTGTGGTAGTTCTACTTCAGCGTTACAGCTGTCTTTCCCTCTTTTTCAGCCTTTCCAAAGTTTAGAGGCACTTTTGAAACTGTAGTAATGCTGCCCTCTTCTGGTTAGCTAGTGAATTATATGAATATTGTTTAAAATTATCTTTGCACAGTATAATTTTAGTTGAAGGCTATAAAAGGAAGTATGACAGGGTTAGGTCCAGCCGTTTTTAAGATACTTATAACACACTGCCATTGTGTATCACAACTGCACCCTGCCAAATGTGGATGACGCCCTACTTGTCAAACCTGTCCTCTTAGAACAGGAATGTGTCTGCTCTCCATTTTTTGAATGCTGTAAACCCCATGTTTTATATCCAGTTTCAGACTTAAACAGAAGGTTAATGATTTATTGAGCCTTGTCATGTATTGTAAATAGGCCATTCACTCAGTGGACATTTTGACAATCACAGCAGGAAAAGCACAGGCGTAACTAATAACATTAATAATGGCTGTGCCCTCTTGTTGTGCATGCTGGCTTACTGAGACACATCTATGGAATGGAGTCATGATTAATGTAATTAGTTACCTGTTTTACTGCTATGGCAGGACAAAATGTCAGCTGTGAAAAAAAAAAAGGTCTATTGAACTTTAAAGACAAAACCTTGTTTGTAATGCTTTGTAATAAAATTACATAAAATAATTTCTTGTTTTGCAATTCTCTCTCTCTCTCTCTCTCTCTCTCTCTCTCTCTCTCTCTCTCTCTCTCTCTCTCTCTCTCTCTCTCTCTCTCTCTCTCTCTCTCTCTCTCTCTCTCTCTCTCTCTCTCTCTCTCTCTCTCTCTCTCTCTCTCTCTCTCTCTCTCTCTCTCTCTCTCTCTCTCTCTCTCTCTCTCTCTCTCTCTCTCTCTCTCTCTCTCTCTCTCTCTCTCTCTCTCTCTCTCTCTCTCTCTCTCTCTCTCTCTCTCTCTCTCTCTCTCTCTCTCTCTCTCTCTCTCTCTCTCTCTCTCTCTCTCTCTCTCTCTCTCTCTCTCTCTCTCTCTCTCTCTCTCTCTCTCTCTCTCTCTCTCTCTCTCTCTCTCTCTCTCTCTCTCTCTCTCTCTCTCTCTCTCTCTCTCTCTCTCTCTCTCTCTCTCTCTCTCTCTCTCTCTCTCTCTCTCTCACCTGTGTGTTATTTATTAGGAAATAAATATTACCTGTGTGGCAAAGAGGCAAAAAACAACTCGTTTGACCCCTGCCAACAATGAAGTGTACTTGTGTAATGTTAAGTCTGTAAAATACTTAAAGACAGGGCAGACATCACCAAAAAGTAATGGAACCGTAATGATGTCGGAAGACATTTACATTCTAAACACTTATTCCAACACAGTCATCATCAGTGAAGAAGCTTCAGGTTGTGTGATTTTATTAAGTGCCACATGAAATGCGAACATTATAGTGTATCTCTGAGTACTGCTGCAACTGGACAAGTGTAGTATCATCAACTCTTGTCACACTAAGAGTCCTGTGCATACATTATGCATTTTAAATGGTCTATATTATAGAATACAGTTCAATCACAAAAACATCAAAAATATTTGTATATTGAATTAATCTATAGTCCCTCATAAGCAACAAAACAGCAAAACAAGTCAGCACATTTTTTTTCTCCATTATTTCTACTCATAAATTCTGCTTACAAAAGAAATGTAGAAAAACTCAAGGGCTTTTGGCCTGACTCTAGCGCAAAATTCACAAACTCCTTTGCATCTGTAACAACGTGGACCTCCCTTCCCTTTTCTCTCTCTCATGCACGCACACACACACACACACACAGTCACAGATGCAGGGAAGGCATGCAGAAGCCACCACACTTCTGCATGTGAAAGCATGCACACACACACACACGCAGCACTGTCTGTGTAAAGTATAGCTTTAAAATGGCATGCAGTGTGGGTGAGATTTTGGTCCCTTTGTGTCAGCAGGAGATTCAAATGATTATCCAGATCCTCAGAGTCAGAGAGCCAGTCCTGTTGAGTTTGTCTAAAGCGTTGGTGTTATGTAAATCTGGCCTTAGTACAATGTGATGTGGCTTGAGTCCACGGCAGCTGTGCACCATTTGAGCTAAGAATAACCTAAAGAGACTGTGGAGGCTGGGCCATATGAAAAACAAAGCCCCAATTCTCATACAATTATAAGAAAGACAAGAAAGTGAATCATAATATTGTAAATTATGGTTAAATGTGATCAGAAAACAACATCCTGTGCCATATCGTTGACCAGCGTCCACCTCCACGCACCATCCCAAGGTCTATAACTGAGTCCGATGAGGTGGAGCTTCAGGCAGACAAGCAGCACTCTACGTCCAGAGCGGGGCAGACTCATTGGCGAGGGGACACGGTGGCTCTGGGGGAACTACCTGGGCCTTGGTGCCTCTCTTTAGCATGCTTCTCACAGTACATCACATCTCCAACCCAAAAGTGACCTCTCATCCTGAGGTTAAGACCGCAATCTGTGCAAGTGTAGCACTCTGGGTGGCGGAAGTGGTCGTCTGTGATGCGCACAGCCAGCGTGCTGTGGAAAGATGAATGCAGTCAAACACCAGACAAACTCGATCTGACAGAGTGAAATTTTTTTTTCCTTATTTCCAATGCGAATCAACACGAGTTGCAAAGGTCTGCACAGATAAACATCAGAGTTTCATTTATATCTTAAAGAAAAAGTGACAAGTCGACACCACAGCAAAAATATTAGCATGTTCGTGTCATATTGATAAGAACTGAGACGAATAATCTTGTTTTCCTATAAACAAATGCATTGCCAATGTGGTGATACAATTTTCTTCCAATGCAGTTTCACCTATTTTGAGATTCTTCTCAAACAAGTGACAATATTTGAACTAAGGCAGATAACTTACCTGGAACATTTAAAATCATGACAATTTAAACATTTGATCTGCTTTAGAAAGAAGTAAAACTGCCCAAAATGAAGCTCAGTCATATACTCAATTATTAACAAATATGAGTCAAATGATTTTAAGAGACTTTTTCAGTGCATTCAGTAATTAGATGAAGCAGTCAACCCTAATAACTGGTCGTTACTTTGGACACATTCCAAAACAATAAAAAAAAAAAATAAACAAAACACACAGCCGTGCACACACTTAATATCACACTCTACATGTGGAACATATTTTACTGCAAATTATCATTGTAATTATTCACATATCCACAGTATGTTATTCCAGTGAACCTGTAACTGCAGGTGACAGACTTACACAATGCTGGTGCCACACTTCTCACAGGTGTGGTTTTTGCTGACTCCTCCCACTGATGTGCTTGGTTTGGGGATGTTGGGCGAGAGCTTCCCTGGGAACCGCAGGGCTGCCTCTGTAGTCAAACACCAACACACACACACACACACACACACACACAGCTGCTCATAAGGATGTTCTGACAGGCTTGCATCTCTCTGTTCATCACATCAACACTCTGTCTTCACTGCCCTTTGTCAGCGGAGTTTGTTTGCGTTTCCCACTCGTCATCACTAGCTCATCACCCATGGGACACGCTTCATGAAATGAGTTTCCACACATTGGTCATTATCACGTCATGAAAGAATGTTATTACCATCTGGATTTGTTTGCTCCACCATTTATCAAAGGGGGGGGGCAGTTGCATTCCATGATATGCTGTTCACAATATAAACTGTACACAGGAGAGCTTTCCTCTACATCCTGTACAGGTGATGGCCATATGGAAGTCCAAGTTACAGTTCAATAACTCACTCTCGCCTGATGCCAGCAAATAACTGTAGGAAATGATATAAATTATGTTGCATTTGACATAATCGCTGAACCCTGAGAACAGCCCCTGCAGAGGGGTAATTGAGATAAACCATCAGTCCAAATCTAAAAAATGTACGCAATCCAATCGCTTTTGCATTCAAGTTTGTGCAACGATGGACACTACAGAGTACTGCATGCTAAATAGGCAGTGATTCTTTATCCTTTCAATTGTGCACATCGGTTTGTAATGCAGAGTGCTTCTAACCTTTCTCGTCAGCCTCCAGGACCTCTTGCAGCATTTTAAAGGTGTTGGACTGACGAGGTGCTGTGCGGGACTCCTTATTCTCCTGGATCATCTTGTACACCTCAGAGTCCCTGTCGAACCTCTGCATGGCAAAGTCAGAGCTCGAACTGCTGTGGAAGGAAGAAATAATATCTCACAGATTATCACATTCACTAAAATCATACATTGAGCTCTTGGTGATGTGTTCAGTAGAAAATATGTTTATGAAAGACTTGTGAGTCTAGTTTAACTAAATCCAGAGGAAATGAAGGAAGGGGCAGCAGCTGGCTTTGAGACTTTGACCTTCGAGCATGAAGTCTAGATTGCACACCACAGGCAAGAAGCCATAAAATGTCTAATCGCATAGGCTCAACAGGACCCCATCATATCGCCTAACAAGAGGAACTGTTCTAACTCAGAAAACAGCCTCAAGGCAAAGAGGACAAAAGGCAGACAGAGGATGCTAAATAGCATGTGTGAAATCCTTTAAAATGCAAAATAACTGATTAAATCTTTTTAGCCACCATAATTGTGTAAATGAAGTCAACAATAAGAAAAAACTACTTCTGACTTTGCATCTTGTGGCCGTTTCCAGCCAGTCAATGCACAGGAGGGGAAGCTTTCACCTTTCGTTAGTATACGCTGTCAACTCATTAAGAAATCAGAAAAAGAACAGTGGCTCACTTTACAAGCAAATTCTTTACCCCTGGTGTGGTGGAAAAGCGGTTTCTTTTTACTGCTTCTTCTATACTTAATGTGTGGGTGTATACCAATCCCTCCCTACCCCTGCTGAAGAAACACATGCATTAAAATGTGGACTGACAGATGTATTGATAAGTAAAAAGAAACACAAAGAAGCAAAGTCTATTTTTGTGTCAGTGTATTTGTCTGGAGGGAGCTGGTGAGTATTTGCTGTCAGTAGGAACCGGTTGGCCAGGTACACTAGTCAGGCCAGGTGTGGTTTGATGCCTTCTACCTGTAGCCAATTTGTCAGCCAGAGTCAGTCAACTTAACCTGACAGACTGTCCCATACACCAACCCTGCCCAAATATTTACTCTTTAACTGACACCTGTGCTGTTAATAATCTGCTCGGAAACGATAGACTGAACCTCAGCCATTTGTTCATTGCTGTGGTTTAACATATACATGTAAACCTTTTACCATCACTGCACTGTGAGGCCTTGTATTTGGTTATATATTAAGGACAAAATTACAGACCACAAGTAGTTGGACAGTGACAGATTTGCAACAAACAAATTGTGTTTGCTCTGTACTCCTGCACACTGAATCTGAAATAAAACAGTGATTATGAGGTTAAAATGCAGAGTTTATGTCGTGCCACATATTTGGTGTCAAACCCTTTGTAGTCTATGGTATTTATGAACCACAGACTTCAGCAAATACTTGGTATCTTCCCTGGTGATGCTCTGCCAGGTCTGTACTGCAGCAATCTTCACTTTTTGTTTTGGGCTGTTGCCTTCAGTCTGTGAAACACATGCTCAGTTGGATTGAGGTCAGGTGACGGACTTGGCCAGTCAAGAACATTTAGCTGTTTGGCCAGAAAAACCTCTTTGGGTGCTTTGGTTTTACGTTTAGGATCACTGTCCTGCTGCATTGTCCGAAAATCAGGGGACTACGCATGAAAAGGGCTTTTGAGTGCTGCCTTTGAGTCTCAAAGACCCTTAAAGCTAAAAGTAAGCACTTTAATCTCACTTTTTAATATCATAGTTGTGGTTTTAAGACAAAACCTTAAAAACAGTGTTACTGTTCAAATAATTATAGATCTCTCTTGTACATGTAACGTTTCCTCATTGTATTGCATATAAAACTACATCTCACATCTTCAAGCAGGACTCTGTATGTGTTTTTATATATGTATTGTTCCTGCCTGGATTTTAGCTTTCCCGCTAAATGAACATGGCTGAAACAGGAGATGGCAAACAGACAAGACAACAAATATGCAACCAAAGCAAATGCTCAGACCCTTTCCTCTGCATCACCGAACATGGGTCAAATTGAAAACAGCCCTCTAAAGAACACCCTCCACATGCTCAACTCCACCCTCAGTCCATTTTCCCTTTTCGCCTCCCTCGCCATCCATTCTGAAATTGCAATCTTAATACAAATGGAAAGTCTAGGTCAAATGGGAGGAAAACAAATAGCAGAAGTGGGGGTGAGAGCGAATGGCATGCATCTGAACAAGCAGTCGAGTGCATAGATTTGCAGTGGAAGAAGTCAGATTTCACAAAGTATCAAAAAACTTCAGAGTAGTTTGTCATCTGGGAATTGTGCATTTAAATGTTCTCACATCTATTTAATGTCTGCATCTAAGATGAATGTGTTGCTGGTTTCCATACCCAGACATGGCACAGACGAACAATGATAATGATCTTGTCATAGCACATGCGAGTAGCCAAAACATATCCAAGATCACAAGGCTAAATTCCAACCACATTTCTCAAACCAGAGTCTGTACATCCCGACAAAAGAAATCCAAATGACAAAACTCAAAATGACAAGACTCACCTCAAAAAGAAAGAAAGAGGGAACAAAGAAAGGGAGCTCAACTATTCTTTCCAGTAACTGTCCCTGTATTTCTAACACTGTTGTAGAAACTCAGAACATACGAGAAAAAAAAAAACAATATTAGCACACGCACGCAGATGCCGAACACACACCTCTATCTAAACCAGATGAGACAGAAAAACAAGAGTCTGACTGAAAGGTGTGCCTCTGGCCTGAAACTCATTGGCCGTGCGACATGAAGGGGTGGGTAAATGGGTGTCACAGAGGCTGTGATTGGCTGGGGAGGAGCAGGGAGAGGCTTTATGTGCAGGCTGGGGGCTCCAGGCTGGAGGCCAATCAGGGGTAGAAGTAAAAATCAGACTTTTTTTTGGAAATATGAGGTGTTTGGATATGACTGCAGTTTCTGACACGTCATATCACTAGCCGTGGTTACCCAAGGGGGGACTGGGGCCAATGTCAACCATCCTGCACTGTGAAAAACACACACACCAGGTTCTCCAGCTGAGAGTGCGGACACAAAAGGATTATGTGAGAGACTAAAAGAAGATTTTCATTTCTGCTGGGACAAAAAACACTGGCGAGTCTAAGTGAATCCAAAAAATGTTCAGCGGGCAGCACCTGCACTCATGAAATGAGTTAAATTACAGCTACATCACCTCATCAGAGGGGGCAAAGCAGGAAAAAGCAAACTGCAGTGCAGGTGGTCGACACAATATAGTGTTTCCCAAAGGCTGACAGTTCATTTGTAGTTGTCAACTCAGAGTGCAGCTGCAAACAGCTCTAAGCACCAAGAGTCAGCTGCAACACAACAGTGAATTCACAAGCTGACTAACACTAAATGCAATCCCAAAATGAATCAAAAATCCATAAATGGGTGATAATGCACATCATATCTACTGATACAACCTCATGTAATCTAGCACAATATCCCTGCAATAAATGAGTTTTGTCAAGTTTACGGTGAACATTTTATGTTGAAACAGTGTCAAGAGTTGTTGATTAAACAATACTGTAGGTGTAAGCAGATACCATATTGTCATTAGATGGAGCTCACACTTCCATAATACAATTCAGAACAATAACACGACAGCCTCAAGCATTACCATACAGTTGAATCAGCACCTCTCGGTCATAACTTTTTAATTGCAGTTATTATTAATTAATTTAATGTTTTTACAAAAAGGTACTTATTACTACTAGCTAATACTGATACTTTTTCTTATTGTTTCTCCTGAATGTCTAAAATGAAAAAAGGTCTTTTAGGACCAGGTAATGTTGATTTCATAAGCTTGAATCTGTGGGTGCAACCCCTACTGGCCTACAGATGGCGCTGAATGATATATACACTCTTCTTAGATAGGACACCACCCTGCTACTGTTAATATGTGGAAGCTTTAGGCTGTGCTTTACACTTCAATCTCTGAAGATGAACTAGTTTCACGGGCTATTAAGATTGTA